>NC_081841.1:185625689-186267239 GCF_963259705.1 Myotis daubentonii
TCATCTAAACAACACTCTTCAGCCACCTGTACATCAGGCTTGTGTCCACACATGCAGGCTTATTTCTGAACAAAACCCACTTCACACCTAATATAGCTAGCCTGAACTATGTCTATTTTTGCCATAGATGTTCCTGACTTTTTCTTATCAAAGCCTTTGCTGAGTGTGGCCTATTCTCCTGCAACTTATCCCAACCAATGTCTTCACTTGGTAGTTATTGACACTGCTTAGCTCAAACTTCATATCTTCTTTGAAGAATTTAATCTCATCAAGAGTAAATTGACACTCGTTGTTTTTTTTTTTTTTTGTCCATTGAATTCTCTATGCTTCTAAGATACAGCTAGAGATATTCATGTTTACTTCTTATCCACATGTCTCTGCTTTCTGAACCAAATCAGAGGAATTTTAAATTTTGATAATTTAAATAATAACTTGCATATATTAAGCATGCAATAAAAATAAACAAATGAGTGACTTTAATATTGAGCAATAATTTGAAAGTTTCTAAATTCAAGACCGTTACCAAATATGAAAAAAGTGACACACCACACTTGAATATTAACAACCCTCAAAACTGTTAAGTAAAAAAAACAACAACAATAGAGTCTTGCTTTGTCCTAATATTAAATTTATGTAACATCATAATGCTAGCTATTAGAGCATTCTGCCTAGAGTTATCAAAATTTATAGCAAATGAGCACTTTCAAAACTTAAGGCTTTTTATACATCCTTAAGGTTTTTTTTAATTTCATTTCATTGATATGTGTTATGATAAATGTCATCTGTGTCAAAATTCAGACTACTATTTTTAACATGTTATTTGGTTTAATAATAATAATACAATATTCCTGAAAAATCCCGGATATATCGTTTCAGATTTGGGGGAATAACATTTCCTTTTCTGATGCCCCAACTTGGTAAACCACTCTGTGTAAGACTGCACCTCAAGTGTAAATGAGGGATTGAGAACAGTTACTTCATAAAGTTATTTTCAGTTCACATCTTGATATGGGTTTTTTATTCTAGGATTGGCCAGAGTCTGTCCATGACTGGGTCACTTAATCCTCTGCCTCTGTCTGAGGTAGCAGGACCTTTTCCTGTAACAGCCCTCCAGCAGGTGTTCTGTATTCTTTAAGTTAGTTAAGCCTCATTTACTTTGATCCCCTCTGGCTCATTTCACCTCTGCAGTCCTTGTCATTGGTTCTATGTATCCTCCAGTTTTGTCCTATGAAAGGGCTTTTACTTTAGTGCTTCTCAAACTTTAATGTGGTTATGATTCACCCAGAGAGCTCTTTAAAATGCAGATTCTGCTTCTGTGGCTATGAGAGATTTTATTTCCAACAAGCTCCCAGGTGAAGACACTGCTGGTCCCATGTCACAGATCACTTTGTGTAGTGAAAATTTGGTTGACAAACCATGAATTATTGAGTGAGTCTGTTTAGATTTGGGAGTCTGGTTTCACTATTTATCATCAGGGGAACATTGGGTAACCTATATAAATGCTCTCAGCTTCAAGGAACTTTCCCTATAAAATGTGCTGTTAATACTTCATAGGGTTCATGGGAGGACATGAGATAATACACGGCAAAGTCCAAAGTCATTTGGATGGGAGGTTGCTCCATAACGTAAATGCCTTTCCTTTCCTCTCCCTTCTCCCCTTAAACTTTCAGCTTGACTCACTCTCTGGAAGAGTTTGTCACTCACTGTAGCTTGCCACCACTTGTTCCTTTTCTAGCTTTGAGTTTTATCACTGGTTCTGTGGTCTATCTGTAAATTAACTGGTCATTAATGATCATTCACACCCATATTTTTGCTCATAGGAACCCTTAAATCATGAGGACCCACAGTAATAAAGCTAGGATGATTTTAACACTCTTTTGTTGAAACACAACTTTCCCTCCCTAAAACTGGAGTTAACATTCCCCCATGAATTTTGTGAAATTCACTGGCATCAATTAAAGTCAATGAGAATTTCTACTGGGCTGTCTAGTTTTAACACAGCAGGTGCTCAATAAAGGTTAACAATGTCCCCCTTATAAACTTTTCTCCTAATAAATGGGCATATAATAGAGGCACATTTTGCCAAGGTGCTTAATTATATATGTGATTTTCCAGAATTAAGTTTGCTGAAAAGATTTAATTTAAATAAAGCAAGTGGGTTTTTTTTTGTATTATTTATATGATACAGAATAATCAATTTTAGCTAATATTTTTAAAAAATTTTAATGCAATTGTTTGAATTCAATTAAAAAAGCCATGGAGCACAGAATAAAAATTATCACTATCATTGTAGCATTTGGTATATAAACAATTAGATGCATTTGATCCTGAAATTAGATGAGCAGGGAATATTAGATCAAATAAACTGCAAACTAAAATAACAGGACAGATAAGATTCATGCATGAAGTAAGTATGAGAAGTAACATTTTTAAAATTGTCAGTGATGTTGTATTTAAATAAACTTATTTGTGGCATTTCAATGTAGTGCAAATTTTATTCAAACTTTTGTTTTGACATTTAATTTTGGTGATATTCCCTTCCACTCAAAGATAGAGTCCATCCATCTGCAGTAGTGAGCTATAGTTTAGTACAATATCTTATGAAAATTGCAACTTCTTGTATTGTCTTCTTTTCTTTGATTTAAGAGGAAGGATATGTTAATTATTCCATTATATTTTTTTCAGACTTGTTAGCTTGGCATAATATGAGATATATTTTGGGGCTAAAGTTTTATCTTGTAAAATGTGGTATAATTAAGCTTTAGAATTGAATTCTGCTATGAACATAGGGGTGCATATGTTCTTTCTGATTGGTGTTTTGGGGTTCTTAGGATATATTCCCAGAAGTGGGATCACTGGGTCAAATGGGTATTTCATTTTTAATCAATCCCTTATTAGATGTATCATTGGCAAATATTTTCTCCCATGCTACGGGGTCTCTGTGATGACTATTTCACTCATTCTCCCCAAATCTTCAACTCTTTTCCAACCTGACTCTCAGCAGAGAATAAAATATTTGAAACCAGGCAAGAACTACTTCATTTTTCAATCACCACTTTAATCTGGACCCAACTGCTCAAGTGTCCTAGCTATGGAGATAAAAGAAGAGTCACTGCTCAAAGACCAACCTTAATATCTAAGCCCTTGATAATATGTCCTCCTTCATTTGCACTGTGAATTCCTTGCCTTCATAGCTAAACTTCTCTAAAAATTTCCTATCATACTGGTCTTATTTCCTCATCTCCCAGTTTCTCCTCAGCTAACCTGGTCTTACTTTCTATGCAACCATTCCAGAGACTATAAAGTTTGCCACAAATTAAGGTCAATTTTCTGTCTTCATGTTACATTATATCTTGGCAGCATTTGGTACTCTCTTTTTCATAATGTTTATCTTTTTTCTCAGCTTTTTGACATTTTATTCAGTCACTGGTAATATATTCACATTACTGTTGTTGGTATTTTTTCTACTTTATCAATTCACTGACTAGAGAAGTATCCTAGGACTCCTTCTCACCCCTATTCTCTGTAGGTTACCTCATTCATCCCATGACTGCAGATAGCATCCAAACACTGACTTTCCAATGTACATCAATAGAAGAGCCCTATTTCATAACCATCAGATTCGCATATCCAACTTCCTACTTGCTGTCTTTACTAAGATATATGCTAAGTTTTGACAAAACAGAGGTGATGGTTTTTCATTCTACTAATTTCTTGCCACCACAATCAAGCATTCTCTCTTTCAGTAATGCCATGACCATTCACCCAACCACTTGAGAAAACATAGGAGTAATGCTCTATCTCTTTTACTCATGCCTACATTCACTCTAGTCCTGTTCAAAGGCCCTGAATCAAACTGTGTTTTCCCACTTCCATGACCAAACCTGAGTCCCTACTACCATCATCTCTGGCCTGGAGTACATTCCCACAGCTTGCTAATTGGTTCCTCCCTCCACATTTTCCCTCATTGAGTTCTATAGAACAACCAGAGTTTTTTTTGGTTTTTAATGAAAAATACATGGGAATAAAAATACATGTTGAAGATCCCCCAGTGTTTTCTGCAGTTCTTAAATATCATAGCCCAAAAGACCCTGCATAGTTTAATGCTTACTTCTCCAAGATCCCTCTGAAAGCTCTTCCCATTTTCACTGAGTTCCATCCAAACTGGCTTTATTTTGGTCTTAAAAAACTACTGAGATCTTCCTATTACAGCATTCCATGGGCACTGTTGCGCTGACTTGGAATCCTCTTCTTCTAACATCATGTATCATTCTAAAGTCAAGGCCCAGCTCTTCAGCGATGTCTTACCCTACCATAATCCTGAAACATCCTTCTCATATCCACCTCTCAGCTCTCAGCCATATTACCTACTTTATCTTATTGTTGGCACTCATTAATAGCTGAAATCATCTCACTTGTTTGTTTATATTTTATATAGTTCCAAAAATACAATGCAAGCTAAAGGAGTACAGACTGTGATTTTTTCTCAGCAATGATACCCAATTCAAGAGGATTTTCTCCATATAAAATGCTTTAATCCCATGTATTTTGTTTAATGGAATATATTTGGAGAAGACAACCATTTTTATTAATGTATTGAGTGAAAATGACCTTAGGTAAATTATTTTAGGTTTCTGTTCAAAATTCCCATTTTATATAACCTCAGAGACTATCAAAATAGACTTCACACTTGTAGATATGTTTCATAATTTTCATCTACTGTTATGTTATCACTGGTTAAATTTGCATTTCTGAGATATGTGTGTGTGGGTAGGCATGCATATTCGTGGTTATGTGTGGAGTAATCTTTAAATGCATCAAGAAAGAAACAAGTTAGAATACAAATGCAAGGTTTCAGAAAAATCTCTTTGCCTCATGATAGAAGGATTGGACAGGACAAGCTTATGAAGTCATCAAAGAGATGGGTCAGGAAATGAGTTGGAGCCCCTGAGCCCTAGAATCCTCTGAACTCCAACTCAGGAAATGCATTATTGAAGCTCAACCCTCTGGAAAACCCCTGTAGATTTCAACCCATAGTTTCTATTACAAATGTAACAACAAAAGTAATGGAATCATAACACATTATGAGAATTTGTTTCTTACCGTCCTTTTGCACCATATAAAGGATTGTGGGTGGTCCTGAGTGCTCTTACCACGTCTAAAGGTGTTATGAAAAACCAATCATTTCTTTCTAGTAATGTTAGACATTATGACTCAGAGGAAAACCCCGAATCACCCCACACTCGCATGTCATTTGTGACATATATGTAATAAAAAGCTTGATTTTTTTAGGTTAAGTTATCCTATCACATTTACATTTCTCTGAACTTGAAAGCTTTAAAAGATGCTACAGAAAAATAGGAATTTCAAGAACAACTGCTTTTATCTGCTACATTCTGTTTGGCATTATCACAATCCTCAAATACCTGAAAAATGACAGGTAAGTTCGGACACTTCTACCACCTACACCAGGAAAGGGGCAGATAAAACTCAGGGCAGAGGGTCCTCCTGGTGAGTATACCACAGTCTAGCCCTGGGTGGCCTCACATGAAACAGTACGATTAACACAGGTATTTTAAGGGAGGGAGTCAGGCCCAGTGAACCCTACTTTATCACTTATTTTAAAACTTGGTCTCTCATCAAATTCTTCTCTCTTCTATGATCTAAACTTCAGTGTGCTGAACTGAGAGATGTGAGAAGATGATAAATCCAGTTGGTGACTTAAAAATTCATTTTGTCCTGAGCTCCTAACTGATATTCTTTATATTATTTTCTCCCTTGCTATTTCAAGCTTATTTGGTGATGCATTAGCTTCAGCACTGCAAAATAAAATTATGTGAACAAAATTCGCTAGCATCGGAAGAAGAAAAAAATAATGCATTTGCATAAATAGCTATAATGATGTATTTAGAGGTAAGCATCTTTCAGAGAATATTTGCTCAGAAATGAAGTAAATTGCTGCTAAATATCCTGGATTTATCTTGGTGGGTAAATGTATATACACACATGAACTGATCCAGAGGATATATACAAGAGCACACAAAATATAACTATTGTCATACAATGACCACCATCATATAAGATTACTAGTTGTTTGTTTTTAAATAATTTTTAAACTAGGTGGAATTGCTTTGCTAGACTCTAAAGAATAGTCCCAGTTATATTTACAGAGGTGATTTTATTGAAAAAAGATGTTAAGACCTTTTACACATATTTTATTATTTATTATCAGTCATTTGTCTGGCTATTTCTCACACGATAATAGTTTAAAATGCCATTCCTTCCATGGTAAATTCTTATGCCTGTCAACCGATTTGTTAATCTAGAGTCCAGTTGGCAAGAACCTGGATTTTAAGGTACAAGAAAAAAATAAGATGCTTAGTAATGTTTAGAAATAACATACATAAGATTGTAGTAAAAATCATTTTACTCTAGCAAAAGTTTTCTATCCTAAATCACCATAGAACAAAATGACCGTGTTGCTAGAAAGGATGGCAAAGCCAGAACCAGGTCCCGGAAACAATAGAGTCATCACCAATTTTATAGCCCAGTCTAATTCGAAATGTCAGGCCCTAATCAGCTCTGTTTCACAGTGCTTAGCTCCATAAAAGCAGATTTGTTTAACCACAACCTCTGTTTCAGCATGACTGAGGAGCAAGAATAACGGACAGAACCCGGCAGATCTCACGGTTATGGGATGGGGATAAAGTGAATCCATCATTTGCTGGAGAGGCAGAGGAAAAGTGACAGGCCCATTCATGCCTTCGAGACATTTTTTGGTCTATTGAAAATTTTAATCTGTGCACTCTCGATGAACCTCCGCACTCTCTAATTTAGAACATGTAGCCATGTGAGGAATCTGTCTGCCCCAGATAGGGCGGCCTGGCTGCTGCAAGACAGCAAGCCCTTCGAGCAGTTTTCTTCTCTAAATGCATCCTGCCTTGAACCTTACACACACATATCAGCTCCATTTACAGGAGGATTTCAGAGTTAATTAAACGCTGAATTTGTTTCTTTAGACATCACATATGCCTCGGGGTTAGGTAATAGCATTGCGGCAACTACTTTAATTTAGGATTAAGCATACTGCACATTTTCTGAGGGAATTTTATTTGTATAAGTACACATGTATAGAGATGGGGAATTTTCCCCCTCTGTTACCATAAAAGATTTTTAAAAATAGCTTTTAAAAAGCACCATATGCTGGGAAGTGCTGCAAATCAGCAAATCCAATATCATCCTTTACTTAAAAAGCACTGGAAACAGACAAATGAGGAGAATGCTGGTTAAATTGTTGCTTTGCTGATAAGGCAGTGGAATGACTTCCACCAGAGGCCGGCTTCCAGGTTTGAGTTCTTTTTGCTCTGGATTTACTCTGCGCAGCCACAGGAACAATCCCAGAAGTATAATATTTACAAATATTTGGGTCGAAAATGACAGGTCAGATTGTTATTATCAATCTAGCAAGTCAATGCCAACATATATCACATTACTCCCACTGAAGAGCCTAACAGAGAACAGTAAATATTTTCATTCTTAATTTTCTTAAAGGTGCGTACTTAACATTGGACAAAATGTAAGCAAATGAACAGAGCAAAACAGGAATCTAGAGTCATCCCCAGTGGATTTACTTTTGAAAAACTGAGCTATCACAGCTTCACAATAAGTAATGTAGTACCTTGAGTTCATGGTCATTGATATCTTTGGGCATCTTTTGCAAGGACGTTGTACTTCAGCAAAATAACAAATTTGTTAGGTCTTAGATTCATCAAAAGCCAAAGGATATCTGTAAAAATAAAATTTAGAAAAACAGGGGAAAAAGTGCATTTAAAGTTAGAAACAACCACCCCCAACTTTCTGTTTATGTTTAAATTATTGAAACTTACGTGTTCACCTCAGCATGAAGTGTTTCCTTTCCTGAACTTTTTCACTGTCCGTAAAATGTGAAAGGAAAATAATTGTTGCTATTTTTGAGGTAGAGATACAATTAGGCAGCATTTATGGATTTCTATAGTCAGATGAGCATATGGACTCTTGGAGGTAAAAAGTTCAATTCATGAGGAAGAACAGAGACAACAGAAAGCTAGAATGACTACAGTAAAATAAAACAGCCCCAAAGCCCTGCCGAACAAGCCCCCATCCATAAATCTTATTAATCATGGATATTTCAAAATAAAGTGAGCAAGGAGGAAAGTATGTCCTAGTTCAGACTTGTTTAGATTATTTATTACTTAAAAGAAAAAAGAAATGATTAGGAACATGAAAAATGTATAATCAAATCAAGAAACAATGAAACTTTGTAGTTTGTACAATATAAACCATGTATAATATTTTGAAAAGGCCTATATATCCTATACTGAATGCATCAAAATTTTATATTTGCATATGTGCAGATTCCTACTGGATGTGTGAAAGATTCTCATTTTAAGATGAATCTGTATGTCATGTGATTTCTATAGTTTGACCTATTAAGATAAAAATGAGATTCATTCTTAATGTGTCCATGGTCCAAATCCATTGCCCAGAAACTTATTTATGGAACACTTCATATCGAATTTAGAGGAGCATTTTCGCCCCTGGTGTCTAAAAACAGACATTGGGACAGAAAATTACATAAAACAAGCTAAGGTGATCTAATTATGAGTGAGTTAAAGGCCTCAAAAAGCATTATAATTTTGAAATTTTATCTTAATGTCTGAATAGAATCTGCTAATAAACTAAACAATTGGTCTTGAGAAAAATAACACATATACTAATGCAAACATTTAAGAGAATGTAATTTCCCAATTATTTTTTAAAAATTAATGATTTTAATTGATTTGAATGATTATTGTTTGGTAATTATTAAACAACAATTTTATAAAGCTTCAAATCTATACATGTAGTAAAAATAATTTTTAAAAATAATTTTCACTTCTCAATTATTTATGTTTGTTAATTATAAAACAACAAAATAACTTTAGAAAACTTCAACACTATATAAAGTAAAAATAGGAAAAATAACTCTAAATCACAATACTTGGAAATCCTCAGCTTTTGATAGACTAAATCTTCCCCAGTTAGATGGCTCTTCACTCGTCTACACAGACATAGTTATAAGAATATGAATAAATACAAAAGTGAGACTTTGCTATTTATTTGTATGAATCTTTTTTTATGCTTCCATATAATATTATACCCTAAATAGTTATCATCTCAGGAAGTATTCTTTGGGAATAGGAATTTTGTTAGCTTTGTGAGTCTTAACGTTACAGAAACAGTACAATTTAGTTGCTCAATCAGATTTCTTAAATATTTCAGTTATTTACTTTATTTCAATATTAAAAACTGTATGCTGTTTATTTTTCATTTCTCTTTTTTAAAGTATATACGTGGTAATTTTTAAACTGTCCCTCTTATAGCATCTAGTGTAAATTTAAATAAAATTTCTAAAATTCTAAAAAACATGTTTTGATTGTTTTAAATTGCATTTTTGGACTCTTCTAAGATTAAGTTCTATAAATACACTTGATTTTTTTTGTGTTATATATATATATATATATTTGTTCATTTTTTGTCATTGATATTAAATTTTTATAAAATTTTTATGTAATCACTTATTAGTATGTTTATTTTTGTACATATATAATTTCAAATACCTATGATTCAATGTGACATTTTATTATAATTTATGTTTTTGTATAAGTGCTTACATAATCTTTCCTTGAAATTATGGAAATATTAATCTATATTTATTTTAATAATCTTTTGTTTTAAATATGTGATGTTATCTCTATGTAATATGTTTGAATATATGATAGGATACAATGATTATTTTTTATTTTTTGCTAAAGAGTCACTCTAGAACTATTTATTCAATAATGTACCTCTTTACATTTAGCATATATGAAAACCTATATACTACTGTCTACTTATGCATTTAGGTTCTGTTTCACTAAATTCTTTCTCTCCAATTCAAGAATGCAACATTTAAATCATAGAGATCTTTAAAATGTATTTTAATATTTGATATAGCAAGTCTTTTTCTTCTTCTTCTTATTTTTTAAAATTCTTGATAAATTCTCCCATTAATACTTCCAAAACCATTTATCATATTTTTGCTAAGTAGCCCTAGATAATATTATGTTATTTACATTTATATTTAACTTAGAGATGTTTAATTTAAAAATTATTTTATGTTCATTAATACAGTTATATAAAAATCCTCTCTATATATAGATAAAAATGCATAAAGATACACATACACATAAAATTGATTTTTCTGTGATGCACATTTTTATGGTAGGTAGAAATGAATTCCTTGAATCCATATGCTTCTTAATTATTGCTAAATTTTGGAATTTTTTGAATTGATTTCTATGAGTCTTAGTAGACATTAATTTTATTCCTGTGGCTTCTCTATGTAGTAAATTATCTGTAAAGATAATAATTATTCCACAGGCTGCTATATCAGTTAAAAAAACACATAGACACACACACACAACAAAACCAAAAAACAATGAAAACTATGCCCTGATCACGTTTCTAACTGCCAGAGTAACAGCACTAAAGCACCACCTCTGCTGTGATGGAGAACACGGTCTTATTTTGTACCACATATATATGGTACAAAATTTTCGACAGTTCTTTAATAAACTATTATATTTTTTTCAAAGATTGACCTTTAATGTTTATAATTTTTATTTTCCTATTAATGACAATTTAAGCATTATAGTTTATTAATTTATTTTTCTGATGGTGGGGCCATTTTTCACCTTTTTACTCTTATCAAATTGAGTTTATTTTATTTTATTTTAGTTTATTTTAGCTCTGTTCAATTAGATTAAGGTCTTTTTAGGGTGGCTTCCAGATTGTGTTAAATTTTATGATGTGGATTTTTTTCATGTTAATACACTATAAGACTTACTTCTTGTATTAATAAATATTAATAGATTTTCTTGATTTACATTCTCTGTTTCTCTATGTATATATATATATATATGTATATATATATATATATATATATATATATATATAGAGAGAGAGAGAGAGAGAGAGAGAGAGAGAGAGAGAGAGAGGAAAGAAATATAGAAATAGATACAGATATAGATATGGATGTATATATAGACTATAGACATAGAATAGATCAGACCTTTGAGAGATAATAAATTTAAACTTTCATAAAAAGATAAGATGGCAAAAAAGAAAAAGAAAATTAGAAATAACCTGAATCTCTTTTCAGGTTTTTCCTTGGACAAATAATTCCTCTCCTCCATTACCTCCTTTTATTTTTCTTGGGTCCTGTGGCTGGGGGTGAAGTGGTTAAAATAAGATTATTGGTGTTGATCGAAGAGCCAACAGGCCGTCCTCTCCTGGTTGCCCAACTGCCCTGAGAATAGCCACTCGTCATGCTAAAGACCTGGAGGCTACTGTTTGGTCTCAGAATACTGGTAAAAGGGCAGTGTGACTTTAAGGGGAAGGCAGATTAGTCTCCAGATGCAGCCAAGTGAGAAATCAGCTCCAGAGGATAACCTTGAACAGGGACAAAAGAAAAATCTCCTTTCAAACTGGGCTGGGAATTTGTGCTAGTGATTTCTTCCAGGTTTGAAGGAGGTGAGTATGGGTGCTTAAAATTTATGGGCAAAAACAAACAAAAACACACCAGGCATCAGATATTTCCAGTTGTGAGCAAATGTTCTATTTCTAGATAACATGTTTGATTAATCTAAACACATTCTGATAAATGTAGGGCTGGAGTTGAGACTTCCATCTTACAAAACAATGTAGAGGATATTGGTGATCCCAGGAGCCTCGATGTCTCTCACACCGGGTCAGCATTGGGCACTGTCATCCCAGGTCCCTTTGCTGCCTGTTCTTCAACGTTCCAATCCATGCAAGGGCACTTCTGCCCAGACTGAACATGTGCTTTAATGAAAGTGTTTTAATCGGCCAGAATATCTTGTCTAGTGACGGTTAAGCTGATAATTGATACAAGGGAGCTGTTTTGCTGGTCTTTCTACTATTATATGTGCATACTATGTGCTCAATTGTACATATTTCCTTTCTCATTTAGCAGATAAAGTTTTTATCAATACTTTCCTATGACAAATAGAAGTTCAATGTAATTTCAAAATTATTTTAAAGTAATTAAAAAACTTTAGCAAAATGTGTTACTGTCATTAATGCGGTCTTCCCAGGTTATGGGTTTGACAAAAAAGGGGGTATTTCTTTGCATTTGAAACTAGAATGTATTCTTGAAAGTTTAGTTGCTCATCTTTAAAAGCGAATTTGGACTAAACAAAGACTTTATATGCATAATGCATAACTCATGGACACAGACCATAGTGTGGTGAAGGCTTAGGGTGGGGGGCAGGTGCAGGCTGGAAAGGGATCAAGGAGGGGGGAAAGGGGAAATCTGTAATACTTTTAATAATAAAGATAAATTTTAAAAAGTAAACTTATTCATATAAACGAGCTGTCTATAAAAGCAATCATGAAATTCACTTAAAAGCTTTTATTTGGTTTTATAAATATGCACACATTAATGTGTAAGAATGTATAAATATGTAGTTAGTGATTTTCCCTGATTAAAACTTAGGTGTTTTTTATACATTGATTTGATCTAGTAAATCATACTCATAGGTATTTTACATCTAGACACAGACGTCTTTTTTATTCATTTTTTCATGTCACAATTCTCCACATTCACTCATCGTATATAATAAAGAGCTAATATGCTAATTAGACCGAACAGCAGAATGACTGTCTGGAAGACCTTCTGGACTACCCTCCGGATGACCTTCCGGACGAAGCCTGGGCTGTGAGGGCCGGCTGGGGCTGTGAGGGCTGGCCTAGGTAGCTGGGGCTGTGAGGGCCGAGCCCCTTGCACAAATTTCGTTCATTGGGCCTCTAGTTATCTATAAAGACCAAATAAATCTGGAGGTAACTTACTACTTGAGGAAATATTTGCTAACATTTATATTCTATTTTAGACCAGAAATTTTTTGAAATTGGAAAATACATAACTTGCCTCTGAAAAAAGTTAAAACAAACTTAAATTATCTGTCAAACAAAATATCCATTCCAATGTATATTTTACAATATTATTTTAGTGATATTTTAGAATGTTTACATACCATAGCTTTTGATATTAATAAATAAAGGAAACACTTTAGAGAAACAAACTGTGTATTTTTTATATTTGCTAAAACTTGTTGAGATTTAACTGCTCCTCTTAGAAAGGTAGAAGAATGAATGTATCAGCCCTCAGTTGATACACTGAGTCTGGAATATTGGACACAAATCCTAAATATTCACGGCATCTTGCAAAATCTTCATGAGAAATAAGCCATATTGGGGTTCATTCCTCTGTGTATGGCTTTGGTAATTATAATGCTACTAGGGGCCCGGTGCACGAAATTCGTGCACTGGGTATGTGTGTGTGTGTGTGGGGGGGGAGTGTCCCTCAGCCCAGCCTGCACCCTCTCACATACTGGGAGCCCTCAGGCGTTGACCCCCATCACCCTCCAATCGCAGGATCGGCCCCTTGCCCAGGCCTGACGCCTCTGACAGAGGTGTCAGGCTTGGACAGGGGACCCCCATCTCCCCCTGATCACTGGCTTTGGCCCCCGCCCAGGCCTGAGGCCTCTGGCCCAGGAATCATGCCTGGGCAGGGGATCCCCATCTCCCTCTGATCGCTTGCTCCACCCCCCGCCCAAGCCTGACGCCTCTGACCCAGGCTTCAGGCCTGGGCAAGGGGACCATCATATCCCCCCAATCCCCGGCTCAGCCCCCCACCCAGGTCTGATGCCTCGGCCAGAGGAGTTGACCCTCATTACCCTCTGATCACCAATCACCGGATCGGCCCCTTGACCAGGCCTGAGGCCTCTGGCAGAATTGTCAGGCCTGGGCAGGGGACCCCCAGCTCCCCGTGGTTGCAGGCTCCGCCCCTGCCCAGGCCTAACGCCTCTGGCCTAGGCGTCCGGCCCGGGCAGCGGGGACCTGCAGCTGCAGCGGCCCCACAATTGTGGGCTTTGCTTTAGGCCCAGGCAAGGGACCCCTAGCTCCCGGGACTGCCAGCTTCGACCGTGCCCAGCTCCCATCGCTGGCTCCACCCCTACTTCCTGTTACCACTGGCCAGGGCGGAAAAGGCACCTGATTCTCCGATCATGGCTGGGGGGCAGGGCAAAGGCTGCCCCCCAGCTCTTAGCTCCCCCCTGGGTTTCCGATCACTGTCAGTGGCAGGGGGCTTCTTCCTGCTTTCCCTTTCGCCTCCCTGCATTGTGCCTACATATGCAAATTAACCGCCATCTTGTTGACAGTTAACTGCCAATCTTAGTTGGCAGTTAATTTGCATATAGCTCTGATTAGCCAATGAAAAGGGTATCGTCGTACGCCAATTACCATTTTTCTCTTTTATTAGATAGGATATTTAAAACTCCTCAAAAATTGAATCACTGTAATAAATGACAATCATTATTGTTACTACTTCTATTATTATTAACAACACATTGATGTTAAAAAAAACAGTAAATATAATTAGCTTATGATATGTAAGCAACTCTGCTGGAGTAGGTTGCCTTCACTCTACATTTTTTTTGTAAAGATGAATGGTCTGTTGTTAAGCAGAAGATAAAGATTCAAATGAACACCTTCTTCTACTCTTTCCCATGCTATATAAAATAGCTTCAGAGAAAGGACATTTTCACTGTAGCTAAATGTACAAAAGGAAGGATAGATCAGCTAATTGAAAAGTAGTCAAAATTCATGCATATGCACAGAAGAAATGCAAAATTAGGAAGTTAGGAGGCAGTTGCTATGATCAGAGTCTGGGAAATCTGAGTGGATCACCACTACCCTGAATCACGTGGGCCTGATTGTTAACCAATTTCTTTTTACAAGTTAAAAAAAAATCCTCACCCAAGGATATGCTTTTATTTATTTATTTTTTAAATATATATTTATTGATTTCAGAGAGAAAGGGAGAGGGAAAGACAGATAGAAATATCAATGATGAGAGAGAATCATTTATTGGCTGCCTCCTGCATGTCCCCTACTGGGGATCAAGCCTGAAACCCAGGCATGTGCCCTTGACCGGAATCGAGCCTGGGATCCTTCAGTCCACAGGCCGATGCTCTATTCACTGAGGCAAACCAGTCAGGACAAGGATATGCTTTTATATTGATAGGAGAGAGAGAGAGAGAGAGAGAGAGAGAGAGAGAGAGAGAGAGAGAGAGAGAGAGAGAGAGAGAGAAAGAAAGAAAGAAAGAAAGAAAGAAAGAAAGAAAGAAAGAAAGAAAGAAAGAAAGAAAGAAAGAAAGAAAGAAAGAAAGAAAGAAAGAACGACCTATGTGAGAAAGAAACATCCATTATTGGCCTCCAGTATGAGACTGACTTGGGGTCCAACTTGCAACCTAGGTATATGCCCTGACCCAGAATGGAACCACAAACCCTTTTTTATCCAGGATGATGCTCAAACCAACTGAACCACCCAGCCAGGGCTGATTGTTTCATACTTTTTTATGTAGGCTTTTAGAGGATGAAATAATACTTATGAATGGGTTTACTTTGAGGATATTAACAAAGAATTAACTAAATTGTCAATTAAAGGCAGACCCAGTTCATTCTCTCTCTCTGAGTTTAGAGGACATCATCCCATTAGCACTAAATTTATTTTGATATTTTTTTATTTAATTCAGTTAATGTAAGGCTTTATATTCTTATTAACACAAGTAGCTTCATATGTATGTTCTTTGCATTGCTTATTTTTCACTCAGAAATTCCCCACAGATCCTTGCTGTGACATACATAGAGTCTCTATAGTCTCCACTTACCTTACAAATGAACTCTGCCTTCTCATATGGCACAAATTAGGTAATAACTAAGTAAATTCATTTCTACTCCACAGTTAATGATTTTGAATTTTTCTCCTGTTTATGTTCTCTTCCCCCTCTATTAGCTGCCCCCTGAGACTCTGATCTTCTGTACTCCTGTTTTTCACCCTTGTCAGTGCAGTTGTTTTCTCTCCTGATCAACTGATAGATAAGAGGAAGAAAAGGTTTCATTTTTTTAATGTTCTTCACTCTAATTTTGACCTTTACCCATGAGTCCTCTCTTTTCTGAATCTCCAATCTCTTTCTCAAACAGAGGCTCTATTCTGAATGTTCCTTAGAGAATTACTAACCTCATCTAAGGCGATTAGGATGAACAGAAGTTTCTGAATCTGTCTTAGTCCATTTGGTTGCTATAACAAAAATACCATAGATTGGATAGCTTATAAACAAGAGAAGTTTCTCTCACAGTTCTGCTGGCAGGAAGTTGAAGATCGAAGCACTAATAGATTCAGCATCTGGTGAGGACCTGCTTCCTAGTTAATAGATGGACATCTTGTAATGTGTCCTCACATGGTGGGAGGGGTGAGAAAGCTCTTCAAAATTATTTTAAAATATATTTTTATTGATTTCAGAGAGGAAGGGGGAGGGAGAGAGAGAAAGACACATCAATGATGAGAAAGAATCATGGATCGGCTGTCCCCTGCATGCCCCCCACTGGGGATCGAGCCCATAACCTGGACATGAGCCCTTGACCAGAATCTAACCCAGGACCCTTCAGTCCACAGGCTGATGCTCTATACACTGAGCCAAACAGGCTAGGGTTCAAAATCATTTTTTATAAGTGCATAAATACTATTAATAAGATTTCCACCATCATGACCTAATCACCTCCCCTCCCCTGCTACCCACCTAGAGGCCTCACCTCCTCATACCATCACTTGGGGCTTACAACTTCCACATATGAACTTGAGGAGACAGGGACATTTGATGTCCTGCTGAATTTTCAAAACTCATATTTAGTTTCTCATTTATCCAAAATGTAATTGTGTTTCTAGGAGAATGGTCTACTCCAGCCCAATTTTTCCACTGTCACCACCATAAATATGGCTTATCATTTTTTTAAAAGAAGGAGGACCTATTTAAGGGAGAGGCAGTTACTAAAGGCTAGAGACTGGGCAGAAACTAGAGATGGTGGTAACAGGGAAAAAGAGCTGGTGAGACATAGGGCCCATGTGATAAGTAAGAAAGGTGGTGATTAGGTAACCAACCAAATCTTGTTTCTAAAGAGGGTCTGATAAAAAGGGTCTGTAATCCTTGAGCAACCAACCTTCTGGAAAAATCATTCCTGAGCTTCAACATTGGTATAGCCCTGTTCTTAGTGTTACTGACCCAATCCACATTCCTCTCCCTCAGAGTCATAGGAATAGTACTAGAGAGCTGCTTCTATTTTCATGTGATTGGCTGTGCTTCTGCCCTCTCTACTTGGGACACCTAAGGAATTTTCCCATTGAAACAATACTGATGCCAGGGAAAGGGGGTTGATACCTCTATGGATTTGAAGCTATATGCATTTGTGTCCATTATGCATTAAGTGTGGAAGCCAACCATACTTACAACTCTTTCTACAGGCAAAGGTCAATTTCAGGGCAATAAGTTATAAAAGCAACTCTTGGAACATAGCATATTCATCTGCACCTGAAGTGAATCTTTGCACTGTGCAGGAGTATAAGAAAAACATCCCAAAGCCAAGCTTTGGAAGCCAGAACTCAAAGCAAAGCGTCAGGCTTATGCTGTCCTTCAGGGGGGAAAAAAAGAAAAAAAAAAAAAAGAAAAAAAGCTAATCTTTATTTTGAATGTGTTATACCTCTATAGACTACAAGTTGACCTAAGCATTGTTTCACTGTTTCTGTTTTGCTTGCAAAACCAAACTCTTTTCAGTGCTTTGTTACTTAAGTCTAGCTAAGTGGTTAAGGGCATGTAAAGTTCACTCCCAGCCTGCAGTTTTTTAAAGCATTTATTTCCTTGTCAGTGTTACTATGTCAGCAACTATGTGTGGGTGGTAAGGGGGGCCCTGGGAACACTAACCATTCACCTGATTAAATAAAATGCTGCAAAAATAATATAAAGATATGAAAGGACTATCAACAAATCCCAGTGTTCTGAGCTTAAAAATTAAGGTTTTGTTTTGTTTTTTCTTTTGATAAAAGATGCCAGCAACACATATATAAGTATATATGGCCAAATTTGTCACCGCCTTAAAATAAACATTTCCCACAGGGAGTTCTAATGTCTTATCTTTGAACGTACTTTAATCTGGTGTGCTGTCTTCAGTAAAGAGAATCAAAAGTCTAGGCTATGGAGAGAGGAAACAGAGTTAGTTGCCTTGTGTTCCAAGCAGCATAATTGTAAACAGCATATTAAGTGAGTTGAGTCTGAGGGATGGATGGTTTGCTGTAAAAATTTGGCAAACAGAAATTGGTAAACTAGTCTATAAATAGTAGAGCCTCAAACGTGGAGTGATCCATGTGTCCACTCAAGGGGAATGTGGTGGTTACTCCCAATGTTATCCCCATGGGTCTAGGAACATTGTGGCCTATTTTCTGGTAAGCATGACTTTAGAAGCAGTCTATGACTTATAAAACCATCTACCCAGGTGAAGGTTTACAATGAATGAAACAGGGCTGTTTAATGCTAATGAAATCATTAATAGGAAAGCCAACCCAACTATGCCTTTCCGTTCGGGTATTCTGCATTCATTCATATTTCCTGGAAAGAAAAAACAACAGTACAATATGAGAAGTGTATTAATCATGTTACTTACTACTCTAGCTGGGATAATTTATTAAACAGTATCATAGTTTCCTGGAAGATTTACTAAGCCTCTTAAATTACTTAAATCTTGTAGAATAATTTACATCCTGGCAAGAGCTGATGAGAAAAATACATAAATGAAGTCATTAAGTTAGAATGTTTCAGAAGCACCTGGACGAAGAAAATGTTTTCATCTCTTCAGTTCATCATGAAATAAATGGAATGTATTAACCTATCTTTAAAAATAGCCCTTATACATTTTTTATTTTACTTCACTTTTAAAATATTTAATATTGTGGATAAATGAAAAAGATTTATTGGTTAATAAATTAATTTTAAGTAATCAGATATTTCGACATAAATTTGCTTGCTGTGGCATAAATGTCTTATTCCAATTTGCTGACACATCACATCAGGCACCAGTCAAATTGTATGGCTTTTTTTCCCCTTCTTTTTTTTGCAGTGACCTCTGTATTTGCTGTATTTTGCATTTTCCTCTTGATATTCCAAGATTTACTTGTAGAGCCTCACTCTTAGATGTCATTATATCAATCTAGTGAAGTAGTTTCTAATAAAATTTAAATTATTATCTTTTTCAGGCACATTTAAAAAAGAGCTGAAAAATCTAAATAATGGGATTGTAGGCTCTGCTATACATATGAAGGAGATAATGTTTTCATTTAAATGTAAGAGGGTTTTGATTACTAAATATACCCTTGTGTTATGTACCACTCAGGAAGAAATAAACATACTAAACTTTAATGCATACTAGGAATAATTTACACAGAATTTATAATGGTCACATTAGCCTTTGGAAACTTTGAAATTCATTTACTATGTTACTGATGAGATGTCCTTTCCCCTTATATTGTCTGTAGGTGATAATTCATTATTTTGCACTTGCCTCAGTTGCAAAATATCACACCATATGAGCTACTTTTTTTTTTTTTTCCATTCTTAGGTACAATAAAGCACTTTGTTTTTGCTTTGTGTGACAATAGATGAAATTGCCATCATTCCTGGAATGGCTAAAATTTATTTGCAGAGATTGAAAGAGGCCATCAATTTCTAGATGTGTCTTGATTTTAGAGTTGACAAATTAGGGGAAAATGATTCTAGAATAGATAAAATACAGTAGTTGGGGGAAGGACTTCATCCCTAAAGCCATTTAATTTGTCTACGCAAAAGGACAAACTGTCTGGCACTCCCATCCACCAATGATTATCCTTCCTGGAAGTCAGTGACATCAATAAGGTATTTATCAAGACATGGACCATGCAAAGGTGTACTGCTTGATATATGGCCTGGGTTTTCATTACTGATGTTCTGTATTAAAATTTCAATAATGAGTTATTAGCATCTTTAATTTACCTGAATTGTTAGTTTGAAATTATTATACTTATAAATAAACAAATATTTGTTCTCAGAAAAATTACAAACTAGTTGATGGAGAATGCAGGCTTAGGAATTTGTATTATTTCACAATAGTGCATGAAAAACTACATAATTCTATATACTCTAATTATGAACATTACAAAATGATGTTTATTGACACCTCAGAGAGTTAAGTTTGCAATGCAATTGTTCAGAACATTCTATAGCCTTTTTTTTTATTTTTCTAAAATTTTACACATTCTCCTGAGCAGGTGAAAATGGCCTAACATTTGAAATGAACAATTAAATTTATAAGAGTGGATATTTGAGAGTAGCATATTTTTTAAAATTAAATTGTTTATTAAAAACCATTAAAACTGAAGACATATAATTTATATGATATAAAGTACTGCATTCAGGAGAATATTTGTATGCAGCTAGATAATACAGAAACAAATACCTAGAGAAAATTTTATATTTTTGGCATTTATTTGAAATCATATTTTCCCCTTAAATATATGTTATGTCATCTCTTCACTTAGTATATATCTAGATTCTCTCATTCCTTTTAATTTTTTTTACTTTATTTTTATTGTTGACATCATTACAGAAGTCCCTATTTTCACCCCCTTTTCCCACTTTCATCCATATCCACTACCCCCTTCCCTCTGGCCACTGTTGTATGTGTCTGTGGGTTATGAAAATACGTTCTTTTTCATAGCTCCAGATTGTTTTACTTTATCACTTCAAAATTTAAAGAAAGAACATATTTATTATTTTCTCTCATTGTTTTTATGATAAAAATCTTTATTACACATAATATATTTAAATTTAAATTTCCTTTTTAAAATTTTAAATGCATTATAACCTGAAACTAGCTGACCTAATCTCTTTGGGGATTATATTAAAAGTACTGAAAGGAAAAGTGTATTGTCTTTGGGGTATGATAGAACTGGATTAAACTCCCACTACCTATTCAGCCCCATCCATTTTCTATTCTATAAAATGGGAGCAATGAGATTTGATTATTACTGTGACATGTAACGTGGCCTGATAAATACAGATCATGGTGCATAACTATAAGAGATAATCAATATTTTAACTCCTCCTCAACCATAGGTATCTATAATAATGAAAGCGTAATATGCTACTTAGACCAGACATCCTTCTGGAAGACCTTCTGTACAAAGCCGGGGCTGTGAGGGAAGCCTGGGTCCTGGGTGCCAGAGAGAAGCCAGTGCCAGCAGCCAGGGGAAGGAAGGCCTACTCTTGCATGAATTTCGTGCTTAGGGCCTCTAGTATGCCATAAAGGGAAATACATTTTATAATTATGAAATTGTAAATACCCATCACATTTATACAAATTAATGTCTTGAATACAAATATATGAAACCTTGAAGCATTTGTACACTAAAAAGAAAATGAAGAAAAATGAAAGTAGAAAAGGATGAGAAGAAAATTAGAAAGAGATTGATAATAGGAGGGGGGAAGGCAGGAGGGGATGAAAGATTTAGCCTTTTTTCAATAAATTATAGTATTTGATAAAATGTTAGTGTTTAGTCTTCATTTCTATTTATTTTTTGCTCTATTAAGTATTATTGCATATCATAATGTCATTCGTAAATGAAATGCTTTAGTTCTTTAATAATTGTTAAATTTTTTGAAAGTCTACTATATTTCATTCACTGAGCCATGCTTTATAAACAGTATCTTATTCAAGTATAAGAAATGAGTTAGGTTAAATTATTTTTATTTTTCTGATGAGATAAAAGATCATAAGGTTTTGCTGACCTTACTTGCCGGGGTCCTGCCCCAGCGGGTCCAGGGGTTCCCCAAAGGTGTGGACGGAGTTGGCGAAGAAGGAATGACAGGGAGACAGCGTTCAGTTGTTAGCAGCC
This sequence comes from Myotis daubentonii, assembly GCF_963259705.1. NCBI lineage: Eukaryota > Metazoa > Chordata > Mammalia > Chiroptera > Vespertilionidae > Myotis > Myotis daubentonii. The sequence goes on from NC_081841.1 coordinate 185,647,585, forward strand.
TAGCCAGGATCTCTAGCCAGGATCTCCAGCCAAGTTCTGGTCTGGATCTCCAGAGAGGTTCTGCTTCCGATTTCCAGGGAGGTTCTGTAGCCATGTTCCCTCGCTAGGTTCTCCAGCCAGGTTCTGTCCAGGCTCTCCAGTCAGGTTCAGTGTCCAGGTTCCAGTCAGGTTCTCCTGCCAACCTCTGTAGTCAGGTTCAGTCCAGGATCCCTTGCCATGTTCTCCCGCTAGGCTCTGTCTCTAGGCTCCGAGGCCAGTCCCTCTCCAGGATCCTCCGGCATGCTCTCTCCAGTGAAGTTCTTCTGTCTCTAGGCTCCGTGTAGGTTCTGTCTTCTTGATTCTGTTCTAAGTTCTGAGTGTTTCTGTCTTGTTACAACTGTATTTATACCAGTTGATTCAATCCTATCAATCTCTATTACAAAGGTTAGGGCGTTTCTTATCTCCATTCCAGGGAGAAAAGATTATGTAGTTTAAGCATGATTGTTCGTAGTAAAAGAGATTAATTACCCGCCTGGCACTTAGTTGAGGGGTTTTATTCCCTCCCTAACTTCAGGGGAAAATCCCTACCTAGGGATTCAACCTTTCTCGGAGAGGTGACCTTGGTTAAAACACAGTGCCAAGAAGGTGAGCAAACATATTAAGAACCGTATGCCATATATGCCAGGTCCCTTGAAACAGCAAGGATGGACCGGCTCCCGGCACTTACTAAAGCTACTTGAGAACACAAACTTACTTATTAATATAGACATAGACCCATATTATAAACCATAACATTTCCTTTAAAAAATAAACAAGATATAAAGGATGTTTCTCACTAGCCAAGAACCAAATACAAAAACAAAAGGTAAAACCATTCTAAATGTTAATAAATTTATTTGTGGAGTAAGTGCATGTAATTAATTTTAGGTAAAGAATATGAGATACTTCATGAATGAAGAATCTGAAACACCTGGTTGTCTTTTGCTAGCTGGGTGAAATCTTTGGAAAATTCCTTAATTTCTTGAAATTTATTCAAATAAGAGTAAATGACCTGAATACTGAAAATCTATACATAATATAAAATATTTTGATAAAGAATCAAAATTGGCATGAATGTGCTTTAACTTTGTAAGACCAGTGGGTAGACTGATCTCCTAGGACTAAGAGCAGAAAAGCCCAACAAAATAAAAAAAAATCCAATATTACTTGAGCAGTAATCACCAGATACTGTGAAACTTTATTCTAATAGTTTGGATGAAGTAAATTACAAACATGTGAACACTTGAGGCAGGATGAAATTATGCTTACCCTCATCTTTCAATGGGTAGATTAAGCATTTGAGACAGGCAGAAATAAGAAAAAGTTGTTTTAATACATTGTATTACATAATGATGAGTTTAGTCTTGAGGCTAGAAATTCAGGGGAAATGAGTTTCTGGATTGACTACGTAAAAGACTAAATATTAACATTAAAGGGAAAAGGGAAATAAAACATAACTAAGCTTGCTTGGCACATAGAAGGATGCTACTACCATAAATAGTACTTTAGTGAGATTAAATTTTTAATTTGGGAAGAGTAGAGAATTGGGAAGATTCTTTTTTTAAAAAAAAATATTTTATTGCTTTTTTTACAGAGAGGAAAGGAGAGAGATAGAGAGTCAGAAACATCGATGAGAGAGACACATCGATCGGCCGCCTCCTGCACAACCCCTACTGGGGATGTGCCTGCAACCAAGGTACATGGCCTTGACCGGAATTGAACCTGGGACCCTACAGTCCACAGTGGATGCTCTATCCACTGAACCAAACCGGTTAGGCGATTCTTTTTATCTATATACGTTTTCAACAGTTATCAAGAAGAAAAGGTGGATATTTCTTTATCAGATGTTCATGTGCTTATATTTATATTTATGATACAAAACACGTTGCTGACCACCCCCCCAAAAAAAAACCCCAAATGTGTGCAATATGTGCATATGTATATAACAACAAAAGTACTTAATTATTTAGGTCCTAATTCAACCCGCATAAGGAGTGAAATAGAGAAAACTCTGTAACAAGTTCTGGGATGTTAAATTGGTTTTATTAAAGTCTTATTTAACCTTCTCTTCCTTCCAAATATTTTATCCAAGTATCCTATGTAATAAAAAGCTAATATGCAAATTGTCCCCTCAACCAGGAGTTAGACCTGGAGTTCGACCAAGGGGCGGGGCTGGCTGGCCAACTGCCTGAGGCCCCTCCCCCAGCTGGCTGGACCCCACCAGTACACAAATTCATACACCGAGCCTCTAGTATGTATATTGGTATATGTATACGTTGGAGAGAGATAGAAAGAGAAAAATGTTATCACTCGTATATGGGAAAATGCTTTTAAGATTCTCATATGTTATCACACAAATTCTTATAACATTTACTTAGAAAATAAATAAATTTATAAATTCTCCTTATACAAAGATGTAATACAAATCAGGGTGCCGGTAGATGACCAAGAGTCTAACTAAATTCCCAGAAATCATATAATCAGAGGGGTATGGGAACAAGATCTAGGTATTTTGATTTTCGTATGAGACATCTCTTTCCGCTTTATAATAAGCAAAAATATGAATCCATTTGTATGTGTCTTCCTAAAAATAAAAATACTATATTTCATTGCTTATTGCAGTGATGGAGAACCTTTTGAGCTCGGCATGTCAGCATTTTGAAAAACCCTAACTTAATTCTAGTGACGTGTCACAAAGAGAAATTTTTTGATGTTCACAACCATAGTAAAACAAAGATTTATATTTTTGATATTTATTTTATATATTTAAATGCCATTTAACAAAGAAAAATCAACCAAAAAAATGAGTTCACGTGTCACCTCTGACACGCGTGTCATAGGTTCACCATGACTGGCTTATTGTGTCATTGAAACATAAAAGTAAAATATTGCTTTGAGGTTTTTGAAATAAATTTCTTTAAAATGCTTTTTAAAAATACTATATTTACCAAATTTTGAAAAATAAATTTTTAAAGATCAATTTAATTCACATTTTCTTAAAAATACTATACTGTATAATGAATTTGAGCTTTTATTTTTAAATGTTTTTTTTATCTTGTCAATATTTATAAGAACTGACATTTATTGCCATGAGGTTCAAAGTACCTTTATAAGTATCTTAGGTTCTATATCTTAGTTACTGTAGGTTTTTTATTTCTCTCTTTCTCATTGAAGTTTCTAACACATGATACATCTCTTCAATAAGATTGCAACTTATTTGGAGGGAAAAAAATGCACATGTAACACAAAATAAGAACCGTTAAAGGTTTTGTACATCAAAAATAGCAAAACTACCAACACAGAGTATGCCTACATATTGAGGGTGTGGTGTTTCATGCTACTTAAGAGGTTTAAATGAGTCAAAAGATGTATGTACTTGAAAATATATTCGGGATATAAAACTATGCGATTTTACTACCGTTTTACTTTGACTGACTTTATCCTTTGCTTATGAAACATTTTCTGGGAAAAAGTGACAGCCTAAATGAAGATTTCTTGTTCTTCTTAACCATATAGATTCTGCTTTGCACATTTTGAGAAAAATCAATTGAACACATTTTGTTTCTTTCCAAAAATCAGGTTGATAGAGATAATGAAAACAAAATACCTGAGCATTTCTCCATTATTTCTTTGCTAAGATGTGAAGGCACAACCTCTGCGGTCCCTCATATGTGTCAACTTCACAGCTGCCGTATTGAGCTGGGTTGCATCTGTCTTACTGTGTCATGTCACCTTGCATGGTGCCTTCTAATGGGTGCTGACATGAGGTAGCAGGCTGCCTTCACACCTAGGGAAATGTATTCAGAATGAAAACAGATGGTACATTGTTTGCTGCAGTAACTATTGTGGCATATAAACTATTTAAACCTGATTGTGGAAAAGGATAACATATCACCAAACTTTATAGTTTGAACTGTATCTAACATGTGCTAATATAAAAAATAAATGTTATTTTATCTAATATATTCTTTTTTTAAATCATGTGATAAAATAGAAATCAGGCTAAGAAAAGTTGTTTCTTTTTCTTAATATTGCATGAAGTATTAAACTATAATACAACTACACTCTATGCTGCCATGGTTATTTTGAAATTGGCTTTCTACAGAAGCAGTAACAGTAGGCGTTTGCATTTATGTACAGCAACACTGAAGCTAAAATGATTTAATAGTCAATTCCTGTTTTGGAGAAAGTGACAATAACTTTTTTTTTGTCATCAATCACTCCAGATTCTTAAATTGTGGCAAAACATTGCCAATGCAGATGTGAGTAAAGTTTCTGAGATGATAACAATTTTAATAGGACACAAAATGAAAAATTGCTGCTAAACAAGGCCAAATGTATCTAAACTATTCCTGTATTACATTAAATTACAAGCTAGGTCAGTGAACACTGGAAATAAAACCTAATTATTTTCAGTTGAAAAGTTCAATATCACCATTATGATATGATGTACTGTGTAAATTCTTGAATTTTTTTTTTTTTTGGTTGCAGTGAGTAGCAGTTCATCTAAACTATTTTTAAAACATTAAAATGTGTGTTGCATCATAGTTATGCTTAGAAAATTAATATTTTATATTATAAATGAAATTAATTACAATAAAAGATAATTTATAATTTGGTGAATCTCTGTGTAATCATATAATTAAAAGTATTTTGTTGTAATCAATATGAAATTTACGATAAATGTAATTAAATAGGTCAATTGACCTAAAGGATTAAATGTAACAGTTCCATAATTTCATAATTAGCTGATAGATACTTAAAAATGTAGTTATTCCATGTGAATATTTCCTATTAGACTAAATGAGGATATGTGTTAGTTTAGGTTTTAAGTAAAAAAATATAATTATATGAAAAGTTAGTCTTATTACATAGGTGGATTGATCTGTTCAAAACTTAAGCCATAGCTGGTTTTGCTCAGTGGATAGAATGTCAGCCTGCAGACAGAAGGGTCCCAGGTTCAATTCTAGTCAAGGGCACATACCTTGGTTACAGGCTTGATCCCTGGCCCTGATGAGGGCTCATGTGGGAGGCAACCAATTGATGTGTATCTTACACATCAATGTTTCTCTCTCTCTGCCTCTCCCCTCCCTCCCAGTCTCTCTAAAAAATCAATGGAAAAATATCTTTGGGTGAGGATTGACAACAAAAAAAATTAATCAATAAATAAATGAACTGATTTAGTACTTTATAAATTTTTTTCTCTGGATACTTGACTAAAACATCTTAATTGTTCTAACTCTTTCCACAGCAACATAAATCCATACTCAAGTTGTTCTGATATGGTTGTGTGAAAGTGTAATGGAAAATTTGGAGGAAATGATATGTTACTATCTTTTACAAGAAAATATGCAATTAAATTGAATATTAAATTGAATATATATATATATATATATATATATATATATATATATGTATGTATATATATACTAGAGGCCCAGTGCTTGAAATTCATGCACTAGGAGGGTGTCCCTTAGCCCAGCCTGCACCCTTTCCAATCTGGGACCCCTTGGGGGATGTCCAACTGCCAGTTTAAATTGGCAGTCGGTCATCCTTCTCATAATCTGGGACTGCTGGCTCCAAACCACTTGCCTGCCTGCCTGCCTGATTGCCTCTAACCACTTCTGACTGCCAGCCTGATCATCCCCTAATCACTCCCCTGCCAGCCTGATCGCCCCCAACTGCCCTCTCCTGTTGGCCTGGTCGCCCCCAATTGCCATCCCCTGCCAACCTGGTCTCCCCCAACTGCCCTCCCCTGCTGGCCTGGTTTCCCTCAACTGCCCTCTCCTGCTGACCATCTTGTAGTGGCCATCTTGTGCCCACATGGGGGTGGCCATCTTTTGACCACATGGGGGTGGCCATCTTGTGCAAGGGTGTGATGGTCAATTTGCATATTACCTCTTTATTATATAGGATACATATAAGGGAGGTACCAAGATGGCCACCTGTTTTATTTTTTTTTTAAATCTTTATCGTTGAAAGTATTACATATGTCTCTGTTGTATACAAAAACCCCCTCCAGCTCACCTCCTGCCCCTCTATATATATATTTTTTAATCTGAGGAACTATTCTGTCTACTATGACATCACAAAGATCCAGATTGCACATTCAGTTATTTTTCATTGTTAGAACCTCAGCTGTAAAGGAACATTTACTCTCAGTAGGTAGTTTAGTTTGCCCATGTGTATATTTTATAATCACCTCATTTAAAGAAAGCAAGGAGCACAAAACTAATTAGATAGGTAAATAGATAGATAGATGATAGTGAATATATAGATAAATATTATAATTTGATATTCTTGTTACGGAACTGCCCAGGGTTATGCTTATACTAATTGTTGGGGTCCAGCCCCAACAGGTCCAGGGGTTCCCAAAGGTGTGGATGGAGTCGGCGAAGAAGGAATGACATGGAGACTGCATTCAGTTGATCAGCATAGCCAGGTTCTCTAGCCAGGTTCTAGCCAGGTTCTCCAGCCAGGTTCTCTCTTTATTCTCCTGTTACATCTGTATTTATACCAGTTGATTTTAATCCTATCAATTCTATTCCAAAGGTTAGGGCATTTGTTATCTCCATTCCAAGGTCACTACTCTATTGTTCTGTTAAGCTACAAGGAAGTAACTGAGGGAGATTATCCTAAATAAAGATTATGTAGCTTAAGCGTGATTGTTCATAGTTAAAGTGATTAACTACTAGCCCGGCACTTAGTTAAGGGGTTTTATTCCCTTCCTTAGTCCTGTTAATCCCTTACCCCAGGGAAAAACCCCCACCTGGGGAAATAACCTTTCTCAGAGAGGTGACCTTGGTTAAAACACATAGCACTAAGAAGGGGAGCAAACATATTAAGAACAGTATGTCATATACACCAGGTCCCTTGAAACATATGCTGTGCAGATGTTTCTTCCCTGCAGCGACTGTGTCAAGCAGCAAGGATGGACCGGCTTCTGGAAAATCCCCCCTTTTTTATTTTTTAAATGATAGCGCCTGTAAATCAGCGGCCACCTCTTGGATTGGGTTGTTTAAGACTCAGAAGACCTGTTTGTGACTTTGCCAACAGGTCAGTCTGAGGCTTAACCTTATATCGGCTCCCCACAGCTAATTATCATCTCCTAACAATGATTCATGTTCTTACTTCTCTAATTACAAACTTAGCCTCTTGTCAGTCTTCATCCTCTAGCTCTCTCCTCAACATCTGAAGCCCTTAACCAACCCTTTCCCATTGAAATACTCTTCTAGCTACCTGGGTGCTACACAGATATCTCTCTTAATGAACAACCTATGTTTGGGGCACCTGATTTATAATTACAACTGCTTAATGGACAATGTTGGTTCAACTAGGCATTTATTCACTCATTCAACAAACATTAATCTGTCCTAGATACATTGGCTAGAAAATCAAATACAATAAATACAGTGTCTTTCCTGTATTGAGGGAACAAGTGTATAAACATCAAATTCAAAGAAGTCTGTTATGAGAAAAAGTATTTGCAGAATGCATTCAGAGCATGTAACAGTAATTTGTGAATTTGACTTTGGAAAATGCCAAAGGAAAGGAAAAAAAAAACACAAAAATCAAAGATAGGATGATTATATTGGGTAAATCATGATCCAATAGGGTTTGCCCTAATTGAAGCAAGTACTTTTCTTTCAGAAGAAGTAACTGTGCAAAGGAGATATAAAATAAACAATAGGTCTGTTTGGAAAAGCACAGCATTTAGGGGTAACTAAAAGAAATTCATGAAGATAGTCAGTCAATGCTCACAGAGAGATAAGGATGGAGAATCATTATTTTAGAGGCTCCAGTAGGGCATATTAAACAGTTGGACTTTACTCTGAGAACAATGGGACAATTACCAATGGTTTTCATGGGAAGTATGATGACCAGTTGTTCATTTAAAAAAGTATTATTAAAAGAGTCTGTATATTTTACAGACATCCTATCTGTCCAAAACATGATAGTTTCTTTCTAATTTTTCACCTAATTTCTTTCATCATATTTTCTATCCCAGTTGTCATTAAGGTTAGCCATTATTCTCTCCCAACTATTACACTACTTTCCATAGTAAGTCTATTCTAACGCAAAATGTCTCCTTAGTACCGTCTATTCTCTTTATTCTCAGTGAACATTTCCTATCTCAACCTCATAGAATCCCTTACTCAAAAACTACTATTTTTCTTACTCCACTCTTGTCTTAATCCATTCTAATTTATCACCTACCTTGTCACCAAGGTTTCTGTCTTAAATTAACTTTATCACAACACTCCCTTGTTGGCTCATTACTGGACACAATCCAAACTCATCAGCATGGAGTCAAGATTTGTATCTCCTCTGACCCTAACGTTCTGGTTCTTGAACCCCACTTTTGGCCTTGCCACAAAAGGTTCTGCAAGACTAGCAGGTTTAAACATTATGTGTGCCTGATACACATAAACTCTATGCAAGTGTATGGCATTTGCTACTATAATTACTGCAAACCACAGATGTTGAAAAAGCCAAGAGAGCAAATTAATGGAGGAGAATCAGACATAAAACTAAGATTAATGAACTGGAAAATAGATTCAGAATACATCTACAGGGTTGAAGTTTATAAAACACATAAAAATACAGGGTGCATATGCAAAAATTAAGAATCCCATAGGAATAAAATGTACTAAGCAATGGATAGAACAATGATATGGCTAGAAAATTCTATAGAATTCCCTGCCCACAGGAAATTCTGACAGATGACTCCTGTACCAGGCTAAATTTCATCTACACCACCCTATCACTATTTTACTGTCTCCCCCCTTTTCACGAGCAACCCATATTTAATTGATGTTGATGAGTAACAGTCTACTCCCCTATAAACAGTGCAGGGATACTGCTTCAGCATATCATTCTAATTAGCAAGGAAAAAAGTAACCCTTGATTTACACATGAGGAAAACTTAAACAGATTATATTCTCAAGATCTAATGACAATTTAACTTGTCTTCATTTTGATCTGTTGCCAACTTATCCAATTTGAATTTCCAGTCACTTGTGTCCAGTGAAATGTTGCTTTACGAGCTTGAGCAAGACCTGAGAGGCAGCTTTTCCCCAAGCAGATGTAAGAGAGTCTTTAATAGGGAGCAAATGCATTATTATTAAGTCTCAAACCTTCCAGTTTGAATCTTCTCAACCACATCTAAGCACTTGGCACTGAGCTGCTCTCTCTCCTTGGTACATATGGTTTGTTTTGGAACCAAATCTAATTTAGCTATTTCTAAGTGCTGATCAGCAAACGAGTGACTTCCCATAATGAGATTTTATTGGTCCATGTCAAAATGAGAAAAAAGGTGAATTCAATAAAAATTTTCCAAAGGCCCAATTGTTTATTATGAAGGACTTTAAAGTTTGAAATTATTTTTAAAAATTATTTTTGGTATTGAAATATCTTTCACTTCATGAAATGACAATTATGAAAAAAATTCTACTCTGGATGGTAGAATCTAATTTTGTTCTGGCATTTTTATATACTTACTAAAAATATAAATAAATATATAAATGTCGCCAATCCAATTACCACTGTCACATATATTTTAAATTCTACTGGTTTGCAAAATCCAAATGTATAAGAATTCTTCCAGCACACTTTAGCAATGATCTTGATGCTGTCATCTTAAAGAACCATTTTAACATTAGTCTTAGCTTTCAAAGAAAAGCAACCCCTGAAGTTGGGTATCTTCCTCACCAGAGTGTTCCTGATGGCCTTAATGAATGGTGCATTCTCTGCATGGTCCTGGAAACATAATCCTTGAGTGGGTCCCCTGACATAACATATATCTATTCCAGTGTGCCACCTCCCTCAGCCTCTTCATACCTTTCTCTTCTAACTGCTACAGCAACTCAGACTGGTTTATTTCACTGAACACTGGCCCCTCCCCGCCCCCCCACCCCCGCCCCCCCTCAATGTCTCCAATCTTCTAATAGCCACACAACCAGTGTGTGTGCTAATATACTTAGGGTCTCTGTCCGAGTGTAAAACCCTGTGTCCTAAGAAAGTGCCACAGGTCAGTGCATTCTTGCGTATCCAGTCTTAATCCCAGCCTGTTAATCAAGCACCCTCAAATGTAAATCCAGGAATACTTCCAGGTATCCTACCATTGCAGGCTCTTAATTCTTGTAGCTCTTTTGTTATATAATCTCATTTCTCTTTCTTCAGTCCCAGAAGGTCTTTAGTCAGATTATACTCTATTTTTAAAATTTATTTTTATTTTTTAAAATCTTTATTGTTGAAATGATTACATATGTCCCCTGTTTTTTCTCATTGACCCCTCTAGTCCACCACCCCACCCCATCCCAGGCCTTCACCACCCTATTGTCTATGTCCATGGGTTATTCATATATGCATGCAAGTTCTTTGGTTGATCTCCTCCCCCTCCCCAACCCACCCTGACCTTCCTTCTTAGATTCCCACAGTCTGTATACTACTCTATTTAAACCAGTTATTAGCACTGAATCTCCTGGGGGTGGGGATCTGTGCATTACCCAAAATGAGTTACCTAAAATGAGTGGATAGTTAAAATGTATGCTGGACTAAATTGCTGTGCATTGAAAATGTTCTCATTATTTGGACATGCTGTAGTGCATTTAAAGGGTCAATGCCACTGAAGAATGTAAAGAGGGCTGCCGGGAGCTGGTCCATCCTTGCTGTTTCAAGGGACCGGGCATGTATGGCATACTGTTCTTATTATGTTTGCTCACCTTCTTGGCACTATGTGTTTTAACCAAGGTCACCTCTCCGAGAAAGGTTGTTTCCCCAGGTAGGGATTTTCCCCTGAAGTTAGGGAGGGAATAAAACCCCTTAACTAAGTGCCAGGCGGGTAATTAATCACTTTAACTATGAACAATCATGCTTAAGCTACATAATCTTTACTCCCTGGAATGGAGATAAGAAACGCCCTAACCTTTGGAATAGAGATTGATAGGATTGGAATCAACTGGTATAAATACAGATGTAACAAGACAACAGGACACAGAACCTAGACACAGAACCTAGACACAGAACCTACACAGAACCTAGAGACAGAAGAACTTCGCTGGAGAGAACATGGCAAAAGATCCTGGACAGAAACTGGAGACAGAACCTAGAGGCAGAACCTAGCGAGAGAACATGGCAAAAGATCCTGGACTGAACCTGACTACAGAAATTGGCAAGAGAACCTGACTAGAACCTGGTGACTGAACCTGGCTGGAGAACCTGGACAGAACCTGGCTGGAGAACCTAGCAAGAGAACATGGACACAGAACCTGGCTGGAGATCCTAACCAGAACTTTGCTGGAGATCCTGAACAGAACTTGGCTGGAGATCCTGGCTAGAAATCCTGGCTAGGCTGCTGATCAACTGAACGCTGTCTCCGTGTCATTCCTTCTTCGCCGACTCCGTCCACACCTTTGGGGACCCCTGGACCTGCTGGGGTTGGAACCTGGCATTGAAAATGTTCTCATTGTTTGGACATGCTGTAGTGCATTTAAAGGGTCAATGCCACTGAAGAATGTAAAGAGGGCAACCAATATTGATCAAAAAACACTCATTTGTGGAATATAATGAGCAACATAAACTGATGAACGAAAACAGATCCAGAGACAGAGAAGCATGGATCAGACCATCAAACCTCAGAGGGAAGGTAGGGGAGGGTGGGGGTAAGGGGAGAGATCAACCAAAGGACTTGTATGCATGCATATAGGCCTAACCAATGGACAGAGGTACCAGGGGGGTGAGGGCATGAGTGAGGGGGGATGAGGCGTAATGTAGGGGGGCACTGAGGGGATAAGGACACATATGTAATACCTTAATCAATAAAGAAAAACAAGAGCCAAAACTGGTTTGGTTCAGTGGATAGAGCATCGGCCTGCAGACTGAAAGGTCGCAGCTTCGATTCCGGTCAAGGGCATGTACCTTGGTTGCAGGCACATCCCCAGTAGGAGATGTGCAGGAGGCAGCTGATCGATGTTTCTCTCTTATCTATGTTTCTAACTCTCTATCTCTCTCCCTTCCTCTCTGTAAAAAAATCAATAAAAATATATTAAAAAAAATTAAAAAAAGAAAAAAAAGAAACTTCAGTTATTTTTCTATATAACAAGATCTAAAATCAATGTAGTATTATCTCTTCTTTTCAGTTCAAGTAGAATATAGCTCTGCTATATTTTCTTATATCCACTGAACAGAATTATAAGGTAATACTTTGTGACCTCGTTTTTTTGCTTATTTACAATGCCTTCTCTTCTCCCATTTTATAGGTGGAATGAAAATAAATTGGTAGTATTCTGTGCAATTAATTTTGGCCTTGGGGAAGGTATGGGCAGATTCAAGAGGTAAATGCAATCCAAGCCCTAAAGTGTAGCTAAATTTGATATTTCAAAAAGATTAGGGATCATATAGACAAATTATTGATAGAATAAATATCATAGGATAAATGCTGACAGCTTGAAGCAGGGAGTTAATAGTGTAATAAATTGTTCCTTTTTAAAACCAATACTTTTTAAATGATAAAAAAGTATTTAGGTGTAATGAAAATAAATTCATTGTATATTAATATGTATTGTTTTCTCTTTATATCTTAATCATTATATTATTTTTTATTTATCTATATATGACTTATTACCCAAAACATTCTATTTTACTTCCAAATAAAAACCAGAACATTTTGCTGATTTATCACACTAACAAAAAATAAATGATAAAAAATAGTAAACCTTCCTCCAATTTTACCGAGTTGTTAATCTTTTGTCAGTTTTAGACTTTTCCCTAAAATGGATAACTTATTAGTAGACATATGAATGATTTAATATTTAAATTAAATATACTTTATTCTCTGAAAATAGCATTAGGCTCTGCATTACTATGTTTCAGAATTTTAAACCATTGATACTGTGCTATGTTTATGGAAAAATATTCCTTAGATATAAATGTGTACATATGAGAGTGCTTATTTGGGACTGATTTATATTTCACAAATGTATTGGTGTAATGTTTAAAGGCTCCTTAAAAATTGGATTCCTGCTCTTGTATCTCTTGATGTAACACTCTATTATCCTGGATAAAGGGAGAAAGGGAGAAGGAATATGGCCTCCTAATTATTATATCCAATGGCTTTCTCATTTTCTCTTTCTTTTTTCTTTTTTTTTTTTTTAAGCCCACCTCTTGCTAGAGTTCCCTGCCATCCTTTTTGTAAATGTGATTGTAAAAGTAATCTGGCAGTGTTTAAGACTTTATCACTGCTTCTCCCAGGCAAATTCCTGAGATCTTCCCCTTTGCTCCTTAGTGAATTTACATGGTGGTGTCCTTTGTCTCCCACTCTTCCCCCCTCACCCACTATCTCTAGATCATCCCACTTGTTTACATGCTCCAAGTCACTGCATTTATGCTCAAGATTGATGCATCCTGGTGTCCAAGCCCAAGCAACTGGTGTGTGCTTCTGTGTCATGCACCCAATTGCCTGAATGTAGTCATCTAATGTTCCGTAAACATTTCAAGTTTCATATATATAGACCCAAACATATTCTCTTTGTGAATGAACCTGTTCCTCTTTTTTATGTGTCTCATATACAGGATGGGGCAAAACTAGGTTTATAGTTGTGAGTACACAAAACACAGTTTATTCGTGTATTCTTATTTATTCATTAGAGGCCTGGTGCACAGATTCATGCACCAGTGGAGTCCCTCAGCCTGGCCTGCGGAGATCGGGCCGAAACTGGCTCTCCAACATCCCCCAAGGAGTCCCAGATTGCAAGAGGGTGTAGGCCAGGCCGAGGGACCCCACTGGTGCACGATCTGGGCCGGGAGGTACTGCGAGAGGTTGGCCAGCTGGGGAGGGACCACAGGAGGGCTCCAGGGCATGTCCTGCCCATCTTGCCCAGTCCTGATCGGCCGGACCTCAGCAGTAAGCTCACCCCATTACTTGCCTGAATAACCTTTCCACAACTCCTCATAATCAAGAGACCACAGTCTAAGATTCTTAAAATGGCACGTGGGATCTGGGACTAAGTCCCTTCAAAGCATTACTTCTGGGCTCACTTTCTTTCAGATTTTAAACTGTTAATGATCCCAACTGTTTATGGTTCCCTTGGTCACAAAATACTCTTTGAATATGTAGACTTCTCCCCTACTCTATTTCGCTGGAATTTCCTTTGTCCTAGAACCCCAATTATTTCCTTTAAAATAACGTCCTTGGGAGTTCTCCCTTACTGACAGAGATTGAAGTGCTCCTTCTCTGTGCCACCATCCTATTAAGCCTGTTATTGCTATTAAAACATTATATGATGTACCTGTGCCTGCTAGGGTATGTGAAAAGCAGGAAAGTATTGCTCCTTCCCTTACAATAACAACATCAACAACAAAAAACAGAGGACAAAATTGAAGTTAGCCACTTTCTTTAAGACTAACAAAGAACTGAGATCTCAGAACACTCAAATATCCACAAATGTTTAGAGACATGTTCTTGCAGAAAGAAACAGGATCTGAGCATGTACTTATCTGAGAGAGACGCTCCTGAACAGTACAAAAGCTGGTAAGATTCAACTAGACATTTATAATGCACTGCAACGTCCAACTATGGGCTAGAGAGAGAGGAGGAAGCACTGATGCCCACCAACCTAGGGAGGTTAGAACCTTCTTGCAGATCTTACACCAAGCGCTCTCAGAGAAGATTAGGGACAATTCTGAGAAAGCTCACCCTTGTGGTGCCTGGGTTGGGAACAGCTGCCTCTGCCTAAATCTGCCTAGACTTGCTTTCTTATTGGTCCTACCAAAAAAAAAAGGGGGGGTGGGTAACTTAATATGCAAAAGATGGTTTAGAAAATCTTCAGCCTGAGGGCATGAACTGTTGTCAAATCACTCAAATTAATTTTGTTAAAAAATGAGGAAGGAAACAGTTGAGTATGCATTTCAGATATTTATATCTAAGGGAACATATGGTGTCAAAGTGAAAAGAAACTAGAATTTAAAGAATAAAATTACAATATAATAATAATTAGTTGTATGGTTTTTGGAGTTAATGCATCATAAAATAGAGCTTTCATTGATTGTGAGACTATGTTAAATTAGTAGGTGGTGGAACACATCTCATTATTTTGGCTATTAATAGCATAAATGAACCAATTTACCTCGGCAACTACTTCCATGAGGAGTAACTGAGAGCAAAGCAGTAGGATAAAATCTGTGCTTTTGTACTTTCTTTCATTCTTGCTTTAGCATAAGAAAGCATTTTTCCTGAATGTAGTGCTGCCCTACTATAGGGAGTTATCAAGATTAATGTCCAGGATATTCAACACATCTAGGCAGTAGTTGCTGCAAAGTTGGCAGTCTTACCTCAAACTAACTCTATTTTCACAGTCTAAATAATAACCATAGCAGATAAAAACTGAGATTAAGAGAGCAGAAAGGAATCTATATATATAAAACCCTTAGCAACCACTTGATCTGTTGACCATTTGACCAATTACTATGACGTGTGCTGACCACCAGGGGGAAGACGCTTAACACAGGAGCTGCCCCCTGGTGGTCAGTGTGCTCCCACAGTTGGAACTCTGCTCAGCTGACTGACAGGCGCCAGATGCCAGGCTCATGGCTGGCAAGTGCAGCTGTGATGGCACGAACATTTCCTGCCTCTGCAGCAGTGCTACCAAGCAGCAGCAGGGATCAGGTCGGGACCGGGGCAGTCTGACATCCCCCAAGGGGTCCCATTTTGGGAGAGGGCACAAGCCAGGCTTAGGGACCCCACCAGTGCACGAATCCATGCACCGGGCCTCTAGTAACTACATATTGCTATTAGGATGGATAAGTAGCAGAATGGCTTTGGAACCAATTACTTCAAGGATCAAAATCTGAACTTGCTTTAATTAAGCCTCTATTTCTGGCAAAAAGAATAATTAATATATCTGAAAATTAGTCTCCTCAATTGCAAAAAGGGAAATAATGCCTATATGAACAGTTGTTGTGAAGTTTAATATCATTATGTATGCCAGTCTTTAATTTAACCTAAGTGTTTCATAAAGAAAGTTGCTACCATTATTGTTATTATTAGAGTTGTTTTTATTTTGAAATAAAATAGCATAGACTTTATCTTTTTATGTTTCATTTGACTGAATGGATTCTCTACCTAAAATGCCTATAAACATATAATAAGAGTACTAGTGCTGCTTTATTTAAATTTATTGTAATCTTTAAGTTAGAAGAGGAAATTCACCTGTTTTGACTAGGGGAGCATTGTCCTAGGTGAATAGTTCACAATGTATCAAATGCTAAAGGACATTAAGAGTTATTTCAAAGAATAACTGTCTAAACTTGCAAATTGCAGATGCAAGAGTTGATGGGCTTATAATGGACTTGCAGTACATGACATTTCATCAGGCATTCAATGAGCTAAATTTAGACCAGCAGCTAGCATAATGGTACCATGGAGTCAAATAAAATCACTTCTGTGATGGCAACCTGCAAAATTCAAAGGCATTTGCAATGCTAATGAATTTGATTTATTAATCTTCTCCATTCAATATCTTATTAGCTTTTAAATGGTCAATATTTAGCATCACATTTCTGGAGAGAAAATGAATCCCTGTCATATACTAAATTTAAAATAAAAAGCTTGTAATTGGTGACTGGAATTGACCCCGTCTGCATTCAGTCATTATGGATGAATCAAATGCAGTATAGAGACCATTTTCTCTGCGATTAAATTCACTTGAGATGGGGACATTTTTAGATGTGTTTGTGTCTGTGAAATTCAGTACCTCATAAATATGGTCTGGTAAGAACAAGGCAATACTTAGGATAGAAAAGACTGTATATCTAGAGGCCTTACGAGGCATATACATATAAGCACAGACACTTCAATTAATTGCAGAGTGCTGTGCAAAGACTTATTTGGACAAAATCAGCATGCAACTGAAAACCTTACATCCCAATTTTTTTTCTGAACATATAGAACTTTCTTTCCACCCCTTCCTCCTTCCTTTCTCTTTCATAGACTCCTTCTTCTCCACCCTCTCGTTTATAATATAAATAATATGTGAGAGAACAAAAACCAAAAACACAATCTCTGAGAAATTCTGTGAAGCAAGACTTGTAAATAAGAAGACCTGTTTGTTTATATTATAAAAGATTTGGTATTTGATATCACTTGTCTTCTTGCATGTTGTGGATATGTAAAACTAACTACTGTGTTTAAGTACTCAATCTTTGTCCCCATCCTTTAGTAAACCACTGTGAGGACAAACAATTTTAATCTAGGTGTTGAATAAATAAATTGGTAAAAATCAAAAGTCATATATTTTTTAAATTGTATATCTGAATCCCCCCACGACAGTAGATAAAACTGGATTCACTGGGTAGGTAAAGGAATAAACATCAATATTTCTTAAAATTACTAGAAATAAAAAGTAAAACCTGAATTGTGATACTTACATAAAAATGTCAAAATTATTTTGCTTTATGCTCATTCAGCAGCATAATTTCTTTCCCTTTGAAAATCTAGGGGTTTCTCTCCACTGAGGTCTGCATGGCATATGACTTGCGGAGAACTCAGGTGACATTGTTTAGTGGTTTTGATAGAATTCTGGATTGTGGAACACAGGCCTCTGTCTACTGTTCACTAACTTGCAGAAAGCTGCATGTATTATTGAGGCAGGCCAGGAAACACTTAGAGCAGGCCTGAGGGAGTAAGAAGTATTCTACAGAAGCCAGTCCATCTGATATAAGGTATTCTTTCTCCAGAATTCCAATATAATGGGACAGGCTGCCAGTCAACAAAGTGCCTGCATTGAGGCACCAGTGTAGCTCTGGCAGTGCATACACAGGCTGAAAAGGTGCGTAGACTACCCAGGGCCCTTGCCAATGGCAATAGTGGGTCCTTTATCCAAGTGGGAGTTGCATTAACTCTTTCCTTTTTTGTCTACTATTAAATACTTTTTGTATTGTCAGCACCAAAAATTAATCAGTAGAACTGTATCTCAGCTTATCTCAGGCAATAGTCTCCTATAAATCTCAAATGGTTTCAAATTTGGCCAGTGGCAGGTGCTTGTGGATTGGCTGTTAATCAGCTCAATACTACCCTTCATCCATGAAAGTCACATATTTTCTGGCCCAACAAGATGTTCCAGATTTAGTTGGCACCTTCCTAGAGCCATTTCTCCAGACAACTTTCCTTCCTTTTGGTGAAAATGATCAGAAACCAGAATTTGGTTGCAAGGGTAACATTGCGTAAGAGGCATTGCTTCTGTGCATTTCATTGGATAGAGCGGAGAAATGTATTTAGTTTTGAATTACAAATCTTCTATATATATAAAAGGCTAAGCTACCATCTGACCTACCGGCCTGTAGGTATGATGCACATTGACCACCAGGAGGCAGATGCTCAACCCAGGAGCTGCAGAGCTGCTGTGACTTGGCAGCTGCGGTACTTGGGTGACGCACCCCAGAACCAGAAAGGGGGGAGCCCGATTCCTGATTCCTCGCAGGTCTGTGTGATTCCACCCTTGGCCGTAGGTTATGTTGTTGCTGAGGCACTGGAGGCCCTGCATCTGATTTACTGCATACTTGCATTTGGGTTCCACAACCTGTACGACAGCAACTTTGCAGAATGCCCTCTCGCACTCTGGAACCCCTCGGGGGATGTTGATCCCCACAGGTCAGGCCAAAGGACCCCACCTGCTAGAGGGACCCTGCTCACTCTGCAGATGCCCTTCAAGCCCCGGCACAGTCCCAGGTGCGGCTGGCCCAGGAGGGACCACAGGAGGTTGGCTTCAGGCCATGTCCGGCCTGTCTCACCCAGTCCTGTTCCGCCAGCCAATTCTAATTAAGTTATCTTCAATGTGCATGAATCCCTGCACTGGGCCACTAGTGAATTTACAATTGCTGTTATAAAGTTTTAACATGACAATATTTCTACTTAAATTGTTGAAATAATGATTGCTTTCCTTTACTATTATATGAGGAGTCTAGATTTACCACACAATAAATGCGTTACATACTATAACATATTATTAATACACAATACAATTATTGTGTAAAGTCAACTAGTTTTAGATTGTTTCCATCTAAGGAATTTTGTTCTATTGTCACTGAAAACTCCAAACTCTGTGATGGAGAGTGATATCTATTTTTAATCTTTTTTTTAGTATATATACAGATATATGCATGCAACTGTTATCACAGTCAATTTTAGAACATTTTCATCACTTCAAAATGAAACCCCTTTCCCTTTAGCTATTTTTGTTCTCTTTCAATTTGAGGACACTTGCATGCTAACATATAACTGTTCTAATTTCTAAGGTGACAGATTCCAGCTATTATTTCATATATATATATATATATATATATATATAGTCAGCCCCTAAGAGATAAAAAGGTCTGCTCTAGTTTAAGATTTTTCAATATATCTGAATTAGCTCAGTCTCCAAAATTATGTACAACGTGTTATCTAAGTCATCTAACAATGGCTATAAGTACATAGTAAGTTTATGGCTCATAATTGTGATTTTGGCTACATTAACCAGTTCTTCCTCTTATTTATTTTCTAGTATTAGAAAAGGTCAGTGATTTTTCATAATTAATTATTACTAACTAGAGGCCCGGTGCATGAATTTTTGCACGGGTGGGGTCTCTCAGCCTGTTCAGCAATCGGGGCAGCCAGCCCAGGGGAGGGACCATGGGAGGTTGACCAGCTGCTGGAGGTTGGCTGTGGGACCACACTGACCACCAAGGGACAGCTCCTGTGTTGAGTGTCTGCCCCTTGGTGGTTAGTGCACGTCATAGCCACCAGTTGACTGGTTGTTCGGTCTTAACAGTCATGTAGGCTTTTATATATATAGATTCTGATAGATCACATCCTGATATTCCAAACTTTGATCTTGCTACTTTTTTCTGAACTACAAATCTATTTGGTTTTACATTTTCTTATCAAATTTATATATAATACTATATTTTGCTATACCAAAGTTTTAGTATAGAAATGCAAATATAATTCATGTTTATTGTCTTAATTTAGGAATAGTCAATCTTTAATTTCCTGCAGAGAATTTTAATACCTAGTAATTTAGATTTGCATATTCATAGCAAAGAATAGTACATGAAAAACAGACACTTGAGGCTTTGGCTAAAGTCATCTTTGGAATGATTAATCCAAATACTGACTCTTTCTCTTTCCCTCTGTGTGTGTATTTATACTATATAACACATGTGTGTGTTTATGTGTATTTATATTATGTAATGTATGTGTATAACATGTGCAGTGGTGTCTTTGCTTTAATTTTAAGTAAGAATAGTGCAGAATGTCAATATGTCACAGACATTTGGATAATTGTTAATATTCAGTATTGTAATGTTCTATAAATTCAAACTTCCTAAATAGAATGAAGGACATTATAAAATATAAACAGGATATAACAATATATAATACAATTGGATCCCAAAGTTGAAAATGTATTAGATATTGTACTTCTAAATCATGACCCTCCAAAATTAAGTGAAAATATTCTGATTATATAGGCCCTGCTACAATTATTTCCCAAATACATTAGTGTTTATGATTATAACGCACTATTTACATTATATTTAAATCAATGTACTATGTATCATATCCCATTTATCAAAATTATGCCAATTTGATTTTAGGAACTATGGACCACATAAGTGTCATTAAGTCCACCAGAACTTCTCTTTGGAGAATGAAATAGAGTAGAGTAGTCTGACTTTCCCTGAGTTACCCAGGGGATGAGTAGATACCTAAAACTTAGGAAGAAAAGAGATGATAATTATCAGGAATGCATATCATTGTGTCTGTTACAACAGTCATACAATGAAATACAATTCACAACTACTCATATAAAACTCTTTACTCATTAACAATGATATTGAATGTTCATAGAAACAGAAATAATGGCATGTTATGTAGTTAAATGACAAAATTCAGAGTATAAAGTGATCTGTGTTATAGTATAGTTTGATTCTCATATAGTAAGATAGATGAGATAGATAGATGATAGATAGATAGATGATAGAAAGATAGATAGATAGATAGATGATAGATAGATAGAAAAAAATAACAGAAAACTAGCTAGACAGATAGATAGATAGAGTAGAAGGATATAAAGAAAATATGCCCAAATTCACCTGCAGTGGGATTATAGTCAAGTATAAGTCTTTCTTTTAGTAATTTGTAGTTTTTCTTCTTTTTAGAACAAACATAATATGCCTTCCACACATATAGAAATATAATTTCTTGTATGTCTCCACTTTGAAAATACTAAACTATTAGCAATGCTAAACATTCTTTGAGCAAATTTGCTTTCATGCCGTACTTAAAATTAGAATGCTATTTTCTTTGTAATAAACTCTAATCCTGTTACTCTTTTATTTTAAACATTTGTACCTTTGGAAAATATTAAATTATTCTTAACACTCTACTTACTAATTTCCTACAATTTAGCGACTGTTAGTCAAATAAGTATCTGAAATTTTAATAGTATAAGATTTCTTAAGAGGAACCAAAGTTTGAGGCCCAAAGAAAAATAATGAACCATTGATCACAGGGTATTTTTTAAATTCCATTGCCTGGATGAACATGCAAAGGTCGCTTTTCTCCACGTTGGATGATGCGGTGATTACATGTAATGGGCCCTTGGAAAGTTCTTGCTGAGCATTTTAGAAAAGATTAGATGACAGAGTCAGTGAAGTTGAATTGAAAAAGATATGTACACCACAAGCAAGGGTTTAAACTATTTGTTTCTTTTTCAGCTCACTTTGTTTTTGTTGCTTTTAGAGGAGATTAAAATTATAGCAGTTGAAAGTCAGTGCTATTGAAATAAATATAGTATATTATCCACTGTATGAATCTAAGAAGTTGCCTTAATTTCTACAGTAATTTTGCAAAGCTCAAATGTGAAACAGAAAAAACAAACATATTAGTAAGAGGAAAATCAGTTCTAATTTTTAAGGATAATTTGTATGTGTCTATAAATTATCAAACCTTTCTATATGCTACAACAATTATTAAAAGGAAGCTATCTATAATAATAAAAACAAAATATGCAAATCGACAAAACAGCAGAAAGACCACACGATGACACCCACTGGCGCCAGGCCAGCCAAGGCGGGTGTGATGAGATTGGTCGGGGGCCTGGCCATCGCCCCATGATTGCTCTGCAGAGGGAGGCCTAGGCCACCGGTCGGTGGGGTGATCAATCAATTGGGAGGCTCCACAATAGCCCCAAAGAGGGAGGCTCAGGCCACCGACCAGGGGGCTGTGGTGGGTGGACAGGGCTACCTCTTTGAGGTGATGGGTCACGGGGCTCCTAGACTGTGAGAGGGCACAGGCCCTCCCCCCCACTGAGTACACGAATTTTATGTGCTGGGCCTCTAGTAAACAATAAAGAATTAGAAAAAGAAGGCAATCTAATTTGATGGCATTATTAGTGAAATATTAAGATTGCTTTAGCCAGAGGAATGGCCATTGTATTGCAGAGAGTCCTAAAGAATTCTTCTTCTTTTTCTTCTTCTTCTTCTTCTTTTTTTTTTTTAACATGTGAAGTTTTCCTATACATATTAAAACTGAATTTGGATGGTGTTAGGGATGGTTAATGCCATCAAAGTACCACATCTGGTAGTATCATCTATATACACTTATGAGCCATCTTAGATGGAAAAGTAGAATAGTATTGAAAGAATGTAAACTGAGTTTATTTTGTATATTACTTTTATAAGGTAAATAGTGATAACTTTGACTATAGACTAAATCAGTTATTTGTTTATCCAGAGAAATATTCCAAATTCATTGCCATCTCAGTGTAGATTGGGAATACATTAATCATTAAGAAATGTGAGGAGAGATAGAGAAAGTTTTACTCACAGATGATATAGCCACTGTAACAGCCAACAAGCAATGAAGGATTTCTCTTAAACAGGGGATTTCAAATTGGAGTATATGTTCAAGGAAATTTATTGGAGCACAGGAGGAAATTATTAGGCATCTTACTTATACACTGATATAATACTGAAAATACTTACCTATAACCAATATTGAAATTGTTAGTAATATATTTGTAAATATGTGTCTAAACATACAAATGTTCAAATTTTTTTTTGCTAATAAGACCAGGATCGCATTGGTTTTGTTGATGTGCTGCTGCGGCAACACAGGACCAAGTTGTCTTGAGACTACTTATTTGAGCAATGGAACAGGACAAAAGGTTTCTATTTCAGTGTCCTAAAGTGCTTTTCAATCCTGCTTTTTAAGCTACTCATGCACTACAGTGCATCTCTCACTGCCATATCTACGAGCAGGACTTTATTGCAGGGATGTTGTTGAACACACTAGAATAAAGCCCTTCTTCTGAACTTAAAAGATCCACAGAATTCTGGGTAACCAAAAACAAATAACAAACAAAAAAATCCAAAACAACAGGAAAATATAAGATGATAAAAATTGATAAATAATTTTGATTAAAAAATAAAATAAGTTTTGAAGAGAATAGGATATGGTGGTGATTAACAAATAGCATATGGTTGGTTTCCTTCCTTTTCCTGCAATTTAACATTTAAAATTCATGCTAATGGAGCATGGTGGTCAGCTGTGCCAGCTGACTGAAAAGGCGGTGAACAGCAGTGGATGGCGTGGGATGTAGAAGGGATCAGTGAGGAGCCTGGAGTTGGAAGAAGAGGCTGTGCAAACACTCAAAAGTATTTCTCAGGTCTCACCCAGCTAAAGATATTACCAATGTTCTTGTATAGAATTATCAGCATTGTGATATATATTCATTACTAAAGATACTAGAGGCCTGGTGCATGAAATTCGTGCATGGCTAGGGTCCCTAGGCCTGGCCAGTGATCAGGGCTGATCGAGGCCTGAAGGCCCCAGCGGGGTTGGGAGAGGAGGTGAAGGTAACTGAGCCGGGCATGGAAGGAACAGATGCGGACACCAACACCACCATCATTGGTGCCCCGCCACCAAGCGGTTCCCTGCTTCCCTGCCTCCTCCTGCCTTCACCTCCATGCTGCCACTGTGGTGGGTGGGCAGTGGGCCAATCTGGGCCAGTCGGTGGAGGGGAGGGACCACGGGAGGTTGGCCGACCAGGGGAGGTTGGCTGTGGGAGCACACTGTCCACCAGGGGGCAGCTCCTGCATTGAGCCTCTGCCCCCTGCTGGTCAGGGTGCATCATAGCGACCAGTCGTTCCAGTTGTTCCGGTAGTTCTGGTCGTTCCAGTCACTTAGGCATATATATATATATATATATATATATATATATATATATATATATATATATTATATAAATTAATATATGATATTTATCATATATCAAAATGGGCTATATTTACAAAATATAAATATACATCTATATTTGTATTTATACCTTTGGAAAAAGCAATCCCATGCATGCTGTCTGTACAGCTCCCACTCAGCTGCTTAAAAATAAGCCCTGGTCCTGGAACACTTCCTCATCAAAACATAAAGAGCCCATACTACCTGTAGGCTTATCACTTTGTGTGGGTATATCTTGTTTCAGGCTCAATGAGTGCTCTTTTTTCTTTACTTAAAACATATGCATCATATATCCCATTGTTATATCTGTCCTCCACAGGAAGGAAACAGAATCTTTCCACTGAAGCACAGAGTGGCTCATGTAGGCCAATTGCCCTTCATTGACCATTAAGAAAGACCCGTGGCCACGGGGAACCAGTGCCCACTGCTGAAGCTGATTCTCCTTTGTTTCTTCTCTATATGACAAAAGTGTTATTCCATCAAGTGTTCGATTGTGTTGTTTCCCTTGGTGACTCTGATACCAAGATGCACTAAGTAGGACTTCTATTGCTGATGGTTGGCAGAGTGATTATTTTCGTTATCTTCCATGTAGTAGTTTTCTAGTGTGACATACTAAATCCCTTTTTTTTTTACTGGAAGTTATTGAGCATTATTTCTTCAAATATTTTTCCACTACTTTCTTTCCTTTCTTTAGAATTCCATTATAAAAGCAAATTGCCAGACATAAATTATATTTTACAGAGTACTTAATGATGGCCACTGGTCTCTGAAGGCCTATTCATTTATTTCATTCTTTAAACTTTCTGTTCTAAGACTAAGTAAATTGATCTATCTTTAAGTTTTCAGATTAATTTTTTTAACTGGGTCAAATGTGCTGTTGAGCCCTCTATTTTTTCTTTAAATATTTGTACATTTTAATTCTAGAATTTTTATCTAGTTTTTTTAAAAAATTTCTATCTTTTTAGTGATATCCTCTCACCAAATCATTCTCACCATGTCCTTTATTTCTTTTGAGATGATTTCTATATTTTTTTGGACATAATTAAAATAACTGATTTAAAGTCTTTGTCTGGTACATTCTATGTTTGGCCTTTTACAGAAAGAGTTTCTGTCGATTGTTTTTATTTCTATGTATGAGCATACTTTCTTATTAATTCCAAGCCCATATTTTTTTGTTGAAAATTGAACATGTTAAATAATATAATGTAACTCTGGAAATCAAATTCTTTTTTTCCAGGGTTTGCTGTTGCTAGTAATGGTGTTTGTTTGTTTAGTGATTTTTCTGAAATAACTTTAAAGTTGGCATGTTTGTCATGTATTGAAGACTCTTATTGGTTAACATCGTGGTCAGTTAATTGTTGGTCACATATTTCTAGGAATCATTAATCTCTCAGTTTAGCCAAAATGTTCGTTGTGCATCATAGATGTGGCTTCAACACTCAACATGGAAGTTGGTACCACTTCTTCAGGTTGGCTTCCATTGAGCCTCAAGATCAACAATAGATGAAAGATTAGCACCTTCTGACATTAGCACCTTCTCAGGTCTTTTCTGCTTACCTCTTATCTACTACTTTGGACAGCTCAAAATAAACATTCGCCTCTAATTGTTTTTGACAAATGTTCCTAGAGAAAAGGCTTTGCACTGGGTGAGCTCTGAGGCAGGTCAGATAAAACATTCTAGCAAATAGAGTCTTTAGGGGAATCCCAGACAAGGCAAATAATAACACTTTTCTTGGAATGAGGTTTTGAAGGAACTCCAGCATTTTTCTGCCCTCTCCTGTGGCTAACAGGTGACTTGCTTTCACCATGATTACTGCTGTTGGTTTTCAAGCTACCACAGAGTTGGAGAGAGGAAGGTGAAAATAATATATGTAAAAATGCTACCAGACTTACTGTTTTTACTGAAATTTAGACATATTTACTTGAATAAACACTTCTCAGATTGCTGCATTTTATGACTGTACGAAATTAAAAAATGTTGCTTATGATCATTTTCCTAAGTTTCTTTTGTGCTGTTATATTGGAGATAATTTTTGGAAGTCCTCACTTTGCCATTTTCACTGACATCACCAGCTCCCCTCAATTTAAACTATATGATCTTACCCGTGTCATAATATAGTTTTCCAAAAAGTGTATTTTTCAAAAAAAGGTGGTTATCATTTTAATATAAGCACATTATCAAGATTTTTCTTAACTCATTAATGAGGTCATAAATAGGATGATAGATATGATTCAAAGATTCCTTAAGAGTCTAAGTATCTATATTAAAACAGTTAAAGGTATACAGAAATTAGTTTGCTAATAGGTGGAAAAATGGTTTATTCCCTATAGGGAAATAAACCATACATTTGTGGTTATTCTCTCTATAGGACAAAATCATTTGCATCTTTGATAGAAAAAATATTATATATACAAGCTGGCATGCAACTGTTCAAAGTGTGTGTCTTAATCAAGTATGCATAATAAGCCAAACAAAGGCTCATCAGTTAGAACATTAAATAATCCTTGGAAGACCTGTTACACAATTATCCACTATAGCAGTTGAAGAATCTGCCCTTCTCATTTTGCCTTATTTGTTGACTTTGGGTAACTTAAAAATCTATTAACTTTTAATATTCTGGTGTTTCAAAATAAGCCATTTCAAAAACTTAGGGTTTTAAAATCATGCCTGTTATTTTACTGATTACTTTGTACTTGAGGTTCGGCTTGGTGTTGTTTCATGGAGCATCAGCAGCGGAAACTCCTATGAAGGCTGGAGAATCCATATCCAAGACCCAAGACGGTCCATTTCTCACATGGCTGGCAAGTTTAGACTGGCTTTTAACAAGAAGCTGAGCTAAAGGTTGGTTTCCTCATGTGTGTTGAATTTCACAATAAATAAAGGAGATTCAGATAAAGGCTCTATCCTATTATATGGCCTAATTTCAGTCACATAGGATCTCTATTTTCTGATTCTATTAGTTGTAATGAGAAGGGAGAACTCTCCCCATTCAAGGAGAGAAGACATAGATTCTACCACTTGATGGAACAGTGGAAAGTTTCTGAAAGTAAATGAGCAATGACAAATAAAGTTAAAGACATTTTGAAAAATATACTCTTTCACAATCCAAGTGAGTTTTTTAGGTTGCTTTTTTTTTTTTTTTTTTTTAGTTTTCTACTTATGTGCCACTAAGTGCATTTACTTCCTGAACATGCGACAATGATTAAGTTTTCCTTTTTAATAAAAATGTAGTAAAATAAGTTGAACCAACTATTTCAAGAAAGTCAGAAGTAAAAAACCCTAAAAGTGTCACCTAAATAGTTGGGGTGATTTTCAAATTTGTGGCTTTAATAAAATAATAGTGAAATAGGTATGAAGAACAGATCCTACCATTTTAATTAATACAATATTAGAACCATTTCTTTATAATTACACCAAAATAATACATTCAGTGATGTAGGTATTAAAAAGGTACATGGTAAGACTATTCCACTGGTCACAGTTTATTTTTAAACTAATACGGCAAAAGAAAACTACTAAAAAGTAAAAATTACTGTGAATGACCTAACTGGTGTATGCTGTTGATTCATCATTAACTTATTGAAATGCTCTTCCTTGTTCCCTATTAACTCATCAGTATGGTGATGTAGTTTGGTGTCACAGTGACCCACAACCAGGTCTTGGGAATGTGTTTGTCCCTATTATTTCTTACCATTAACATTTGGAGAACACGGCTTACTTAATTATTCATGTATTAATTAGTAGAACTTTTAGTTCCCACCTTTTGTAACTACAGGAACTCAGCAGCAATGACTTTTGGTTGTTTTATTTAATCTTCTCTGAGAGATCTTAGAGGCAGTTCTATGTGTTTTAAAAACTTTCCACACAATTTCATCTGCTCTGGCTTCTTGATCGAGGTCCTTTAAGTCTGCCTCTACTATAAACTTGTATGAGTTCTCAGAGTACTGAAGTTCATGAAACACAATAGCATTGCATCGGAGATAGGGGAAAGACACATTGACCTGATTCAAAATTCATGTCTCATTTGTCCCTATAAACCTGACTATAACAGACTATAAAAGGTTTTATTCTTGTTGCTTAATTGCTTTTATTAACGTAGTTTGTTTTTCTTTTGGTCTTAATACCACTGTGGTTTATTTTATTAGTCAGTTTGATTGGCCATGAGGTACCAGGTTAAACATTATTTCTGGGTAGGTTTGTGGAGGTGTTCCTAGATTAGACTAGCATTTAAATCAGGGGACTCAGTAGATTTCCATCTGCAATGTGGGTGTGCATCATCTAATCACTCCATGGAGAGCCTGAACCGAAAAAAAGACAGAAAAAAGGATTATTTTTTATTTATTTATTTTTTTGCTTCCTGCGTGCCTGCTTGACTTAGGACATCTCATTTTATCTTCTCTGGTCCTTGAAGTTGGATGTAAACAACTGGTTTCCCTGGTTCTTAGGCTTTGGGAAAGAATTGCATCACCGTCTTCTCTGATCTCCATCTTGCAGACAGCAGTTTGTGGGACTTCTCAGTCTCAGGAGTTTGTGAGTGAATTTTCTGGAAACCCTAACACCGCCACTCTCGCTATAGAGCTCTTGCAAAAGTAGTCTATCATGATGGGCCATCAAAAGCCATTTCATCAGTCATTATTCTCTCTCTTCCACTCTCTCTCTCTCTGCTTCCCTTTCCCACTCCCTGTATCTAACACTTTTGTACATATATCCCTCTCTTTCTTCCCCCAAATCCTGTAAAACTCCTAGGAATTCATGAGCAACTCATGCAATATATGCCAGAGACATGAACAGTTACTAGTCACACAAACATTCAAACTGAATCTTGGTTTGAGCTCAGCTGGCACACTTTCTACAATTGTCAGAAAGTAGAGGGTGAGCTGAAATTAAAGAATCATTCTTTTGAATGAGGTGCTTCTTTAGGACTGTTTGAATCTATCAAATGACAAACTCGGAGATTGTAATGACAAGTGCTCTTTAAAATATCAGAGGAGCATGCATAATTTTAACTCAAAATGAAATTCAAAGATGCTGAACACATTATCCCTCTGTGTCTACTGCAGATTCAATTCTTCAGAGGCTCCGCTCTGATCAAAGGAAGACACACTGCGTTTATCTCTTACATAGTGAAAATATGTATGTTCTTCCAAATGTGTGATTCCCTTTTGATTTGTTTCTTAAAATTTATAGAACTTCTTATAAAAACAAGACTCAATACAGGAAAGTGTAACTGGAATAGAAAATAGGTCTCAAGAAATAAGATTTCTAGTTTCAGAATTTCCAATTGTGACCCCCAAATGCAGGTAAGATATTTAAAACCTCTCTTAGTAAAAAATTCTGATCATAAAATGAGTGAGTTGAAAGAATTTCAAATGAAGTTAAAAGCCTTTTGTATTTTAGCATGTGTTCTAAAACAGAACGGTTCATGGACCAGGCACATGGAGACTCACATGGTTACTCATATGGTTCTTTACCTGTGGCTTTCTTAGAGAGGCCTTCCCAGATTTTTGAAACTAAATCAGATAGTCTCATTATTTGTGCTTCAAGTTCTCTCTCTCTCTCTCTCTCTCTCTCTCTCTCTCTCTCTCTCTCTCTCTCAATTCATAGTTCTTGTGAAAATCAGAACCATGCATTTATCTATAACCTGATTTTATTTTTGGTCTTCATTGAGCTGTTAATAGGAATCACATCTATTTTGTGCATTAGTGCAGCGCCTAATACAGAGTAGGTGAGTAGGCACTTAACAAATATATGTAAATTGAATAAATAAATAACACATCAACATATATTACAGTACCATTAAATATCTAGTGTTATACTTCAGAATTGTGCTTTGGGAGAGACACTGCTCCAGGAGGTCTTGTGCTCTTATCCATCTTCTGCCTATGCCAGGAATGCAATGTCCTGACCTCCTGTTACCCCAGCCATTTCTCAGAATTGTGTTTACACTAAAACCAACTTGAATTAAAGCACATCTTCATGGCAGTACACACTCACAACAATATGATTTAGATAAAAATATACCTTTTTTAACAATTAAGACATTGCCAGAAATGCAGCAAAGCAGACTAGCAGAGTTCAGGTTAACAGGGAAAGATTAGAAAAGCTTAACTGACCCCATCTATGTTTCCTTACCATAATAGTCTTTTACCATCACGGCATTTTATAAGAGAGAAGGAGAAAATAGTCTAAATGACTCACCCACGCTGATGCATCTAATATGTGACACAACAGTGTTTTGAACACAGGCAAACTGTCTATAGTACCAGTGCAGTCAATCTCCCCACTGTATTGCCTCCAGCTACATTACATTCTCTAATTACAAATACAGAAAGTGGGTATCTACCTGCACAGCTGGCGTGGCTCAGTGGTTGAGCATCAAGCTATGAACCAGGAGGTCACAGTTTGATTTCCAGTCAGGGCACATGCCCGGTTTGCAGGCTCAATCCCCAGTAGGGGGCGTGTAGGAGGCAGCTGACGGATGATTCTCATTGATGCTTCATTCTCTCTCCCTCTTCCTTCCTCTCTGAAATCAATAAAAATATATTTTTTAAAAAGAAAATGGGTATCCAGGGCATTGTTAACCTAGGAGTTATTAACAATATCAGTCCAATACTATTTGGTGCTTTCATTCTGTGAAAATAACCGATGAATTGAGGTTCTTATTTAAAAATCAAAATAAGTATCTTTTTGTATAATCTAACATTTCTGTTACAATATTAAGTGACATATTTCATAATTAAGCTCAGATTTATAAATAATACATGCACACATTTTAATTTATAATAACAGCTTAAATATAAATGAAACATGCAATAATAAGAAATTTTATAAATCATGAAGCATTAATATAAATGTTATGTCATCTTTAAGAATGAAGTTGAAGAACTGCCTCTCAGCATGAGAGAATGGTTTTCATTTAAGTTTTTATATACAGAAGGAGCTTCTATATGAAACCAGCAAAGGGAAAAGTCCAAAGTAGTTATGCTAATATGTTGCTAGTATTTCTTAGTGGTAGGGAATGCTTACCACTCATTCAAGCATTGATGAATGCGTCTATCAATTCAAATGATTTTCTTATAATGAGGTAATATTTAATCATCAATATGTTAATATTGTGAAAATTTATGAAGATTATAACATTTTAAAAAGAAAGAAAATTTTTATATATATATAATTTCAGAGAGGAAGGGAGGGAGAAACAGAGAGAGAAACATCAATTATGAGAGAAAATCATTGACTGGCGGCCTCCTGCACGCCCCCCACTTGGGATCAAGCCCACAAGCAGAGCATATGCCTTTGACTGGAATCAAACCTGGGATCCTTCTGTCTGCAGGCCAAGTCTCTATCCATTGAGCTAAACCAGCTAGGGTGAACTGTATATTTATAATGACAGAGATGACCTCAGTGTGTGTGTGTGTTGCGGGGGAGGGCTTAGGAAGCCCCTCAATTTGTTCTGAGTAGTGATACCCAGAGCAAGTGGTTACAACATCCAATATGTGTACCCTCTATTCTGAGCAAAATTCTAATGAGGGATGCTTAAATAGAATATCCTGTTTTCAGGGGAGAAAATATAGAATGGATAAAGAAATAAGGTAGAAAAAGTGAAAAGAGTCATACCCAGCTTGTGTTTGCCTAATCTTGAACTCCATGCCTAGACAATGGAGTTCCTGTGTAATTTTCTTCTGGTAACATTAAGTTTGGAAACACTAATAATTACAATGAAGTATTATTTAAGTTTCCTTATTTTATTTAATTAAAAAGGGTATTTTTGACTTTTGATATTGTTTTGTCTCAAGCTGGATAACTGGTTAAAAGACATTTAAAAACAGTAAGATTTCACATCCCTATAAATAAATACATATATTATATTGGTTTTGGTGTCTGCATATATTTTGGTATTTAGTTTTCTCCTGTGTTTACAAAAGAACTGAAGGCATTGTTAGAAATCCATTGTGCAAATATTTATGCTTTGTGAGAGATATCATATGTTTTCTCACAAAGTTAAGATTAATATTAGTACCATGGCCTTTTCCCTTCACTGGTAAAACATTTTGGTTGGAATTTGAAAATTTTTAACAAATCCTTTTACATTTTGGTGATTGTCTTAAAGTACCAATAGAATAGGTCACAATACAGAAATGGCAACAAAGAAGGCAGCAACACAGTTCATCTAAAAAGTTTTGCTTGGCTATCAAATTTATAATCCGGTAAGAGAATGTATCCTAGGGACTTGGGAGAAATATTTCCACAGAATGTGTTTACATTCTATGGAAATAGATCAAGGCTTCTTTATCCACAAACAGTTGCTTTTTATAATTATAAAGGTTAACATCATTTTTCAGGATGGAGCTTATAAACATATTTGACTTGTGAATTGCACCTGAATTCACATTGGAGTCTACTCTGGCTATGTCAACAAGAACAAAAGCTATACTTTTTAAGGAAAAAAACAAACAAACACATACTTTATCTAAAGCTCAACACTGTATGTTGTTTTATGTTTGTCCCTTTTGCAAAAACAATTGAGCTTAATTATTTTTATTTAGTATCAGTGCTTTTATTATAAACTATTAATTCTTAGGATAAAGCATTTTTTAAGTTCTTACTATACAACACATAGCACTGTGACATGCATAATTTTGTGAACTGTTTTTGATGACAAAGCTAACTGACTTTATTTTTAGTAAGCACATTTTATCTTTTTATTTAAATAATGATATTTAAAGGCAATTATGGAAAACGCTATTCCTCAATTAATTGGTAGATATTTATATTTGCTTTAAAAATATCATACCTAAGAGGAAATATCATCATATAGAATGAAGAAAAATAATTAAAGAGAAATCAGGTGTTTTACCTAATTTTTAAACTCTTCATTTGTCTATTAATTTTTTTTCTTATGTGCAAACTAAATAGAAATTTCAAACATCTTTTCATTTATTTGTTTTTATGTCCATTCTTTAATCACCTATTGTTTATCACTCCCCCAAACATTTATTGAAAACATATTGTGTGCATTGTTCTGCATTATACACTACATTTGACATACTCAATACATTATGCATTATAATGACCTAATGTCTTTATTTTTCTCATTTATTGATTGATTGAGAGGAAGGGGAATAGAAGAGAGAGAAAAAAGCATACATTAATTTGTTGTTCCACTTATTTATGTATTCAGTGGATAATTCTTCTATGTGCCCTGCCTGGGGATGATGCTCTAACCAACTGTGCTACCTGGCCAGTGCTGACTTGATGTCTATAGATGTAGTACCTGAGTCTACATCTATAGGGTGGTGAGGACGGAAGAAATATGCTATTTTAAACATTTTTCTCTGCATGTCCATTGATTTAATTTTATGTTTTCAAGTTAATACAATTCTGAAAACAATGAAAACCTAGTTTGGGCAGTAGTATGCTATTTTAATGAAATATATATGGCATACCTGACCCAAAAATACTAGGTAGAGATAAGATGTAATCCGTACCTGACCAGACTACATATTTTTATATTAATTGATATACATTTTCATTACATTGAGTGCCTTTGGATGGAATTTACTTAATTTTGAATCAAGGATACTTTTCAGAACCTTGAAATATAGGCTACAAATGACTTTGTCATTAGCAATTGTTCAAATTATGCAGTGTCACCAATTAGCACTTTCTCCATGTAGTGAAGATCTGAGATAAATCTTACTTTCTTTTGTGCTTTCCCTGGAGTGCTGTAATACATATTCTTTAAACAACGGCATGTGTAAACAAACAAACAAACAAACAAACAAACAAACAAACACATTTATGTTCTCCAAAAATGACTAAAGGATCTTTGAGAGGATTCAGGGAGCCTCTAAGAATATTAAAAAAAAAAATCAAGTAACCATGCATTTCTCAAGGTATATGAAGTCTAAGGTGGTATCATATAATATTGCCATTGTTGAAGATAAAGATTGTTAAGCATAGACAACTTATTACAGTTTAAACTTTTGTTATCTGATGCTATAAATCAAGTTTTTTTAAAAAATTATACAAAATCACTTTTTCTCAAACCTTGAGCTTCAACTTCAGCCAAATGCTTTTTTAAAGAACTATTATATACATAATAATTTGCCTTTCATTAATACCTTTAAAGATTTAAATAAAGGGGCATTCTTTAGTAGTTTATATTTTCCATCTTTACTCATTTATTAATAGTAAATTAACCATAACATAATTTTTGTTAACAATGAACTCTTTTAAAAAATTATATGAGATAAAAAAATTTGGAAATGATGATATCCATCTACATATTAAATATATATTGATGACTTGAACGTCACTAAACATTAGAATTTTTGCTCTTTGTAAGACATCGATAAGGATATGAAAAGACAATGTGTGTACTAGGAGAAATTTCGCAAACAAAATATCTGATAAAGGGCTTTTTAAAAAATAGAATACTAGTGGCCCAGCCTGCACCGTCTCCAATCTGGGACCCCTTGAAGGATGTCCTACTGTCGGTTTAGAGGGATCGGGCCAAAACCGGAGTTGGACATCCCTCTCACAATCTGGGACTGCTGGCTCCTAACCACTCACCTTACTGCCTGCCTGCCTGCCTGATTGCCACTAACCACTCTGACTGCCGGCCTGCTCACCCCCAAAAGCCCCCCACCAGCCTGATCACCCCCAACTGCCCCCCGTGCCAGTGTGCTCACCCCAAACTGTCCCCACTGATGGCCTGCTCACCCCCACCTTCTCCCCCTGCTGTCCTGCTTGCCCCCACCTTCCCTCCCCACTGGCCTGCTTGCCCCCAACTGCCCCCCTGCTGGCCTTCTCATTGCAAATTGCCCCCACAGCTGTCCTGAACACCTCCAACTGACCCCCACTGATGGCCTGCTCACACCCAACAGGCCCCACTACTGGTCTGCTTACCCCTAATGGCCCCACCCCCCATCAGCCTGATCACCCACAACTGCCCTCCTCTCTTGGCCTCTAACCACCTCTGCCTTGGCCACGCCATCATGGCTTTGTCCAGAAGAATGTCTGGAAAGGTCTCCTGGAAGGTCTCCCAGTCTAATTAGCATATTACACTTTTATTAGTATAGATAGAGGCCTTGTGTACAGGTGGGGCCGGCTGGTTTGCCCTGAAGGGTGTCCCAGATCAGGGTGGAGGTCCCGCTGGGGTTGCCTGGCCAGCCTGGTGAGGGGCTGAAGGCCGTTTTCAGGCTGGCCACACCCCCTTCAGGGTGGGGTTTCCCACTGGGGTGCCTGGCCAGCCTGAGTAGGGGCTGATGGCTGTTTGCAGGCTGCCCACAGCATTTTCAGGGTGGGGTGGTCCCGCTGGGGTTCCTGGCCAGCCTGGGTGAGGGGCTGATGGACGTTTTCAGGCTGGCCATGCCCCCTGGCAACCCAAGCTTCCAGCCTCTTCTTTTTTTCATTTTTTTTTTCAGCGCCTCCTTGAGTGGAGGCCATGGTGGGATGGAAGCAGGTATCTGGGATTTATTTTTCTTCTATAATTGAAACTTTGTAGCCTGGAGCAGAGACCAGGGCTGGCAAAGGCAGGCGGGAAGCTTGGCATCCTCCATCGTTAGGGGCAACCCAAGCCTCCTGTTGCTCCAGCTCCATGGCTGCCTCCATCTTAATTGGGTTAATTTGCATACTTGCTTCTGATTGGCTGGTGTGTAGCAGAGTTATGGTTAATTTGCATATTTCTCTTTTATTAGTGTAGATATAAAGAATTTGCCCATATCTAATATAAAGAAAGCAAATGATTCAATAAATATAAATTAGTAAAAGATTAAAATACTTCCTCAAAGATATTTGAATGGCCTCCTGGCAAATGAAAATAATGTTCTGGGATTATAGAGATTTTTATGTATCTTTATATACACACACTTATAAAACCAAAAGTGAACGTTGCGGTGTGGATTGCAGTAATGGTATAATGAAACAGAAATGGGAGAATGTTAACAGTTGTCCAAGGTTGATGATGGTTCAATAGGGGATTAGTTAGACTATTCTGTTTACTTTGTATGTTTTTGAAAACTTTCATGATACAAAGATAAAAAAAATAACAAAAACCAGCATTGGGTATGTTAGGACCACATATTTCTTGATTATTTTCACAAAAACATGCAATCTTATATTTTAAACCACTTCTTTGGAAAAACAATGGCTTAATTTTGCTCTCTCTCCAGCAAGAAATTACACATAGGAATTATATATAATATATGTATAAATAAATTGTATAACTTATAAGAAAGCATATTTAAATAATTAAAACTAATATATTTTAATAATATATAATTAAATGGGATATATTTTATTACACATCATAATTAAATGTTTCTGTTATTTTAAACAAATGCAAATCTCTCTATCAAAACACTTCACCACTCTTTCACTTTCAAATCAATTCAAGACATTAAGAAAATTTTTTCCTCTACCCCAACTCAATTCCCAATACTAAAGTTTTGTTTAGATTCTTTTGAGGTTTTTCTTGCAGAGTGTTTCCAGAAAGAAAGAAAGAAAGACCACCTTACTTACTACTTACATAGTAAATTCCATTTATTTTATTTATAATTTATTTTATATTTACATATAATATAGAAATAGCTATACAGAAATATTATAAATAATTTAAAATAGTTGTATTTCCATTATACCTTTTTGTAAATAAACTCAAACTATTACATTCACCAAAATCATTTACTAATTTTATCTTATTTTTGTGTAATTTGGAATCAAACCTCTCTATAAACATTCACTTTGCATTAGAGGCTCTTAATATTTATAATCTCTATTATATAAAACAAATGTTTTCTAATTTAATAATTTAATTGTTTATTGGTGTTTTTAAAATTTTAATTTGATTTTTTAAAAACACATTTTATATTGTAAAAAATTAAAAAAGAAAAAATATATATAAGAAATTATGTTGGTGAAAATTGTATGAGCTTTGCTGTGAAAATTTTATCCACAGTCTAAGTTTCATCATTGTCTTAAAATTTAGGAGAAAACTGATTGACAACAAAGAATTAACAAATTACCTTGATTATTATTGAATATGATAGAAGGCACACAGATACTCTTAACTGTCCAATGAATAGGTCCATTAGATGTACAAGAGTTATGAAAAATCATAAGTATGAAGAGAAATAATACTTAAGTATTATAGTACAGTGTAAAGAAAAAATAAAGACTTTTCTTGGCACTGTTTTTGCTCTATATAAATCATGTCACAATTAAATATGTTTTGAGATCCTCTGTTGGAAAGATTTTATATGAAAATAAATGGTTTTATTTACAACTTCAAAAGCAATTTTCACTGATGAGACTCTTTAAATTTATATCTGTGCCTACATACTGCACTTGGGAACTTCAAAATTGCATTTATAGACATTGCAATTATATAAAAATAGAAGTCAATAGAAAATAACATTAATTAAATTTCCCAACAGTGTAAATACATTGTATCCATATTTGTGTACATCATTTTAGTTTCTTGAAAATGAGAGGTTTAGAATTTTCTGTGAAGAGAGTGAAAACAAATCTATATTATTATATGAAAAATACAATTTATTTTTATATTATAATAAACCATTTAACTTGAAAAGTTCTAATAGTTTTGAATGCCAATTTTTCAAAATTGCAATTTATATATCCATGTTTGCTTTTATCTTCACAAAGGAAAAGTTAGGACAATAATTTATTTTTTATAATCTCTCTCTCTCTCTCTCTCTCTCTCTCTCTCTATATATATATATATATATATATATATATATATATATATATATATATATATGCCTAATATGCAAAGTGTCCCCTCAGGAGTTCAACCGACCAGGAGTTCAATCACTCGCTATGACGTGTGCTGACCACCGGGGGGCGGTACGGAATGAAGGAAGGCCCCAGCTGGCAGCCGGCGGCCTCTAGGGACCCTACCCTACCCATGCACTGGGCTTCTAGTATTTTAATATTTCTCCTTTTCAAGTTAATTTCTTGGGCCATGTGCACCCAATACAAAGAAGAAAATATCTTGGTTTCTGTTTGACTATTAGAGAAATTTGGTGATTGGAAAAGCATCTAATTCAAGAACTCTTAATTGTTGTATACAAAACTTAAAAGCATGCCTAGACCTTCTTGACTGCCATCACACAGTTGTACAATTATATAAATTATTAAACTCTTAGGGGCCTCACTTATCTCACGTATAAAATAGTGCAGATGGAAAGAACAATTCTTAAAGTCATTGCCAGATTTAATATACTCTGATTAAATCCCAGTTTGTGGGTAACAAAAGCACATGTGGAGGATACTAGACTAAAGGGACTATGCAAAATAGTAAGAACAATTACGCACATGCTCACTGCTGCTTATAGAACAAGAATAATAATATTCACATCTTGTTTGAATAGTATTCACACTTTGTTGCCAAACCTGAATATCAGTCCTGCTCTTCCATATAGTCAATTCCTCCATGTCTTTCTCTCATGCCATGTTTTCTATCTACAAACTCTGCATGAACTCATTCTTTCCTGTGGTTTCAAATAGCCTCCATGCATTGATGATTACCAAATTTATATTTCTGGCATTTATCTTTCCACTAAGTTCCAAATGCATATATCCTTTTTGACATCTTTGCTTGGGTGTTTCATAGATATATCAAATGTAATATGTTCAAAACAGACCTTTTGTTTTTCTGCTCTGTACTCAGTATTTGCTCTTCTCACCGTCTTTCTAATTTCAGTAAGTGATATTATTGCTTACTCAATTTCTCAAACTAATGATATTTAAGTCAAGCCCCCTTTTTTTGCCTTCGCTATCCAATCTAACAATAAATATGGCCAATCTTCCTCTCATTTTTTTCCAAAATACATCCACCTATCTCATTCTTTAATGCCATATGTACTACTGCTTTTAAATCTCACTGGTGTGCTGGCTAGCTTCTTCTTATTCCACAGACCTCATCTTCTCAGAATAGCCTTCCAGGAGCACCCTGTATAAAGTAATTCCACCCCATCAAACTCCAAGTCAACAT
This sequence comes from Myotis daubentonii, assembly GCF_963259705.1. Lineage (NCBI taxonomy): Eukaryota > Metazoa > Chordata > Mammalia > Chiroptera > Vespertilionidae > Myotis > Myotis daubentonii. The sequence continues at coordinate 185,686,897 of NC_081841.1, forward strand.
AGCGAGTTATTTCCTTTCATATGGTCTGGTCTACTTCATTACACTTTTTACCATCAGATGTATCAGCTTTATTTGTATACTTGTATATTGTCTATTTTCAGCTTCTAGAATGTTAGCTACAGGAAAACAAGTATCTAATCAATTAACAATTAATAAGTCAATTAGTAATAATAACTAACTTCTATTGAACTCTAACTGAAGGAATGGGGAACTAGTCTTCTATCTTCCTGGTAGGTCAATTACTTTACACACATAAAATGCTTGAAAGTTTTTAAACTGCTGTATTATGATTATTATCATCATTAAATATTTGTTATTTAATAAAACAATTATTCAAAGTTAGCAAGATCAGATATTATTATGTACATTATACACATAGACAAAACCAGTATCAAAAAAGTTAAGTGATTTATCAAATAAAATATAATACAATATTTACTTGGTTTGAACCATACCAAATTCAAGCCTTCTATTCTTTCTAAATCAGTCATTGTTTAACTAAAGCACTGATATTCTCAGAGATTGAAGATGAATTTGTGAATCTTATATTTTATGTGGAATGAAATATTTTTCTGTGACTAAACATATTAGATATTATAATCTAGTATGCAAGTTTATTCTACTTTATAATGTATGGATTAGATATGCCTACTATGTCCTTATTGACATAAAATTGATTTCATAAATGATAAACAAAAATGAATTTATTATTTTAAATAGTATTCCTGGGAAAATTTATAATTTCTTTTAAACTAATGATGAAAAATGAAAATGTAATGGTCTTTAGTCTTAAATAGGAACAGCACAATAGATAAAGAGTAGGATGCTAGTAATATGTTTTATAGGATTTTGTGACATCTAAACAAAATAAAGACTATAATCAAGAGACCATCAACTCTGAAATAACCTTGAAGCTGCATGTCAGGCAAGTCCTTCAGGCAAGAAGTCAGTTCAATAGAAAAAATAAAAGTTGAATTCCAAAGCACGTAACTGGAGGAGCCATATATGGCAAATAAATGCAGAAAGAATTAACAATAGACATAAGACATAGTCATAAATCAGTGCCAGAGGGAAAAATGCTGAGCAATGTTCATGGATGTATGGTCAGTATAAGAGAAAACAAGAAAGATTATCCAAATACCAACTATATTGAGTGGCACAAAGCAGCCTTTTAATCTATCTATCTATCTATCTATCTATCTATTTATTTATTTAGATTTTTCTTTATCTTTAAAAGTATTACAGATGTCCCCTTTTCCCACTGACCTTTTCTAGACCACACTCGCCCTCCACCCCAGGCCTCCACCATAATATTGTCTGTGTCCATGGGTTATGCATATATGCATATCAGTTCACCTTTTTTAACTTTAAGTATGAAAAATAAATTGTTTTATCACCTGAATTTGGATGATATATTCATTGTGATAATAATGATATTGTCACAGAATGGCTAAATTTACTTAGATTTTTAATGAAAGAAAAGGTTTGCAGGAAATATTTCACTCTGCAAACATTTGTCTCATGATATTTAGAGCAAACTGTGCTTATAATTATGACAATTACAAAGAAGAGTGTGTTGGTGATGCAATTATAACGGAATATTTGCCAAAATCAGTCTCTAAAAGCTAGATGAGAAATTTAATCAAGCTGTGAAAAAGTCTATGAGCACTGTGAAAGGCACATCACCTGGAAGAATGAGTTTGGCTCCCGGGATTCACCTACACCACACAGACTTTGGATCCATTTCACCTACACCATGAACTGTCTTGTTACGCAGTGTGTGTGTGTGTGTGTGTGTGTGTGTGTGTGTGTGTGTGTGTGTTTTGTTTCATTTTTATCTCTGCAATATCCACACGGGAAAATAAATGTAGTGGATAGATGTAATGAAAGCAGAGGTTAAGATATAGTTTTAATTTTTATTAATTTTTTTAATGAACCATCTCATGGAAAAATACCAAAATTGAGCATGATCTAGAATTGGTTCTAGCAGTATGTTTTAAATTCATTGTGATAAAGCCTGTCCATATAACAAAACACAAAAATATATAACAAATAATGAGAAAATATGACAAATTCAATGCAACTTCAACCCATCTCTATGTATCAACTCATAAAAGGGAAATTCCCATATGCCAAGTGCAAAGATTTCATAATAAAAATACTCAGTGGGAGTTTAAAACAAGAGATAATGGGAAACATACTGAATAACAATAAAAGAGTAGTCTTCAGCGTTTGGAACTAGGCCTTTAATTTCTTTAGAAGGTGAGATTGGGCTATGACCTGCTGTGTGTGAGTGTGGAACTGAGCAAATTGTATGAGACTAGAACATGTGCATAGAGATTTGGTATTTGAAGTAGGAAATATAAACATTTTGCACATCAGCCCTGAGGATTTCTATCCACTTGCATGCTATCACTTCCCTAGAACCTAGACATGATTGTTTTGGGGCTACTGTAGTTATATTGAATCATGAGATTCTTTGAACAGGGAAGATAGTAATAAAATGGCAGAACTGAAAATAGAAAGGGCACATTTCCTTAGTCACCTGATGGAGCACCTATTCCAGCTCTGGACTGCCACCCCTATAACTCTTTAATTTGTAAGAATAAACATTAATTATATGATCAAGGCAGTGAAGTCAAGTCTCTGCTAATAGAAGCCAAGAGTAGTTCCTAACTAATAAATTGATCCTGAGCCAAACTTCAATCTCAATCATAATCAGAAGAAAGGATAAACCTCTCCAAAGGGTCACACTTAATTATTTATACTTACTCTCTTTTTAAAGTAAGATGTGTTGATTAAAAATAATACAAAATATTTTAAACAATACTTGATAAATTATGTTATCCCAAATGTTCATGATATCATTCGCTTTTATTTTTCCTAACTTGTGGAAAAGTAGTTCTTGTTGTTCTTTTGGGGTTTTCTTTTGGTTTTTGTTTTTTAAGGTAGACATGTGTACTTAGAAAAGTAAAAGTGAAAAGAAAACTGAAAAAAAAAATGCTTTTAAATCATGGCACCTGAAAAATTTATCCCATGTCCCATTTTAGAAGAATTATTTTAAGAGTCAAAAGCAGAACAGGAAATGTTTGGCTGAAAACAGTAGCATAATAATAGATTGTGCCTAAAAAAGCATTCAGTGATTTTTGCAGAATTTACTTTCATCTTAATGTCAATAATATAATTAATTGTAAAATTCAAATAGCTTCCTTGGTGATTTATGTCACAGAATGTAAATTGTCTAAAAACTGGGATTAAAAAATGAAAGTTTTTGTGTTATGTTTATCTTTTCAATATTAATCAGATGATGACCTCTATTTCTATTTGGAAAATATTTTGTGATCACCTAAATTATTGAGTCTAGACATTAACATTTTCATACAATTCATTGTTTCAATAGTTATAAAGCACATATAAGTACCATGTAAACTGTTAGATGTCTGGCAACATGATCACCTCTGAAAGAAAAAGTATCCATATAACTAGCTGCCTATACAGAGTAAATCTAGTTATGGATAATCTATAATAGAAGGCTAAGAAATGTAGTGCTTTCAGACACATAGGTCTATGGGTAGATCTCAGATCATACCCACTTGGATGCTATTTTGCCTGCCTGAACACCAAATTATACATGAAGATGAAGGAACCTGAACAGATATTTGGATAATTCATATGAGATTCCTCATAAATTAAGATTTACTGAAGTTTAGAGTAAGAGGATCAGGGTGCTTTGTAGAAAATGCTTGGGGAAAACTTTTACATTTTTTATATTATAGCTGAGAGACTTAAGGACAAAATAAATGAAATGAGTTCTCACAAGATGATTCAGAAAAACAAACTAGAATTGGACACAAGGGTCCAGCTGCTCCAGCAATGCTTCTCCCTGTTAAACGACAATAGTCAACCTGGAGCATTTGATAGGCCAGGGGAGCAGCCACTATACTGTTATTGTCTGAACCTCTACCCATTAGCCACTTCTCCCAGTAAAGGCCAATATACCAGAAACTAGCTAATTGAATGTTACATAGGAGACTATACCATTTCTTACTAAAGAAACAATATACCTGTATATTGTTCTCTACAACATCTGCTTGTCATTGTGTAGCCATGTGCTAAAGACAGCAATTTTTTTCCCCAAAGTTGCAGCTATGAGCTCATATAACTAACAATCTAAAAGATGGAAAGCCACACAAAAAGTTGTTAACAGCACATAGACTAGATGTTCTATCCCACAAGAATTTCGAAAAGGTAACCAACGCTTTGGGAAAAATATTAAAGCAGGTTCTTAATGATGTACAAAGGTGGATTTTATTTTAACATGGATGAATTATTCCTGGGTTCCTAATGCTAAACCTTTTCCCCTTTGGCTTTAAGGATTCTAATTCTAAAAAAAATAAAAATAAAAATTTCTATTGTCTGATCAACATGCAGAAAAGAGTGTTCACACAGATTATGCAATAAATACTGTATTTGGGAGGGACTCTAAGCTCATCCGGCAAACCTCAAGGTAGGGCATCAATAATAATTTTGAACAAGTCAAAATAATATTTAAGGAAGCTACGCAGTGATCCCATTTGAGGAGAGCATTGTATTTTATCATATTAAGAATATGAAGCATATTAACAGGAGCAAAAAAAATATCATAAATAAAATGCCCTCATCAATTGTCATAAATGTGGGGGTTAAGACCAAGAGCGAGGATAGGTCACTGAAATGTAAAATATTCACTTTCCCAATCTCAACCATTTTCTTCCACCATAAATAGAAAATCACTGAGAATCCCAGGTTAGAAATGGTTCCAATTTGAATTCCACTCGCCATTTAAGGTGGTATTTTGGAAGTGAATTGGTAGTAATCCGGATATAAGCATCAGAAGAAGGAAGCAGCATTCATGTGTTTGTGAAAAGGGGGAAATTGAGAGTTAAAACAGACAGATCAGAGTACAAACAAAGAAAACCTCTTATTAGAGCAAACAATAGGTTGAAGAAATACTAGCATTTTTCCTCAGATGTAACCAGAACTGCACGTTTTATTGATCAGGATATTCCCAACCTCACAGACTGGCCCTGGGAAAAAGTTTTAATAACATCCACTACAAAAAACAAACAAACAAATTTTAGGTCCCTTCTAGGAATCTTTTTACTACCTTAGACATCTGAGAGGCTGAAGAAAAGTACACATCTTTGATATTGGCCAACCTAGAATAAATATTGAGGCAAACAATTGGCCAGAATAAGAAAAATCTCAATGACTTGACATTAACTAGAAGTAATGCCTCTTGAGTTAGAAATAATGATATTGATGATATAGGTGATCGCAGATAACCCATTTTAGTTCTTACACTGTGTTAGGCATGGTTTTAAACGTGTTACTTGTATTCAACACACTATGGTCAGCATTTTAAAATATTCATTTTCTAAAATATATGACTGGAGCATAGAGAAGTAAAGTGTTTTATAGAAGGTCAGGGAGACCCTGTCAGTGGTGGAATGGAACACAGAAAGCTACAGAGGATCTAGATTAATCCAAATAATTTGCACAATTTTTTGCTCAATAGTATGCAATACATGCTAATCCTAGGACACATAAGGCACAGTCCTATCACATGGTTTTGTTCCAACCATTCCCTCTGTTGGAAAATGAGCTCCATTAACTAATTTTTTAAACCTTCTTCCTTCCATCAAGCTTTTTCCTTACATAAATCTTACCTTTTCCATGAAATGAACTGGAAGACCCCATTTAGCCCTGCAAACTGCTCTGTCTTTCCCCCATTACACCACACTCCAGATACTCCTTAATCTGCTGCACTTTTCTTTTCTTTTTAGTATGCATCAACTTCTAATATGCTAGAAAATTTGTGTATTTAATTTTTATTTTATCTCTAATTTTGCTTAGTATAAACTCTATTAGTCCAGGGATCTTTGACTCTTTGGTTCATTGAGAATATAGAACTGTTCCTGGCACATGGGAAACACTAAAAACTGTTCAATAAAAAAAAATGAATAAATACAAGTATAAGTAAATTAAAAAGAAATGTTCCAACATATATGACTCAGAAACCATAAAAAATGAATGCACTTGTAACCTTGAGATAAATAGAAAAAGTTTTCTGATAATTACTTTTATATAATAGAAGTTTAAATGGAATTATTAAAGGCAAATTATTTCAAACCTTCAGTAATCACAAATGCTCTCTAACCAAGATATTAAAACATATAGAGAAAGAATAAATACTTCCATTGTTTTTAGAAAGCCAGGATAATAATGACAGAAAGGTAAGAAATGTTAATATCATAACCTTTGTTACTTGTTTTAATATACATATTATATTTGCATGTGTGTGAATCTATATTTGTACATATATATGTGCGTATACATACATGTACATATCACAGTATTTCCTATGATATGGAATATGGAATATTTATTTTCATATAAGCTTGTAATCAATGAGTTTAGCAATATATATAAAATTTAAATGAGCTAAATGAGCCTACCCTTTACCCCAGAAATCTTAGTCTCATTTTGCAAAGAGCTCATTAGAAAAGTTGCATAAAGAAGCTTATGCCAGGTTCCTAATTATACTGTCTTAAATATTTTTCAAACTATTTTGTAACCACTTAGAATTCTGTAATTAAGTAGTAATAGACTGTATGGTATACCCATGCAAAAACATGTTACCATTACTTAGAAAAAAAACATACATTTATATACATTGTCATGGAACTACACTATGTATTATTGACTAGGGTAAAACACATTTCCCAAATAGCATGCATATGACTCTGTGCATGTAAATTATATGTGTGTGAGTATGTGTGCTTACAGAGGCAAAAAGAGATTAAACAGTCATTGAAAGTTTTTTTTCTGACATTTGAGACATTCTTAATTCTTCTTGAACTGGATTACATATTCAACAGCAAGCCTGAAACACTTCGAAAATCTTTTTAAAAATTGAAGTATGAGAAAGAGATAGAAATAAGTTAGAAGGAATAAGAATGAAACGAAGGAGAGAAACTTCTTTAGCTACATAGCAACTAACTCAGACTTGTAAAAATTAAGTCCAAAATGTCAGCTTATTACTGCTTCCCATTGCAATTTTGCTAAGATTTGTAATTCTATAAGTCAGCCTTTCTGAAGAAACTTCTAGAACGAAGTTTATTTCTGGTCACTTGATTGTATTGCTGTTATGGCTTGCAAAGTCCAGGGTATGAGGAAACCCCTAATTTATTCCACACCCAGGGGGGCACCACAGTTACCATGAATGGGGATAGAGAAGCTCCAGTGTCCCTAGGGCAATACATTTACAAACAGATACATGCAAATTCAAATCACTATCTTTCTATTACTAGCAATTTAAATTTGCTTATATCTCTTAATCATTCTTAATTTACATATTATCTACAAGTAGAAAATGTGCTGCAGAGTAAAAGTGGTCATGGGAGGAATAAATGAACTGATGTATCTAAAGTCACATCATAAGCACTCAACAAATATCTACTCCCTTCACACCTCATTCTTTCCTCAGCATGACTCTAATTGAACTGAAATTTAAAAGAAATGACCACATTATTTTTATTTCTTTTGTAGCAGCAGTTTTTTTCTTTTCCCTTTGGGGAAATGATTCATCATGAATCTACATCCTGACACTGTAAATTTTAATCATATATTGTCAAAATAATTTCAATAACCATTTTGCTTCTTCATCAACTCAAGAGTTCTATTTCAACTTAATATCATTTTTTTTTCTCTGACAACACCAGGTATGTAAAGAATAACAAAAAATTCCTTTATTTTTGAATAATTAAAACAATTAAGCAATTTGTTTTAAATGAATAAAGATATTTTCTACTGATTTACAACAAAATAAAAAGAATGCAACCATTCATGTATATATAAATTTCTAGTAATGGTTTAGTTTCAATTGCTATTTTATATAGGAGATTCTGCAAAGAATAATTTAATTGTTAAGTAAATTTAGATTTTGTAAAAAATGATTTGCTATATCCCCTTCATCTTAACTAATGGTTAAATATAGTACAAATCTATATATATAAAGGCCTAAGAGATCATTACAACTGAATGACCAGAAAGATCGGTTGACCAGTCACTATGATGCGCACTGACCATTAGGGGACAGATGCTCAACACAGGAGCTGTTCCCTGGGGGTCAGTGTGATCCCACAGCAGGAGCACTGCTCAGCTGACTGACCCATCCCAGCAGCCCACCAGCCCGGCAGCAGCCACTCACTCCCTCAGTAGTCCTGCAGGTCTAATCTCTGGAGAATGGTCTAGGCACCAACGGACCAACTCCTCCAGCATGATCCCGAAGCACTGCAGGCCTCTTGGAAGTCGTCCTCAGGCACCATAGCCTAGCTGATTCCCCTCCCTAGAAGCTCTACAAGGAAGAAACAATATAAAAGTGGCCGCCAGGTGGCTCCCAACAACTGGCACGAAAGTCAGCAGGATGGAGCAGGATCCCAGGCCAGCAAGGGTGTCCCACTGCCTGCCCAGAGGGCTGATTGCATCCTGCCTCCCCCTCAAACTGAAGACCCCACAAGCACATAAATTCATGCACCAGGCCTCTAGCTGAAGATAACCAAAAAAGAAGAAAAAAACAACAACAAAAAATATGTGGTACAAACTGTATTGCAAGTTCATTTTATTAATTTTATGTCATTTTCTAATGTCATTTTCTAGGTAGTTTGTTAACTATATGTAATAGTGTAATCAACATGTCAAGGAATACATTTAGCTGTTTATCCTAGATTAAAAGTTTTGAAAAAGGAAGGTGGGGGCAAGATAGAAACAAAAACCCCCAAAACAAATCACTTTAATTTTTTAAAAAATTAAACACTGACCCCCAAATGATTAAATGGCACTTTAAGCTTAAAAAATAGTCAGCGTCAATAATGTTTTAATTCAACAAATGCTTATTGAGGATCTACACTATGCTTAGAGTAATGATGGAATCCTATCTAATAAAAGAGAAATATGGTAATTAGCGTACGACCGCTACCCTTCCCATTGGCTAATCAGGGCGATATGCAAATTAACTGCCAGCCAAGATGGCGGCCAGCAGCCAGGCAGCTGACACGAACAGGGAGGCTTGCTTGCTTCAGTGACTGAGGAAGCCAAGCTTCCCCGCCTGCCTTGCCGGCCTCTCAGCTGCAACTCTAAGCAACATTGTAACAAATATAGAAACTAAACAAAACCCCGGGCTTCAGCCAGCAGGACCGCAACATTGTTTCAAATACAGAAGGTAAACAAAGGCCAGAAACCTGCTTTCAGCAGTGGAGGTCTCATAGCTGGAGCCGAGCCTCAGAGCTAAAGCTGGCCCAGAATTTAAAAAAAAAGGAAAAAAGGAGCGGTTGGGAGCTTCAGTCACTCGCCAGCCTGAAAACAGCCCTCAGCCCCTCACCCAGACTGGCCAGGCACCCCAGTGGGGACCCCCACCCTAAAGGGTGTGTGACCATATGCAAACAGCCATCATCCCCCCACCCAGGCTGGCCAGGCACCCAAGCGGGACCCTCACCCTGATCCAGGACACCCTTCAGGGCAAACCAGCTGGCCCCCACCCGTGCACCAGGCTTCTATCCTATATAGTAAAAGGGTAATATGCCTCCCATCACAGGGATCAGCGGAGCTACGAGGCCTTCCAGCACCGGGATCAGCGTGTTGGGGGGCAGCGACCAAACCCCCCAATTGCCCTGCGGCTCTGTGCGTGACAGGGTGTGGCGCCCCAACACACCCCCCACGGGCCCTGCTCTGTGTGTGACAGGGGGCGGGGCCATAACCTCCCTATCCGCCCTTCTCTGTTCATGACACGGGGGAGATCCTCGACCTCCTGATCGGCCCTGCTCTGTGCGTGACAGAGGGGAGCTCCCCAACTCCCTGATCACCCTGCGGGTATGTGTGTGACAGGGTGCGGCACCCCAACCCCCCCATTGGCCCTGCCCTGAGTGTGACAGTGGCAGCACCCCAACCCCCTGATCTGCCCTGCTCTGTGTGCAACAGGGGGCGGTGCCCCAACTCCCCTATCAGCCCTACTCTGTGAGTGACAGGGGGGAGCTCCTCAACCCCCTGAGGGGCCCTGCTCTGTGAGTGACAGGGGGGAGCTCCTCAACCCACTGATCGGCCCTGCTCTGTGTGTGACAGGGTACGGAGCCCCAACTCCCCTGATGGGTCCTGCTCTGTGCGTGATAGGGGGTGACGCCGCAACCTCCCTATCGACCCTGCCTTGAGTGTGACAGGGGGCGGTGCCCCAACCCCCCAATCGGCCCTACCCTGAGCATGACTAGGGGCTGCATTGCAACCTCCCGATCCGCCCTGCTCTGTGCATGACAGGGGGCAATGCCCCAACTCCCCAATCGGCCCTGCTCTGAGCCCGACCAGGGGGTGCACCTAGGGATTGGGCCTGCCCTCTGCCACCCGGGAGCAGGCCTAAGCCATCAGGTTGTTATCTCCCGAGGGTTCCCAGACTGCAAGAGGGCACAGGCTGGGCTGAGGGACCCCCTTTCCCTCCCGAGTGCACAAATTTTTGTGCACCGGGCCTCTAGTCTACACTAATAAAAGAGAAACATGTAAATTGGTGTCGCTCGGCTATGCTCACCAGCCAATCGGATGAGTATGCAAATTAACCCAACAAGGATAGCAGTTAATTTGCATACATAGGCGTCCAGCGGCCTGGGTCCCAGGAGCATCAGCAGCACCCAGGTCACTCTGAGGTAGGCCCTGTGTGGGCCCTGAGCAGCATAAGAAGGACCTGAGCCAGGGGGCTCATGGGCAGGGGCGGAGCCAGCCATCAGAGCTGCAGGGGTCCCCTGCTCAGGCCTGACATCTGGGCCAGATGCATCAGGACTGTGCGGGGGTCGGGCCCATCGATCGGAGGGAGTCTGGGGGTCCTCTTCCCAGGCCTGACGCCTCTGGCCCAGGCGTCAGGCCTGGGTGGGGGGCGGAGCGGGCAATTGGAGGGTGATGGGGGTTGATGCCTCTGGGCGAGCCATCAGGCCTGGGTAGGGGGGCCAAGCCGGGGATTGGTGTGAACTATAGAGGAAACACCTTTTCTGACAGCTCATTGGCTAAGCTCCCTGTATGCCACTGGTAATATTCTTCGTAATTAGGGTAATAAGAATCCAAGCAGGTAACCTAGGGTTTTTCCACCACACTCCTGGAGGAAAAAAATGAAGGTCCGCTGCTGGAGGGCTAAGAAATGTCATATCCTGCCCTAGCCAGTTTGGCTCAGTGGATAATGCCTTGGCCTGCCGATGCAGGGTCTGGGCTCAATTCTGACCAAGGGCATGTACCTAGGTTGCAGGCTCCTCCCTGGCTGGGGCCCAGGTCAGGGCTCATGCAGGAGGCAACCAATCAAAGTGTTCCTCTCACTTTGATGTTTCTCTCTGTCTTTCCCTTTCTCTTCCACATTCTCTAAAAATCAATGGAAATATATCCTCAGGTGAGGAAAAAAAAATAATAAAGAAATGGCATATCCTATGAAAGACACATCTTGAAAATGCCTAAAGAAACTTGTCATTTTTTCATGGTGAAGGGACTAAAGTTTGTGATGATGAAAACACCTTGGTGGCTACAGTGACTGGCAGTGGCTGCAGCAACAGGGTGATGGGGCTGGTGCCTTCCCCTGATCAGCCCAGTCGCCTCCCACAAAGGGAGGCCAGTCTGCGGCTTAGGCCCGCTCCCCAAGGGTAGCAGGTAGCAGGCCTAAGCCGTCAGTAGGACATCCCCTGAGGGCTCCCAGTATGTGAGACGGGGCAGGCTGGGCTGAGGGACCCCCCATGCACCAATTTTGTACACCGGGCCCCTAGTGTGTGTGTGTGTGTGTGTGTGTGTGTGTGTGTGTGTGTGTGTATTCCTAATATGCAAATAGACTGAACGGCAGAACAATCAAACAACTGAACAACCGGTCGCTATGACATGCACTGACCCCCAGGGGGTATGCATAGAACATGGCGGGTTTTGGCCATGGCAGGATGGTGGAACAGGTGAGTGGGGTGACAGACCAAGGTGGGACACTGGTCATTGTCATCGGTGTGAGCCTCTGGTGGCTACTGAAAATTCTTTGCTCTTGCATGTGGTGGTCCCACCCAGTGCTCACATCTGTTGTCAGTGCCGGCCCAGATCACTCGGTGCTGTCAGCAGGTTCAAGTGGCAGCTGCCAGACTCTATTGCCCCTCAGGGCTTCTCCACATCCCCCCCTGCTCCTGAGGGGAGATCGGGGCAGCAGCAGCTGCTCACACCAGGTGCTGGAGCCAGCCCCAATCGCTCCGCCATCAGCAGGTGCAAGCAGGGCCAAAGCCATCAGCGTGTGGGAGCGGCAGTGGTGGGAGCAGGGCTGCTGACAGACAGGAGACTGGGGGCCACTGTGGGAGGAACCGGGTGTGGAGGATGGGCCAAGACCTGCCCTTGTGCCCACTGCAGCCTCACTGCCCACAGTTCCTTTCAAGGTGCACGGAGTCGTATAACAATAAAATGACAAGGGAATTCCTGCTGTCAGAGATCTTTAATGAAGAAAGAGAAAAATTAACACTCAATGAAACAAAACAAAATAAAGTAAATTCAGATTTCAAAACTGCAGTAAATAAAACAGAGTGATAAGTAACATGGTGTGGTGAAGCAGGACTTCTTTGATGGTGTTGTCAGATACTGTTTCTGTGCAGGCATTATTTGAGCTTGGGTTAGACGGACAAGATGGAGGCTGAGGAGGAGCAAGGCAAAGGCCACAGAGAGAACAGACTTGTGCTGGGAGGGGAAGGGTGAGAGGCATGAATCCCTGAGGAGAGGTAATCCTGGGAGCGGGTAATGGGGAGTGGTGTCAGTTGAGAAGAGGAGCTAAGGGGCCTATCAGGTCCCTTAGCTTGAAGTTCTTACTTTATCCTAAGACACTGTAAATCCACTCAAGGGTTTTAAACAAATAATAATGATAATAATAATAACAACAACAACAACAACATGAGGAATAGAATAGCCTGAATAGACTGACATATCTTAGGTGCAGGAGTGGGGGAGGAAAAAGGTAACCAAAGAACTTATATACATACTAGAGGCCTGTTGCACGAAAAGATTCATGCAATAGGCCTTACCTTCCCCTGGCTGCTGGCACCAGTTTTTCTCCAGCACCCAGGACCCAGGTTTTTGCTCCAGCTGGAGCCGCCTCCAAAGCCCTCGCTGCTCCGGCTGGAGCTACCTTCAGTCTTTGCTCCGCCCCTTCGTGCTGCATTCAAATTAACCGCCATCTTTGTTGGCGGTTAATTTGCATATCATGCTGATTAGCCAATGGGAGGTGTAGCGAAGGTACAGTAAATTACCCTCTTTGTCTATTATTAGATAGGATATGCATCATCAATGGACACAAACAATAGTGTGGTGAAGGCCTGGGTTGGGGCAGGGGCTGGGAGAAGAGAGTAAAAGGGGGCATCTGTAATCTTGTCAACAACAACAACAACAACCACTCACAGACATTGACAACAGGGTGGTCGTTACCAGAGGGGATGGGATGTGGGGAAGGTAAAGGAGAGTAAAGGGTTGAATATAAGGTGACAGAAGGAAACTAGACTTTGGGTGGTGAACACAACGAAATTTACAGGTAATGCATTATAACATTAAACACTTGAAACTTATATAATCTTATTAACCAATATCACCCCAATAAATTTAGTAAAATTAATTCCAAAATAATAATATTTTTTATGCACAAAGATGCCTTCTAGCGCCTGCATGAGGAATGCCCTCTGTGGAATAAGATCCAATGAAGGCAGAAGGGTTCAGGTGCTATTAAAATTAGTTAAGATGATAGTCGCAAGGACTGAGCTGCTAGCAGTGAAATGGAGACAGGCTGCCAACTGCAAGAACTACTTTGGATACTGACCTGGAAACACCTGGAAACACTTAGATGTGAAGAACAGGGGAAACAGAACATGGTTTTACAGAATTTATTTTTTGTGTGTATGTGATAATATCAAGGCAGTCTAGATAATAGTAAACAATTGTTGTACCAAAGAAATGAAATTAATAAATTCAAGTAAAAGTTTATATCAGTGTTTTACATTAAAAAAATCAGATTTTGATTTTCTAGCAGACAGTATCAGGAATTATTTCACAGGGAGTTCATGCTGTGGCCCTACTCTAACTTGATCCCATAACTGAATCAGGGAAGAGAGTAAATGGTGTTCATGCCTGGCCTTTGACTAATGTCAGCCACCAGCCATCATACAAATGATAACAGTAATTGGATTAAATAATGTGTTAATATTATTTTGGGCAATAAACTTTAGTAAGATCTTGTTGTCTAAGACTTACCCAGTTTTATTTTAAAGGTCTAAATTACATTAGCAAATATTCCCTAATGCATATTGGGTGACATCTTGAAGTATGCTTCATTTGCATTTTAATGTGGCAAGAATTTTCCCATTGTAAAAATGATAATACAGAAATTGATCATTATAAACACCAATTTTTCCCCTGGTACCTTTTGCAAAATGAGATTAAAATTTGTTGTAAATTCACTACACTTCACAACTCACACTTTACAGCTAAACTCACTTTAGTTTCTCTTTCAAGAACACTTCCATACTTATTGTCTCAGAAGTAACACAATTTAGGAGAAGACTTCCATTTTGAGAGGCCAGTACACTGGGAGCCATCTCCACTTACCAGAAAATACATAGAATTAAAAATTAAGGTGACCAACTCATTTCAGTTTGCCTGGAAAATTCCAGATATAGCATTGAAAGTCTCACATATTGGGAAACCTTGCAATCCAGGATAAACCAGAATGATTGGTCAACATTTATAAAGGCAAAAACACATGTAGCATCCAGAAAACACAGAATAGACAACCTTAAGTTAAATATATATATTAACACAGAGGCTCTTTCTATACATTTACAAACTAAGTAAAATTTTTTATAATCTATTTCCGATAACGTGGTGATGAGCATAGACATAAATAAGGCACAATTCAGAGGTCAGTAAATTGTGGTAGGGATAATGGAGATGATTGAAAGTTGGTCTCATAGAGTCTTGAGAAAATTAAAAGAGAAATAAAACAAAAATGAAAACAAAGTACTGTCACTCCTAGCTTCTTTCCAGGGCCTTTTGTGACAAAAGTGTGGGAACCTGATTTTTCAAAGTCATGTCCCACTGTCACAGCTGAAGCCAACTGTGCCAACAAGCACACCCACCTGGCCTCTTGGGGTCCTATCACTTCAGGTCATTCAATCAATAGCACTTACCTCTTCTCTCTTGACAACCCTTGCTATTGCTTTTAGAAATCACGCCTCCCCACTTTTGCCTAGATCTTAAGGAACTGAAAAAGAAACAATATTTTTCCTCTTGCTTTTACTTTATTTTTCCCAAATTGAACAGGATCAAATAAAACATGGTCATTTTGTTGGCAGTTATCCATTGTGAATACTGATAATGAGAAAGCATTTTGAGTCATGAGAAGGGGCCACGGACAGGCCAGTGTGAAGCTGCACACACATATCCCAGTCACAGAAGGAACAAGGAAGCCACGAGAGAGAAGAACCAAATGTAACCTCAGGCCTCAGGTTACAACTCAAGCTGGGCGAAACAGAATACTGTGATTCCTCTTGTGATATCCTGAATGCTTCTGCTTAACACACATGCAATTTAATTTTAATGGGCATTTTACTATGATTAATAAATGTCAGTTCAGAGTGTTATCTCCATATTATAGCATAGTCACAGACTTTATCTACTCCAAGAGAATTTTTATTGGACTTTATATTTTAGAGGATTGTGGCATTGTTGAGAGTAGTCTCATGTTTTATGTATCTTGTAAGGCTCATTTTTTAAAGGGAAATTCTTTGTGAACTAAATGAAAATGTTTTGTTGATAATAAAAGTATTAAGAAATATGAAAATGGGCTGGGTAGTACTGGTGTCATTTAGGGTAAATTAATTTTAAGATTTGTGCTAATAAAAATATCTTGATACCTTTTAGTATATTGAGAGATGATTCAGGCTGGATAATTCATTTAGGTTTCTTCTTTTTTTATCTCAAAATACTATCACCTAAACTTTATTCAGAATAACTTACTCAGAACACTGTATCAGAAGCTTATTACTTCTAATAATTGCATGCTATTACTTCTAATACATGTAGAAATAATAGTGAATTTATTAAGAGTAATTTTAAAGGTACATTTTTTCTACAGTTCCATAAGACATTATACTTCTGCAATTTTTGCTTTATTTTATTACTTAAAGCCAAAGATCAGAAGTCTCATGTTTCTTCTGCAGATCTATTTCAGTAATCTCTAAATATGCATATAGAGTAACAGGGTGGAGACAGAAAACCATAGAGAAAGTTCCAAGGTGCCCTCTCAAACCTCATGTATCTTAAAGAAAGAGCTCAGTTTAATGTACACACACATAAACACACACATGTAATTCTCTGTTTTAATTCTGGGTTTCTTTAAAACTGTTATTTGAAGAATAAATTTAAAATTTAAGAATTTTATTATATTTTATTATGACACCAGAGGAAAAGAAAACATTGGAATTTTAAAATTATGACATTTTTATAGACACATAGGAATATGAATGAAATAAGTTTAGCCCTGTCCTCCTGGCTTTTCAAACATATACACTTTTATGCATTTTTCTTCTTTACAATCATCTGTCTTAATTTCCCTAGAAAGTGTCTTAAAAATGATATAGAAACAGCTTACTTAATGTGACATGTACTGGCCAGTGTTGCTCAGTTAGTTAAGCATCGTCCCATATACCAAAAGGTCACTGGTTTAATTCCTGGTCAGGACACATACTCAGGTGTGGCTCAGTCCCTGGTCGGGGCATGTATGGGAGGCAACTGATCAATGTTTCTCTCTCACATCAACGTTTCTCTATCACAGCATTTTTTCTCTCTCTCTAAAATCAATAAAAGCACATTTAAAAAGAGTAGATAGACATTTACAGAGCGATTAGGAAAGAAGTAAATACTGACTTTTTGCACTTGTCCTTGATCTTCTTTAAATGCTCTGTGGAAAAACAGCAGGCATGTTTTACACTTGTCTATTCATATAATCTAGGAATAGCAGGTATGAGCCAAAAAGTAATATTTTATTACATTTTAACATGAGTCTTTCCTTCTACACTCTGAGGAAGAAGCCATTACTCAAATGCTTCTTGGAAGACACTTTCATCTGCTTATTCAAAACCCCAAGGCCCAATTGATCTGTGAGAATTTTTGACATGTTTAGTTGGTCTTAAGCATTGCTACTCTTCAATAATTATAAGAGCACCTACTCCTCTTATTTATAGAGTAATTCTTATTTAGAAAGTCCTTTCACATATGTTCACTTAGTATTTCCAACCCAAACCCATAAGGTAGGAATTTCTTTTTCTCTTTTAGGAATTTTGGGGGACATTTTAAGTGTTACAATTGTGAAGGCTTTTCTTCCTTTAAAAAAAATATTTCATATTAATATAAATAAAAATAATTATCTTTTAATATATCACAAAATGATCATCATTAATATTTTATGGATTACATAATTCACATTTCTCAACTGTCAAAGATTGAATGAAAATAATACAGAATCACATAGCATGGGTCAGAAAAAGATTCGAGGTACTTTTTCTGCCCACTACCAAAAACAGGTCTCTGGTTTATGAGGACTAATTGAAAAAATGCATTCTTTTGTGATGGAAATCAAAGTGAATGAAACTAGCTCAGTGTTTTCCCAAAACATTAGTGCCCTAAAAACTACACACTCACACACACACAATACATGGGTGGAAACCCTTTACATGAGTTAACTGGATTCCATCCTCATCTGTTTAATCTGCTAATGAAAAAGTATGTACTATAATGATCTTTATCACCCAATAGAAAAAAGAAAATGTCTTTTTAAAAAATGTTATAAAACTCTGTAACTTGGTTAAACTATCACTAATAAACATTTAAATCAGAAAATCTTAAAATGGATCAAACAAGATAAAGATGTTGATTTAAAAGAAGGGGAAAAAAAAAAAAAAAGAGGCCCAAACTCAGAGCTCTCAAAGTAGCTCAGAATTAATGAAGGAGCATTTTGACCTAGGTCACTGCCTTTGGGTGGTGTTAATGGATGTGAGCCAAAAATCCCAGGTAATGAGCAAACTGTCAAAACTAGAATCACTCATTCTCTCTACCTGGTGCTTAGAGTCAGCAAGTAACAGTTATAGAGTAACTGCCATTATATCAGCCTGTTACTACTGAAGAATCAGTGGGTCTTGCAATTATACCTACGGGCACTGTCCTAACAGTCTCCACAGTGCATCCATAAATGAAGCTACTTTAATTGACAAAAAATAATTCCTTTCTAATTTATGATATTCATCTCTTCCAGTAATTTGCTTGCTAATATGCCAGCAATCGATAGATGACAAAGGAAGAAATTTGTTTTCAAAAGCACTCTTCATTTAATCATACTGGCCTCAAACACTGCAACTGTAGTTTGCTTCATTATTCAATTGCACTTTCATATCCCATGTGTGTGGCTTTCATTATTACAGATCATTTTTCCTTAGGATGTGTGATTTAATTTTAATGCCTGAATCTAAATCAAAATCCTCTGCTGCTTAAAAAGGTCTCTAGTGTAATAAGAAAGGGAGGTTTATTCTGCTTTTGTGTTCGGGAATACTTCTAAATTATGATAAAAATCAATATGAACAAAGGACAGTGAAAATTAGGCATAAAGTTTTCCCTGCCTAGATAAATATACGATTGAATCCCCTCTTGAAACAATGCTGTTATCACTGAGTAGCTTCCTAATTCTTGGGTGATATGAGCATTTAACAATGTTTTAGTTAGAGAGATATGGTTACACTTCAGAGATATTTCCTTTGGAATATTTCACATGCTTTACAGTTCAAAACTAGTGTGCTATTTGTAGTCATTCTCTTAATTCCTGAATTGCTTATGCACAGGGTACCCTCTCCCACTGATGCTCTCTTCAGCATGCTAGCAAAAATTAAAGCCTTTCCCCAGCTGGCTGATTTCCAAGACAAGCCATGATCTAATAGAGCAAACTATTTTGTTTGTTTCCACTGGGAAACCAGTAAGTTAGAAGCCATCTACCCGGCCCACCTTTGGAACATCCAGGCTCCAGCAGGTGTTGTGGCTTTGACTGTCAGCTGTGTCCCCAGTCCCCAGAGCGCAGAGGGCCCACATGTACTGGCTTGAGGTAAAGCCAACTCATTCATCACCTAGAAAGTTTTTGAATTTGTGACTAAAAAAAAAAAAATGGCATGATGAAATGACTTCTCATTTCACAAAATTTAAAATTCAAATATGTAGTTAGAGCAAGGGTGGAATTATTAGGCTCAAATACTGTCACAAGGCAAAATAATGTGTTTGAAATCAAGTAAGAAATATTCACATTTAAAAAACCACAGGGTTGCCCTAGCTGGTTTGGCTCAGTGGATAGAGTGTCGGTCTGCGGACTGACAGGTTGTGGGTTCGATTCTGGTCAAGGGCACATGCTTGGGTTGTGGGCTCGATCCCCTGTGGGGGTGTGCAGGAGGCAGCTGATCAATGATTCTCTCTCATCATGAATGGTTCTATCTCTCTCCCTCTCCCTTCCTCTCTGAAATCAGTAAAAATATATTTTAAAAAATCAGTGTTATTAAGGGTTCCACGTTTCACACTTATACTCCAAAAGCTGATTCCCTTCTTTTGAGAAACATCTCCTACTACATCTGGAAAAATTAACATGAAGTTGTTTCTATATCAGTTCATGATTTGTCCAGCTAGCAGCTTCTCTGCTCTGTCTGACAACCCTCCAGTCCCCCATGGGTAACTCTTCCTATTGCGTTGGCTTCCCCAGGATTTCTGGACACAAGCTTTTGATAGATTGCTACTTCCTGGCCATAGACACTAGCAGAGAGGAATTGGAGAAAGAAAGGGAGAGAAGTGAGAAGAGTGATGAGAGGGGGAGGGAGAGAGAAGAAAGAGAGAGAGAGAGAACCCTTCCTTTTTCCTTTTTTTCTGCAATGTCATCTCACAAAACTATGTGGGTTGATCACATTTTACCATAGAACACAAGTAGAAAAGGTTTTTGTTTGTATGCTGTGTAGAACTTTTTCCAACAGCAAAGAGAAAGCATCTGTGGAGAAACACCCTTCAAAAGGATTGCTTTCACGGAAATCACCAGTTTCTGACCTGACTCCTCTGCCATTGGCTCCCTAGCTCTCAGAGAAAACACTCTTTTTTTCCCTAAAAGTAATTATATGACTCTTTCCCCACTTTTCTGGAAATCCACTAGGAGGCCTTTGCCCACAATACTCTATATCCTGTCCTCACAAGTGTGAGATATTATGTTTAGGGTCTGAGACTGCATGTGAGAGTCTTTGGCATGTTAAGTCCTGGAGAAGTGCTCACTAGGTTAATGGAGACTTCAGCTAGAAGTTCTCTATTGGTGATGCTCACCTTTTAATTTTTTTCCCAGATAAAAAAACTGTTAAGAAATGCACACACACATACACACACCATTCATTGTACATTAGCTTCATTAAAAAATGTTCAACTGTTGTGACTGGCTATATAGAGCAAGAGTTCAGTATTGCCCCAAAGGAAAGTGTAAGAAATATTCCAATTTGTTGATAGTATATTTTATGTGAATTCCAAATACAGGTCATTTTTCTTCAGAGAAAGGCACTTTAAACAACCTATTATTTGAAGTTTTAGAAAAAAGATTTCTAATGTAGACATTATATGTAAGCATCTACATACAATTTATGTGTTCATTTTTTACTATCATAAATGTTTTAAGCATAGCACAACTATAATAACAATATAATGAGCATGTTTATGATTACATTGATTGATATAAACAAATGAAGACCATGTGTATTCTTCCCTCCCTAGTGTGCTCAGATTTCAAGATTATTTTTCAAATAAAGTTTAGAAATGCCTAAAGTAAATTTATCATCCTCAAAATTGCCTGAAGCTTCTGAATTGTAACTATTTCCTCTAGGTTTTTAGAAATATATTTTATTAAATATGTGTAGGCTATAGTAATTAATTATTATTATAATTAATTCCTTGGTGAATTAAAAGTGAAAGGGGGAGGAAAAGAGAGACTAGAGACCAGCAGGCCTTGTTTGAACTTGATATTTGCATACCTTCTATTTGCAGAACCTGGAATTTTGAATGTCTGTAACATAGAATATGGTGAAACTTGAATATACCTGAAATGTTTAACACTGGAAAAAAGGTGATAAATAAGAAGTCTAGGGAACTCTTTCCTGCTTTTGTGAATGGTGTATTCTCTCTCTCTCTCTCTCTCTCTCTCTCTCTCTCTCTCTCTCTCTATATATATATATATATATATATATATATATATATATATATATATATATATATATATATATAAACAAATACCTGCCTGTTTATAATATACTAGAAGCCTGGTGCATGAAAATTTATGCACTGGAGGGGGTGTCCCTCAGCCCGGCCTGCCCCCTCTCACAGTCCGGGAGCCCTCAGTGGCGGGAGGTGACCCGGCGATCAGGGGAAGGCGATGCCATCACACCTCTACTGCTGCCACTGCCAGCAGCGCAAGCCTCTGTTGACCCTGGTTACCTGAGCCTCGGGCAGCCCTGGGGGACGGGTGGGGGGGGGGCTGAGGGGACTGGGGAACTCTGGAAGAAAGTGTGTGGAGCGGCTGGGCCAGCCTAGGGGACTGGGCGCCACCATCTTGTGGAGGTGGGCACTGCCATCTTTGAGGGTTTGATAGTCAATTAGCATATTCCCTCTTTATTGGCTGTGGGCACTGCCATCTTTGCGATGGTGTGAGGGTCAATTAGCATATCTCCTTTTTATTAGCTAGGATTAGTGTAAGCCTGCAGAGAAGGGTCTTAATCCTGTGAACTTGAGTTATGGAGAATTGACATAAAAAGGGGTTAGATTAAAGAAATCTATGATTTCCTTTTATGTAAAAAACCTTTAAATATTTTGCGCTAGCCAGTTTGGCTCAGAGGATAGAGCATCAGCCTGTGGACTGAAAAGTCAAAGGTTCAATTCCGGCCAAGGGCACATGCCCGGGTTGTGGGCTCAATCTTCAATAGGGGGCATACTGGAGGCAGCTGATCAATGATTCTCTCTCATCATTGATGTTTCTATTTCTCTCTCCCTCTTTCTTCCTCTTTGAAATCAATAAAGAAATATATTTTAAAAATAAATAAAATCTCTGTAAAGTACTATTTACCACTAATTAATGAGTATCTAATATAAGGATTAGAGTGACAAATTCCTTTAAGAATTTAGACCCAGGTAAAGTTCATCTATCGTGATATAACAGGCATATTTAGTATTAAGTAATTATGCTCCAAACAGTATATTACTTCTGCTTTGTCCTTTTCCCTTTGATAACAGAAGTTTCTGAGGGAAATCTGGCACTCTGTTGAATAGTATCATATATAGTATTTCTCCTTCACCTTTAACATACATTTTAGATTATTTTTCTAATTTTCAGGCCCATCTACTTTCCAAATACAAAGCACAAGAAACTATGCTTTCTGTTTCAAGTCCTTTTTTCATTTAAGAAGTCTTTGTAAATGGAGTCAGATGATAATAGACCTACAAGCATCATTCAGACACACATAGCCTAATTAACATGAAATAGGGGTCAGGTAAAATGATTGTATTTCTTGATGTTAGTTTTAATGCAATGTAATATTATAAAAATGCTAACAATTGAGAAAAATATAGAAACAAAATGATATGAGAAAATGTACAAGATAAAACAGCAGAATGAATTATTCCTTTCATCAGCTTCTTGACTGAATCCGAATCACTAATCATCGCCTTATTCTGTCTTCCTCTTTCTTGTGTGCTATCTCTCTCCCCAGAGCCTATTAGAGGAATTATATAAAGTACTTCTTTACAAACCATATACATTTTATAGGCTCTATTGAGTTCACTACAAGGGCATTTTACTACCCACTTAGCTCATCTGAGGCTTTGAAGGAGGGGGGATGAGAGCCTTGAACTCTTCATGTTTTCTTTTTGCAAGCTTTTGTTGGGGCTTTCAGAATTCATCATATCTGTGAGGCAACACCCTGTCCAAGTTTCTGCACGTTGTTTGTGTACAGAGACTCAGCTGCCATTTCACATCACAGTACATTGATTTTTAATGATCTTCTAATTTAAGCTAAAGATCTAGAAATCTAAGCTCAGTTAGGCTGCATGCTGACCTGTGTTTGAACTTCCTTCCCACTACTCCTGGGTCCCTAGATATATTGTTTTAAGCTGAACAATTTGGATGAAGCAATCACAAAATATATAGGTTTAAAAAATTCAGTGAGGGCAATCAATAATAAAACGTGAAATTGGGAATTGACTGTTATTTTGCTAGATGTAAGCCTACATATATGGTTGGCCTGTATTTTATTTGCTCTTTGGAACTATTGCTATTATTTCCTCTATAAAACCCTGCAGTTAGTTTGTCCTTTTGGGGATAGCACTGAGCTAAGTGTATCTGCTCTGAATAGCACAAATGCATGGCAACAGTGTCACCCAGGTTTCTGTGTGTGTGTGTGTGGGGGGGATTTGATGCGTGAAATTATCGTAGAAAGTAGGGTAATGCAGTATCCAAAAAATAAGTGTGTCCACAGAGACAATGGTGGAATTTTAAAGAGAAGGAAACATTTAGAAAATTTACAGTAAGGACTTTTAATAGAGACTGAAGCAAGGCATGAGTAATGGATCCAACAAATAAAACCCATTGGTGACAAGTGATTTCAACTTTTTAAAAGTATCTTCTTTTGAATAAAGTAGCTATACTTATATTAGCTACTGTAGTCATTTTTTTATTACTCTGCTGCCTCTCAAGTCAATTAATTCAGTGGGTTAAAATAGAATAAAAATGTTCATTACATAAAGCAATTCTACCCAGTATGTAACATTACATTGCATAAATAAAATAATTTTAAATTTGTAAATACCTTTTATTTCTTAAATTCTACTCAGTAGCTGAGAAGCATAAAAAAACTAAAGTGTATTTTATTTCAATTGTTTTCTTCTTATTGATATGCTATATACTGCTTTGGTTCATTTCCTATAACACATTTAAAATAATCAGAGCTTGAACATAAAATATGTGATGATGCCTAAAGCAAAAAAAAAAAATTATACATGAAAACTGTATTCACCCTAAAAAATTAAATCACTATACAACAAGACATAACTATTTTTATTTCTTTTTTTCTGAATTTTTCAGTAGTAAATGAAAATATTCAGATATATGTTCATTAGTAATGTGTAATTTTGTGATGCTTGACTAATACATTTTAAAACTTTTTTTAAATTTTTATATTAAAGCATCATGTATACACATCAAAATAATAATGTTCAATTAATTTTGATAATTAAATACTCCCATGTAATCACTGCCCCAATGAATATGTAGAACATTTCCATCACCCAGAAAAGCTGCCTTGGGACACTTCTCTATGAATCTCTCACCACCCACGATGTGTTCTGATTTTTGTCAGCCAAGATTGGTTTTGCTCGTTCTGAGACATCATAAAAATGAAACCATAATGAAATTTTTTTGTATCTAGCATTTTCTGCTCAATATAGCTCTTATGAGATCATACATGTTTTTAGTTGTATTAATGGTATTTTTTATTGCTTAGTGGTATTTCATTGTATAAAATACAGGAAGAATTGATTATCCATTCATATATTGATCAACATTTAGATTGTTCCCAGTTTGGACTAATATATACTAGATTAATAAAAATTTTTGTACAGCATATTGTTTTCTAGGACACCCATTTTTATTGGATAAATGTGTTGCACAGAAATCATGGTTCACAAAGTAAATATATGACAAACACTCAGGTTAAGGGAATAGTGAAAATATATAAAGTATATAATATATAAACTAGAAAAGGTCACATGACTTCTATTGGTATCCTAGTGTGTGGAACTGAGTGAATCTATTCTTTAGATAAGTTAGTTCAGAAGTTTGTTGCAATATTTAGAATCAGTTCACTAATAGCTCCAAATATTTTGTAGGTGACATCAGGGCATTCTTTTCAACATTGCTTGAAATCTAAGCCTCAGAAACACTCTGGAGATATTATTGAGATGCACAGGTCAGCTATCAGTTTTCCAAACCATTTGAGACTTACTCTGTTTTAAAATTAGGCTGCCAGTTTTTAGCATCTCTTTTCTCCCTAGTTCTGCCCCTGGTTTTCTGTGCCTTGAGAAATCTCTGCTTACCTTGCCTTGCTACCTCAACCTTTGCAGAACTGTGTCAGTGAAATACTCAAAGAAGTCTCCCTCAGCTCCCTTGCCCTGTGCCCAGCACTGCCTTACACTTGGAGGGAGAAGGCCCTACAGGGAATTTCCTTAAACAATCTTGGCTTGGCCTTAATTAAAAAAAGAAAGAAAAAAGTGGGCCAAGGCACTCAACGGAGGTCAATAGAAAGATATGCATGTGGGTGTAGATTGACCATGGAGCTAGCTAGAATCTCCGAGTTCCTCTCTCCTGAGACAGCCTTTATGAGGCTGCTGAATGTGTATTCCAAGGTGTTCTGGTTCTCCTACTCTCCTCTGTGGCACATTCCTTATCCAGCAGCAGAGCAGACAGTCATGGGTCTCCTCTATCTAAAGGCTCATCACTGCCTTCAATATAGTTCACTTAGATTTCTAGTTAAACAAATAAAGAAACAAATTTATGATTTTTTTTAAGCCTACCTAGCTTTCCTGTTGGAGTGAGGTTGCTAAAGTACTTTCTTGTGGTTTCTGCAACCTAACTGCAAGTGAAAGCCATTACGCTTGACTTTTCAATAAATTGTTATTGTTGGAATTTTGAGCTATAGAAAATTATATTTGCAAGGCCAGCATGGCTCAATAGTTGATCATTAACCTATGAGCCAGGAAGACACAGTTAGATTCCCAGTCAGAGCACATGCCAAAGGCTTGCTCCCTAGTAGGGGCCATGCAGGAGGTAGCTAATAAATGATTATCTCTCATCATTATTGTTTCTATCTCACCCTCCATCTCTCTTCCTATCAGAAATCAAGAAAAATATATTTTAAAAAAGAAAGTTATATTTATCTGTAGAGACTAGGTAAAATGGTGCCTTGAAGGACAAATTAATTTTAGCTAAAATCAGAATCCAAGAAAGATAAGGATTTTCTCCAACAGATGGTATACCATATGGCTAAAGTTTAAAACAGAGCACAGTCAGGTATAGAAAAAATAAGTTTAATAAGTACAAACTTTCATTTTATGTTCCATAGGAAAAGAAACATATGGATACTCACTAGAAAATGTATAGGCTCATTGTAAAAGGAACTTCTTAAATTCATAATTTTGTTGTATTTTAAATTTAGAACTCTGACATTTTGCACATATTTTTCCCTTGTTTACCTACATCCACTTCATTTTTATTCCTATTTTGTTTATTGTTTATATTTTATCCCATCCCTGGAGGAGGAGGATGAGGATGAGGATAAGAAGAAGGAGGAGGAGGAGGAAGAGGAGAAGAAGAAGAAGAAGAAGAAGAAGAAGAAGAAGAAGAAGAAGAAGAAGAACAACAACAACAACAACAACAACAACAACAAGAAGAAGAACAAGAACAAGAAGAACAAGAAGAAGAACAACAAGAACAAGAAGAAGAACAACAAGAACAAGAACAAGAAGAAAGACAGAGTTAGACATCATTGTGACTGGGAAACATTGATCAGTTGCCTCCCTTATGTGCCCCAATCTGGAATTGAATCCACAACTCAGGCATGTTTCCTGATGGGGAATCAAACTGGAAACATTTTGGTGCATGGGACAATGCTCCGACCAACTGAGTCACTTGGGCAGGACCATCCTTTTGATTATTTATTTATTTATTGTCTAAAGTTTTACATATTTCTCCTTTTTCCTCACTTGACCCCCACCCCAGCCATTCTCACGCCGGGCAAGCCCCCACCGCCCCAGTGTCTGTGTCCATTGGTTATGAATCCCAGAGATGCAAATCAAAATAACAATGAGATACAATCCCACACCTGTCAGAATGGCTATCATCAACAAATCAACAAGAAACCCTCGTGTACTGCTGGTGGGAATGCAGACTAGTGCAGCTGCTGTGGAAGACAGTGTGGAGTTTCCTCAAAAAGTTAAAAATGGAACTCCCATTTGACCCAGTAAACCCACTTCTAGGATTATATCCCAAGAAACCAGAAACACCAATCAGAAACGATATATGCACTCCTTTTGATTTTTAAAGTAAACTATAACATTGTAAATAAAACTCAATAGGCAATGATATAAAATTAGGAAATATAGCAAGTCCAGAATATTGAGCTAATTATATTTGAAGCTTTAATGTTTGTACAATTATAATAACATCTATACTATTAAATATTGTAAAAAGAAGCACAAAAATAATGTTTGAGTACCTCTATATTAACATAAGATTCTCACAGAATGCCTTTTAAACTTTCTGATTCGCTATGGAATATTTGCAATTCATGAAACATAAAAGAAAGATTCTTTTTACACAATAGAAAACTGATAGAATTTTAAAACTTGCAGATATTAGCAGGCAACATAATAGCAAACAAATAGGATAATAAAATATTTTGATATTTTTAAGTATATCACACCTTTTGTATATCAATTGCTAATATACAACTCAGCTTAAGTTGATATATAATATTTGAAAGTTTAAAGTTTTAAATGAGAATACTTAATATAGGCACTAGAAAACATATATAAAAGCATTAATTCACCCAAAATTAATAAGAGGAGATTATGATAACATTTAATATTTATTTAGAGTATTATAATACACAAGATATTTATATTATTTTAGCTACTTAATAGATCTGTGATTTTATAATTAACAAGTATGTGTGAAAAAAGAGTTTCAAAATGATTGCCTAAGATCTCACATTTGGTAACTGCTAGTATATAACACAAATATTTTTAATTCAGTGCACATCACCATTAAATTGTTTAGAATGCACTTATTAGGAACAGAGACTAATGCCTATATAAATTATATGACTTTTAAAAAACTGCTTGTAAGTTTCCTTGTTTTGAAGTCTATTTTGTCTGATATTAATACAGCTAGTCCAGCTTTCTTTGTATTATATTTATATAGTGCACCTTTTACTATCCTTTAATTTTTAACTTACCCATATCGTTTTACTTAAAGTAAGTTTCATGTAAACAGGAAATAGTTGGATCTTATTTATTTAATTAGAAAATCTCTGTCTTTTAATGAGTGTGCTCAGACTATTTAATATACTACTAGAGGCCCAGTGCACAAATTTGTGCACCAGTGGGTTACTTGGCCTGACCTGCAGGATCAGACTGAAACCGGCTCTCTGACATCCCCTGAGGGGTCCTGGATTGCAAATGCAGGCTAGGTCGAGGGACCCCATCTGTGCACAATCAGGGCCAGGGAGCGACATGGGAGGTTGGCCAGCCGGGCAGGGACTGCAGGAGGGCTCCAGGGCATGTCTGGCCCATTTCACTCAGTCCTGATCAGCCAGACCCCAGCAGCAAGCTAACCTACCAATCAGAGAGTCTGCCCCCTGCTGGTCAGTGCACATCATAATGACTGGTCAACTGCTCTACTGTCTGCCCCCTGATGGTCGGTGAATGTCATAGAGAGCAGTTGAGTGGCCTTAGCATATCATTAGCATATTTTTATTTTAGTTTCTTTTTTTAAAATCTTTATTTTTCAGATTATTACAGCTGTTTCTCTCCCCCCACCCCATAGCTCTCCTCCACCCAGTTCCCTCCTCATCCCAGGTCCTCGTCCCCCCCACTGTCCTCATCCATAGGTATAAGCTCTTTGTCCAATCTCTTCCCACACCCACCAGACCCCTTTCCCCCTGATAATTGTCAGTCTGCTCCCTTTCCATGTCTCTGATTCTATTACATTCACCAGATTGTTCTGTTCATCAAAGTTTTTATTCATTTGATTTTTAGATTCACTTGTTGATATGTTGTTCATAATTTTTTATCTTTACCTTTTTCTTCTTCTTCCTCTTCTTAAAGAATACCCTTCAGTATTTGATATAATACTGGTTTGGTGGTGATGAACTCCTTTAGCTTTTTCTTGTCTGTGAAGCTCTTTATCTGATCTTCAATTCTAAATGACAGCTTTGCGGGATAGAGTAATCTTGGGTGTAGGTTCTATGCTATTCATCACTTTGAATATTTCTTGCTTTTCCCTTCTGGCCTACATAGTTTCTATTGAGAAATCAGCTGACAATTGTATGGGCACTCTCTTGTAGGTAACTAACTGTTTTTTTCCTCTTGCTGCTTTTAAGATTTTCTCTTCATCTTTTGCCCTTAGCTTTTTAATTATTATGTGTCTTGGTGTGGTCCTCTTTGAATTCCTCTTGTTTGGGGTTCTCTGCGCTTCCTGGACTTGTAAGTCTATTTCTTTCACCAGGTAGGGGAAGTTTTCTGTCATTATTTCTTCAAACAGGTTTTTAATATCTTGCTCTCTGTCTTCTTCTGGCACCCCCATAATTTGGATGTTGCTACACTTGAAGTTGTCCCAGAGCTCCTTACACTATCTTCATATTTTTGGATTCTTTTTTCTTTTTGCTCTTCAGGTTGAGTGCTTTTTGCTTCCTTGTACTTCAAATCCTTGACTTGATTCTTGGAATCCTCTAGTCTATTGTTGAATCTCTGTATATTATTCTTTATTTCAGTCAGTGTATGCTTAATTTCTGACTGGTCCTTTTCCATTTTTTTGGCATTCTCACTAAGATCCTTAAAGGTCTCATTAAAAGTCCTCAGAGGATTCTAGAAGATTTTTGAGTAACCTTATAACTGTGGTTTTGAACTCTATATCCAGTAGTTTGCTTTCCTCCATTTCTTTCATTTGTGACCTGTTTCTTTGTCTCTGCATTTTGGCTGCTTCCCTGTGTTGATAGAGTGGCTTTGTGTGTTAGGTGTCCTATAGGGCCCAGTGGCTCAGCCTCCCTAATTACCTGAGGTGGACACTTTTGGTGAGCCCCTTTGTGGACTGTGTGCACAGTCTTGTTGTAGTTAAGCCTTGATTGCTATTGGTATCACTGGAAGGAATTGACCAACAGGCCAATTGGCTGTGAGGACCAGCTGTGTCTACAATGGAAGAGCTGCTGTGCAGAAGACACCCTAATAGGGCAGGACTTGCTTCAGTGGGGCTTTTGTGTTCACCGAGTCTGCCCCTTGAGTGTGTCACTTATGGATGTGAGAGTTGTAATCTTTTATGGTCTTGCACTGACCACTGGGTACACTGGCTTTTGGATCTCCAAGGAGGTGCAAAGTCAGCCATTTCCTGGGGCCACCAAGCAGGAGCTACAGAGAGATCTGCAGATTCCTCCTCTTTGTATTGGGTTTGGAAGTGCCGAGATAAGGCCCAGTTGTGAAGCAAGGCAGGCTGCTAATGCTGCTGCTTGTCTGATAGGTTTTAGGCTGAGAAAGGACAGGCCATTCATATGCAAAAGCCACTGTGCACAATTTGGGTGGGGTTGTAAATTGGGTGGGGCGGTTCTCAGGGAATCTCCTGGGTGGAGCAAATAGCAATGGCTGCCAGTCAGCCTTGCACTGGAGAGGTCCCGGTGCAGGAACAATGACCGCTGTGAGCACCTTCCTTCTGAAAGAAAGCCACCCTCGTTATCAGGCCTGAAGCCAGACAGTCCAGTTTCTCCCTGTATGTGTCTGGGTCACCAGAGTTAGTCTCACCCAGAACTGGATTTCAGAGCAATCGGGAGCTTGTATGTCCATCCCAATTAAAAAAGCAGCACACCTGGTTGCCAGCCCATTCCGCGCACGCCTCCACACCTCCTACCAGTCTCAATGCGCTTTCTTCTTTACCTCTAGTTGTAGAACTTCCACTCAGTCAGCTTTCCTGAGTTCGGGATGATAGTTTTGCTGTCTTTTAGTTGTAATTGTGATGTGGTTCTGAGAGGCAGCAAGTACAGGTGTTTACCTATGCTGCCATCTTGGTTCCCCCTATAATTAGCATATTATGCTTTGATTGTTTGAACAGACAACCAGATAACTGGACCCTTAGCATTCTAGGCTTTTTATTACATAGGATAATTATTGATATATAGGGTGTCTCACAAAAATTTATACACACATTTTTAATAATTATAAAGGCGATGTTTATTAAAATATATTTATTTTCAAAGTTGAGCTATCAGCTGTTAAACTGAGTATACATTTTTTGGGAACACCTTGTATTTAGATTTAGGTCTACCCTTTTACTACTTATTTTTCATTTGTGCTCTCTTCTATTATTTTAAAAATTATTTTTGTATTTATTTAGTTATTTTAATTAAATTTATTGAGGTGACATTGGTGATTAAGCTCATATAGGTTTCAAGTGTACATTTTTGTGATACATAATATGTATATTGCATTGTGTGCTCACCATTCAAAGTCAAACCATTTTCTGTCATCATATACTTGGCTCCCTATATGACATTTTTGAGTCTGTCATCTATTACTCAAAAGAGCCAAGTATTATACACCAGTCTTCTAGGTTCTGTTTCAGTATGCTATATGTATTAACCCAAGTCATGATGTAAAAGTAATAATATTAAAATGTTAACCTTTATCAAATCAATCAGGTATCTGGGTACCTTAGTGATATCTAAACAGAATTTTAGAATAAAAAATGGGATTTTGTTGTTTTTCCATTTGTTTCATTTGTTCCTCAAGTGCTTAATATACTTGTTAATATAAATTTGTTGATAAGTTCTTGGTATCTATATCATAAGAAGTTCATTGTAATAAGGAAAGCTCACATTAATTACCTTATGAGTAAAATCACCTTAAAACTTATAAATATTTATATTTATACTAGAGGCCTAGTGCACTAAATTTGTGCCCTTAGGGTGGTCCCTGAGCCTGGCCTGCACACTCTTGCAGGCCAGAAGTCCTCAGGGAATGTCTTACTGCTGCAAAGGTGGGAGAGGTACCCACCACTGCCACTATGCTCACCAGCCACGAAAACGGCTTCTGGCTGAGGGGCGCTCCCCGTGTGTTCAGTGCGCATCACAGCGACTGGTCAGTCCGCTATTTGTTTGATTTGCATATTACCCTTTTATTATATAGGATTAATAATGTATGATGAAAAATGGTAGGTGGTTTATGCCTAGTATACTAAGAAATTGCTCATGGAGGAGATTAAAAACTAGCAGGATTCTGCAAGGTGGGGAAAGCAAGACACACAGAGTAAAATGAAAAAGCACAGTGTGATCAGAGGTTGGTGAAAGCAAAGGTTTTAGTATTACCAGGGCAAACAATATTTTTAGATGGGATTAGTAGGACACAGTTTTCAAAAATCCTTATTTAAACACACACACACACACACTTGTCTTTCCTTAGATCTTATCATTACTAATATTGAATACCTGACATTTTTTTCTTTTTTAAAATTATACTTATTGGGGTGACATTGGTTAAAAAGGTCATATACATTTCAGGAATAGATTTCTATGATACTGTGTGGCCAACCCCCAAAGTCACATCATCTTCCATCAACATATATCAGGCCCCCTTCACTCCTCCCTCCCCCACCTCTCACACACACTCTCTTCCTTCTGGCAACCACCACACTGCTGCTTGTGTCCATGAATTTCCATTTATATCCCACAGATGAGTGAAATCATATGGTTCTTCGCTTTTTCTGACTGATTTATTTCACTTAGCATAATATTCTCTTAAGTACTCCACTCTCTGAGAACTTACTTGCAATTGCATGATGACTCTTCATGTATTTCAAACATCATAAGATCTACAATTTTTTTGGTGCTCCTCACTTCCCTCATGCCCTAACTTTCCTCTGCTACACAACTTTAATTCAGTCATTACAATATTTCAGTTGTATTAACTTTTACCCTATTCTCATTTTGTCAAACTCTCTTGGTAGTAACAATCCTGGTTAAATAAAATTTCCGTTGCTCCATACTCTAGTCTATGTTTTTCCTGATAACTTAATGTGGCTAGAACAGGTCCTAGGTCTTGTCACCAAGTCATTCTTTAAGAGAAGTTTTGTAGTTCAACCTCAGATTGCTTCAGCAGTTAAATTTTTCAGCACCCTTTAGGAACCTAATATTTTGCAGGATTTTAAAAGTGGTATTATGTATATGAACATATCATAACTATTATGGCAATTATGGGATACCACAGCCAGTAAGTAGTTAGAAAGTTGTTTTCTATTCAGTAATGATAGCCTAATGTTTATCATGTTAATTATGAAATTTTCAATGTCAAAAGCAATACAAATCAGGACAAATATTAGACACTGGAGAGCATGCATATTTAACAAATAAATTATTCATATCATATATTAGAGTATATTTGCTAATATGTTTAGGTGTTTTTTGTTATGTGTTTTTTTCCCTGTTTATTTTTTTTTAACAATCTATCAACTTGCTTTCATTAAGTATTTTCCCAAATGACAATCAGCCTGATATTTCTCAGAAATGAAGGAAAAATCAAAGCTGTTTTTTCATTCATTTTAAAAAGACAGTTTTTCATAGCAACTGTTTTTATATTTCAATGAATTTTTATTATGATATTAATAAAATAACATTATAAAAATGTTTCCAATAATTCTAAGCATGGGAACTCCTTTTGGAATTTCTTTCTGCTATAGATCACATGGGTACAGTAGATATATCGGAAACTCCCAATGCATATGGGCTTTTAGTAAAGATGAACAGTGAGTTGAAAAGTTAGGGTAAGGCCTACAGCATTTAGTGACATAAAGGGTGGAAATACTATTTCATTAACTTTTGGAAATATTCACTTTTTTTTACAAGTTGATACCATGCCAGTTATACCAGTTATACATTTTTTAAATATCCATATAATATTTTTATAAATAAATATTTTAAGGCAATAATTTATTTATAAAAGTATTTTATAGCTGTGAATTTTAAGTAATGTTAGTTCAATACCCATGTACTCAATTTATATATGTAATATATAAATTTATTATATATATTTATGTTCTTTCTGATGATATTTTTACAAGGTATAATTTTTTAAATGAGAAGACAATATGAATTTTTGTGGAAATATCTTAAGCAGTAGTTAACATTTCATAGTTCACTACACTTGAAACACACAGCAAAACTATGAAATATATATACAGTGAAGCTTAGAGTCAGATTCTATGTTACTTCATCAGTACTCAGTTGCAAAGTATAAAAGTTTAGATTGTAATAAGATATGCTATATAGCAGAGCCACACAAAACATATTAAATGTAAGAAAAATCTTCAGCAAAATTTTGTGATATTGATTTTCATAATCATCAATATTATTTTGTTAACCTTATAATCATTTGAACTCTAAAAGCCTCAAAAGCTCATTGTAGTGATTTTTTTCTTTATATCTTACTAGAGGCCTGATGCACAAAATTCGTACATGGGTACAGGGTCCCTAGGCCTGGCTGGTAATCAGGGGCTGCCGGAGCCTTCCTTCCCCTGGATCCAGCTGCTGGCTGGGGCCTTCCTTCCCCTGGATGCTGGCAGCCAACCCCACACCCCACTCTCACCTGCCTTGGCCTGGCACTGCCCGCATCCGCCACCACCCGCCTCCAGTTCCGGGTTCCCCATAGAGTGATTGGCACCTGCTGGCCAGGGGGAGGGACCGGGAGGTTGGCTGGAAGTCCCCCATCAGGTGATTGAGGTGGTCAGTGCGTGTCACAGTGACCAGTCATTCTGGTCATTCGGCTGTTTGGTTGCTAGGCATATATATATATATTTATGAATAAGTTGGAAAATGTATTCTATTATTTTAAAATAACAATACAAATGTTATAAAAACTGGAGAACGACATCTCTACCTGCTCATCTAAGCTAGCATTGAATGGTTCTTCTTTTGAGCAACAAAAAAACCCACAGAAATAAAGGACACAATGATTTTATAAAAATAATTGAAAAAGTCATATTTTAATTTTAAAGGAAGAATTATGCCA
This sequence comes from Myotis daubentonii, assembly GCF_963259705.1. Classification (NCBI taxonomy): domain Eukaryota; kingdom Metazoa; phylum Chordata; class Mammalia; order Chiroptera; family Vespertilionidae; genus Myotis; species Myotis daubentonii. Next base: position 185,721,877 of record NC_081841.1, read on the forward strand.
CTATTGGCCATGGGCGTCAATATTTGGGTTGAGCTTCAGAGGTGTCATGGTAGGGATCTGAAAATAACATCCTTTTTCAAAGCCTGAAATCTGCATGAATTTATGCATTTAGAAAAATTCTGCCGATCAGCATAAGGAAGTTGTCAAGACAGTTACATTCTGCCCAGGAAACTGTGTTCAATGTCATGACATTCTTTCTATAACCTCATATAGAGATTTCTTATTAAGAAATGGGTACATGAATCCAAATTTAATCAAATTAGAAAATATGAATGCCAAGGCTAAAGACTAATTCTCTCTATCACTACAGAGCAAGTAAAAGGAGAAAGTAAGATTATGTATAGAGGTAGGGTACTATTTATGTATATAAAGTTTTACACATAAGAAGGTATTTAAACAAAGATGATGGGAATAATAATAATCAGGGATAGATAACTTGCTTTACAATTGACAATAAAAATATTTTAGTGGCTTGATCTCAATTGCATTTATATAACTCCATCTCAAGTAATTGATGGAAGTAAATATTTAGGAATTTATTTACTGCACTCTGTAAGCACTGCTAGTGAGAGCTCACAAAAGCACAGAATTATACTCACTGTTTAATCCTTTTGCTGATAAAAATATTATGCTTTGGATTAAAATTTCAAATTGTTGCAAAATACAAGTTTTCAAGTGAATGTGTGACTAGTGAATTTCAGTAGTTTCACACAGATCTCAGCATTATTCCTTTGTATGAAGGAAAGAACAAGAAGCAGGTTCCTGCTATTTGAGTATCTATTCATTTATCATCTGTCTTGACTGCATTTTCCTCAGAGCACCCTACAGAGGACTGTGTAACTAAAAGGTTTTCCATTATACGTAATTTGAAAGAGCACAAATGATATGCAATCACAGACAGTGTGAGAAAAATTATGACCATCACCATCTTATCTCCAGAGAGATTCACAGTTAGCCTCAATTTACTCCCAGAAAGCCCATTTTATGAGGGTCACCGGTGGAGAAAGGGCAAGCTTCCTGAAACTCCAGTCAGAATATGTCCACCGGCTGGTGACTGTACACATTTTATGCCCACACATTGTAGATTTAACTGGGCAGAGAGGCAAGGTGCCGGGAACACAGTGACTGTGATCATCTTCCCATTTGTTTCTCTTGCTTTATCTTACATTTCTAGACATTTCTGAATTTCTAGATATTTTTTTTCTGGCTACCATTTGCATGGAATTATGAATGGGTATAAGATGAACCGTTCACAGGTAGCCTTCGGGTTTAGAAAAAAAAATGGATAAAAGAAGGAAAGGTGCACTCGAGTTGTTCTAAGAAAAACATGGGTGGTGGGTTTAATGTAAAGAGAGAGCCTATTCTATGACCTAGATATTGAGAAACCTTGTTTTTCTTTTTGCTTCACATGGTATCTAAGCCAGCATCACTTGGAAAAATGTTATTTCGTCCTGCAAATTTTCCTGGTGTTTTTATTTATTTAATTTTTAAATTATTTTAAGTGCAGTTATTGGTTCTCAAAACCATAGGGATTTCTAGTATACAACTCGATGCACTTCAAAGGGATTAGGCAAAAAGTATAAATATGTAACACATAGACACGGACAAGAGTGTGATGACAGCCAGAGGGAAAGGGCGATGGGAGCTAGATGGAGGTGGGCAAGAGGGGTAAAATGGGGACAGAAGAGACTTTGCTTTGGGTGATGGGCACACGGTGCAGTGTGCAGATGATGTTACAGTGAGTCATCCTGCAACTTTATTGCCCATGCTGGTGTTGCTGGCAGGGATCTTTTCAATATTGGGCTGGGACTGAGGCCGCCATGGGTGGGAAGGTCAGTCTAGAGGTGGGGGGAAAGGGAGCTCCTTCTGAGGTCTGTGTGTGTGGCTCTGATCTCTGAGGCTTTGTCTTTCTGTTTTGCCACCTCATCTCACTCCTCATTTCCTCATGGTGCCTCGGTAGTAATGAAAATAAACTTTACAGGTTGTAGCACACTTATCGGATGGATCATTTGCTTTCTAACTAAATTTTTTCTTGAGGCTTTAGAGACTTGTTATCTCCTATTCAGAAATTATTATTAGACATATTCAAGAATTTTTATATATTCAGTATCTATTGTGTGCCCATCGCTGCTCAAGTTACTGGAAAACAATAGTGAACATGTCAGAGAAAATCTTGCTCTGATGGAACTAAAATTCTAGTTGGTGACAATTAATAAGTAAAATGTATCATTTCAGGCAGTGATTAATGGTAGGGGGAAAAAATACTCATATCAGCATGGAGAATCGATTTGCCTAAGTCTGACAAAATTTCCTGGTATGTTTAAAATATGTTTTGGTGTTATATAATAGTCAGTTTAAACTTTTGGTTAAAAAATGCATATTATAACTACCAATGCTCCAATAAAATCAACCAAAGGACTTGTATGCATGCATATAAGCATAACCAATGGACACAAACACTAGGGGGGTGAGGGCATGTGCTGAGGGGTGGAGGTAGGTGGGGAGAGGTCAATGGGGGTGGGGAAAGAAGACATATGTAATACTTTAAACAATGAAGAGTTTAAATAAAATAAAATAAAATATAAAATAAAATAAAAATAATTAAAATAAAATAAATGAGGCTACACAATGGTGATAACCTCCTGACTAGGGAGGAGTGTCAGCCTTGGGCTGACCCTAAAATCCAGACACCACAGACCCACAGTAACAGAAGTAGTTTTGATTGCATTTTGTAAGAAACAATTGCTAAATCAGTTATGAGGAGGTGTATTATTTACTATGTGTGTGAAAAAAAAATACTAGAAAGTTAGTGACTTAAAACACCACCCATTGGTCATATTATAGTTTTGTGGGTCAGGAATCTATCTGGACATGGCTTTGCTGGGTACTTCCTCCGCTCAGGGTCTCCCAAGGCTGCGTTCCATGGTCTCATCTGGCACTCAGGGTCCTTTCTCAAACTCTGGGGCTATTGCCAGAATTCAGTTCCTTGCAGCAGGTTTAGGGCTGAGGCTCTCACCTCCTAGAGCAGGGGTGGGCAAACTTTTTGACTCGAGGGCCACAATGGGTTCTTAAACTAGACCGGAGGGCTGGAACAAAAGCATGGATGGAGTGTTTGTGTGAACTAATATAAATTCAAAGTAATCATCCTATCTAATAAAAGAGAAACACGGTAATTGGCATACGACTGCTACCCTTCCCATTGGCTAATCAGTGAGATATGCAAATTAACTGTCAGCCAAGATGGCGGCCGGCAGCCAGGCAGCTTGAAACTAACATGAGGCTTGCTTGCTTCAGTGTCGGAGGACTCCAACGTTCCCTGCCTGCCTTGCCGGCCTCTGAGCCTGCAGTTTGAAACATTGTAACGAATATAGAAGCTAAACAAAACCCCAGAAACCTGCTTTCAGCGAGCCCGGGATCTCAGAGCTGGAGTTGATTCAGAGTTTCGATTACAGAACCGAAACAAACCAGATACCTGCTTTCAGGAACGGAGGCCTAAGAGCTGGAACCTCAGAGCTAAAGCTGGCCCAGAATAAAAAAAGAAAGAAAAAAAGGAGTGGTTGGGAGCTTCAGTCACCTGCCAGCCTGAAAACAGCCCTCAGCCCCTCACCCAGACTGGCCAGGCACCCCAGTGGGGACCCCCACCCTGAAGGGTGTGTGACCAGCTGCAAACAACTCTCAGCCCCTCACCCAGGATGGCCAGGCATCCCAGTGGGGACCCTCACCCTGATCCAGGACACCCTTCATGGCAAACCAGCCGGCCCCCACACGTGCACCAGGCCTCTATCCTATATAGTAAAAGGGTAATATGCCTCCCAGCACTGGGATCAGCGGAGCTGCGAGACCTACCGGCATCGGGATCAGTGTGAAAGCGGGCAGCGCCCAAACCTCCTGATCGCCCTGCGGCTCTGTGCGTGACAGGGGGTGGCGCCACAACCTCCCTATCGACCCTGCCTTGAGTGTTACAGGGGGCGGTGCCCCAACCCCTCAATCGGCCCTACCCTGAGCATGACTGAGGGTAGCATTGCAACCTCCCAATCCGCCCTGCTCTGTGCTTGACAAGGGAAGGCGCCCCAACTCCCCAATCGGCCCTGCTCTGAGCCTGACCAGGGGCTGCACCTAGGGATTGGGCCTGTCCTCTGCCACCAGGGAGCAGGCCTAAGCCAGCAGGGCGTTATCTCCCGAGGGGTCCCAGACTGCGAGAGGGCACAGGCCGGGCTGAGGGACCCCCCTTTCCTCCCCGAGTGCACAAATTTTTGTGCACCAATTTTTGTGCACCGGGCCTCTAGTCATTACATAAAAGGGTACGGTCTTTTTTTCAATAGTTTTATTCATTTCAAACGGGCCGAATCCAGCCCGCGGGCCGTAGTTTGCCCACGGCTGTCCTAGAGGCTGCCTGCCCACAGTTCCATCCCATAGGAGCCTCCCCATAGGCAGTTACATCATGGCAGCTTGCTCTTCGAGGTCAACAAGGGAGTCTCTTATTCCAGTTAGAAGTGTGGAGTCATATAATCACAGAAGGGACCACTCTTCACCATTTCTATATATAACAAACACACTAGCCAATGGGTGAAGTTCATCACCTTTGCCATGTTCTACTAAAAGCAAATCATAGGGTTCTCCCATATTCCAGAGGAGGAAATTTAACAAATGCCCGGATACCAAGGGCCATAAATTAATGAAGACCACCCTAAGGTTGTCAGCCATGGGGTATCTGGGAAGAATAGAGGAAAACAATGTGTTTTTTTTTCTTTTATAGTTATAACTCACCTCAAGCCACACAGTTAGATGCTAAAATACCACAATTCTTCAGTCAGGGTCAAGTTGTTCTTGTTCATACGTTAAAACGTTGAAGATGTCTAGCTCAGCTTGAGTGTCTGTTTCTTTTCCTTCCCCAGACTCCATTAAAAATATGAAACGAGGAATTGTAGCGCCAAGAGGCCTTTGGGTACAAAAGAGGTTTCAACAAATATCTGGAAGAGAACTGAGAATGAGAGCTATTGATGGCTGGCACAGATCATGAAGTGGAGGCCCAGACTGTAAAGAAGAGTGTGGATATGGACAACAGGACTCCAAAGCATTTCTAGGCTGCAAGGGCACAAGTCAGAGACTTCAGCAGGACTGTTTTCAATCAGAAACTGCATACGGAGAGGTGTCAGCTCACCCCACTCTTATCTCTGTTGCCCCCACTAACCCAAGTAGAGTGCACCCCAGGTTAATCTGAGCATGCTGATTATTTTTACAATTCATTATAATTTCTTAAATTTAAACTACATAAAAATGCAATATTAAACCAAAATGCAGAGACTCTGTCAGCCTCCAGCAATACATCTGTGGGGTCTTATTCAAAGACATTGAGCTGTAATCTGCTTCTCTAAGACACTACATTTCAATTGTTCATTATGCCAGCAGTTATTTACGAAGTGAGGAATAACTCTCTTTGCTAAAACTTTTCCTTAGTGACCTTTTTTGAACAACACACTTCATCCCTCTTCATTATGAAAATTTACTAAGTGGAGAAATAATAAATATGGAAACAAATTAGTTTGTCATAAATCTTTTCTTAAAAACAAATCAACATGGTTTGTATTAACTTTGGGGTTATTTTATTAATTTTAATATCTTTTAGTTCATAGTGCAAATACCATCGCTTTATTTTTCATTTAGTTATTATAAATATGTTTGTGTAACTAAATGTTATTGTTTACAGTTATTATTAGTTCACGATTTTATGACAGTAACTTATTTAAGCCCTTGCCTATTATTGCACACTTCCATTTGTTTCCATTTTTACCTCTTCTAGATTAAACCATTGCAAGAATCCTTACACAATGTGTTTGACTCTTTGTGTGGAATCTTAACATAGGCCCTAGACCTAGAGCGTAAATTGCTGCTTCAGGTTCTTATCCATTGTTCTTAAGGTACCAGTATATTAAATAATTTACTTGTCCCCACGAAAATGCAATATTTCCCTTCTCAGTTCAGCTCTACCAGCATGGAGTATTACAATTTTAAAAATGGAATATCATTCAGAAATGTGAACAATACTGTATATTGCAATAATTGGTATTTTTATAGATTACCAATGAGGTTAAACTTTAGAAACTTGAGTTTCACATGCCTGTAAATCATCAGGAAGAGCTATCCCAGCTCCATTGGGCTTCAACCTCTCCGTCCATACCTTTACCTGTAGGGACTACATATCCAGGTGCACTGAGTCACTCCAGTCATCTGGGATTCTCCTACATTTTGTGTGTGTGTGTATGCTCGTGTGTGTATGCACGCGCGTGCCCATGCGTGTGTGCTCCCATGTGTGGTTACCACTTAGAGAGGGAAGAACAATTTGTACACATGCACCAGTCCCATGATTTTCTCTGGTTTCAGTAGCAGGTGAGAATGGACCCCTAAATGTATATTTCAATCCAATTCTATTTGATTTTATAGTGATTGGCATTTCTTTCTGGATTCTAGCCCACTGCTAGTTTCTTGTGAATTTTCATCATTTCTTTGTTTTTATAAAGATTGGAATTGGGGGTAGAGACAGCATCTGTACTCTGGTCAGACAACACAAAAGAAAAGCATTTTATTTTCTAGTTTATAGGAGGCCTATACTAATTATTCTATTTATATTTGCAGCTCCCCCTCCCACTCACACAATGCTCTATATTTTCTTAGCAATTATCACCTTCTAAAAGACCACATAAAGTATATATTTATTATTGTGTTTATCAGTTACTATTGTGTAAATAATGCTAGAATATAAAGTCTACCAGGTCAGGAATTATTTCTGTTTTGGGCAGCTGACTAATCTACACTAATAAAAGAGCAAGATTCAAATTGACCATACCTTCATGATGCCCACCAACCAATCAGGAGTGAGTATGCAAATTAACCCAACAAAGATGGTAGGTTAATTTGCATACACAGGCGCTGAGCGGCCAGGACCAGGGTGGGATGCTTGCATCGTCGCCATGGCGATGACCCAGGTGTTCCACACTGCCCCACCAGCTCCTGGCCTCTGGGTAGTGTGGTAAGGCAGAAAGGCGGCTCTGGGCCAGAAGGAAGGCAGAAAGGCGGCTCTGGCTGAAGCAAAGGTGGGGCCGGCAGCCAGGGGAAGGAAGGCCCATTCTTGCATGAATCTTTGTGCATAGGGCCTCTCGTATACTATAAGATACTAAAATTGCACCCACATAGTAGGTAACCAGTCAATATTTATGGGGCACATGAGTTTCAAAACTGGCAAATGAGATATATAATCAATTCATAGTGCTCTCTAATTAAAAGGCAACATGTTAAGTATACTCTCTAGTCTGTGATCATGGGTGCTCAAAATTTACCCAATATAACCCTACCTGTGTGGCTCAGTGGTTGAGTGTCCATGCATGCACCAAGAGGTCGCCAGCTTGATTCCCAGTCAGGGCTCCTTTATGTTTCTATCTCTCTCTCCTTCTCCCTCCTTCTCTCTAAAATCAATAAAAACATATTTTTAAAAAAATTAACCAATGCAGCCCCAATAAATTAAATAAAAATAAAATAGAATTTGGAACTTAAAAAAAAAAAGAATCTCTGAGTAAATGAATTTTTTTGGAAATATATTTAATTCCCACCTGTTGATAATATTTATTACTCAGATTTTAGCTTAGTTATTTGACTATTTGTTGTTAGTTACCCTAATTTTATGTATAACTTAACTAGAAATAATTAAGTGTATTTACTGGACATGCTGTTCCAGCTGGATAAAATTAAAAAAAAAAAAGTGCTTTCAAATATCAGAAACAGTAGAAAATAATTAAACACATTTTTCCTCAAAACTTTACTGATATTTTTATTTAATAAGCTTTCATTACAAATAATGTCTTTTAAGATTCAGTTTATATATTTTTTCTTTACAAATAAATACTCAAAGAAATTTCCAAAGGGAACTAGAAAGGAAATGTCCCTGGGCTGCCGGTGGTCAGGTCTCTATGTTATAACCATGTTTCCACGGAGAAAAAAAAAATCAATTTGCAGGTATTTTTCTGCAGAACCTCAAGAATGCACTTCAGAAGCCTAGCAACTAGTTATTGCCATTCTGGCAATTCTATTCCCATGCCTGGCTTTCTCAAGTCAAGTTTCTGCAGATTTGGTACCCCAGGATATGCAAGTCCTATGCTAGTTTGGATCTGATGTGAAAAAGAACCCCACTGTTCAGAAGCAAAGGCCTGTCAGAACAAATCAATATTTTTTCCTCTTTCTGTATGATAGAACTTAAGACTGGGTTCAAAAAAAAAAATGTCAAAAAAAACAAAAAAAAAAACCCACCAGGATACTTCTTCTTCCTAAGGAAAAAAATTAAATTATTCAAAATCTGCAGTGGTATTTGGATCTCCAGCAGTATTTAGTTGGTTCCCTACTGCTCTCACTTACATTTCTTGATCAAGATTGAATTTCCTGATGGCCTCTGCCTTGCCAGGGTGATACTGACTGGAAATTCAATAAAGATGGGAGAGAAGATGATTTTCTTTCTAACACTAATAAATGGTGAAAAATTCATATCTCCAGCATAAAAACACGTCTACCCGTGCACTTGTGACAGCCTTAGGAATCTTTGTCCACCTTTCTAGTGTGTTTAGTGCCCTATGGGAACCTGAGAAACTAAAAGGAGGCCAGTCTTTATCTGAGGAAAGTTGCTCTCCTCTAAGACAAACTTTTCTTCCTAGGTGTGTGTGTGTGTGTGTGTACGTGCATGTGCCTAGTGGTAAAGGAATCTAACACATCTGTGATAGAGCAAAAAGAAAATGCAATTCCTTTTGAGAGTTTGACTATATCAAATGAGGTGAAAGTAACCAGGTAATCTCACAAACACAGATAAGCCCCTTTGAGTCTAGATGAAGCTTCTCTTTTTTTTTCTTTTGCAATTTATTCTAAGAAGTTAGAAAAAATTAAAATCTAAAAGTTTATTTATTTATTTTAACTGAGTGCTATTGCAATTGTGGCAAGCTACTGCCTTGAGAAAAGCTACGGAGAAAGTAGGACACTAGTGACAGGTCTTTCTCATTATGGGTTATTTCCTCTTAAATGTGTTATTTCTGTAAAGTGAGAAAATGTCCACTTTTTGCATAGAGTGTGTTTACTTCTTTTAATAGAGAGTGCTCAGAGCCCTAACAAAAGAGACTGCATTAGCACTCACATTTCCTCCAGTGGTGTTCAGTGGCATTTCAGAGACGATATCTGTGCTCAATGGGGAACACTTCAATATTGCTTTGTCGACCTTAGTAATATTAAGCAACCACATGTTGTGCAAAGCTGCCTAAAAACATTACTCATGAATAAAAACCTTGAGACTCTTTCCAGTCTTTTCTTATCTATAAATGTATGAGAAACACATATTTTGGCAAATAACTCTACTTTAACATTGAAATGAAAAAATCTCTGCTAGCCCTGGTTTGGAGGCATATTTGATAAATTGTTTTATAAAGACAACGTATGCTACATTTTTCCAAAATAAAAGCAAATAATTATTGATGTGTTTAAGTATATATGTTGCCTATGTTAATAGTATTTGGCAAATCTGGATTTTCTCAAAAAATACAGATGTAAGTTGAAATAGCATAAAATAAAAACGTTAACTACATAAAGAAATTGCCAATGTTCTATCAAGTTGGTAAATCCCAGTTATCTTGACTTATAATTACGCATAGGTTAAGTAAAGCATTTCCTTTTAAACTTTCGTGAAATCTTGCAAAGAGAAACACTATTTTCAGGATCATTTTGTATCATGCTTCTTTTGAACAAAGGCACGTTTCTTTTAAAAAGGATCGACTTCAGTTTTCTTGTAAAACTTTAGCTTATCTTGACATTTTGGATTGAATACAAGGATTTTAAAAGGTAATTGGTGTTTGCAATGTTATTTTTGGAAGAAATATAGAAAAATGTAACCACAATTCTTACATTGGTTGCACTATGTAGTAAGACAATTATTTATTGTAAAGGTTACAAATCTTAAGAGACACATCTACTGAATAAGGCTGCCCCTAAAAGGTATTCATGTCTGTTTCAACACTTAAAATTATATCTTAGAATTGATAATGTTATAATTAATCACAAGCTTATCTTGCCCTCAAGACTTCTATATTCTTGGGGATAAGATATATAAAACTCTGTTTTTAAAGCTTAACACAATCCAATTTTTCATTTTCTTACAAAAATAATGGCATAACAGAAGAGGACTGCAATATCTACTCCACTGTGACTTATATTTGGTCTGATTATACTAACTTTTCTCTGGCAGATAAATCAACATTTTGCAATTGACTTTTTTTATTAAATATTTTCACTTATATTTCATTTTTAATTATTGGACTCAAAATTAAAAAATAAAATATGAATTTTGATTCTTTCTATATTAAATTACAATATGATGAAGTCTATTACATTGAAATGAAATAAATCTATCTACATTATATCAATAGGTGGCACCTTTGGGATGGTGTCAGTATTTTCAGGACAAGTGGCAATACGTTTTATTTCGTTATATTAGAAAAACAATATTAAGCATGGCATCTAAACCATGAGATCAATTTTTTTTTCAAAAGTTTCAACTGTTCAGTGATTAACTTAATATGTAATTCAGATAATTGTGAAAAACTTAATATAGATTACTTTATCAAACCACAGGCATCAGAAAATATCATTTTAAAACTATGGTAAAGCATTACGATATATTTGCAAAGTCATTTAAAGCCCTGAAGAGAAACATATTCAAGACAGTTCTCTAGCCATATTTTTTTTCTATTGATGTTAAACTTAAGTTTTGCTTTTGTACACCATGAGGGGCCTAAGTGACATATTATGGAATCATTTTCTATGCAATAAACTGTGCAATGGCAGCATATTCAATAGCTTACTAGTTCAAACTCTCATAAATCTGACATACAGGAAGATTTTTCCCTTTTGTTTCAGTGTCTTTGTTTTGGGTGGGGGCAAAACATAAAGTGCTTTTATTCTGCCCTTTTGTATTTGTGCTAGAAGCAGATGTTAATTTTTTCACATACAATTTTTTGTTAACCAATAATTGGCAATAAAGACAAAATAATTTACTGTTTCAAGATTCCTCAGTGTTAACTAATTAAACCAGCAGCAGCCCTGAAACACAGGACAATGGCAAACTTTCAGATAAATTAATTTTATGGAAGACCAGCTGAGTAATTGGACTCCAATTACAGGCAGTTTAGCTCCATCATCACCTTCATATATAATTAAATTCAATTGGTTGATACAGCTTCTATTTTTTTATGAGGCCACTTACCAGCTTTTTGAACCCCACTGTGACTTTGGATTCCGGCCAATCAACTATTAGTCACTTCTCTTTCAAATGGAAATGCTCTAGATTAGTCATATCTTCCATAATGGTCACATTAAAATATCTTTCTTTTAGTAAGTAGTGATATATTTGAATCGCTCTTCTTGATTTGACATAGAAAGGATATTCATTTATGTTGAAATATAATAACATAAACACTGATGATAGAGCAGGCTGTATGAATTTGAAGGCTAACTGAGATGACATTCTGTATCATCTCATTTGCAGATAAAGTTTGTACTTTTATAAGACAGAAGAATGGACCTTCACTTTTTTTTTTGCAAAAACTCACCCGGAAATCACTTTGCTTATTATTCTAAAGTTTAGGCTATTTAATTCTCTTGAAAGAGACAGTTCCTATGTTTTAGGAAATATATACCAATGTTATAACAAAGGTAGGTTTATTTAAATATTTCTGTGTAAAGTTCAATACATATATTGTGATAAATGAATGGATCATGCGCTTTTGATCTGCATGTGCATAAATTTCTCTATTTGTGATTGCAAATGTATACTTAGTTAAAAGAATATTTTTTGTACAAGAAACTTTGAGGATATATTTATTAGTATTTATTAATTGTTCTTAAAGTCTATTTTTACATTATTTGTCTAAAAACCTATTCTTGATAAAAGAGAAAACATTCCTTTAAAAATAGAGGAGAGTATTATTATATGGGGGGAATGGTTTTGTTCACTCTAATCTGTAAAAATATAATTTATAGACAAAAAATTGAAATATTTTCAAAGTCTTATTATCAGTCACAGTTAAATAGAAATTGCTATACTCATAAGGCAGTTTTGACTATACTCTGAATAACATATTTGCCCTTAATACATAATACATTATCAGTGGTAAAATAAAATTTATCACTTTTAAGGTGGTACCAGTAATAACCTTTAAAAATTCACTAGGATGGCCAAATTACTTCCACTCCCAAATAAGCCAAAGAAAATCCAATATGTCAGAAGAAAATAAATTGGAGAAGCAAGGTAATAGTCTCAGATCAATAAAAGCAAAAAGTACATATTTTTTCAAAGAAACAAGGTAGATAATTGAACAGGAAACATTTTATTCCGTTGTCCTGTGGTTTTAGGTTGAAAGGTTTTCAATATTACTTGAAGTCTTCTCATCTACTCTCCTTTTTAGCTTCTGTTTTCTGAGAAAATTCTGGTTTAAAATTTAGCAAATTATTAACAAGGTAGTAAAATTTCTCATTCCAAATGATAGAATAATCTTATATAATAAAAGCCTAATATGCTAAGTGTCCAGTCATCTGTCATCTGTTCAACCAATCAAAGCATAATATGCTAATGATATGCTAAGGCCACTCAACCGCTTGCTATGATATGCACTGACCACCAGGGGGCAGATGCTCCAACCAGTAGGTTAGCTTGCTGCTGGGGTCTGGTCGATGGGGACTGAGCGAGATGGGCTGGACATGCTCTGGACCCCTCCCACAGTCCTCCCCCGCTAGCCAACCTCCCATGTCCCTCCCCAGCCCTGATCGTGCACCAGTGGGATCCCTCGGCCTGGCCTGCACCCTCTCACAATTTGGGACCCCTTGGGGGATGTTGGAGAGCTGGTTTTAGCCTGACAGCAGGACGCGCACTGACCACCAGGGGGCAGATGCTAAATGCAGGAGCTGACCCTGGTGGTCAGTGAGCTCCCACAGGGGGAGTGCTGCTCAGCCAGAAGCTGGGCTCACAGCTGGCAAGTGCAGCGGCAGTGGCAGGGGGCAGGAGCCTCTCCTGCCTCCACAGCAGTCAGACATCCCCCAAGGGCTCCCAGACTGTGAGAGCGCACAGACCAGGCTGAGAGACCCACCCAGGGTGCACAATTTCATGCACAATTTTGTGCACCGGGCCTCTAGTCATTTATATTAATCCATAGGACAGTGAGATTATAAAGATCATTTTCAGCAAAGTTACTGAAATAAAATTATACAGATTACATTTAATCACACAGGTAATTTAAACTACATATATACAAAATGTTTATAAATACAGTATATATAAAACAGTTTATATATAAACCATACATATGTAAAGAAAAACTTAACTTAGATACCTAATTAACAAAAACAATGTAATATGAAAAACATTTTAAATTTAATAATGTGTATTTCATGAAAAGCATATTTTCTAAATATCATATTGTTTATTACCCATAATCTTCATAAACAATATGTAATTTATGACTGGTGGCCTGGTGCATGGATTCATGCACATTGAAAATAAATTAATTAGAAGAAATAACAATATGATATAACAACAACAAACACATGATATAAAAACATGATATGAAAACAACAATAAAATGATAGAAAAAAAACATTGATGAAAACAATGACTGATAAATTGATGAAACTTATTCTAATATCTTCCTGTATACCACATTAAGAGTAAAAACACTTTCAGAGTGCTTGACTAATTTCCCTTGTGCTGAAGTACTTACAACTTTAACTTTAACATCACATGCTCTTCGAACTTGAGAGAGAGCAACTTATAACTTACCATGTCCGAAAACGGGTTCAGGTAGGAATATTCCTACTCTGTCTAGATTGGTGCCAGGGAGAGCTTTATATGTGCCACACATGCACAAGTCAACATTTATTTTTAAATTGCCAGTGAGCGTCATATGTACCAGCCGGTCGGTCAGTTGGATGGTTGGATGGTCAGACCGATGTACGGTCGGTCACTTAGCCTTTTATATATATAGACTCTATATATTTATTAAATATTTTACATATTTAGCAAATAACACTGGATCATTTATTTAAACTGTACTTTAACAGTGGTTGTTCTTTTTCAAGATATATGAAAAGAGTCCTTTTGATATGTTTATATTTAAAAATAATTATTCTTATTAATTTATTTTTTATTAAAAATCAGTAAATTTCCACGGAACTCTATTTTTTTGTTGAATTATGTCCCTTATAGAAATAGGAAACATTTCCAGAATATATCTGTAATTCAGTTTCAAGGGTTACAGTGGACCATGGTTGATTGTAATAGTCTTTGGTAAAAACTTAATATTTTGCTTTTAAATGACACTGTACTATATGGAATCTTACGTCAATCTTCCTCCCATTAAAGAAACATTCTTATTAAACTCCAAAGGCTTGAATGGATAAGCATCACGTTCCTTTTATGAACTCTTCAACTCTTAAAAAGCTTCTTAGACAAAAGTTACTCATTACATACTACACAAAAGTTACACACTCATCTCGAATATTTAGTAATGTCAAATTTAACTGTATTACCTAACCCAAACTGAAATAAGGGAATTGAGGCAGTCTCCAAATACTTCACAGGCCCATGTCAGAGTTGGCCTACTACACAACTATTCAATATTGTGTAAAGGGAGAGCAATTTGCTTATCCATATTGTAGCTATAGAAACTGCCTTAGTTAATTACTAGTAAAAAACATACACTTCACAACTAATGCACTCTACTTAAAGTATTTTTAAAGTATTGTTAATGAAGCTTAAAAGCAAAATATGCGGGTAGACAGCCTCTGCATTGTTAAAACACATTACATCAAGATGACAAATAAGATTGATAGTTTATCTGTAATAACATTTCTAAAACCTGGAGCATAAATTACAAAGAAAATGATTAACCATCCTCTAATTTTTAGTAATGATTTTAACATTTTTCATTATTGTGGCATTTTATTTAATTTATTTTTTACTTGCATTCATTAGGGTGACAATGTTTAACAAAATGTTATAGGTTTCAGGCATACAATTCTATAACACATCAACTGTAAATCGTATTGTGTGTTCAAGTTTCCTTCCATCACCATTTATCCCTCCTATGCTCTTTTCTACTTCCACCGCCACTCTTCCTCCTAGTAATAACCATGCTATTGTGTCTGAGTTTTTCTTTTTCTTTGCTTAATCCCTTTACCTTTTTTGCCCAGCCCCACAATCCCCATTACCTACAGCTGTCAATCTGTTATTCATCTATGAGTCTGTTTCTATTTTGTTTGTTCATTTTGTTTATTAAATTCTACATATGAGTGAAATCATATGGTATTTATCTTTCTCTGACTGCCTTACTTCACTTAGCATAATGCTTTCTAGGTCCATAGATACTATAGCAAAGGGTGAGTTTTTTTATGACCTAGTAGTATTCCATTGTGAAAATGTACCACAGGTTTTTTTGTTTGTTTGTTTTTGCTTTTTTTTAAATCCACTCATCTACTGATGTACACTGGGACTGATTCCTAATCTTGGCTATTGTAAATAATGCCGCAATGAACATGGGGGTGCATATATTATTTTGAATTAGTGTTTTAGTTTTCTTTTGATATATTTCCAGAAGTGGAATCTCTGGGTCATAAGACAATTAGTTTTACTTTTATGTTTTTAAACATTTTTTAAGGTAACTCCATACTGCTTTTCACAGTAGCTGCACCAATTTATATTCCCACCAACAGTGCACTAGGGTTCCCTTTATTCAGCATCCTCACCAACACTTGTTGTTTGATGACAGCAAATAAGTTTAACTTTTATTTTCTGAATTATAAATATTGTATTTGTTGCATTTTTTGTATGTTAGCTAAACAGAGTATTAAAATTGATATAGTTGTGATACCTTTTGTAAATAACCTGGTTATTAATTAAGAGCGAAGGATCAAAGAGAAGGCAAATATTATAGGCATGCCCAGTAAAGTCTGGGTGACATAGGGAAGGTACTTGCCTGTCACATTGGCCAGAATAGGTGTGGGCACTGCAAGGGTGGGGGATTTTATTTTATTTTATTTTTTTAAAATATATTTTATTGATTTTTTACAGAGAGGAAGGGAGAGGGATAGAGAGTTAAAAACATCAATGAGAGAGAGACATTGATCAGCTGCCTCCTGCACACTCCCCACTGGGGATGTGCCCGCAACCAAGGTACATGCCCTTGACTGGAATCGAACCTGGGACCCTTGAGTCCGCAGGCCGATGCTTGATCCACTGAGCCAAACCGGTTAGGGCAAGGGTGGGAAGATTTTAGATACATAAGCTCCTAAACAAAGGAGTTCCCTCTCTTGGTGCTCTTGCTCTCTTGGGACTCTTGCTGTGGGGCTGGATGTTACCTAAATTATTACCAAGTCAGTAATGTTACCTAAATTATTTTAAAATATGTAATCATTTTTTCTATGAGACATGAAAAAGGATGATTGGGTGAACCCCAGTTAAACTGAAACAAAACAGATCAATTTTTTTCATTATATAAGACAGAAAACACATACAATTAATGATGCAACTTTTCACTTACACTTGTTTATTTAGCTCAGGTGTGTTTTCACTTTGGGAGCCATCTTTAGTCACCAGTCTGCTATTATGCAAACAGTGCCCTTGGTCATGGGGAAGAGTTGACCTTGCCTTTCCTGGGAACTGAATGAGCTTCCAGGTATCTGAATAAGAAGAATGTGTAATAAGATGTCTGTCTGTCTCTCCTGATTCCCTAAAAAGAGCATAACTGAGATATTCAGAGTCCCCCTCCACAAACATTCTTCTTTGCCTACCGTACAACAAAAGCTTGTGTGTGCCCATGGTGTCAGCTTAACAAAGTGCATTGAAAGTGCTGGCTTCCTGGGCAGAGAAGCACATCAATAACCCAGTGGGAAGTGGCACCGACAGAAGGTAAACACGGGTCAGTCGGGGGAAGCCTGGTGGGTGGTGAGGCACAGATCTTCAGACACAAAAAAGAGAATGACATCAGAGGGATTCATCCTTCTTTTTAACCTGAATTCTCAGTTATTAACCACGGCATAACATCATACAGGCATAATAAAGGAAGGCTCAGCCACTTTCAGCTGCCTCCCAGATGGCATCTATACGGCAGACTCCGGGTTCCTGTGAGAATTTGATGGCGGCCATTGTGTTACAAGAATTATTCAGCTGGGGGGTGGGAGTGGGGTAGAGGGGCACATGAATGTACTGGTTTAAATAACTGTTATTCAGTCATGTATACCAAGAAGTCTTGCCCATGTCTCTGTCATTTTTTATTACTATATGTGAACTCCATGAGAGATTTTTGAAATTCTGGGCATAATTTTTCTGTCAAGAGTTGGTAGAAAAAAAAATAATAACACTATGAAGCCATCATATGTATGTCAAGGCTTCTTCTTCTTTTTTTTTTTTTTTTTTCATCTGAGCAGGACACCATTAGATTTCCTTCCACTGGGTTTAATAAGACTTTATTGCAAGATTGGCCCTTTGATATTCATATTATCAAAGAAGTCTATCCTTAATATTTTCTATGCTAACTATAAAATCAAGGGAAAACATAATTGGGAAATGATTATTCAACAGATTAAATGAAATGCCATGCTATCAGCAAAGCATGTGGGCATCATAAATACAGTCATTTCTGTGATAATTTCAAGCTCTTTTTCTGGCTTTTACTTAGCCAGGGAAGCCGCATAGTTCTTTGAACATTTGTGTTATAATAATCAGCAAGTATGGGCGGGGGGATGCCATTATCCCCAAAACACTAGTGCATCAGGTAAAGTGAAAGTTTTACTTTGAGTACAAATTCAAATGTTTAAAGCATAAAGATTTACTTTGAAGTGTTTATTTTGATTTATCTTAAAAAAATTATTTACAGAATGTTTTCATAAATGGAAACACAGTTAAGTAAAAATTTCCTACAATAGCTATAAAAGCACATATTCCAGTCACCCACACAAATAAATTTGCATCTGTGAAATCTATAATCTAACCTATTCTATTTTTAATCTGATTTACTTAATAGATAAGTAATAATCAAACTGATTTCCCTATAGACGTAAAAATATTTAATCTAATCATGTTTGGCCACATTTATTTTTTTATACTGAAATAAATATCACATTGGTACCTATTACATTTTTAAATTTAGTAAAATATTAAGATAAAAACTATATTTGGGGACAGCATTACCATTATTTTACAGAATAATTTGTCTTATCAGGTTTTTAACTGAGAGAAGTGAATAACCATATACCTTGTTTTATTCAAATGCATTAAGTAATAAAAAGCTTAATAACCTAGTTCTACCTTATTAATCTGTGGAAGCTATTTGAAAATAGAGTTTTAGAAAAGAGAAATACATTCATGGCATATTAAAAAAAGAGTGAGTAGTTATTGTTAAGTTTAACTAATAAAATGGAACTTTGATGAAAATTTATGAATATATTCAGAGGTATAGCCACATGAATATGTATTAAAAATTGCTACCAATTCAATTACTCTTTTCCACCTCATCAGTTAGGTAAAAGCTTAACTAAGCAAATTAATATTGAGTAGTTCCCCAAAGGCCAAGAACCTTAGCTTTGTTGTAATGAAGAGGAAATGAGTTCCAGATATATGTGTCCTTTGGGGAAAATGGCAGAAGTTCAAGTCTGAGGATGATGGGCAGCAGTGCCTTATTGATCACTTTTCTCCAAGGGTGGCTATCCTGAAGGTAAGGAAGTAATCTCTCTGAATCTCTCTGAAGTAACTAGGGATTCAAGTATTACAAAAGCCAATGTCAATATCTTTGGATTCTGCAGTTACTGAAAAATTGATAACTTCCTAGAGCTCATCAGGTTATAGAGTAACAGCAAGAAAAAACAGAGCTCCCCACCATTCTGCTTTTCAAATATGATAAGTCCTTCCTTAACATTGTCAGTAGGTTCCTGTTAGGTTAACTGTGATGTTAAGCTAACCAATGTATAATGAAACAAATTTTACCCTAGACTAATTATAAACAAGAGTAAAGTTCCTATGGCATATTTCTGGTCACAAAAACATCACCTAACCTCTAAGACCTAGAACCCTTCTAATGTTAAACATTGAAATATATGTGAGCAATACATACATTTGAGAAAAATGAGTAAGATAACGGTTTTCCAACCCACTTATCCCAGGTAAGGGTCCCTGGTAATTGGAGTCTACCCCAGCAGCTGCAAGCACAAGGCGGGATCCAGCCCTGTGTCGGACTCCCTTCCATCGCAGGGTGCACTCACCAGCATTCACTCAGACCGGGACGATGTAGACAAGCCAATTCACTTAATGTGCACATCTTTGGGATATATGAGGAAACCAGAGTCCCTGGAGAAAACCCACACAGACATGGGGAGAACATAAAACTCTACACAGACAGTGTCCTTAGCTGGACTTGATTTAAAAAAACAAATCAACATTGTCATGGAAAGACATTGAGCATAATATCATTGAACGAAACATTATTCAAGGCTCTGCTGGATAAGACACTTTCTCCCATATCTTGGTTACACTCTAAAATGCTGATACACCTGGAAAATTCATAAAAAAGAGATTAAATCATATGGATTAGGAAGTGTTATTCTACCAATATGAATTGCCAAGTTTTAGCATTGAGGTATAAGTTAAGCATTGTAGTTTATTAGTGTAACCAATACAAAAGCTTTAGATATAACATTTGGTGTATAATAATCACTGGTGAAATTTTAAGTTATATATGACAGGGGAAGAATAAAGCTAAATTATAGACCAGAAACTCTTTTATCCTAATGACTTGCTTCTATACCACTCAAATAGTTTAGTTTAAGTGAAAACAATGGTCAAAACTGCACACATCCTAAGACAGTGAAAAAAAAAAAGTCAACATTTTGTGGTCTATAACACAGATATTTTTCATGGAAAATAGTTAAACCTAAATACTAAATGAAAATAACTTGTAGTTTTATTATTATTATTATCATAAAAATTAAAGATACTAAAATAATACCTAAACTTGTATTAGATTTTATCTTAATTAATAATCTCAGAGATATGAAGTACATATCTTTGATCTTAGGTACATATAAGATAATTTTTTTTAAAGGGAAGTAAAATGGATTGCAGAATAGTGCTATGAAATATCCCAACATTTACTGACACATATATATGAAAACAGAATAAATAAGGAATACCATTGCTATGCTATGGTTTTTTAGTAGTTTTTTAGAGATTTATCCAAATTATATTTGATTATTTTTTGTATTTTTGTACATGGATAATTTTATCTAATATTAGACATATCAAATACAATTGAGTTTAGTACTCCCACTGCTTAAAAACTGATGTCCCTTGAAATTTCATAAACAATATCAGATTGAGAATACTTATGCCAATGAGAATGAAAAAGTCAGCAAAAGTAGAAATGAAGCTGACTGAAAAATAGAGAAATGTTGTTTCAAAATTGGGGAGGCAGAATTAAGACAACTGGGCTGAACATTTGATTGTGTATCATCAGCTCTGAAGTTTTATGATGTGAGAAAGTTCTGGAAACATGAAAATATTATTAAACCAGCAGAATTATGAATTGATTAATTCAGAGAGGAAAAGCTTAGTTCATCTGCATTAGACAGAGTTCTCTGAAGAATGAGATTGTGGAGGCTGCCCAGTCTAAGATCTGTGGGGTAGGCCGCCAGGCTGGAGACCTGGGGAAGCATGGAGGTTGCAGTTTGCTGGGACAATTCCCTCTTCCTCAGGAGACATCAGTGTTTTCCTTAAGGTCTTCAACTGATTGGATGAGTTCCACTAACACCACGGAGGACAATCTGTTCACTCAAAATCTACTGATTTAAATGTTCATTTCACCCAAAAATATTTTCACAGTAACATCTAGACATGTTTGAACAAATGCCTGAGTGCCTTGGCTTAGTCAAGTTAACACCCATAAGATTAACCATCAAGGGACCCATTTTGGAAAATCTTTACAGAATACAGGTGCCATGGCTCTGGCTTTTTGTTGTTGTTGTTAATCCTCACTGGAGGATTTTTTCCCATTAATTTTGTGTTTTGTTGGTTTTTCTTTGTTTTAGAGAGAGTGGAAGGGAAAGGGAGAGTGGGAGAGGAGAGAGAGAGATAGCGGTGTAAGAGAGACACATCCATTAACTTCCTCCCCACCTGCCCCAAAGGGGCTGTGGATTGAACCTGCAACCCAGATACATGCCCTTGACTGGGAATCAAACCTGTGATCCTTCCATGTGCAAGCAGATGCTCTAACTGCCTTGACTAAGGTGGTTCTAGGGTTTAAATATGAGTAAGTAGAGTAGATAAAATGAGAATCAGCAAAGTCGAGTTCTTGCAAAAGACAGACTATATATTGCATTATAACACCTAAAAATGCTGGACGTTATAAACAATTTACAGGATTAACGGAGCTGACAAAAATAAGGAAAAATCCCCCAAGGACAAAACTGAAAATAAGGATGTTAAAAAGAGAGTATTAAGGTAGTTTTTCCTATTTTTATATTTTCAAGATGTTTGAAGATTCAAAGGTTCTTGAGGTGAAGAATAGAAAAGTTCTTTAGCCCACAAAGGAGGAAAATTGAACTGTCACTGTATATAATGGTGTAAAATAATGAACTAATTTTCTTTTTAAAAATCTGCCAATTTGACAGGGAGAAAGCAGGAAACTTGTCTGTTTTTCTCTAGGCACAAAAAGATATGAATAAAATAGCTTTCTCAAAATTATGTTACCCAAGGCTAGTTTGGAATTGGAGTTTTTAGCACCTGCGTAGCAAAGTAAATCTCAAGCAGATTAATTAGCAAAAAAGTATGTAATACATGGGACACATGACATAAACTAATACAGATATCTCTTTTATTGATAGGCCCTCAGCAAGGACCCGAGGAAAAAATATAAACCATGAGCAAAACCCTGGGGAAAAAATCAGAATTACTACTCTTAGAAAATAACATAATATATTTTTCCAGTACTGCATATAAACATGAGTGAGACTAAGATTAATAAATAAAGTTTTGATTCAAAACATGTTACTAATAAAAAAAATATGAGACAGTGTAGACAAATACTGGCTCAATAAGATAATAAACCTAAAAATGACTAATTCTGAGAGTCAAAAAGAATACTTGACTAAAATGTCAAGATAACAACCTAAATATCAGGGGACATTTGTGAATTTTGATTGTTTAGGCATGGAATGGTAATATTTACCGCATTCTTTAATCATAACAATATTGTTACAAGTAAAAAAAAGTTAACTAAAGATATCTCATATGGTTGGAATTTAAAATACAAAGTATAATATGTCAAAAATATCTGATAAAAATATCATAAAATACAATTGAACAAAATAATTAAAACATTTAGTTTAATTGGTATTAGTAAAATATTGAGAGAAAAATTTCTAGCAAAAATGCACATGGAAGAAAAGATGAAATGAACTATTTTTAGATTAAGAATTTCTCAAAAGGATGAGAGGTTCACTCAAAAAAGCAGAGAATAAACAATAGGGAGTTGGTATTATCAAAATTGGTACAATAAAGTTAAAAAATATTAATGGTCCTATGACCATCCAAATTAAACATTAAACCTTAAGCAGAAAAACATCAAATTGAAATTAATCAGATTCACCTCTCATTTTATTGGGCTAGTGTTACCTTCATATTAACATTTGACAAGGACAGAACAAGACAGAAAGGTTATATACCAATATCATCAAGTAACAGATTCATAAGCTCTAAGTAAAATATTAGCAAACTAATTATGCATTAAATTTGTAAAAACATATATGATTAGGTTGGGTTGAATCACTTGAGAGCAAGGATGGCTGACCCTTTGAAAAATATATGAATGTAACTCACTAAATTAACTAATTAAGGCAATAAACTAAAATATGATCTTATAGATGCAGAACAAGCATTTGATAAGACCTCCATACCTAATCAAATAAGAAGAAATTTAGCAAAAAATAATTTCTTCAATATTGGACTTTCTAGTAGCCATATTTAAAAAATAAAATGAAGCCGAAACCGGTTTGGCTCAGTGGATAGAGCATTGGCCTGCGGACTGAAGGGTCCCAGGTTCTATTCCGGTCAAGGGCATGTACCTGGGTTGCGGGCACATCCCCAGTAGGAGATGTGCAGGAGGCAGCTGATCGATGTTTCTCTCTCATTGATGTTTCTAACTCTCTATCTCTCTCCCTTCCTCTCTGTAAAAAAATCAATAAAAAATATTTAAAAAATAATAAAAATAAAAAATAAAATGAAGCTAATGAGACTAATATGTTAATTACTTTAGTACTCCCAATACAAAAATATTAATTCAACAAATTTTCAAAATAAGAAAAATAAATCATTAATGAGACATTTTGCATTTTTTTCATACTTTTCTACCTCTGGTGCACTTACTCATACACCTCAATTGCAACTGGTCAGTAACAACATGTGGCTAGCACAGCTCTAAAGCCTTCCAAAAAAACCTTAAAAGTGTAACACTAAAGGTTGAAATATAAAGACTGAAACATGAGGCCACACATTGGTGCTTTTATGCAACACTGTAATACAGGGCCTAAGTCTCCAACATGATGAAATCGGGATGGGGAGAAGTTAACACACGAAAAGTATGTTTACAGTTGTGAGTACTCCAAACACAAAGCTTATTCTTGTTTTATTATTTATTAATTATTGTATTATTTTCTAAAAGAACAACTGTAAACCTACTTTTGTCCCACCCTGCATGTGAGGCAGATTCACCAACCAGCCCAGCCATTCCCACCACGAGCTCTCGAGGTGGAATGATCCTTTAAAGTTATTCCCCATCCAGTGGAAATGGCCAGACCTTTCTACCCTTCATACCTTTATGACCTAAGAAGGTGGTTATGTGAGGTACATCAATGCCATGAAAGGGGTCACAGCTGAAGGCTTTCACTTACCATGATCCCAGCAGCTGCAACAAGTCATCCATAGCAGGGCTTTGGGCTGCACATTATACCAGGGATTAATATTTTCTTAATGCTCTGAAATAAATTCAGAAGAGTAGTGACCTCTGGGCAAGAAAGAGGTACAGAGGGTAGAAATAAAAACCGGGAGGGCTTTCATGATATTTATAATGTTTTAGCTATTAAAATTTGTGATGGGTAAAGTTCAAATTATCTTATTTTCGATACTTTTAAAATAAAATATTTCATCAAAAATGAATGAATGAGCCCTGGCTGGTGTGGCTCAGTTAATTGGCGCATCATCCTGTACACCTAAAGGGGGCAGGTTTGATTCCCAGTCAGAGCTCATACTCATACTCAGATTTCAGGCTCTATCCCAGGTTGGGACATATGCGGGATGCAGATCATCAATGTTTCTCTCCCTCTCCCTCTCCCTCTCCCTCTCCCTCTCCCTCTCCCTCTCCCTCTCCCTCTCCCTCTCCCTCTCCCTCTCCCTCTCCCTCTCCCTCTCCCTCTCCCTCTCCCTCTCCCTCTCCCTCTCCCCTCTCCCCTCTCCCTCTCCCCTCTCTGTCTCTTTGTTCCTTCCTCTCTTCAAAAATCAATCATACAAAAATGCTTTTAAAAGCAAATGTATGGCCCTGACCAGTTTGGCTCAGTGGATAGAGCGTCGGCCTGCGGACTGAAGGGTCCCAGGTTCGATTCCAGTCAAGGGCATGTACCTTCATTGTGGGCACATCCCCAGTAGGGAGTGTGCAGGAGGCAGTTGATCGATGTTTCTCTCTCATTGATGTTTCTAACTCTCTATTCCTCTCCCTTCCTCTCTCTAAAAAATCAATAAAATATATTAAAAAAAAAGCAAATGTATGATCCCTGAAGAAAAGGAGGGAGATAATGAAAGAAGGCAGAGGGCAGGAGAAAAGGTAAGATTACATTACAGAAAAGTTAGACCCTCAGGGAAAGTAAAAAGAGGTTCTAACAAAGGAAGACATAGCTCATTTTCAGGAGGAAATGAATAAATAAATCAATGTGTTCTAGATCTTTTCTCTACAAAAATAGAAGTAAACATAGTTAAAAAGTAGATTAGAACCAAGCTGCGTTAGCTACTCAGTTCTCAGCCAAAGAGTATGGCTTTATCTCATAGTCTGAAAGGGAGAAGGACTGAAGGAATGTTGTTCATAAAAGTCATATCTGTGCTGATTCAACTTTGGAAAAATATTAAATTGAATACACAAGACTTCCCTGATACAAAGCCTATGGTTTTACAAGTTAAGTTGTGTTAGTGTCATTTGTAGTATGAATTTGATAGTGGTCCAGTAAAAAATATTTCACAGTCATAGTGAACTTTTCCTAAGAAAAGAAAGAAATTCTTATGCTACTTCATCTCTTCTGAGCTTTTATACAATCAGTTAATAATTATGATCATCTCCATTTAATACATATCATTAATCTAAAGTGGAATATTTTGTGGCAAATCATTCATGTACATAGGTTTTGAACAAGTATAGGACTAACTAAAGAAACCATAAGATTATATATATATACTAGGGGCCCGGTGCACGAAATTCGTGCACTGGGTGTGTGTGTGGGGGAGTGTCCCTCAGCCCAGCCTGCCCCCTCTCACATACTGGGAGCCCTCAGGCGTTGACCCCCATCACCCTCCAATCGCAGGATCAGCCCCTTGCCCAGGCTTGACGCCTCTGACAGAGGCGTCAGGCCTGGGCAGGGGACCCGCATTTCCCCCCATCACTGGTTCTGCCCACAGCCGAGGCCTGATGCCTCTGGCCCAGGCATCAGGCCTGGGCAGGGGACCCCCAGACCCCTCCGATTGCTGGCTCTGCCCCTTGCCCAGGCCTGATGCCTCGGCCAGAGGCGTAGACCCCCATCACCCTCTGATCACCTGATCGGCCCCTTGCCCAGGCCTGACTCCTCTGCCAGAGGTGTCAGGCTTGGACAGGGGACCCCCATCTCACCCCGATCACTGGCTCTGGCCCCCGCCCAGGCCTGAGGCCTCTGGCCCAGGAATCATGCCTGGGCAGGGGCCCCCCATCTCCCTCTGATCGCTTGCTCCACCCCTCGCCCAAGCCTGACGCCTCTGACCCAGGTTTCAGGCCTGGGCAAGGGGACCATCATATCCCCCCAATCCCTGGCTCAGCCCCCCGCCCCGGCCTGATGCCTCGGCCAGAGGAGTTGACCCTCATCACCCTCCGATCACCAATCACCGGATCGGCCCCTTGACCAGGCCTGAGGCCTCCGGCAGAGGTGTCAGGCCTGGGCAGGGGATCCCCAGCTCCCCGCGGTTGCAGGCTCTGCCCCTGCCCAGGCCTAATGCCTCTGGCTGAGGCGTCCGGCTCGGGCAGCGGGAACCCACAGCTGCAGCGGCCCCATGATCGTGGGCTCCGCTTTAGGCCCAGGCAAGGGACCCCTAGCTCCCAGGACTGCCAGCTTCGACCGTGTCCAGCTCCCATCGCTGGCTCCACCCCTACTTCCTGCTATCACTGGCCAGGGCGGCAAAGGCGCCTGATTCTCAGATCATGGCTGGGGGGCAGGGCAAAGGCAGCCCCAGGGCCGCCTTTGCCCTGCCCCCCAGCTCTTAGCTCCCCCTGGTTTTCTGATCACTGTCAGTGGCAAGGGGCTTCTTCCTGCTTTCCCTTTCGCCTCCCTGCATTGTGCCTACATATGCAAATTAACCGCCATCTTGTTGACAGTTAACTGCCAATCATAGTTGGCAGTTAATTTGCATATAGCCCTGATTAGCCAATGAAAAGGGTATCGTCGTACGCCAATTACAATTTTTCTCTTTTATTAGTGTTGATATGTATATGCCAAGTGACTGGAACACCAAAACAACCAGAACGACCAGAATGACCAGTTGCTATGACACACACACTGTGGCTGGCTAATCGCCCATGGCCCCTCCCCCCAGCCACCCAGCTGGCATGCCACTGATTTCTCCCCCCTTCCCAATTGGGGGATTGGGCCTAAACCTGCGGGATCGGGCCTAAACCGGCAGTCGGACATCCCTCACACAATCTGGGAATGCTGGCTCCCAACCCCTTGCCTGCCTTCCTGAATGCCGCTAACCACTTCTGCCTGCCAGCCTGATCACTCCCTAACCACTCACCTGCCAGCCTGGTCACCCCCAACTACCCTCCCCTGCTGGCCCAGTCGCCCCTAACTGCCCTACCCTGCCGGCCATCTTGTGACCACAGGGGGCGGCCATCTTTTGACCACATTGTGGGGGCCATCTTGTGCAAGGGTGCGATGGTCAATTTGCATATTACCTCTTTATTATATAGGATATATTTTTATTGAATTCAGAGAGGAAGAGAGAGGGAGAGGGAGACAAAAACATCAATGATAAGAAAGAATCATTGATTGGCACACTCCATACTGGGGATAGAGCCTGCAACTTGAACATATGCCCCCACTGGTAATTGAACTCTGACCTCCTGGTTCATAGGTCAAGACTCAAGCACTGAGTCATGCTGGCTGGGCAGAAAATGATAATTTTTAAAGAATAGTATTCACTTTTTTAAAAATGCATGTTTTAATTTATATTTTTATATAAAACCAGCATTGTTCAAGCTATACATTGTATTGGGTTGTGACATAACAAAAAATAACATTATATATCAGATCTTTACTGTCTTACCAAGAAATAGCTTTATTTCAAATAGAGGACTGGAAATCATTCTTTAGATAGGCAAAGAATATTTATCAAAAATAAATACGGTAGTTAAAACTTAACATAACATGTGGAGATTAAACTATATGCTTAGATACTTGAAATTAAGTAAATATACCAAAATCAAGATGGCTGATAGCTTGCCACAAGGGAGCGTGCTCTGACTCATAGTAAACAAACACATGCCTTCTGGGATATTTGACCTGACATTTCAAAATACAGTAAATCAAGGAGACAAGTTGTCATTGAGATAGAAATCTAATTTCAGTCTGAGAGACTTCACAGTGAAGTAGATCAGGCATTTTTAAAGACCACTTTTAGATTATTTTTGTTCTCTGTGCAAATACACTTTTACTTCTCTGGTTAAATCCATGCTCATTCATCCATTCATTCATACATTATATCCATATACGCATAGACCCAACTGCTTACTCAAAAACCTTATGGCCAATATAATGCTTCTTATGGAACTACTACTGGTTTTTAATACTTTAAAATGAGAAATGATTAATGCATGGGTTGAAGAGCTTTAAGTCTTCCATATGAATAGGTGACTAGTGCAGTGTTGTCATGATACTGTGAGCCTTGGGTTACTTATCTATATATATAAAAGCCTATTATGCTAGGTGTCAAACTGACCATTTGACCAGTAGCTATGGTGCACACTGACCTCCAGGGGCCAGATACTCTACACAGGAGCTGCCCCTGGTGGTCAGTGCACTCCCATGGCAGAAGCGCCACTCAGCTGACTGATGGGCATGCAGAAACCACCATGGAGCAGCAGGGAGCTTATATATTGGTGGCAGCAGGTGCAACAGGGACAGGATGAGCAGGATCAGTGTGGCGCCCAGCCCAGGCTCAGGCTTCTGCCTGGCCGCCTGCTGCTTTGCTCACTACTACATCCCTCAGGGAATGTTGGCCCAATCCCTGCAGGCCAGGCTGAGGAACCCCACTGGTGCACGAATCCATGTGCCAGGCCTCTAGTTAGTAAATAAAGCAATGGATAGGAATGAAATGTACATCTTGTCCAGCTTTAAGGCATGGCATTTTTCTAAATGTAAAGTAGATAAAGGAAACACCATCTGAGGACCTGTGGCTTCATGAATAAATATAAATAAGAAGCAGAGTTAGAAATTTATCCTGAAAGCAGTACTAGAACAGGCAAAGTCAGCTTGTGCAGATTAAAAATAAATATTTTAAAACTTATTTCAAACGTTTTTAAGAAATGTTGATCTTCACATCTATTAATTTTAATTGATAAAATAATATAACATTGCATCTCAATCTCATGCATATTTTTTTCTGGTAAAGAAAAAATTTTCTAGGTGACAAATTTACATGTACTTCCACAAATTACAACAATTGGAGAGAACTAGTAAATCATTTTTAAAACAAATCCACATGGAAAGATAATTTTGAATACTTGAAATTACATATAATCTTCCTGAACCATACATTTATTTCTTCCCTAAATATTATATTTTATAATCTCTTTCAAAGATTTCTATTAAAAACAACATGAAACAAACACACATAAATCAAAAATACTTAAACACAATGAAATAATTTTATATCTATATAAATTAATTTCAGAACATATTAATCAGTTCTGTCAAAACTAGCTTCTGATTGGGAGCAGAAGGATTTTATTTCTACCCTTTAGGTTCTTCTGCCTGGTTAAAGTTAAATTAACATTAGACAGAATAACAGGAGAAAATCAAATTTAATTACATGTGTATGGAGGTCTCAAAAGTGACTAAAGCAGGCTATTTTTAGACAAAGAAATAATTAGTTGTGAAGATTGGAAAAAACAAAGGGTTTCCTGTTTAGAGTAATAAACTAATGAAAAAGTAACAATGTTTGTTTATATAGCTTTTTCAGCCTTGAATATTCTAACACTGGTGATAGGTTACCTTTTATCCTCCTGGTATAAGGAGAATATCTTCAATTGGGAGATATATTCTCTGCTTTTAGGAGAAAAAAAAGAGATAAAAGTTTCTCTTTTTTTGACTGAGTGTTTCACAATAATTTTAATTCAAAATGATCAGTATGTCAAAGTGGCATATTTTGGGTAGCAAATTTTGTTCCCTTCACCTTGTAACTGGATCTATTTTAAATTCAATATTTTCATTTGAACAGTAAATGAAACACCATAAATACTACACTAGCTACTAAATAAATAATTTTTCTCTTTACTTGAAAGCTTCATAGCCACAAGGTTATAAAATAGGAGGAAACTGCTCACCACAGAAGACATTTCTTTTTATTTACTATAACACTGATGACTAAAAGAGAGAAAGCTTTAAATTCTCAGTTATTAAAGGCTGTGAATAATCGCCCAGGGTATGTAACAAACCTGTGAATAACAGTAAGTTAGTAGCTAAAATATAATTGTTGCTGTCCATCAAGAGAGTATCTCAGAGGGGAGAAGGGGTAGATGGGACTGGAAGAGATTAGCCAAACAACATATACGCATATATGTGGTGGGGGGAGGGGCCAGGGTCTGGATGAAGGCTGGCAAATGGGGGACATCTATGTAATAGTGTTAACAATAAAAAAGAAAGTATATAAAATATATGCTCCTGAAAATAATCATGTTTAAATATTTTAATACAAATACGCCCTGGCCGGTTTGGCTCAGTGGATGGAGCGTCGCCCTGCGGACTGAAGGGTCCCAGGTTCGATTACGGTCGGGGGCATGTGCCTTGGTTGCGGGCACATCCACAGTGGGAGGTGTGCAGGAGGCAGCTGATCGATGTTTCTCTCTCATCGATGTTTCTGACTCTCTGTCCCTCTCCCCTCCTCTCTGTGGAAAATCAATAAAATATATTTTAAAAAAATAAATAAATATTTTAATACAAATACAATATATACTCATTCTTTATAAACAAAGTACATCTAAAATATTTTAAGACCTGTGGCCTTTATGCTGATGATTATAATATTCTTACTAATTTTACATTTTTTTAGTTTAAATTTGTGATGTGCTTCCTTCCTGTTATATTATGTGAGTAATTACTTTTGAAAGTATAAGTAATGAATAAAAGTTAAACTTATTTCAAATATCCCCCCAAATTGTCAGCTTCTTTGAAATAATCTGGGAATGTTATAAAAATTTGACTGGGAATTTCAGTAGTCATTTATTCCTACTAACCTTGACATTCCATTTTTTATCTTTAACAAATTATCATGAAATTAAACATTTTCATCAAACAGTAAATAAAATGATTAGGTTTCTGTTGCATGAAGTCTTTTGCTATATCTTGCTGTCTTAAATTCCATTGTCTTCCAAGTGACCTGGCTGTTACAGCACAGCCTCTCTCTCTGGTGAGGTATGGCTTAAGGAAAAAACTAGCCTTCCCTGGGACATGGCTTAACTTTAGCAAGAAAACCATTTCAGAAGGTATAATTTTTCAAATAAGTTTCATGATATGAATACTTCACTTTGGAAAATAAACATGCGTGTTTATACATATTTTCTATTATGACCCATGAATATTGACTTTTTTTAATAAAGATCAGCACAAATTAATGTTCACTCATTGCTCTCTGTACTGATTTTGGAAGAGAACCTGAATTTCATCTCTGATTTGGAGATAACTCAAAGCCAGGACCTATTATCATTCAAAGACTAACCCTGACTAAAGTCTACAGTTAAGGCTGTGTTTTTTCTTTAATTTTTATTTCAAGTATAGTTGGTATATAAAATTAGTTTCAAGTTTACAATATTGTGATTCAAAATTTTTATAACTTCCAGTGTGATCACCCCACTAATTCTAATAATCACGTCACTGTGCAAGCTTATTACAATATTATTCACTATATTCTCTTTTACCTTTTTAACCTAAACTTCCACTTCTCTCCTCTGGTGAACCTCCATTTGGTTTTCATTTCTATGAGTCTGCTTTTGTTTATTTGTTTTAGATCCACATATACGTGAAATCAAAGGGTATTGGTATTTCTCTGAGTGAGTTCACTTAAAGTTAAGGTTCTGATCTGTAGGCAGGAGTTGAGGAGACACTGACCAACTTCATCTTGGCCATGACCCTCCATCAGCTCTCTGGTCACAGCTTTGGTGGCCTGACATATGAGGAAGTCACATTTTAGCTCTTGAGTCTCAAAAATAATTTACTTTTTCTAATAATCTTCTTTTGGAATTTGTCAACAATTGCAATAAATGTAGCTATCCCTATAAAAGAAATCAACTTGTTTTTATTCTGATGTACTTTTCTGAAGGGAAGGACTATGTCTGCTGTTACAGTTGGTATACTAGAACCCTGAGAAATTGGAGTGTGTCAAGAAGATGATGTCATCTGTCATGTCATATCTGTTACCCAGAGAACAGCAGAACTACATCCACAGAGCATCCATTTGGGCTATTGCACAACCCAGAGACATACAAAATAGCTTTAGCTTTGAAATGAGGCAGAATAAGGAAATATTTCTAGTTCCTAACTCCTGAGGATTTGGGCACATGAATACGTTCCATGGGCTCAGGACACACTCAGTCTGCTTTCCCAGTTCCTCTAAGCAATTGCTCAAAATTGTTCTTACATGCAATTTCCTTATAATGTTTTTATAGTGTATAATGGCTTCGCTTCAAAAGCAACACCTCCATGAGTTTTGACTTTCACTGTAGTTCTTTAATATGATTTGTTTACTTACCTCAACATAATATGCAAATGTTCTTATACTTGGACATATTTTAGTCTAGTTGGATACACATGGTTCATTATTTAAAAAAGAAATACTGGCATACCTCCCCACCCCTCAAGAAATAAAAGCAATATAAAAGTCCTTTTGCTAATGTGAAGATGAGCAGTTAGCTGTGTGTATGTTGACTTTCCATCCCTAATTTACTGCATTTTCTCAATGCTATTTGTACTTACACTTAAAAGTAATGAATAGTTCCATTTATTTTACAAGTTGATCCTTCACAGAGTGCTTTTAGCAGACTGCCTTTAGAGAAAGTGAAGTTGATTTAATAGAAATTGAGGCATGGTACACAGAGAAGTTAGAAAAAAGGCTTCTAAAAAAGAGACTGCAATTTACCATTTTGATGTCAATCTGAATAACTACTTCACTCTAGTACAAGAGGAAAGAAAACACTTAGAGAGAGGTCACCATAGTCTACGTATTTTAACTAATAAAATCCCATCAGTGTTTTTTTTTTTTTAATTTATGATGCCTAATCAAATTTATAGCATGAGTAAGTCAATTAGGAAATATTAAATATAAAATTAATGGTCTTACTGAATGTCTCAAGATTGCATCCAGCATTTCAGTGCTAACATTTTCAAATTTAAGAAGTTCCCTTTTTAAAAACTCATTCTGGTAAGCTTAAATATGAAAGTGAAGTTATTTTTCCCCCTCTTCTTGTATTTCTCTCTCTTGACCATAAAAACTCATCTATCACCTTTGCTTTCCATGGAAAGAACAGTAAATGGCACTATTTTACTTATTCTCTGAACTCAAATCTTTGATATATTGCTCTAAGATAGGGTCTAATGTCACTGTGACAACTTTTACGCAAGGGTTAAACATTATTATTTTCTACCTCATTTCCTCCTCCAGGACACCTTGACATTAGAAAATAACTTCACCCAGCAAGTTAATTCATTTAAGTACTTGGCAGACCATAGACAATTGACTCTTCTTGGAAGGCCCATTAACAGGAAGAGGTATGCTAAATCAGACTTTCTATGGGGACCATGCTGAACTTAGTTTATGACTCAAGATGCTGAAGGTTATTATCTGTCCCTAAAATTTTCCAAGCAAGAATCAGCTTATCTATGGAACTGGATTGGGATACAGGACTTTGTGAGTCTCAACTGTACACTAGTTCACAGACTTAAACAGGAAGTATCATTACAAAACTGTAAAAGCAGATCATTGAAATTAGACAAAACCAGTTTTAAGTCGATTCTGTCACATAACTGGTATGTTATTTTGAACAACGTACATAGTATCTTACAACCTGGTTCTTCCTTTGTAAAGTGTGAATCATCCTTTAACATGTTCATTAAAAGTATGACATGAGTTATTGCATGGAAAATGTTAGGAAAGTGTATGACAATAATAAATTAAACTGTAGTTTTTACTGATGTTTTCATTGCAATGACTATCATCTAACCTTGGAAAAGTCACTTAATTCATTTACTCTTCAGTTCCCCATCTGTAAAATAGGGTCACATACCAAATTCATAATTTGTGGTTGCATGTAAATGTGAAGATTAAAAGAGATAACAGCTATGCTTATATTTCCTAAACTATAGGAATGGATATGTGTATTATTAAATACTAAAAAAAGACATGATTTTAAAAGTTAAAAAAGCATTTTTTAAAATTTGTAGTTGTGACAGATTACCCAAATATTTTATTAGCACAGGCTTGGAAATTATACAGACTTAACTTCAAATCTCAGTTCTGTCATATGCCCTGAGTAAGATATTTAGCCTCTTCATGCCTCTATTGTCTCAATGGAGGAGAAATTACTTTTCTACACAAAGTCTGTGAGAATTAATGACATTATATGTAAGACATAAGAGCCCCACACATAATTATAATAAAAGAATATTTATCGAGTATACATTATTTCCTAGATACTATACTAAACATTCTACATGAATCCAATGATTTAATAGTCATCACACATAGCTATGAACTTTATTTTACATATGGAAAATCTGAGATGCAGAGGGTTTTATTCCATTGCCCAAGGCCACAGAACACATGAGTGGTTGCACAGAAATTGAGACGGTACTTAGAAAACAAGGTATGGTAATTGTACGACCAATGTTATGATGATTGCCTGCTGACAGATGAGGAATGCCCTTGAACCAGTGGTACATATGTATGATCACAGAATGGACTTCCGTTTGGTTCCCATCTTGTTCTGCTGCTAGTGTTCTGTCTAAACTTTGATGATGAATGAATGGTGAATGGCAATGACAGAGATTACATTTTGACACATCATGTGCTAGATGCTTTCTATGCATGTATTATCTCTGTTCTTGACAATGTCTTTACTAGTTTCTATAAACTCTCTGTCTTTCAGAGACTGATGATCAGATTCAGTGAGGCCAGGTTACTTCTCCAGATACACCTACCAGGGAATTTGAGGAAGAAAGAATAAAAGCCAGGTCTTTGTAAAGCTTTAATTTGTTCCACCACAATGATTTCTTTTGTGAAGGCTCTCGTACACATTTATGGACCAACATATGCCATGAACAGTGCACTAAGAAGTGTCTAAAGGATGTGTGGCTTATTTCCACAAGAAATTAATGATCCTTTAATGAAAGAAAAATCATAAATAAAGAAACTCTTTAGTACCACATATGTTAACTATTGTAAACATATGCATTATATTTATTATTATACTAATTAAGCAACCATTTATCATATATGGTTCTATATTCTATAAGTATAATTTAAAAGTAAACTTTATCTTTACATTGTAGTTGAGAAGATGGATCATTTTTATAAATTATTGAAAATGAAAGAACAGTATAATTTATAGATAAAAAAGGAAAGAAACAGGAAAAACGAGACAAGGAGTAAAGAGCCTGATGGGGAAATAAGAAGGAAGCAAAACATTGTTTCACAAAAACGAACAAAAATTACTTCTGAAAGGGACTAATGGCCAAGACTATTGAATGCCTCGGGAGAGGTAACATAAGATGATGTCTGTTGTATTCATGAGATTTAACAAGTGGCCATTGGTAATCTTGACTAGAGGGTTTCAATAGAGTAGTAAAGTCATAAATCAAATTTAAATTAATTAACAATAAATGGAATTTGAGAATGTGCAATAGCCCAGGTAGAAAATCTGTCAAGAATGTTTTTATTTTTCTGTGAAGAAGTGCAAAGAAGTGTGACATGTGGCAGTAGGTGGAAGGGGGAATGGGGATCAACAAAGGGCTACTGAGTTTTCTTGTTGGTGTTGCATATTTTGTATTTTTTTTAATACTCACCCAAAGATATTTTTCCATTGACTTAAAGAGAGAGTGGAAGAGAGAGTGAAAGACAGAGAGAAATATTGATGAGAGAGAGACACATCGATTGGTTGCCTCCTGCAGGAGCCCTGACCAGGGCCGGAGTTGGGGAGGAGCTTGCAACCGAGGTACATGCTCTTGACCAGAATTGAACCCAGGACTCTTTGGTCTGCAGGCTGACACTCTATCCACTGAGTTAAACTGGCTAGGGATAGTTTGTATCACTTTAAGAGGACAATTACTAAAACAGTATTTCTCAATATTGTTATTCTATGAACTGATGCCCACAATTGAAAGTCCAAAGCCCTTTTAAAATGCTCCTCCTGAGCCTTACTTTAGTTTACTGAAACAGTGGGAATAGAGACTGAGAAATCTCTACACTTAGCTCTATTGAAGATAGACATGAACAGTGCAAGTAAAGAACCCCTCACTTCAATACCACAAACGTAAGCTAGTCAGAGAAAGACAAATATCACATGACCTCTCATACATGGAATCTAAAGAACAAAATAAACTGATGAACAAAATAGACCCGGAGACACAGAAGCATAGAGCAGACTATGGAATCTCAGAGGGAAGGCGGGGGTGGATGGGTGAGTGGATAAAGATTAACCAAAGAACATATATGCATACATGCATAATCCATGGACACGGAATAATAATGTGGTGAAGGCCTGGGGTGGGGATGGGGTGCTGGAAGAGGTTAATAAAGCGGACATCTGTAATACTTTCAACTATAAAAATAAATTAAAGAAAATAAAAAGAGGATCAAATGCCATAGATTGAACTGCATTATACCCAAGAGTCATTCTTAGCAATTTATTCATACTGAATAACTGTTCCCTAGAAGTTTCAAAGATTAAATGGGTAATTTATCCAGATCTAGAGTTCTAAGTATGTTGCTTTACAGTCTTTTCTACTAATGCAGCCAAGCACCAGTACCAAGTGGCCAGAAATGACACATGGGATGAAATATAGCTCTCACCTCTGAATTTTTGCTCCTGCTTTAGGAAACAACCAGAGGAATGGCTCTGTTTTTCCTACTTAGTCTAGATAAGGAAATCTCCCTTATGAATATAATTTCTTTCTGTATTTACAATAGCAGGCTTTTCATGAACTCTGCATAGTGGCTGCTCTGCACAATCCTCTCTTTCTGGATGGCCTCTCTGCCTCCTTGTTGCAACATTTCTGAGAAATATCACACTTCTTTCATTGGTACTGCAACTTTATATGTAGTCCTCTTTATCAGCAGTTTTCTGCTCAGCACTGCCTCATGACCTCTTGTTTTTCATTACCCTTATAAAGTTCTTTTGCCTTGTGCACAGTGTTTAAGACAAGTGTAATAACAGTAGACCAAGGTCTAAATAACATTGCTTTTGCATGAATTTGGTCTTGTTACTTTGCCTTCATGGGCCTCAGTTTCATCTTTTATAAAATAGAATCATTGGCAGACATCATGTAATCTTAAGAGTCAAAGCATTGCAATGTTTATAATATCATCTGGGAAGAAAAAAAAATCCTAAACAATAAAAGGCTAATATGCAAATCAACCAAACACTGGAACGACCGGTTGCTATGACAAGCACTCACCACCAGGGGGCAGATGCTCAATGCAGGAGCTGCCCCCTGGTGGCCAGTGTGCTTCCACAGGGGGAGTGCTGCTCAGCCAGAAGCCGGGTTCACGGCTGGCAAGTGCAATGACAGAGGCAGGAGCCTCTCCCACCTCCATGGCAGCACTAAGAACCCCTCGGGGGATGTCTGATTGCCGGCTTAGGCTTGCTCCTGTGTGGGGAGCAGGCCTAAGCCAGCAGTCGGACATCCGTGAGGGGTCCCGGACTATGAGAGGGCACAGGCTAGGCTGAGGGACACTGCCCTCCCCCCCCCCCCCCACCACACACACACACACACACACACATCGCCAGTGCATGAATGTCATGCACCAGGCCTTTAGTATGTATGTATGAAACAATCTTATTTCTCTTCTAATCTAAAAGATCATGGTGAGGAGAAAAACTATAGATATGGTCTTCAGATATTATGTCTCTTAGTTAATATCTCTAAGATGCTACTCAATTAAATTGTTTTAATGATTTTGCCTTCCTGAAAGTTTATAATTTCTTATAAGCTTGAAGCCAGTAAATTAATTAAAGCTTCACTAATATTTTAATGAGAAAGAGACAAAAATTTGAGGCTAATTATATACAATAATTTTGGGAATCTACCTATTGCTCTAAGAATTATCTATTTCTTGAACTTAAGCAAAATACAGTAAGTAAATTTAATGATTATTGATATTCTTTTATCCTTCTTCTCAAATTAAAATGACCATGGAATAATAAATTATAAAGAAAAAAATGTCATATGAATGCAAAAATATATTCTTGTAAGTAATAATAAACACCACTACACGTTAAGTGTAATATTAAGGTTTTCAATGTATATTGTTGAAGAGGAAAAGGGACTTAATACTAATTAGTACATGCATTTAAACTTAAATAATTATTAATGAACTAGAGGCCCAGTGCATGAAATTCTTGCACTGGTAGGGTCCTTAGAGGCTGCAGGCCGGGGCCTCCCTCCCTTCCCCTGGCCAGACCTGTGCCCTGGTGGAACTCCCGGATGAACTCCCAGTCGAGGGGACAATTGGCATACTATGCTTTGACTATATAGGATATCATATAGAGAGTAGATTTAATCAAAGATTTCCCATATCTTATTCTGTAATAATATCCATCAGATTTTTTTTCAAGAACTAAGGAGTAAGCAGATTTGGTCCTACACCTCAACTAGGTCCTTTAAAAAGTGTCCATTTTGACTGTTATTAAATATATTTGTATCTTCAGAGCTGGTTCATGTATTACCAAACAGAAATGTTTCCACTTGAATCTTGTAACACTAGGACTTTGCATAAATCACTTGTATCAAAAAGCACTATGCAACTGAGTACTTAGACATTTGTGAACCGTGGATTTGAAAAGTTTAATTAAATTTGAAAACTAGTAAAAGGTTCTGAGCACTAGGTGCAATCCCCCCTAGTGCTCAGCACATTGCTCAGGACCATCCATCTCTCACCTGGTGGCCATTATTTTACTAAAACCGCAGACAGGGGTATGTGCAGGACGATCCTGCCTATGCACTTACACATCTCTATTTTGTAATTAGAAATACTTAAATGTTTGCTCATAATTATTAGAGGCATTTACAATTTCAGGTCTCTTACCTATATTTTAATTTACTCTGTAAGAGATGATGCATGGATAATTTCAGCTTTTTGTTTTTTGGGAAAATTGCCAAATTACAGGTTTGCATAATGAGACATTATCATGCTAGCAGAACAGTTTGAGATTTATTCTTATATTTTCTACCTGTTAACTCAAATAGCACATTTTCCTACTCTAAAAAATTCTTACACAATAATCTTCACCTTGAATTATTAATCTAAGTATATATCTTTTCCCCTACAACCTTCCAAACTTGCTGAAATCAGGGACCGTGTTGTATACCTCTATTTACACTTCACCTTGGCTAGAGAATTGCCTTCAATTATATAAAGGTCAACAATTTACAAGGGATTGAATAAGTGAGGGCACATGCTAAAACACCAGTGACTACCATACCTTGTGGTGAGTGTACTTTTGGATAGATTGTCTACCTCCCTCTATTAAAGCATTCAATTCCAAAGGACATTTTTCCCTTTTATTTCCAACCCTGCTCTTTCATGTCCCCTTTGATATTCCTTCAACTTGGCACAGATAATAGTTCATGGAGATTCAGAATACAGTTCTCCCCTTCACAGCATTAATTTTTAAGCTTGTTTGTGTTGGGAATGTGACTGTTGCTTCAGATCGGTCTCGTGGTCGGTACACAGGCAGCATAACATATGCGCCCCAATGGAGTGTGTCAGGATTGAAGAGCCAAGCCATTAGGCAGTGCATCAAGCAAAGCCTCTCCAGCTAGTACACCGAGCATGACTAGATCTTAGAGCGGCCAGACCTATACAAACAGAACCCTTGAGATGCATTTTCTTGTACTCTCTTTGTATTCTCTGATGTTTGCAGATGCTGTGTGAGTCTTTTGATTGATTCCATTTGTTCCCTGTGAGTTGAGATAGCAAAAAGCCATAATGAAATGTTTCCACCTGCACATAAAGATCTTATCATATGTTACAGCGAGCTTTGTCGCATTCAAAGCTGATGGGTTTTCCGAGGCTTGTTAACTATTAACAAAATGCTCTTTCAAATCCTCTATAAAGTCCATAAACATCAAATGTCCACTGTCAAGTATCTATAATCTTTTCCCCACCAAAAATCTCTTTCATATCTTGCTTTAAATTATCTAAATGCATCAAATACAAATACGTTCATTTAATGGTTTTCAGAACAGTTGCCTCAATTCTGCATGTAAAATTTATGCTGACCGGTCCATGAGGTATGGCACATTTCAAAGACTGACGAGGTTAAGGGTAGCTTTTACTTTTTACATAGATTTAAACAATTTATACATGTATTTGCATGCTTATTTGCTTACTCCCAGAATATATATCTCTGTAAATTAAATTATATATGGAGCAAAAACAAAATTCCATTTTTATCAATTGTATCTACTTAAAATATTTATCCTCTACTAAAGTGTTTCCCAGTTATATTAATTTTTTAGCATGTGGCTCCTTTACCTAAAATAATTTCTTTAAAACTTTTAGAACTTTTTGGCTCTTGTTGAGATTTTTTTCTAAAGTCTGTTGATTAATGTCCTCAATTTAGTTTCCAATAGCATATTATTAGAATGTCTCCAACCATCATTATATTATTTTTTTTCTGTAAAAATTTATTTTGCAAATTCTCTTTGTGGTGGTAGTTGAATGAACAAGCCCAACTACATCAGAATTGTCTTAATATATAGAGATGATGTATTATAATTCTTATTTGAAAAGTTTCTTATATATAATATGACTGTAATATGTATTTCACCTAAGGGGAAATAAAATAAG
The DNA here is from genome assembly GCF_963259705.1 of Myotis daubentonii. Classification (NCBI taxonomy): domain Eukaryota; kingdom Metazoa; phylum Chordata; class Mammalia; order Chiroptera; family Vespertilionidae; genus Myotis; species Myotis daubentonii. The sequence continues at coordinate 185,762,555 of NC_081841.1, forward strand.
TAAATAGATATGTTTAAAACAGACAACATTATAGTGAGAAAATATAAATGACTATTTTGTGTTTACTAACTTAGCAAAAATAGAGAATATTTATGGTTCTTAACCCTGAGACACTTGCTGGTGAAAATAAAAATGAGAATACAGACTTCTTAGAGATCAATTTAATTAAACCTTTGAATAGTCTCAGGATTATACCTAACTGAGAATTCTATCAATGACCTTAAATATTGCAATATCTATATGCAAGAGGATGCTCATTTGAAGAGTGATTGAAATGGTCATATTAGAAACAAAACTTAATAAAAGCCTGCACAATTTTTAAAAATCAGAAATACTTTACAATACTAATTAAAGTTACATTTTTCTGAATACATAATAATCCTCAAACTCAGTTATTGTAAACAGTGCATTAGTTTACTTTAAATTAGCTAACCCTCTTCCCCTCAAAACATTTGTATCTATGCCCTTCACCAAGTTACACTGCAGCCCTTTTCACCGCGACTTGCTCTGGCTGATGGGTGCAATAACTATGAAGTCATGTTGCCTCAGTTGGTCCAGTCCACCCTTGACCATGTGACACAAAGCCTAGCCTCTAAGTTCATCACAGCGAGGAGACCTGTTTAGCCAAGGCCAGTGTGTCATTAATTCATGGTGCGCTAAGTAAATGCCATTTGTTCAGGTCAATGAGCTCTGTGGTGATTTCTATGCAGGTTTATAGTGGCAATTGATAACTAATACAGAAGTAGATAACATTTTTTTAAAGATATAAAGTAATTTTTCCCAGAAAAACAGAACAATGGAGGAAAATAAAAGAGCATATCTTATTTTGTTTGAAAACTAACCCAAGACTTGTTGACAATTATTGACATTCTCCCATTGCAATGCCACTTCCAGGATTTGAAGTTAGTTATGAATGGAATATATCAGCATCAGTCTGTATTTTAGATGCCACCCTAGATATGGTGGCTTTAAGCATGTGTGCTATAATATGTAGAGATTTAAACCTTATTATTTGTAGATTCCTTGTGAATTTGTCTACTCCTTGAAACATTTTTGTAACTCCCAAATCAATGCTTGGGATGATTTCATAGCCATTCACAAACAGCACAGAGCATGAGAAATTTTAATCCTCTGACTTGCCTATTCTCAGCTAAGGCTGAACAAGGTGTGGACACTCTGCCTTCTTGTTCCAGCTCTTATATTTTAAACAACTGTCCCTTTCGCAGTCTATTTAGTGTTGCTGCTATTGTTTTGTGTGTTTTTTTTTGTTTTGTTTTTTGCATTTTGGTGCTTTTGTTAGCGATCTTGCTGTTCAGAATGGCTCCCAAAGTGCTGAGTGCTTTCTAGTATTCTGAAGCACAAGAAGGCGGGCATGTGCCTTAAGGGGAATACCTATGAGTTAGAAAGGCTAGCTCAGGCATATGGTTCTACTGCTATTGGCAATGAGTTCAATGTTAATGAAGCAACAGTGTTGCACATCCAAAAGAAAAAGGAAGAGGTTTGCCAATCTGTACTTGAGGCTGCTCTAGAAAGTGCTAAAGTCCCATCTACAGTGAATGATAAAGCCACGGAAAAGCTGGAAAAGAGAAGCTAAGTTTGTAGATTCATGAGCTGATGATAACTGATTACAAAAATAAAAAAAAAAAATAGTGAGCAGCACTGTTGTGAGGCTGTGAACATTATCCTCAGTCAGAAAAATGTTAAACTCTGTTCTCAGCTAATGCTGTCTAACTCCCACATTTCATAAGGTGATACAGCATGAAAATGTTAAACTTGAAGGTGAGACAGGCTATGGAAGAGTTTTTTAAATGCCTGCTAAATGTTTTATAGGAAAACGCATGTGTAAGACCAGGTTTTCAAAGCTGATGAGACTGGCTCATCTTATGAGGATGTTGGCAAACAACTATAAAGCACAAATGGTTTTGCAGTTGATGAAAATGTGTGAAGAAAGTCACAGGGGCCCAACCCTATATTTCCCATAGAAGCAATAACTTAATATTCTGTGTTCATAACAACCTTATAGAACTACTATGGATAATAAGAGCCAATGGTATATGTGTGTACATACACATCCCTTTATTAAGGGAAATGTTGACAATGTTAATTGTTTTACTTCTCTTCTCATTCTCATCTTATTCTCTATGAGTAGGTGTGAGAATCTAACTACTTCATTTTGGTAGCTATACTTGAACTTTAAATAGACAAACATTTAAATTGACCATCCCTCTGCTATGCTCACCAGCCAATCAGGAGAGTATGCGAATTAACCCAACAAAGATGGCGGTTAATTTGCATATGTAGGTGTGAAGCAGCAGAGTGAGATGGAACGCTCCAGGCCGGAGCAAAGGCCTGGGTCCCAGGTGCCGTAAGAAAACCAGTCCCAGCAGCCAGAGGAAGGGAAAGCCTATTGCATGAATCTCTTCGTGCAATGGGCCTCTAGTATATAAATAAAGCTATGGAAAAGTTAGGAAAAAAACTAAATATATATCTTTCTATGTAGATATATTTATTTATATATTTGGATTTATATCTTGACATATATGAATATATGTATTTATATCCAGCTATATGCAAATTTATTTATATAAAAAGAAAGAATTTTAACATGCATCACTTTTTTCATTCATAGTAAAATTATATTTTATTAATTTTTAAAAATACACATGTAAAGTAGGTTTATTAAATATGAGTTTCACTATGAGATTATAAAAGGGACATTACAAAACACAATTTGGGTCTGGTGAGATTAAATACAGTAAGTTACATTACTCATACATTTAGAAGAGGACAGAAGCTCTAAATCATAATTAAAAAATTAAAATATGATTCTAGTGAGACAAATGGACCATAGAGAAAAATTATTTAATAAAAGATGATGGGACAGTAATCATTAGGAAATAACATATCTACATCAAAATAATTTTCATATAAAATTGATATACATATAAAATCTGATATAATGCAATAAAAATATTTTTAGCATATTTACTAGTATTGAAAGAACAGAACTTCTAAATACCACACAAACTTTAAAATAAAACACAGTTTATATATAAAGTGTAATACTGTGCCAAAATAACCATAAATAAAGCTAAAAGAAAAATGAAAAGACAGTTCCCAATTAGATTAAAAAGGCTACCAAGAGATAGAGGGTTTTGAACCAATATTGGCAAGAGAGTAAGAGATTTGCACTGTTATGGTGATGGTAGAGTACATTGTCACAACTTTTCTGAAAATACAGTTGGTCATATACTCTAAATTTTTTATTTATCAATTTCACATTTAGGGGTATATATCAATTAAATCACTGAATGAGTCTATGCTACACACATTCACACACATATATACAGTTATGAGTATATAAAACAGAATATATTTTTGTAATATTATTACATATTAATTATTGTATTATTTATTTATATTACAACTGTAAACCTACTTTTGCCCCCCCCCCACATATATATATGTATCCTATCTAATAAGGAGGGGATATGCTAATTGAACCTCATGCCATCGCAAAGATGGTGGTGCTCACAGCCAATAAGGAGGGAATATGCTAATTGACTGCCCCGACCTCAAAGATGGCAGCGCCCAAAGCCAATAAAGAGGAAATATGCTACTTGACTGCCCCACCCTCAAAAATGGCAGCGCCCACAGCAAATAAGGAGGGAATATGCTAATTGACTGCCACACCCTCAAATATAGTGGCACCTACAGCCACAAGATGGTGGTGCCCAGTTCTCTCAGCTGCGCACCTGCCTTTGGAGTCCCCCAGTCACCTCAGCCCCCAAGCTGCCCAGGCCTGGCCTGAGGCACAGGCAAGCCTTGGATGGTGGCTACCCAGTTACTCAGGGCCGGCCCTAGGTTCACGCAACCAGGGCTGGCTGAGGCTTATGCTGCCAGCAGTGGCAGCAGCAGAGGTGTGATGGGGCATTGCCTTCCTCTGATCACTGGGTCATCTCCTGCCCGTGAGGGCTTCCGGACTGTGAGAGGAGGCAGGCCAGGCTGAGGGACCCCCACCTCCTGTGCATGGATTTTTATGCACCGGGCCTCTAGTATACTAGAGGCCCAGTGCACGAAATTCATGCATGGGGGGTGGTGTCCTTCAGTCCGGCCTGCACCCTCTCCAATGTGGTACCCCTTGGGGGATGTCTGACTGCTGGTTTAGGCCTGATCCCTCTGGCAGTTGGACATCCCTCTCACAATCCGGGATCTCTGGCTCCTAACCACTCGCCTGCCTGCCTGCCTGATTGCCCCTAACCACTTCTGCTTGCCAGCCTGATCACCCCCTAACTGCTCCCCTGTCAGCCTGATGGCACCCAACTGCCCTCCCCTGCCAGCCTGGTTGCCCCCAACTGTCCTTTCCTACCAGCCGGGTCACCCTGAACTTCCCTCCCCTGCAGGCCTGGTCCCCGCAACTTCCCTCCCCTGCAGGCTTGGTCCTCCCCTACTGCCCTCCCATGCCAGCCTGGTCACCCCCAACTGCCCTCCCCTGCCAGCATGGTTGCCTCTAACTGCCCTTCCCTGCTGGCCTGATCGTCCACAGCTGCCCTCCTCTGCTGACCATCTTGCAGTGGCCATCTTGTGATGACATCATGCTAGGGAGTAATGTGAAGGAGTTGCACAAGGGCGTGGCACCACCTAGGCTTTTATTATATAGGATATATATAATTTTCTTTGCCCACCCCTGTGTGTGTGTGTGTGTGTGTGTATATATCTTATATAGTGAATTAGTGAATTATTAGAGGCCACTTAAATTTTAGCAATCAAGGAGTTACTAAAAAATTTGTCGAAAATATTTGATTTAAAAAAAATTTGATAGGCAAAGTGATTGAAATCTTAGCTATTTAACAATAATAATAATAATAATAATAATAATAATAATAATAATAGAGGAGAAGGAGTCTAAATAACCATTTGAAATAGGTATTAAGATTTATTTACCATTACAATGGAAATTGAGAAAATAAATGTATCCAGTTATATAAGACTAGTTACCCTATCCCATATAATAAAAGCCCAACAACCAAACAGCAGAACAACCAGAACGACTGGGGCCCCTCACCCTAGTGGGTCCTGCCCCAGAGGGTGCCCCCCAACCCCGATTAGGGGCATGGCCGGCTGCCAAACCGCCTGTGGCCCCTTGACCCAGCCGGCCCTGCCCCCAATTGGTCCCCAACATTCCTAAATCATTGCCTGGCTCCCTGGTGCATGTATATTTAATGAAAGCACAACAAAATAATTATCAGTCCCTTCTGTCCCCAACCAGAGTCTCCAGAGGGCTCTGCTAATACTGCAGCCAAGGTGTGGAATTCTCCTTCCATGGCTCGCAGCCCCAGGAGGCCTTCCAAGGGTGACCTAAGCATTAACGGCATGGCAGCCCTTTGCTGAGACTGTAGAGAGGCTGGGTGGGGATCTTGTGAAATTGCAGTGCCTCGCAGATGAGGTGAGCTTTCAATCTCTCTTATAAAGGGGCAGCGAAGAGGACCTGCAGGCTGCCAGTAGCAACAGCAAAGGGTAGGCACATTCAAAAACAGAAAAACTTTTAAACATACAGACATGAAGATCATATTGGGAAACTGAGGGCAGAGCCCCGGGAAGAATGCAAAAATCATTAAAGAGCCCTCATCCATCTTGATATATGTTTGCAAACAACACATAAACAACTTCATCTCATGGCACATGAAATGCTAACAGTTCTATTGTGGGTTTTCTTTTGGTCATCCTTCAAGTGTAATTAGATCCAACTGTTTGAAAGCTATAGCTTCCAGTATTAGACCCCAAGGCCTTTCCTGCCCGATGGGTCCCTATCGGGCGGGCCTGCTGGACCCCACCCATCCACGAATTCATGCACCAGGCCTCTAGTTCAGAAAAAAAAAATTCCAGTAATTATATAGATTAATCATAATGTAATTTATTGTCCTTTGATGGTTAGATATTTAAATGTTTTTACTGTTATATGTGGTTACTTGATGAGGCTTACTCAATCTGCATTTCTATTTTAATTAGAACATATTTTTAGAAATAATCAAATCAAAGTATAAAGATTTTTAAAGGCTTTTGAAAAATATAAAGCAATTATTGTGTGCAACAAATATACATCAAAATGATCTCCTTAGGAAGGTGTATAACAATTTCTATTTCATTATCATTGAGTATTAAAATTTTTATAAGTGGCACATATTGAATGCTCAAAACAGACTTAAATTTTGCTCTAAAATTTCAAAAGAAAAAAGAAATTGGATAAAAGTAGATGACTCAATGATGTTTTAAAGAAAAAAACATAAATAACTTCCACTTTCTACCAAAACAACTCCACTTTCTCCTCCTAGCCTTTTCTTTCAGTTTTGAAGTAACAAACTGAAATCTGGGGAGCAACTCTGACACAGAGAAAATAACTTTCAAACAATGCAGTTTTGGCAGATGTTTTATTTTTATTCTGCAATTGCAAGGTCTCAATGATACACTACTGAATCTTGCATTTTTCTTTATAACACTGAAAAATAAAATGTATCAAATGGACTATAAGTGCAGTTTTATAAAGAAAAGAAACTATATGAAATTGACACTTTTGTTCTCAGCGTATCTGTCATTGGTGTTATTTTGAGCCATAAATCTATTTTCTCTACACAAGAGCAAGTTGCTTTTGCTGCTGGAGGAACTAAAGAGTCAATATAGTTATAGGAGAGTGAGTTGATTTCTCTACTTCCTTGCACATCATGAACTAAATTGTCAATGAAGTGATTCCTAAGAAGCTTTATCATTAGTCCCTGTGTGAGAAGCAGAAGGAACAGCTTCATTTCTAGGGTCCCAGACTGAGTCTGTAGTTTTGTCAGTTATTGAAATCACCTTTTTCTTATAAATGTGAAGAGTTACTATAAAAGTCTTTGAAAAAAGAATAAATACAAAACCCTACAATCATATTTTTACTGAAGTACTTTCCTGACTTTAACTGTACTTGGAGAAATACTCTTTTTTCTTCCATCACACTTGTGTCTTCAGGTTTTTCCATCAGTTCTTGCGTTGGCCTGAATGTTGAATACTAATGGTAGGTAATACATGTTGCAGCCTCAAGAACTGTATTTCTCAATATAATAGATTTGTGTGTTCTGAATCTATTTATCATATGATTTTTCAAGTAAAATTTAGTAAAACTATATCAAATAAATATTTGTAGATTTTTTCAGTTTTTTTTTTTAATTAGAGGCCTGGTGCACAAAAATTTGTGTACTTGGCAGGGGGGTTCCCTCAGCCCAGCCTGTGCCCTCTCATAGTCTGGGACTCCTTGGGGGATAACTACCTGCTGGCTTATCCATGGGAGGCCCCGACGGTGGCAGGGTGGGCAGTGACTCATGCTGCCCAGCCCCGCAGCCCCGGGTCACACAGGGGAGGCCTGGATGGCGGCTCGCGCTGTCCCACCCCACCTGCAGTATGCTAATTTAACGGCCATCTTTGTTGGGTTAATTTGCATACTCTTCTGATTGGCTGATGGCCTTAGCAAAGGTATGGTCAATTAGCATCTTTGTCTTTTATTAGTGTAGATATATATTTATTTATTAATTTCAGAGAGGAAGATAAAGGGAGAGAGAGATAGAAACATTCATGATGAGAGAGAATCATGGATCGGCTGCCTCCTGCAAGTCCCCCACTGGGGATCAAGCCCACAACCCCAGGCATGTACCCTTGACCAGAATCGAACCTGGAACATTTCAGTTCTCAGGCCGATGCTCTACCCACTGAGCCAAACCAGCTAGGGCCAGAGTTTTTTTTATTATGTTGATCAGATCAATAAGGAAGTATGGCAAATTTCCTTCAGTGATTTGGTTCCTGAATTTCCTTCCATCTACTAAAAGTGGCAATAAATATAGTGACTCAAATTTCATTCCCTAAAGCTGCTTCTTTATTTTTATATAAATACTTTGTTTTAAAAGTTCAGAATGACTCTGTTTGCCTATTCTTAATCTATACAAATCTGAACTATGACTAAAAACACTAACATATTTGTGTTTTTGTGTTCCAGAAAACAACCAAATGTATATTTTGGGGGGAAAAAAAATTCATGATGTCTCATCCACAAATTTAAAGTAATTATTTAAAGATAATTACTAACTATTAATTATGTCATAGTCTGAGCTACATGTTGAAAATCAACATGAAACCAATTTTGATCCTCAAGTAATTTATATTCCACCAAATATTATCTTTAAGGTGGGTACATTTCATTGTGAAATGTTTAATGATTCTAATGCTTATGAAACAAAGTGGGGAAGAAGAACACCCATAAGATATTAAAGTTGTAAAACAATATTGCAATAATGTAACATAAGCAATGACTTTTAGCTTTACCGCCACAAGAAAACCATGATAAATAATAAACTTCTGTAGGGCTAAGTGCATGGAAACCTTGGATATCAGGATTTGAGCTTTGACAAAATAATAAATGCAATTGTCCACATGTTGTGCCCTACAGGAGAGTCCTGTCATGTCCCAAGTCCAAAATCTACCAGTGTCAAATGTTTGTGACAAAAGACCTTAGTCTTTTTAATGTCATTAGTTACCATTCCAATCCCTTCTACCCCACCTCGCCTGCCTCCAGAACTTTTACTTTATTGTTTGTCACTTCATTCCTCAGACACACAATGCATTTTTATATCACCATGCTCTAACTGGCACAAAAGTTAGACATGAGAAATCCCCCAAGCACCTGTAAAAGAGGGGAATACAATTGATCCTGAGATTAAACTATAAAATCAATATGTAAAAAAGGAAATTCAATTTAAAGGGACTGTAAGCCTATATAGGGCCAGCAGGATTTTACTCGAAAGGATTAAATAGATTAACATATCTAAAGAAAGAATATAGGAAATCTAAGGAACCAAGAGAATCTGAATGAGCCTGAAATTGGGGAGGGATATGAATGAGTTTAGAAAGTATCAGAAAAAAGACAAACAAGGGAAATAATCATTTAGAGCGGCGGTTCTCAACCTGTGGGTCATGACCAACGGAAAACACATATAGCATATCAGATATTTACATTACGATTCATAACAGTAGCAAAATACAGTTATGAAGTAGCAACAAAAATAATTTTATGGTTGGGGGTGACCACAACATGAGGGACTGTATTAAAGGGTTGTGGCATTAGGAAGGTTGAGAACCACTGATTTAGAGCATCTACCAAACTAAAAAAAATCTGCTATACAAATCACACATCTAGGTATGTATAGGTATACAAATATAAACACACACACATACATCTATGCATGTATGTATGTATGTATGTATGCATTCATCCTTTTACCTATCATCTATCTGTCCAAGCTTGTATACTTTCATACACATAAAGTTGCTAGATATCATCTCTAAATTAGATCATCCGCCATTCCAAGATGGGTGGGATAGAGCCAGGGATTTGTTTTATGGACCTAGACAGTGATGAATTCAAGAGCTTGCATGCTTCCTCTTCCAGTATGCGTCACTTCCAAAGCCTCTACAGGCATTATTCCTTTTTGTGGATTTACCTTTCCACATATCCTCATCTGTAATCTACTCAAATTTCACAAGTTTTGTTAAAAATGTCACCTTTTATGAAGATTTTTGTTTATTTGCTTTCTTAAAGCTTCAAAAATTTCTCATAAATCCTACCACAGACTGTTTTAATTCATTGCTTATATGTGTCCCTTCCACTAGCATGTAGTTGGTCTTTCTGTTGACAAGCACACTGACAAGCACATTGTACACAATTAATAAATGAGTGACTCAAAGGTCTCAAGTTCCATTCCAGTCAAGGGCATGTACTTTGGTTGCGGGCACATCCCCAGTAGGGAGTGTGCAGGAGGCAGCTGATCAATGTCTCTCTCATTGATGTTTCTAACTCTCTATCCCTCTCCCTTCCTCTCTGTAATAAATAAATAAATAAATAAATAAATAAATAAATAAATAAATAAGGGAGTGACCGCCCAGTGTTGAATGAATGCATGAATGGATGGATAATGAGTGAATGCATTAAGGATAGTTCTCACTACTTACTATGTCCTTTCTTTTACCTATAAAAATCTTACCAAGATAATTTAATCTATGTACACTGATAGTGAGATTATCTGGGATTAGCTCAAAATTACTATTTTCACCATATATTTTACCCTATATTAACATAATTACTATTGACATTCATATTTGCTCTAGTTTCTTTACCTATCGTTGGGAAGATAGAGAATCAGCAATTTTGGGCATGTAATTTGGAAACTTTTTTGAATAGAATCTTTTCCTAAGCCTGCTTGTATATACAGTGCTCCCTACCAATAACTAAGGTATGCCGTTTCTCAGAGTATTTGGGTATCTTGGAATGAATCATTTCACTAAATGTACCACAAATCACTGAGATATTTTATGGATGTCATCAAGAGCCAACATCTCAAACAGTAATTTATCCATGGAAAAAATTGGGGTAAATATTTGCAATTTAAACAGCTAAATTTTTTATTGTATAATGAGACTGTAGTGTACATAGTCATTATACAAGTTGTAAACGTTAAGACTATGAGAAATATTGCTGGCACTGATTGGCAAGATTATGTCCTGTAGTTATAGAGAAATGTGTGGTATGGTGCCCATATGAAATTAAGAAATCCATGTTTTCATCTAGCTTGGACTATGTAGATTTCAAATTGTTTTTACATCTGGTTAAAATGTTATTTTAGGATTTTTTAAAAAAGCTCAACAGCAATTTGGCCCCCAAAATGGCACTGCAACTGTTATTATAACATTGTGATGTGATAAGATGAAGTGAATCAGAAATGATACATTAATTCCATACTACAATATTCATGGGTTTAAACATTAGAAGGGTTAATGGTCTTGGTCTGTAATCAAGGATTTGCTATTTCCAAACATTTAGAAAATAACTCATGTGTGCCAGAGAAAAAAAGTGTTGCTAGCTCACTAATTTCTCTCTATTCATTAAATTATTCTATGCAGGCTACCAAACCAGTTAATATGCCCGCGGGACCATGCGTAGTACTTACCAGTGTGAGCCAAAGCCTATATTGAAAAAGGAAGAATTTTCATTTCAATGAAACCCAGCACATCCCAAACACCCAGCCAATGGAAGTCCCTAGCTCCCACTGTTAATTCCTTTTCCCTGGCTCTACCTTATGCCTGAATTTCTAGGTCAATGCCACAGGTAATTACTATTCAGAATTGTTTCATAAATTTGGGGGGCTCTTATGATAATACCTAAAATGATAAGATCATTAAAAGTTTGGGGAAATGCATCTCTTCTTACTTTCAGGTAATATGATTATCATTTACATAGGGTTCTTCAAGTGTTATAGTATTAAATTAATGTAAGCATCCAATTTTTTATAACTAAACTAGAGTCCCAGTGCACAAAATTCATGCACTTGGGGGGGGTCCCCCAGCCTGGCCTGTGACAATCGATTGGAGCCCCAAAATAGATTGTCCCCAAAGAGGTAGACCCCGCCCACCCACCTGGGGCTCCTTGATGGATTGCTCCAAAGAGGTAGGCCACAGCCAGAGGTCCCACCTCTGTGCCAAGTGGAGCCAGGAGGCAGGACCGCTAGGACCCCCACCAGACCTTACCATGTGGAGGCGGGACCCCCAGGCAGGCCTCACTGCACAGAGATGGGACTCCCAGGCAGGCTCCATGCTGCCTGCACAGGCAGCAGCAAGCCCAGCCCCTTCCATCTGTGTGTGCCTGCTGTGCGCTCAGCCATCTTGTGATGGCATGAGGGCATCACAGCGTGACAGCCACTTAAGCTTTTATTTGTAAGGATATTAGACTCATTTCACATTGGAATTTTTGTGCCCAGTTTGCTCCAGCGACACTATTATTCTAATGAATATCAGACCTCCACGTGAGGCTCAGTCTAAACAATATTCACCCACAGTTTGCATGTGAGAAATTAACTGCTGAGTGACTTATTTCTACTTTATAAAATCTGCCTGAATTATAAGTTTAAAAATTAATTAGTGTTTACTTTACTTGTTTTTATTAAAGCAACATTAATGATAACTTTGAATAGAATGCAAAATATGTCCCTTTTTTATAGTTTTCTACTCAACTTTCTCACCCTTCTTATCCATATGTATTTATTTTTCTTTATCAACAAAAATTTAAATTAAGATGCACTTCCCATAATTGATATATTTTCTCCAAAAAAACACATTTTAACCTCGTGATTTATATATGGGAGCATATTTATACATGATTTATAAGTGGTACTATATTTATACATTTATTTATGGTAAAATAAAAATTTTCATACTCTGTCCAGGCTGGGTTCAGAGTATATTTTTGCCACCTTATTGAGATATCTCACAGTCACTGGAAGTAATCATCCATTTATGTAAGGATATATAGAATATACCCAATAAATATGTTTGAATACATGATCATTTAAAAGATAACTCATAAACATGTTCCACAGACAAGCACACTAAATACAAAAGCCCATTAATATCCAATACTTATTTTCTCAAATAATGCCACTAAAATCCATGTGACTGTCCTTGCCAGTCACCTGAGAGCTATTTTTATTTTCTTTATCCCCTTGTTCATCAAATCCAATTGGACTAAAGGGCATTAATATTTATCCAATCTTTTCTCTTAGATGTCACCACTTCAATTTGCCTGTCTTAATTTAGTCTCCAAATTGTTTATGTATTTTTTCTTAAAAGATTTATTATTGTAAACCCTCGTTGGATCTACTACCTGCAAAATAATGACTAAATTGCTTAACTTTCCCTAGAAGGGTCTTTATGATCTGTCTCCTGGCTTCTTTTGTGATCTCACTTTTTGCCAAAACAAAAGTTTCACTCGAAATGAATTAGTTGAAGTCTTTGAAAATGCCTTGACTTATTTTTTTAATCTTTATTGTTGAAATTATTATGGATATCCCCCTGTATTCCCTAATAGATGCTCTCTTCCCCTCCCTAGGCCTTCACCACAGTATTTTCTATGTCCATGCGTTTTGCATATATGCATATAAATTCTTTGGACAATCCCTTCCCACCCTCCTTCCCTTCTCTCTGAGAATCATCAGTTTATTGCATGCTTCCATTCTCTGGATCTATTTTGTTTGTCAGTTTATTTTGTTCGTTAGATTCCCCATATAAGTGAGATCATGTGATATTTGTCTTTCTCTGATGGCTTATTTAGCTTAGCATAATACTCTTCAGATCCCTCCATGTTGTCTCAGAAGGTATGAGAGCTTTTTTTATAGCTTCATAGTATTCCACTGTGTAAATGCATCACTTCTTCACTTCTTTTTTATCCACTCATCTACGGATGGGTACTTGCACTGCTTCCAGATTTAGCTATTGTAAATAATGCTGCTATGAACTTAGGGTACATATATTATTTCCTATTTGTGTTTCAGGCTACTTAGGATATATTCCTAGAAGTGGGATCATGGGGTAAAATGGCAGCTCCATTTTTAACTTTTTGAGGAAACTCCACACTGTTTTCCATAGTGGTTATCCAGGCTTCATTCCCACCAGCAGTGTACTAGGGTTCCTTGCCATGACCTCTTATGCTTACATGTCATGACACACAAAATCCTTTTTACACTCTAACTTCCTCAGGAATTTGCATTAATCTATTTTTCAAATTTCTGTTCTGATATTGCACCTCTGCAATTACCAATTACCCAAATTTTGCTGAGCAAACTGCCCCCTTAATTGTACAGTGAGTTATGATTATGTATCTGTTTGCCATCAAATGAGTTTACCCAGTATTCAACACATTTTAGACAATCACTACTTGCTTTTGAATGGAAAAGTTATTGTCATATCAACTTTGTCTCATCAAAGTAAACAACAAAATTTAAAAAACACACAAAACTACAAAGACTGAAACAGATTTTAAGAACACTAGTGTTGTAATACTTAGCTTAGTTTCATTATGCTGAGATAGTATAGTGGCTATATTGTAGTAAGAAATACATAATGCTTTTCTATACATTATGTAAAAAATAAAGATGAAGATTATTATGCTCTAAGGTTAAGTAGTAGGTCCACAATAATTTCCTGAAATGTCAAGTGTTCAGGTTATTACATATTTTTGTTGTGAATCAAATTATTATTTTAAAATGCAAATGTGTTTTTAAATACTGCATTCTTAATTTAATAGATTTTAATGAAGCCCTGTCTAGGTTTACCACTTACTCCATGTGGTATGCACATATAGGAACTGGAGTTAAGGCTCAAATCTTGTGTGCTAAAGGAGCATTCATATCTTTGGAGTATCAGGTGTGAATAGAAGTATGGCCTCTCACTCCTTCTGGCCTTGAATCTACTTGCATATTATTTAACCTCTGTGATTCTTTTTTTTTTATATTACCTACTTTTTTGTTTTTTATTTTTATTGACTTCGGAGTGGAAAGGAGAAGGAGAGTGAGAGATAGAAACATCATTGATGAGAGAGTATCATTGATCAGCTGCCTTCCCCTAGCCCCACACTGCGGAACGAGCCCACATGCAGGCATATGCCCTGAACTGTAATCTTCTGGTTCATAAGTTGACGCTCAGTCACTGAGCCATGCCGACTGGGCTTACCTATTTTTTAATCAAAATAACATATTGACATACTTTCCTAAAAAGTTAAGAGGTACCAAAACCCATATAATTAAGATATCTGGGGGAAAAATAGCAGTTCACTAACCCTCTTACCTTCCTAAGAACCGTGATCTCCCAATTGTAATCGTGTTGGCAGCAATGGATTCATTTGGGAACTTCCATGTCCTCAGATGAGGCTCTTCCAAACATCCACCTGGGTGTGAAACCTGCAGTGGTGCTCCGAAAACAGGGCGGGCATAGGTGGTTTTACAATTCAGCATGTAGGATTTTTTTAATTCTGCTTCCCATTCCCTGCTGCCATCTGCCTGCCCAGGGTGACCCAACAATCTCTTAGGTATCATAAAGAAAGGTTAGCCATGTGAGGCTTGACAATAATCTTAAAACAGAGATTAATCAATTGTATCTTTAATTGCCTATCAGTGAAATGACTTCCAAGGTATGTAAAGAAATGTTGAATACAACTGAAAGACATGTATGATTACTTTGACACAATTATTTAACATGCGTGACCTGATTCCTTGTAATTGAACGCAGTCACACAGAGATCCTGTTAGAAGATATGGAATTACAAAGTTACCAGCTGTTTAAAGAATACACAAAACTAAACATTGATAGCTCTGGTTAATATATTGCAAACTTGATATTTTAAAATACCTTTTTTTCAAAGTCTGCAATGAATTTTATTCTGAAAGCACATCTCATTTCAGTTGCTCAGTTTTCATGATAAATACTTGATCTGTATTTAGCTTACATTCAATTTACTGTTGGAAAAGATGTATATGCCCTAGTTATTCCAAACATACTTAAAAGTTTTCAAATAACTAAATAGGCCATTAACATTAAAGTTTAAATGTTCATTATTTAAAGTTAAATAAAATTAAAAATTCAGTTGCTCATTTGTACTAACTACATTACAAATTCTCAGCCATGTGGTTAATGGCTGACATATTTGACAGAAGATTAATATAGTATACCCCTTCCAAAACCCTACTTTTAAAATGAGAAGGAGTAGCATCATAGAGGACTAGCCAACACACATATCCAAATTAATATTTTCAAATTAATTTTAAGGCTAAGCAAATAAATACACACCTGAGTTTGGGCTTTATTAGTTGTGTAGCATCATCTGTGAAGCTTAATAATATAAACTAATAGTTTTCAATTAGCAGTGTGAAGAAAATGCTTAAATTGAAGGTATTCAGATCAAAAGAGGAAACACGCACAAAGGTTAAGTTGAAAAAAATGTTTAGTATTAATGCAGAAATGAATCTCAGTAAAGCAAGAGAGAAAGTAATTCTCACATTAACTGAGGTGATATAAAAAGAAAAACACAATTTAGATTTGGGAAATAGGTTAATAAAAGCATAAAACATGAAACATGATTTTAACAGTGATATGTTTACCCTTCCTACCAGGATGTTCTAATTTTTATAGAGAATCACAAGATTTTCAGTAGTGTGTGGAGTGTACTAATTTTTATTTTAACATCACCTGAGGATATTTTTCTGTTGGTTTTTAGAGAGAGTGAAAGAGAGAGAGAAAGATAGAGAGAAATATAGATTTGAGAGAAAACATCCATTGATTGCACATGCCCCAACCAGGGCCAGGGCTGGGGAGGAGCCTGCAATCCAAGGTACATGCCCTTGACTGGAATCAAACCTGGGACTCTTTGGTCCACAGGCTGACACCCTATCCACTGAGCCAAACCGGCTAGAGCAGTACTAATTTTTAACAATAGTTATTTGACTCACAGCTAGCCTGTCTGTTAGGGATCAAGCACCATTACATCATTCATGAGAGAAGAAAGGGGAACTATTAAGTCAAAGCTCTATCGTGTGAAGTTTCTGGTCTCAGGCAGACTTTAGCACCTTTGCTTGGGACATCTGGGAAAAGTTCTGGGGAAGGTTTCAGTAGCCTGTTGCAAAACAACTCTCCATGTTAAGATTCTGCCTTGTTAAGAACAGAGGCCCCAACTGCCTTGGAAAGGACTAGCTTTTCAATGGTGTTGACATCAACTGCCATGGAAGACGGAGATGGTGTCCCTCTGAACAACAGCCAGGCAATCCTACTGCCCATAACAACTTATCTGGGTTCCCTCAGCTCAGGGTGCTTTTACTGTCTCACAACCCACTCGTTGTGAAAGTGTCACTTGGGCCTCCATGCGTCAACCCATGGAAATTGGAGTTCAGGGAACTGGAGCGAAAATGATGATTCTTGGCTACAGCGATCGCAGTAATAAACTATGCTTTAGCTTTGACTCACGGGTCTTATGTTTCTGCAACATTCATGGAAATGTGGCAGGCTAAATTGTTAGCTTTCAAATAGGGTAAAATTTCAGGCTCCTCCCAATTCTTGACAAAATTTACTTTGACATTGGTTACAAATAATTTGCTCAATGACCTTACTATTTTGTGGAAAATTTATATTCTGTGTTTTATTCAATGGGGCACAAAAGTATGTATATTTACATTTTTTTAAAATATATTTTTATTAATTTCAGAGAGGAAGGGAGAGGGAGTAGAAGATAGAAACATGAATAATGAGAGAGAATAATTGATCAGCTGCTCCTGCAGGCCCCCTACTGGGGATTGAACCTACAACCTGGGCATGTGCCCTGACCGAAAATTGAACTGTGACCTCCTGGTTCAGAGGTTGACACTCAATCACTAATCCATGCCAGCGAGGCTGTACATTTAAATTTGAGCTAACTATTCAAAATTAAGTCATCATAATTTGCACTTTTCCATTGTAATGTCAATCTTACAATTCCAGTGTAATGTAAAAGGTAGTCTCTACCTTTCGCTTAGTCACAAATATTTTGAAAGACAATACCATATAAACAATAAAAATAACTTTTAGTCTGATAACATAAGATATACCAACCATATAAGTATCCTATATTAGCATGAATTACATTACTATGATATCTTAGGTTTTGAGAACTTGTTCAATAAATAAAAGGCAGATTGCAATTTCTTCTAAGAGTATTCTAAACAAAGTATAAACCAACTCATTTCCTATTAAGACTCTTGAAAAACGTTTATTGTAATAATGTGGCAATGCAAACTGATACTTGGAAAAAATAATATGTAGTCTATTGTGAGATATTTTCACTTACCAACTTAGAATGAAAGTTTCAAATTCTGAAAAATACTTCTATTATGGATTCAAAATATTTTCTTTCCACTTTTCAGTCAAGGTAGATGAATTTTAATACAAATGCCATTAAAATATTTAAATAAAATGAATTAGTTCAATGTTAGTATAAATTTTATTTTCTTGAGCTGGAGTAGTGAAAAAAAAGGTGAAATATTGTCTTACGGAAAATATTTTTGGCCACAGTATTCTCTTTTATTTATTCCTCTATTAAACAAACATTTAGTCCTTACAATAGACAGAAATTGGAATGACTGTTGAGCTCCCAGCAGTTTCTCCAAAGATGCTAACAGTGCTACTTTTCTTTTTCAGCAGTTTTGAGTGATTGTTGCCAAGACAGAAATCATGACCCAAACTAGAACTAAAACTCCAGGCACAGACACTGAACGTGCTTGGTGCTCCTCTGGTTTCTAGTCTCCCTGAGACTCAGTTGTTTAGCTCTTCTTTTCCTTTATATGAGCCTCATCAGTACCCATACAGTAGAGTTCATAACCACAATTTTTCTTATATTAGAGTTTGTTTCTGTTGCTTGCAGTTAAAAGCATACCAGTTAGTATATGCTACGTAGTGGGTATATAAAAAATGAGTAAGAGTGTTACTCTAATCAAGGATCATGCAACTTAGTGGCAACAAGTAAATTATCAGTTGCAAAACATGAGATAATTAATTGCTAAGGCAAGAATAAGTCTTGGGTTCTATAGGGGACTTCTCAAAGACTTTTAACACCATCTCCTTTGACAAGGTAGAGGGTTTCAAGGACACTAAATCCCACTCCTTTTCTTTATTTTTCACATCATCAAACATGATAAAACTGACCCAGAATGCTCCTTTATTTTAAATTGCATATCTATTTTCTCACCACTTTTGAATGTCTCTACCAACACAAAGTTACTCTGAGGGAACCAAACTCACCCAGAACCACATATGCTATAGAAAAAGTGTGCTTTTCAACCCTAGTTACCATTTTTTAATAACAAAAATTATTTTGTAAAGCTCCATTTAATATCCCCTCAAATTATAGATACTAGAATTTACATTTTTAGAAAAAATTTAAAAAATCAATGATGCTTTGATATAAAGGTGGGAACATGTCAAGTGATTATTTTAGTATAATAATATATATTTTGATATGAACATGCTCAAGAATAACTGCACTAGAACATAATAAGGTAATTAGATATTTACAAATCTCTGTAAGAGAAGGTGAATATGGCGGTTAAAAATACAGAATTATACAAATGTATTTTAAAGCCAACTCAAAAACTATAAACAGCTTTCCAATAATGATGTGATTTTCCAAAGTGGTGACAGTGCTTACTAAAAGTAAAATATTTCAATTTGCATAGTATTACATTCCCGCAAGCAAAGTGTTTATTAAAATTATGCAAAAATAACCATTTTGGTTTCTCTGTGAAATAGTGTTAGGTTCTTGGCTCAAATGATTTAAACCGATTTTTAGCCAACATAAATATCTAATAGGACTTTAGAAAGTTGTGTGTGTGGAGGGGAGGCACAGTAAAATTATATGGGTAGAAATGTCATGTGTATTACCGAATATTTAGTTTCTCTTGACTACACCCAGTAAACCACAGGAAACCTTAATCAACAAAGCTATTATGACAAACAAAGTCGTATCCACTCATTTCCACAATGATCCCTAGGGAAAAGTGCCCCTTCCATTGAAAAGTATAGTCACAGAGAATTTCTAGATTGTTCAGCTGGTGAAACTTTTTAATAAAGCTTTTCTTTTATTCCTAATAATTTGCATTCTGGGTTATGTAACAAGAAATCAAAGAAAGTTGGTTCATAGGAGGTAGAGAGAAGATAAAGGAAGAGAACAACGTTTATTTCAAGCAATGCTTTTAGACAAACTAGAGATGGTTAAAGGAGGTGACAGTAGGAGAAAAATTTTACTTGAATAAAGTAAAAATGAATAATACAAATTATACAACGAATGAGTTAACCTCGGTGGAATCTATGTTATATAAGATGCCTGGCGGGGAAAGGTTGGGTCAAGAATAGTTAAGCAGAAATCGACCATGAACCAGATCTGGCCAGCAAACACTTTATTGCTTGACTTACACATAGTTAAAAAAATGCAGACCAAAATTTCAATTCAATAGATTTGTGACATTCCCAAAATTTGGAATTCTGCGTTCTTTTGATAAATTGAAGATCCTGAATCAATGAACCATATTTCCAGATGACAGCATCATGTTAAAACTGAGTAGTGGCTGCTTCCTTTACATGGCACATGCACACCCCGCCCCCCTAACCCCCCACCGCCCACAATCTGGTAGATTTCTGCTTTTACACAATCTCCCTCACCCTGGTAAAGACTTTGCATTTGTGACCCTTGGTTTATAGTTTTAATAACAGATTATTGAAGCAACGTTTATTTTAGTAGGCTATAGGCTCTTTTTTTAGTAGTGGGGTGGTGGGTGGAACTTCAGAATCCCATTAGTGCTAATATATAGAATGAATTTTAGGTTATAGGAATAGAGTATATAAGAAATCACCAGTTTATGGTAGTGGTAATGATAAATTTCGAGAGAAAAAGTGATCCAAGGTATAATTCAAAGGTAATGTAGACTTGTCTGGTTTGTCTATTTAGATGAACGTGAGAGGAAATAGAGGGCTTATACATATCACTAACATTTTGAACCCAAATGAGGGGCAAACATGGAAGTGCAATGAACAGAACTTGAGGATTATATAAGGTTGCTGGTTTTGGAGGAATAATGAGTTTATATTTACACCTAAGCCTGTTGAAAAAATGTCAGAATCTCCCCATAAAAGATGTCTCAGGCATAAGGTTGAAATGATCATTGAAAAAAAATCAATCCAAGTAAAACTGGAAATAGAATATTGCTTGAATAATGCCTATATTTATTGGAAAAAAAGAGAAAGAGGAAATAGAGATAATCTGAAAAGAATGGATCAGAATGAGAACAGAATCATGCAGAAGAGGTGGTGATAGGCCAACGATACATTTCAAAGATTAAATAGAATGACACGCTAGAGAAATATTCAGGAGGATGGTCACGGAGATGTGGTGTGTGAGAGAGTAGTAGCTGGCCTCTCTTGAGATAGCTCAATTGCTATTGGGTAGTCTAGTTTTAATTCAAATTATAAAACAGGACATAAATACAAAATGAGAAGAAAAGATTTGGTACAAATCACTTTTAAGCATGAAGGGAAGTAGTGACTTAAGATGCTAGTTTGATTTAGTAGGTTTCTGAAATGATTTAATAGGCACCCAAAAAGATCCAATCTTTCCTGTGACAATCCCAGGGACATAGTTTCTAATGTTTCCTGAATGATCATGTTCTATTGGTATGCTTCACCACACTCACGGGAGAGGTAGTGCTCTCACCCCTACACACACACACCCAAGAAGTATTTCTAGTTTATTTCTAGTTCCTTATAGTCCTTCCACCCTAAGGAACGCTGTCTACTATCATAGCTGGCAAAACTGGACTTATGAAGTGAGAAAGAGGACACAACTGGGAAGTTAATCAAAAGCTAAATTCTCATGCAGAAAGGGAAGAAGTCTTGTTAACTTTTGCCCACACTCTCTATGCACGATTAGATATTTACAATTATGTTTATGTAATGTTAAAGATGGTTATAATGAGTGATATTTTATACTTCATTCTTTATATGTTATCATATTCCTTAATTAATTTATAATTGATATGAAGCATTTTTATCAAAGGAGTAAATGTTTTATTGAAATATCTATATTTGTAAAATAAACAAGTCGTGGGAATTCTTGTGTCATCATTTCCACGACAATTTTCTGGAAATTCTGGCCATACTAGTAACACAACAAATATAAATATTACATGTAGTTTTTAATAGAATACCCAAATAGAAACTTTACAAATGATTTATTTATATGCAAAATGTCATATAACTGCAACCTTGTAATTAATAGAGCCACGTGAGTCTGACAATGGAAACACGGACGCAGGGGACTGCAAATGCTTTTGGGAATTGTGGGGATAAAGGATGTGTGAGCCCTGGCTTCTGGGTTCAAAAAAGCCACTGATGACCAGAAATCCTTGATACTCATGGATTATAATGTAATTAAGAAATACACATTAATTTTTTTGAAATAGATATTTATTTTTAAAAGACACAAGAAGAAAAAAAAAGAGCAAAATAAGAAGTAAGATGTAGGATTAAATTTAGTTTTATAAAATTTAACCATAATTATTTCAGAATAGATTTAAAAAATTATCCCACCTAAAAATGAGCTAAAAATCTAGAAATGAAAAATAAAATGAAAGTAAGTGGTGGTATGTAAATATAGCTAAAAATATTAATTAAAACACTATGGAGCAGCAGCCTGGCCATGTGGCTCAGTGGTTGAGCATCTACCTATGAACCAGGAGGTCATGGTTCAATTACCGAGCAGAGCGCATAACCAGGTTGCAGGCTCAATCCCCAGTAGGGGCTGTGCAGGAGGCAGCTGATTTATGATTCTTTCACATTATTGATGTTTCTATCTCTCTCTCTCCCTCTCCCTTCCTCTCTGAAATCAATAAAAACATATTTTAAAAACCTCACTCTTTTTTGTTACCATGAGACAAAATGAAATGTAAGTTGAAACCATTACAAAAGAACACAGTCATTTTATTTTTGAGAGGAAAATACTGCCATTGATTTATTTTCAAACAATGAAGGGCTTTTAGATATTTAAAGTACAACTGAAAACTGCCAGGAGAATTGGCAACTGCCTGACAATTTTTAGAAATTTTCAGTATACTCTGCTGAGAAACAGTAAGTTCATCAGATAGAATATAAATAACTCTCAGAAATAATTCAATAATACAAGTGTCAATCTTGATATCAGTGGTAGATATGCATAAATATATTTTTTAAAAAGTGAATGAATTCAGTAAATTATTATAAAAAAATAACCATGCATAAGACCACAAAAGAAATTTCAGCAAATATTTCACATTTTATATTATTAAAACCACTAGGGGCCCGGTGCATGAAATTCGTGCACTGGGTGGCGGGGGGGGGGGAGTGTCCCTCAGCCCAGCCTGCCCCCTCTCACATGATGGGAGCCCTCAGGCGTTGACCCCCATCACCCTCCAATCGCAGGATCGGCCCCTTGCCCAGGCCTGACGCCTCCGCCTAGAGGTGTCAGGCTTGGACAGGGGACCCCCATCTCCCCCCGATCACTGGCTCTGGCCCCCGCCCAGGCCTGAGGCCTCTGGCCCAGGAATCATGCCTGGGCAGGGGACCCCCATCTCCCTCTGATCGCTTGCTCCACCCCCCGCCCAAGCCTGACGCCTCTGACCCAGGCTTCAGGCCTGGGCAAGGGGACCATCATATCCCCCCAATCCCCGGCTCCGCCCCCCGCCCAGGCCTGATGCCTCGGCCAGAGGAGTTGATCCTCATCACCCTCCGATCACCAATCACCGGATCGGCCCCTTGACCAGGCCTGAGGCCTCCGGCAGAGGTGTCAGGCCTGGGCAGGGGACCCCCAGCTCCCCGTGGTTGCAGGCTCCACCCCTGCCCCTGCAGGATGCCTCTGGCTGAGGCGCCCTGCCCGGGCAGCAGGGACCCGCAGCTGCAGCGGCCCCGTGATCGTGGGCTCCGCTTTAGGCCCAGGCAAGGGACCCCTAGCTCCTGGGACTGCCAGCTTCGACCGTGCCCAGCTCCCATCGCTGGCTCCACCCCTACTTCCTGCTATCACTGGCCAGGGCGGCAAAGGCACCTGATTCTCCGATCATGGCTGGGTTTCCAATCACTGTCAGTGGCAGGGGGCTTCTTCCTGCTTTCCCTTTCGCTTCCCTGCATTGTGCCTACATATGCAAATTAACCGCCATCTTGTTGGCAGTTAACTGCCAATCTTAGTTGGCAGTTAATTTGCATATAGCCCTGATTAGCCAATGAAAAGGGTATCGTCGTACGCCAATTACCGTTTTTCTCTTTTATTAGTATAGATAATTATTGGTCACAGTTCAATGAAATTTCAAAGTAACAGCAGCTAACATCTAGAAATTTAAGAAAACATTTCTATGCAATTGAATAGACAGACAAAAAAGCCAAGTTAAAACTTTTTAAATAATTTGAATCAAATGACAACCCTAAATATGTAAGTATAGATAAAGCAACACTTAAAAGGGAGCTATATTTTTAATTCATAAAAACATAAAAGTTTTAAAGTAAATGAAAGTTTTGAACTCAGGAAACTGGACAAAAAAAAAACAAGAACAAAAATAAAACTAAAATCAATTAAAATAAGAAAAAGAAGACAGCAGAAATTACAAAAATCTATCACGAACAAATTATTACTGATTAATAAGGCCTGTAACATCTATTGAAATACCAAATAAATTAGGAACTACAAGAAGTATAACAAATGGGGATAGGAACAGCATCATGGGCATAAACAGGATATAAGTAACAATTTTTAATCAATAAAAAATCCAGTTTTAGATTGCTCTGATTGCTAATGATAACACAGGGACTCAAGTGGGGGTTCTGCTTTATTACCAGCCCAAGGCTTCTTCCAGGCAGGGACGTCAATCATGTAGAAAGGTGCAGTATAGAGGCGCAACCACTTTATGATCCGTATCAAGTTTGATGAAATTTCTGTAGAAGAAACAATATATTAGCACTCTGCAGATCCAAAGTCACATCCAAAGCACTGCATCTGTCAATGACACTTATGACTTTATTCTTTTTCTGTGGTTAAAATAAGACTTTTTAAATGTCTTCTCAAATTCTTGCCATACTGGAGGACCATCTCTAAATACGATTTTTCTGGGTCAGGCTATTTTCTTCACTATGGTGACCTTTCTGTTGCCATGGGTGTAGGTTTGTTGGCAGAAACGGTGCATTTTCATTTTTAGTGAGAGCTCAGCGCCGCTTGGCTAAACTTCCACTGTTTGTTCTGACCTTTCTCTATGCTGTGGCCCTAAGAACATAAAATGTCTTTAGCTTTGCTAATTTCTTTGCTATTGTGTTTTCACTAGATAAGGTACCAGACATCTCATCTTTATACTCTTGTCAGTTTATGAGTTACCTCACTTTATGTCTATAAAATATTCCTGCTGCTTTTCCCTCATCATACACAATTGGATAAATTCTTCCCCTAATTCAATGACTACCTAAAGGATTTAGAAGTGAGGGTCAAAAAGAACTTCTATTAAATCTTTAATAATCATTCCATAGAGCAAATACTTTCATGCATTGTTTTTTGTAGAGCTGTTATAAACAATGGATTTAAGAAATATATGTAAAAAAATTGAAATTAAGAACCAATAGATACCAATAAAAGTTTATATTTGTCTCAATTTTAGAATGAGCAAAAGGCTTCCTTATAATAGGCTGATAGAGAAAAAAAAGTTCAGCTTTGATTAAATATAATGTAAAATATTTGCCATGTCAAAATGTCACAAATACAATCAATAAGATTCTCACATCTAGCACTTATCTTCATAATTAAATAGTTCTTATTATCAGATAAAGGAACCTGAATAGCCTAATATAACTAGAAATTGCTCTAAAATACAATTTGTAGAAATAATATTTCCAATACATTTTAAAAGTTGAGACACACGCACACACACACTAAACACTAAATAATTGAAAAAAAGAGAAAAATGCCAAAAAATCCTAATTTCTTACTCATTTACAAATATTAAAATAGACAATAGTAAATGATTGGGAACTAATAGTAGAAGTGATTTTATACTCTATGTTGGAAAAATGAAAAACTGATAAAGTCTTAAAAAGACTCTGCAATTGCTTGTGTTTGGTAAAATATTTTCATTTGTATGAAACAATCTTAAGAAAGAATATAAGCCCAGCTGGTGTAGATCAGGTGTTGAATGTCAACCTATGCTCAGGTCAAGGTTCAATTCCCAGTCAGAGCACATGCCCAAGTTTCAGGCTTGATACCCAATGTGGGGCATGCAGGAGGCAGTCGATCAAGGATTCTCACTCATCACTGATGTTCCTATCTCTTTCTCCCTCTCCCTTCCTCTCTGAAATCATTAAAATGTATTTTAAAAAATTCTATATAATAGAAGCATTGTATGCAAATTGTCCCCTTGACTGGGAGTTTGTCTGGGAGTTCGACCAGGGGTGGCTGGCCTGTGAAGGGAGGGAGTACCCAACCAGCATTACGCAGCTGCTAGGGACCCTACCAGTGCACAAATTTTGTGCACTGGGCCTCTACTTGAATATAAGATACAGTCAAATTTTATTTACAGTTCTATTAGTAACATTATTATTTTAATAAAAAGAAAAATAATTTCAAAGTTCCACATTAATTTCTCCTTCAAATAGTTAGGAAGTGCTGTGCTAATTTCTGGGGATAAAGCAGGTACTAAAATATAAATTGTCACTGTCCTAATGAAGTTTAGAAACTAATGGAATAAATCCATATTTATAAATAATCCCACTAAAGGCTATATAATTACAAACCACATATTTAAAAAAAGAATCACAGGACACTTTGAGGGAATATACAAGAGAGTAATGAGAAATGAACACCTGAAATGCTACTACATGGTGACAGGAGGTCACTTCTAGATTTCTAGTTATGTATGCTAAAAAGTACCTTTGCTAATGAACTTCTGCTTTACCTGAAAGTAGTCTAATTAATAGAACCATTTAATATAAATAGTCATGTTGATGAATGTTAACAAAATTAATTTGACAAGAAAACAAAATAATGCTTTATAGCCTTTACACATAAATAGCAGAAGGATCCTCAAAAGCTTCATCTTGAAGTGGCTTGGAAATGACAATCTTTATCCACAGAGAAGAGGTGGTTCTAATTAAAATTTTAGCATTTACCTATTGCCAATGAAAAGTTATGATTGGTGAAGATTTCCCATGTGCTGTTTTGATTAATGTAAAAGAAACAGGACACGCTACGTGCTTGATTAGTCATAAAGGCCAATAGATTTTGTAGATACTCTAAATAATTAAGCATTAAAGATCTAAGCCAGGGTAAATTCTCTTCCACTGAGACTCAGGGGGGAGGGGACACTAAAAAGAATACTTGCACAGGCCTAACTGAACCTTATAAAGTGATGGTAGTGAATTTAAAATGGAAAAAATCCTATCTAATAAAAGAGAAACATGATAATTAGCCGTACATCTGCTACCCTTCCCATTGGCTAATCAGGGAGATAAGCAAATTAACTGCCAACCAAGATGGCGGTCGGCAGCCAGGCAGCTTGAAGTGAACATGAGGCTTACTTGCTTCAGTGACGGAGGACTCCAACATTCCCTGCCTGCCTTGCCGGCCTCTGAGCTTGCAGTTTGAAACATTGTTACAAATATAGAAGCTAAACAAAACCCCAGAAACCTGCTTTCAGCGAGCCTGGGATCTCAGAGCTGGAGTTGATACAGTGTTTCAATTATAGAACCCAAACAAACCAGATACCTGCTTTCAGCAGCAGAGGCCTCAGAGCTGGAGCCAGAGCTAAAGTTGGCCCAGAATAAAAAAAAAAGAAAAAAAGGAGCAGTTGGGAGCTTCAGACACCCACCAGCCTGAAAACAGCACTCAGCCCCTCACCCAGACTGGCCAGGCACCCCATTGGGACCCCCACCCTGAAGGGTGTGTGACCAGCTGCAAACAGCCATCATTCCCTCACCCAGCTTGGCCAGGCACCCCAGTGCGGACCCCCACCCTGATCCAGGGCACCCTTAAAGGCAAACCAGCCGGCACCCACCCATGCACCAGGCCTCTATCCTATATAGTAAAAGGGTAATATGCCTCCCAGCACCAGGATCAGTGGAGCCAGGAGGCCTCCTGGCACCGGGATTAGCATGACAGGGGGCAGCGCCCAAACCCCCTGATAGCCCTGTGGCTCTGTGTGTGACAGGGGGCAGGGCCAAAACCTCCCTATCCACCCTGCTCTGTTCGTGACAGGGGAAGGCGCCACAACCCCCTGATCAGCCCTGCTCTGTGCCTGATAGGGGGGAGCTCCCCAACCCCCTGATCACCCTGCGGCTCTGTGTGTGACAGGGTGCAAGGCCCCAACCCCCTGACCGGCCCTGCTCTGTGTGTGACAGGGTGCGGTGCCCCAACCCCCCTCCACGGGCCCTACTCTATGTGTGAGGAGGTAGAGCTATAACCTCCCCATCGGCCCTGCCCTGAGTGTGACAGTGGCAGCTCCCCAAACCCCTGATCGGCCCTGCTCTGTGGGTGACAGGGGGCAGTGTCCCAACTCCCATATCGGCCCTACTCTGTGAGTGACAGGGGGGAGCTCCTCAACCCCCTGATCATCCCTGCTCTGTGCGTGACGGGGGGAGCTCCCCAACCCCCTGATGGGCCCTGCTCTGTGTGTGACAGGGGGCAGCACCCCAAACCCCTGATGGGCCCTGCTCTGTGTGTGACAGGGGGCAGCGCCCCAAACCCCTGATTGGCCCTGCTCTGTGCATGACAGGGGGTGACGCTGCAACCTCCCCATCGACCCTGTCTTGAGTGTGAAGGGGCCGGTGCCCCAATTCCCCTATAGGCCCTACCCTGAGCGTGACTGAGGGTGGCATCTCAACCTCCCAATCCGCCCTGCTCTGTGCATGACAGGGGGCAGTGCCCCAACTCCCCAATCAGCCCTGCTCTGAGCCCAACCAGGGGCTGCACCTAGGGATTGGGCCTGCCCCCTGTCACCCGGGATCAGGCCTAAGCCAGCAGGTCGTTATCTCCTGAGGGGTCCTAGACTGCTAGATGGCGCAGGCCGGGCTGAGGGACCCTCCGTCCCCCAGAGTCCACAAATTTTTGTGCACTGGGACTCTAGTATTATATATAAGGTACAAAGAATTATCCTATGTTAGACAAGACTGACCATTAAAAGACAATGATTCCTGGGGGGGCGGGGGGGGGCGGGTCAATCTTTAAAGCTCCTCTATCAATATTGACATATATAAAAAACAGGAACAGTTTCAAATTTATGACCGCTAAAACTTTTATAGCTTTATGTTTTTATATTTTTCCAGATTTATTATAGAAAGTTATAAAAATTATGAATCAAAATTAGATAAGAAACTAAATTAAGAAAAATCTGGCAAATATCACAAGCAAAACAAAATCTAGAAAGTAAAATAAGCAAAATACCTTGATTAATTAGTTGCCTGACACAATTCTATATATATATATATATTAATTGTTTTTTTACCCAGAGGAAGGGAGAGGGATAGAGAGTTAGAAACATCGATGAGAGGGAAACATCGATCAGCTGCCTCCTGCACACTCCCCACTGGGTATGTGCCCGCAACCAAGTTACATGCCCTTGACCAGAATCAAACCTGGGACCCTTGAGTCTGCAGGCCGATGCTCTATCCACTGAGCCAAACCAGTTAGGGCTATATTTTTAATTACTGATTTGATTAATATTTCTAAAACATATTCAAAATTATACTGAAATTAAGGCATATGCAAGAGCAAGTTAAACATGTTTTAAATTGATGCTATGTACAATTACAATATTTTGTAATAAAATTACTCTTAGTCTATCAATTTATTCATGCGAGATACATTCCAAGACATCCAGTGGATGCCTGAAACCGTGGATATTATCAAACCTTCTATAGACTGTGGTTATACTATACTATGCATGCACACACACATACATTTCCCTGTATTCCAAGCACGGGGATTTGAATCCCTATTTTGAGCAAATGACAATTAAAATTGAATATTCTACTCACGATTTCACATTTGTAGTGATTGGAAGAATGCTTCTCACCTATTTCATGGCTTTATGGGTACTACTCTCTCATTTCAGGACTGATGTGAAGCTTTGGTTTACAGGCTCTGGTACCTACCTGTTAATGACATTAAGACTTCTGGCCCTGTATTTGAATGCTGAGATGGACAAATCAGCAGAGGGCAGTAGGCTCTGTTTCCTGAGAGCTTTTTCTTTACCATGGGTTGGCCCACAAAACTCACCACTTGAAGTGATAACAGAGCAAAAAATAAACCCATGTTACCAAATCCAAATTGAAAGAATTTCCAAACAAATTTCTCTCAGCTGAAACTTAAAATTCACAGTAGCTTCTTAACAGTCAACTAAAATTAGGCACATTATAATAGAAGGGAAATCATGGCAGAGATAATATTTTTTACAAATCATAATTAAAATATTTTAATTTTGTAAATTTTACAAAAATACACACCTATATGAACATGTTGTTAGCCTTTTCCCCATGACTTTGAGGAGGTCTGTAGTTTATTGTCCATCTGGTCCTGTAGAGAAGCTATTGTCTTTACATATATGTCCCTTTCTACTATTCTTTCTTTCATTTTTCCCTCTATCACTCCATTTTAAATGTATAATCATCAAGCTTCTTTTAGAGAAAGGCGAATTTCTGGTTTCTGGAGTTAAAATTCCCTTTTAGCGTGTGTGCCAGCCAGCAATGTCCTCAAGCTTGCCAATTGTTCCTTATTGCACTCTCAGCTGGGTCCTCAAAACAGCCCAAAGTTTCTACCTGAGCACAAAGTGCATAATCACAAACAGTTACATAACATGGGTGACAAGATCATATCGTATTTAAAACACTTAGAAATCACTATTTTCTAACGAAGTTTTCAGATAAGCAGCCAAGGACCAAAGACACCAAATCATTTTCGCTTTGTCTCTTCATAATTTACTGGAATAGTCAGATACATACACCTCACCTTTTTTCCTGCTAGTTCTTGTGAGTTGCTATTATAAACTGCTCCTGTATATAAAACACAATGCTCACTATGCATTATGAAGAGATAGAATGTGTGCAATATTCTTACATCATACAGGCTTTCTTTATACTTGAATTTTACTATATCTAGCAGGCAATGCATGTATGTACTACAAAATCAGTTGATTTTTCCTAATGTATGAAATAAACAGTTTGGAACTAATGTACCTTCAAATATATGCATTTTCTACAAACTAGATGGGAAAATGATGGCTTTAATTTACATCAAACCGTCTGTCATGGGTTTGTGTAACAGATTTTATATTAACTATAGATTTAGTCAATATTCTATGGTTTGTGTTATACTTTCCACAACAGAGTAAACAAAATTATTTTTGAATATAGTCAGAGGACACTTGAATTTAGTCATCTCCCTTTCCTTACTATCAGTTATTTGTTCAAGCTTCAAAAACTTCCTACAGAATTTGTTTTATTTTTGACCTAATGGTTATATTTTGTGGTAGAGCTAGCCAGAGTAATAGGGTACAGCATGTAACTTGGTTAATCTTTGATTGTGAAAATTTTATTATGCATAAAAGTGAAATAAATAATGAGAGTGAATAATATACAGTAACTAAATGAAACATTTGGTTCTATATATTAGCTAATTCAGGTAAGTTATTTTTCAGCTGAAATTATCTGAACAGTTGCCTCAGTTCTGTGGATAAATTTTATGCCTTCAGATATGCAAGAAGTTGGTTGTCATCTATTTAAACCTTTGTTAATGAACGTAAGTTCTGTAGAAGAGATGTTAGCTTCTAATATTCTGAATGTGCTTGAAGCCACAAAGCATCCCTAGTATAAATGATAATTTACTGTAGAAAGTAACATCTTAGAAATCACTTATTAAAATATAATATGCATTTATAGCTTTAAACGAATACTTACTTTAATCACCAAAGACAGTATTTTCTAAAATTCATATTTTTGGTGTATTTTTCTCAAGTCTGTTTTCAGGTATATGAATCCTACTTGCAAAGGAATTATAGAAATTCAATAAAATAATAATTAGTTTTACTTGGAACTTCTAAGGCCACTCTATCCTGAATGTAATTGTTCCTTTTCCATCTCTAATCTATTCACTTTTGATGCTTACTAGGTCTTAGACAGAACAACTTAAGGATGATTGGTATCACCCTTACTAGAGACAGAAAATCTCTGATTTTTATTTCTGTTCTTTCTGAGGAAGTGACATCCACTTGTTTAAACTTAACAGATATTCAGTAGAGTGTTATTTACATTATAATTAAACATCAAAATAGCATATTTAGCTTTCGTTAGTTAACAACACATCTCATTCACTTAAAAATATTTTATTCTTCTAAAAATTATGGAATGAGAATCTGGACTGAGATTTCACCCCAACAAGCTATTGATGATCTAGCCCCATATGGGTCAAATTATGTAAATTGTTGCCATTATTGAAAGAAAATCTAATTGTTTTATTTTGAATAACTTGGTTCTTTAATTTGAAGTCCTTGTTTTCCTGTTGATGTTGGATATTCACGTTGGATGTTGATAGAATGATTGCCTATTTGACTTTAGAAAATGTGGTCGATGAAGTAAAACTGTGACACTTGTCTAAACAAAACAACTGTCAACTCGTATCATAGGCTCCTTCCAAGTAAAGGACTCCAGTACATTAAATTTGTTTTTCTTTGATAAATATAAGCCTTTTTACTGTCATTACTCATTCCTTCTAAAAACAGTGGAAAATACAATACATTACTCAACTGAGACTGTTAGTCCTGGGTGCATATTTTATTGATGTAAATAAATGAGATTTTGACCCACTCAACTACCCATGTTTTGATTTTATAGAAACTCTGTGTACACATTGAAAGTTGTCATTTTTGAAATTACTTTATCCCTTTCCCAAGACTCTAGTGATAATATGCAGAAGCTTCAAAGTTAGGCTGTTTGAAAATCATTGTCAGAAAATATGTAAAATGATAGGTGCATTTTGATTTTGATTTATTTCGATGGATAGATATAGATAATAAGGAACCATGATAGTTTAATGTCCCAGTTGTCAATATCCACTTATTAAAAAAATATTGTTCAAGATATTATTCTTGCCTTTTTGTTCATTCTAATTTCCATTGTGACTGTTGCCATGCTGTAGTGTAGCCTTCTAATTTAATTATACAATTATTGCAAATAAACAGTGTTTCTGATTTGTTATGTCATTTCCACTAGTAGCTATAGTGAATTAGACTTTCATGACAGAATTATCTGTTCAAAAATGTCACTGCCTGCATTGCATGTATAGTATTTGACATCTAAACTTTCAAAATATATTATTGAAATCTTTCATCTCTTGATATAGAGAAAAGGTAAGTGCCTATTGGTTCCCAAGAAGACTTTTTATAGTGATGGAGACGTGATGGGCTACATTTCTTTGGTGGCCAATAAATTGCATGTCTAGACTAAGGCACAAATTTTAAACGATTACATGCATAATGACAGGGAAAGTTTATGGCAGAATGAGTGTCTTGGAGTTATTATAAACTTCAGTCTTGTCTATATACTTAATAGTGTGCCTATTCCCAAAAATGTAATTTAGAGGTAACTTTACTGAGAATTATCCTGCATAGAATTATTTTCCCAATGAAAAAAGCCAATGAAGTGGTCCATCAGTGAAGTGGTAAAAGAATGGCTAAGTAGAATTTTGTTTCTTATAATTCAAATAAATTAAAATGTGTTAAAGCTTGCTTTGATTAAATAAAAGTCTCCCCTGAAAACTTTACACTACTAGAGAAATATTTAAAACACACTCTTTACAATATCTAGCCAGAAAACATATTGCTCTCTTCCTAGGAGTTTAAAGTAAAAATTTCCTTCTTTTGAGCTGTTTTGGTAAAACAAAGTCAATACATACAAAAAGTGTATTTCCTCTGTCATTGCCCTAATGTGAGGAGGCATTATTATGTTTCACCATGAATTTAGTTTGTAAGGTCATTGATTTAATGGAATACTTTATATGCCCAGTCCTTTATTCAGGAAAGTAAATTAGCCTTTACTGTATATTTATTAGTACAAATTACATAGAACTGAAAACAAAGTTGTTAATCATATTAGAAAATAAATTATATATTGTTTAGACATTTGCTTCTGAGAAAAGGTAAATCATGCTAGGTTGAAATGAAGAATCTTAAGTGAAAAAAAATCAGGGGAAAAAAGAGTCAAATCAATTCAATTTATTATTTCCCACCTATGGGAATAACATAAGGGCTAAATATTCAGTGAGTAGAAATATTCAACCCATCCATTTTTTCTTTGCAGTATGGAGAAATTTTGTATACAATCAAAATTTCCATTTTCAATTACAAAAAATGCTCTTTCCATTACCAAGTGATATAATTCTTACTTTGGCTAGAATTTAAACTTGAACCTTTTCAAGTTATTCTATTTCTACCAAGTTATTGTATTTTGCCGGGGTCCAACCCCAGCAGGTCCAGGGGTCCCCAAAGGCGTAGACGGAGTCGGCAAAGAAGGAAGGACAGGGAAACAGTGTTCAGTTGATCAGCAGCCTAGCCAGGATCTCCAGCCAGGATCTCCAGCCAAGTTCTGGTCTGGATCTCCAGAGAGGTTCTGCTTCGGATCTCCAGCGAGGTTCTCTAGCCATGTTCCCTCGCTAGGTTCTTCAGCCAGGTTCTGTCCAGGTTCTAGTCAGGTTCTCTTGCCAATTTCTGTAGTCAGGTTCAGTCCAGGATCTTTTGCCATGTTCTCTCCAGCAAAGTTCTTCTGTCTGTAGGTTCTGTGTAGGTTCTGTCTGTAGGTTCTCTCTTCTAAGTTCTGTCTCCTGAGTTCTGTCTCTTGCTGTCTTGTTGCATCTGTATTTATACCAGTTGATTCCAATCCTATCAATCTCTATTCCAAAGGTTAGGGCGTTTCTTATCTCCATTCCAGGGAGTAAAGATTATGTAGCTTAAGTGATTAATTACCCGCCTGGCACTTAGTTAAGTTATTCCCTCCCTAACTTCAGGGGAAAATCCCTACCTGGGGAAACAACCTTTCTCAGAGAGGTGACCTTGGTTAAAACACATAGTGCCAAGAAGGTGAGCAAACATTTTAAGAACAGTATGCCATATATTCCAGGTCCCTTGAAAGAGCAAGGATGGACCGGCTCCTGGCAGTATTTCAAAACAAGACAGTTAAAATAAAGGGAAATAAGTGAAGAATTAAGTTTTAAAATTAATAGTTTAGTTCAAAATGACATTCATTACTTGGTAATAATTAACCAAAATTGAAAATTTATTTTTGTTGTATTTCAAAGCACCTGCTCTTCAAAATTGCATTGTCAAATTGTGGTATTTTCACAATACACATAACATATTTATTAAGCCACTGTGTTGGTAAGTTGAAATCATAATCTTATCTAATAAAAGAGTAATATGCAAATTAACCATCACTCCATCACTCTGTCATAAAGATGGTGGTGCCCATAGCCACAAGATGGCAGCACCCAGTCCCCTAAGCCCCACCGCTGAAGTGTCCAGGCCTGTTGGCCAGGCAGATGGTGGGGGAGGTAACGGGGGGGAGCTGAGTGGCGAGGCTGGATCTAGGCAGATCCAGCCTTGCCACTCCATCGCTGTTGAAGTGTCTGGGCCTGTCACCTGGCCGGGGCCACGGGGGAGAGCAACGAGGCATGATCTGCCCACTCCAGCAGCCGATCCAGCCTCGACAATCCAGCCTCACCCCTCCGCCACTGCTGCAGTGTCCGGGCCTGTTGACCCGGCCAAGGGCCATGGGGGCGAGTGGCGAGGCATGATCTGCCTATTCTGGAGGCCAATCCAGCCTCGCCACTCTGCCGTCGATGGAGTGTCCTGAGAGAGCGGATACGGGAGCAGAGCTGAGGCAATGGAGATGGGAGGGAGTGAGGCAGCAGCGGAGAAGGGCAGGCTTCGCTCCCTTCTCTGCTTCGCTCCGGCCGCAGGAAGCCCTATTCTTGTACAAATAGGTCCGAGGAAGCCCGACTTTTGCAGGAATCTTCCTGCAATGGGCCTGTAGTAAATATATAAAAGTAACTCCATTCGTAGGGCATTAATAGTAGGGCTGCAGTTTCCCCAAATAATTCCCTCGCTATTGGAATACTTTCAAATAGTCCACATTCCTGGATGATTGGGGTAGCTTGCAAACTGGACTGGGGATCCTTACCAAGATTTGCTGAGAAGGGTGAGGGAATTCTAGTCCACTTTAACTAGAGTCCCATTTGGTTTTCTACATAAGATTTATTTTAAAAATTGGTTCACTTTGCTGATATATTTTTGAAAATTCATGAACTAGGGCAGTGGTCTGCAAACTCATTAGTCAACAGAGCCAAATATCAACAGTATAACAACTGAAATTTCTTTTGAGAGCCAAATTTTTTAAACTTAAACTATATAGGTAGGTACATTGTTATTAACTTAATTAGGCTACTCCTAAGGCTTAGGAAGAGCCACACTCAAGGGGCCAAAGAGCCCCATTTGGCTTGCGAGCCGCAGTTTGCCGACCATTGAACTAGGGCCTTCAATAACATCATAGTCTGTGGTTTATGCAATTAGTTTACATTTGTTTCATTAATACAAGATGCCCAGTATGCAGCAGAGGGTGTGAGCTGTCTGAAGCAGGGGTCTCTTTGCCAGATCTGGAGGGATGCATTCTGAGGAAGAGAGGCCCCTCTCAGGGACATAAGACTGAGCTGATGGTACGCCTTTATTTAGACCTAGTAGGTTTGTTAGAGTCCTGTTTCAATTGAAATAAATGTAAACTTTACTCTTTCTTACTCATTAGCTGAAAGTTTTTCTTACCTACATTGCAACGTTGTCCCAAATCTGCTATTATTTTACTCACCAAAATTTCCGAATATCCCTCCAAAATATACCCCCATCGTTCTGGGCTAACTTCCCTATGTTCATCTGAAAACCTGAATTTTATCTGGCCTTCTGTTTCTGCAAATGTCTATGACAAATCCGACCTATTTTCAACTCTGTTGTCAATGTTTTTAGGAATCTCAAAAAGCCAGCTTTTGTTTCCGAACAGACATAATTTGTTTATCTTTTCTCATTGCTACTTGTACTGTTGTTTTCTAAAAATTAAGTGAAATTTTATTTTGAGTATCATTTATGTTTCATGCATTATTTATTTTTTATTGTTTTAAATCTTTGTTGTTGGAAGTATTGCATATGCACCCCTAGTTTTTCCCATTGACTTCTTCTAGCCCGTCCCTGCCTCCTCCACCCAGGCCTTTACCACACTGTTATCTGTATCCCTGGGGTACGCATATATGCATACAAGTTATTTGGTTGATCTCTTCCCACCCACCCCGAAATGTATTCTATATTCTTGTTAATAAAATTACAAATATTTCCCTAAAAGATTGGTGGGTATGTGTTGAATCATATACAATTACATATTATTTTTGTCATTAGAAAAATGTTAAATGCTCTCACTGTAAGCAAAGAATTATGCTATTGTTATAAGCAAATAATTTTTTAGTAAAGCTCACACACAGCCCTCAGTAATAGTTATATGTGCTGCTATATAGCATCTCATAATTGAAGATAACCTATGAATTATTATTATTATTATTATTAATACTATTGTTATTATTGGGTTATATATAGTCTTTCAAATATTCTTTTTGTTTTGAGTTTTATAAACCCCTAAATTGGGTTATTGAAATAAGCTATTTAAATTAATTTAAACACCTAAGGTAATCTTGTTTTCTTCATTAAGTGTTTTTGTAGGGTAGTCAAGTCTCATTTTCTAAATAAAAAGTGTGATGTCTTTATTTTGCTTCCTTATATTTGGTATAAAGTAGTAAAATTTTCAAAAATAAAATAATGCCAAGTACTTTTTCAGTAACAACAATCAAGTAGAATTTTGAGAACACGGTATTCTGAATGTCAGCTAGATACCAGGTACCCTTGAGTTATTTCAAAGGGCAGCATTAATTCTTAAATGATGTTTGCTGTTTACATTCTTTATTTGATAACATCATGGTCTGAGATTTATTTAATTAGTTGACATTTGTTTCATCAATACAAAATGCTCAGCATGCAACCAAGGGCTTGCACTGTCTGAAGCAGAGGGTCACTTTGCCAGACCAGACCTGGGGGCTGGATTCTGAGGAAGAGAGGCCCCTCCCAGGGACAGAAGACTGAATCGATGACACTCCTTTAATTTATTTCTCCTGACCAACATTTACTGAATGAGGTCCCTGCCTTCCACTGGGTAGAGCACTGAACACTTTCTTTCCACCACACCCTTGTAACTGTGTATGTCCCTTCCACATTTGGGATCAGGTGCTTTGCTTTGCTTCCTCAAGACTCCTGGCTGAAAAAGAGCAGATCCTCCCTCAAGGAGACCTGAACCAACTCATATGCCAACTGAAACTCCAACTGAAACTCAAAGTCCCCATAAAACAGGGCACAGCTAATTGCAAAAATGCCACAGAAAGATTAACCTTACCTTAGTTGCTTAATTACTAAAGTTTTTACCTTTGCCATATTCTACTGGCTGCAAGCAAGTCACAGGGTTCTCACATACTGAAGGGGAGGAGAATGTGAGATATAAACAGCAAAAGAATGAAATTCATTGGGCCACCTGGGTAAATATAACATTTTAATATTAGTGCACTAACATTAATGTATTCCTGCTATCTGTATTTTCATGTATATTAGTAATGTTTGTATTTGTGGCAATCAATACCAAGTGCAATTGATAATTCATATTTGTTTGATATTTTACTCTATTCTGCTCCTTTCCTCCTTTTAATTTTACATAAAACCCCAGACACAAAATCAGACCAAAGTAATTTTTAACAATCTTATTATTGTCTCAATTTTAATCCTTTCTCAATTGAGGGATATAAGAAGTTCCCTCAACACCTACCAGTGTGGGATAATAATTTTAGAAATGCTACATGATACATTCATGAATTTCAAGCAATGTTACAATAAAAAATACAGAAAGAACTGCATTGTTTTTTAAATCATAAGCTGATATCATTAACTGTGAACAAAGTAACTTCTTCTCAAAGCAAGATCCATAGAGAGCCCATTTGAAAAAACATTAAAAATGTAAAAATGGTCATTGTAAGAGGTTACTTCTACTTTTTAAATTTTTGTAACAAACTGACTAAATGATGGAAATTTTTGATTCAAATTATTGTTCTCATTGTATATTAAATATATGTATGTGTGTCATTATGATTACAGTTGACCTCATTGTATATCAACTATATATATGTATGTGTGATTATGATTACCATTGACCTCATTGTGTATTAATGAGAGAGAGAGAGAGAGGAGAGAGAGAGAGAGAGAGAGAGAGAGAGAGAGAGAGAGAGAGAGAGAGAGAGATTCCCAAAGATAGGTAAATGATAGTCAAGTGGAGAGGATGGATCTTATGAAGACAGATGAGTGTGGAACCAATTGACCTTCACAAGGTTGTGACTGGACCTACATCTGTGGTTTCTGTTTAGAAGAACTAATATATTTGTTCAGAGCATTTATTGATCTCACATTATACAAAGCAACTTACCTACATTCTGGTTTATTCATCACAAAAGTCTCATGAGGGCACTACTAATATAACACCCATTTTTTTTCCTCATAAGGCTTAGAGAAATTAAGAAACTTCTAATGTAGTACAATAGTAATCAGTGGATCCAGAGTTAGAATGAGTTATCTAACTCCAGAATCTGCGCTTAGGTTGCTAATTTAGTCTTTCAAATCTTAAAGTCAAAATTGAGGCTAGAAAGCAGAAAATAAGAAACTCTTGGAAGTGAATTAACTGCATTACTCATTTCCACTGTGGTACACTTACTGCCCAAATAGCTGTGTCCTTTTATTTTAGTTTTATGATAAGCTGCCTTTTTGATATATGATAATTTTTATGAAATGATCACAATATCTATTTGGAAACAACATGGACTCTACTTAAATGTCTTGCCTTTAAATACATTTCTTTTCACTGTTTGATAACTTCTCACAATCATCTTCCCCCATTTTTTTTCCTTTGTGTCTACACACACTCAGTTCCTCTTGTTTATCTTTTTGACAACTCAGAATCTAGAAGGCTTGACAAATAAGAAAGGAAACATAAATACAATAAAATGGAGCAAGGAAGTAACCAAACATATAAAAAGCTATGATGGGGGTAGGAAGCAGGGCATGCTTAAGGTACTATAGGCTTTGAGGGGAGCCTTGTAAGTGATGGTGGCACTTGACTTGAATAGTTTAATTTGATTGGTAATATGAGACTATTACTGATGAAGTCTACCCCCTGCTTTTTATGGTTGAAGAACAAAGAACTCCTATCATTGTGTCTGTTTTTCTAACATCATTTGGGTTTAATACTTCAGGTTACAAAAAGGTTTCCAGGAGGAAGAGGCAGCCTTGGCCAACAGCACTTGCTTCAGTGTGGACAACAGCTTCTTAGCTTCATGAATGCCAGAGCAAAATGCATCTATATGTCCACTATGCACATTTAATTTGGGCTGAAGGGGATCACTCAGGAAAGCTCTGACATTCCGTACAATTAAATGAACATTCAATGGGTTCTGTTGTTTTGAAATTAAATTTCTTGTGCTTGTCCGTGAGAACATAAAATGTGGAACAGTGCTGGAGGCCTCTGCTATTTTTATCTGAAGTGCACAGAAAGTGTGACATTTTTTAAAGGAAATGTCATTTCAGTGATATGTTGCTAGTTGCTATCACACAAGCTAAGGTGACTTTTAGAACAGTGCTTCACAGCGTTCAAAGTCAGACACTCAGAATTTCCAGCATCCAAAACAGTCTTAACGACTAAGACAATATTTCACAGATCACACGGCAGTGTTTTTCACTTACAACTTGACAATTCTATTCTTTTTTAAAAATATATATATTTTATTGATTTTTTACAGAGAGGAAGGGAGAGGGATAGAGAGTTAGAAACATCAATGAGAGAGAAGCATCTATCAGATGCCTCCTGCACACCCCCTACTGGGCATGTGCCCGCAACCAAGGTACATGCCCTTGACCAGAATCGAACCTGGGACCCTTCAGTCCCCAGGCCAATGCTCTATGCAGTAAGGCAAACCGGCTAGGGCAACAATTCTATTCTTTGAAGTAATAAATGCTTAGCAAAGCTGAGTGTGTGTGTGTGTGTGTGTGTGTGTGTGTGCATGCCTTTGTGTCTGTGTCAGTGAAACAGGGTCTATAAATTCTAAACAAGGCATGGAATAATTTGGGATTCCAAAATGGGAATATAGGAGCATTGGAAATATTGATGTCAGTTTGGGGAAGTGATTAATCATGTCAGAGTAGTACAGGTTCAGCTCTATCAGTGCCAGAAAATCAGACTTAGATTATTTCTGGGTTTGGAAATAGATCGGGTATGTGAGCAGGATTACTATATTAGTAGGTGTTGGCATATCAGTAAACAAGCCTTTGCCAAATTGGTAAAATGATTTTGTTTTGGTTTGTTTTCACTTCAGTCTTACCTACAGTTTGCATGATCAATAATTGGCTAATGCAGAAGCACTGACAAAAGCGTGGTTGTTGGGGGGTAGGGGAGGTGGAGAAGGGTATAGGGAGATAAATGGTGTTGGAAGAAGACTTGGCTTGGGATGGTGGACACACAATACAGTGTACTGGTGATGTGCTGTGGAATTGGGCACCTGAAACCTGTATAATTTTGTTAACCAGTGTTGTCCCAATAAATTAAAAAAAATGATTACAATTCACTAACTCAGACAAAGTGTTATTTTTGAATTTCAAAACCATGGCCAGGATAATTATGGTCCCCAGAGGGTTTCCTTGCCAGATAGGTAGAAGTAAACAGACTGTGACCCATATACTGAACTAAAAAATGTAATTCTTCAAATAGACATAAACCATAGGAGTGATTCATTCTGGCATTTGTCAGGTGAGTTTAAGAGAAAGAAAACACAGGACTTTAGCATCCCATTGTGTTTAAGGTTACTAGTAGATTCCTTTGCCATACACTGCTTGTTATCTGTGACCTTAAGAATGACACCTAACCTTTTTTAGGCTTAT
This sequence comes from Myotis daubentonii, assembly GCF_963259705.1. Taxonomy (NCBI): domain Eukaryota; kingdom Metazoa; phylum Chordata; class Mammalia; order Chiroptera; family Vespertilionidae; genus Myotis; species Myotis daubentonii. Next base: position 185,804,065 of record NC_081841.1, read on the forward strand.
TTCCCCCACATAAAAAGAAAAACAAGATACAGTCTGTAAATGTAGGTTAAAATGAGAATATAAAGTCATTTAAAGTCTCTTGTGGTTTCTTCTAGTTTTAGGAACTACACTTCCACTAGTTTTTAGAACAACATGTAAACAACTGAAAATATCTAACTCTAATAAAATATTTTTATACGATAAAGGAAACAGGATTTGGAGCCTTTAAGGTAATTCTGAACTTTCAAGAGTGTGTGACTGACAACAAACCTGGTGTTTGTAACATGTGGCCCGTTTGCTTATTTCCACCTCCTCACTTAAGCTGACTTGTTAGTTCTTCCCTACTTACCTGAAATTCCAACAATGGTTATTCTTAGTCCTCTTGTCAGAGGCCACGTACATAATAAGAGTGTTAGATGCACCCTCTGGGGTTAATGAAGACATTTTTTCATATGAAAATTTGAATTTTCTCTTGGATAAAGGTCTGTAAGACCTGTATTATTTTCATAATTCACCCACAATTATGTCATCAGTGCTTTTTTCCCCAGGAATGCCAGGCATAGAATAATTGATAGCAGAACAGCTACACTGAGGAGTGACTTACGTTTATGAAAATAAACCACAGTTACAGTTTGAAACCTACATAAAAGAGAGATTAATGAGTGAGAGGAGGAAGGCATTCCATAGATCACCCCAACCCACTTTTCCATTTCCAGGTGCAGTGCTTGGTGAATGATTCTAGATGTTTTTACACTTCCAATGATCAATAAAAGACAGTATATAGAATATGTTGAACAAGTTTATTAGTTATCCTGGTCAGTTTATTTAAGGTTCTGTAAGTCTTATTCGAGGGCAAAATGAAGAGTGTAGACAGCTGCCCAACCAGCCTGGCTCATTTTAATTCACTTTTTGTGCCCAAATCTCTTTACCTAAGTGCTTTGATTTCAACAACTAAAACATGGGAATTATGATCCTAGGGGATGATGTAAGATTATTGAAAAGTGCCTTGTACTATTCAAATGAACACTGCTACATAAGAATAAAGTATTTTAATTAGTAATACAAAAATTATTCTGAATTTCTTGGCAAAGATATATTATTTTGAAAGATGAATTTGAGAATTAAGCAATTAATGAGGAGTTACCTTATGAATATAAATGGATTCATGGGATAGGTTCATCAGTTTGAAGTTTAAGCAAAATTGAAAAGCTGTAACAGGAGTTTATTGTTAAGAAGTAACTTGACCAACTCTTTAATTCAATGTGTCATTTGAGATGTTGTTAAATGGCCATAGCTTATTTTGAAATACAAATTAATTATTTATTACAAGCATGCTATGCTTATCTCCTTCAGTCTTATTAGTATGCAAATTACTGTAATTAGGTCACTGTCAGACAGTATTAGTGTAGAGTCACTTTCCATGGTTTAGAATGGAAGGTTTTGGTTCTTAAATATTTATAAAACTCTTTCTGAAATCAGCTTAACTTAATTGAGATTATTCTGGAAGTTTTATTAGTTCAGAGGAAATAATCTCAGGGAACAACCAAAAACATTCATTCTTTAACTTTTGTAATTCACACACATAGAATTAGAATATTTGAGAAAAATATTCACTATTGTAATATACATTTTGTTCAAAATTTTTAAATCGCTAAAATATGTATCTATATTTGTGTCATCTCTTTTTAAAGTATCACCATGAGAACAATGTATTAACATAATTGCAACATGTTCCCTAAAGAAAGTTTCGTTCATCAAGAATATTTTTTTATAAAACAATAAAATTGATATTAAAAGATATTAAATAATAGAACAGGGCATCCCTTGGCTTCATTTTAATGAATTTTGAGAAGCTTAAAAGGATCTCTACACAGCTCCATCTTTGTGACCTATTCAGGTCACAGAGGTTTTCTTTATTTGAGCAGCCATAGCAAGCTTTCTTATACCATTCAAACTCTCTGACATTCTCTATACTGTTAAATATAGTGCAAATGTAGTAATAATTTGGATCAGAGTAATGAGAAGGGAAAAATAAATAATGTAATATATTTCAGCATTTTAAACTGAAGTGGTTTGATGTCTCCCTTGTGGAATGGTTGTGTTCATGTGCTATGAATAGAGAAAAGGCACTGACATCCCAAGGGGAAAAGAAAATAATCAGAGAAAAAAAATGCCGGAGCTACAGAAGTTGAGATGTATGAGAAGGTAATGGTTCAGAGAACTGAAGATGTGAAAAAGAACAAGAGAGATTGTGTATAAAAGAAAAGGAAAGGTTAGCAAATACAAAAAAGAAAACTCATGAAAAGAAGGCCAAAAAATCAGAAGAAAGCAAGAGGAATACAGGAAATGAGGCTGATTAAGACATTTCCATTCAAGAGAGTGAAGCAATGTGCCAGACAGCGTGCTTTGCGTGGCTAAAACCATTACACTTACAACATCCTTGCTGAGTGGATATCTTTCATCTTTTACAAATAAGGAGACCAAAGCATAGATTAAATAATTTGCTCTGGCAGGTGGCAGAACTGCGCTCAAAGCACAGTTCTTTCTCTTCGGAAATGCACCCCCTTTTTTGGTAGACCTATGTCTGGGAGATATTGCAACATCCAGATTAAGAGCATTTACTTTGGGGTTAAAAAATCCAAGCAACTAAAACTTGGTTAGAAGTGGGATAATGAGTGTGTGATATTATTTCTCTAAGACTCAATTTCCTCATCTAGGATTTGTGAGGATTTACAAAATTAAAGCATAATTTCAGGGCATATGAAGCATTCAAAAATGATATTTATTTTTGTTGTTATATCTCTAAACATTATTATGCACTTATGATTATCTTATACCAGCATACAACTTGCAAGTATAACTCATTCTTGAGCTTCTCAGATTTGCCCATTTACTGGTAAAGATAGCTAAAACAAGGGAAAGTATCAGCTACCAGGATAGACCCTCCAACCTTTTTTTTTTTTAATATTATTAGGCTTTTTCTGCAACTAAGTATTAAACTAAATTTTAAAGAATTATTTTAAGGCTTTTTAAGTTATTAGGTTGTTCTGAATTTTAAGGTGCTTTTATTAAACATTTTACTAATTACCTACTGATAACAGATTAATTTGGTACCCTAAGACATTGGGTGGGTGGTTTAACAATACTTAACGTTATTATTACATATTATTTTGAATATTGCCAAAATACAGAAAAGCACAAAATTATGCAAAAAAAACTATTTCTAATTGTGTCACATAGAATATATATGTGTGATATTATTCATTTTAATCACCAAAATACAATTGAATCATCAGTCAGACTGCAAACTCAGTGAGTATCACATAGCAATTTTAATAGGGTGATTTTTTATTAAGTTGATATTTGTGGTATAAGTGTGCTGTTGAATATTATAATACTTGTCCTAGGAATTCAGCATATTTACTCTACTGTGTGCTATGTAATATCTTAATTCACCCACCATCTTTCTTTTTCTTTTTTAAAATATATTTTTATTGATTTCAGAGAGGAAGGGTGAGGGAGAGAGAGGCAGAAACATCAATGATGAGAGAGAATCATCAGCCGACTGCATCCTGCAAGCCCCCTACCAGAATTCAAACCCTCAACCTAGACGTGCCCTGACTCCTGACCAGAAATTGACTGTGACCTCCTGGTTCATAGGTCGACACTGAAACACTGAGCCACTCCAGCTGGGCCACCATTTTTCTTTATTTAAAATACTGTGCAAAATATGTATTTAGTCTTCCCTTGATGTAAGTAAATCATTTATATGTTAAGTCAATATTATCATGTCTTATTATGCAATAACATTACAAATAGCATTATGTGTTTCTACAATGGACAGTATGAGATTTTGAAATATTATTAGCTAAAAATGATTATTCACATAATCAGAAAATGCTTATATCCCATTTGTCATAGATCATCATCAAAGCCTGAAGCACATATTTAAATATGTGTAAGTCTACACTATAGCATACTAGGTGTCCTAAACACTGCATCCTGGAAATCTCTAGAGCATTCCTGTAAATTCTTTACTGAGCTTCCAAGAGAGTGAGGGAGGCCAGAGAGCTTAAAACATAATAGGGAAGGTCAATTGGGGGGAAAAAAGGAGACATATGGACTACTATTTGTAATACTTTAAACAATAAAAAAGAAAAATAAATGAATAAAACATAACAGGGTGTAGGAAAACAGCATTCTAAACAGTCACTGAAGACACCTGCTCTTAGTGATAAGCCATTTGTGCTAATCTCAATATACTGACGTTAATATTAGTATAAGAGGCAGGAAACATCACTGAATCCCCACAAAAGTCTTGGACCCTCATAGAACTAGAAGAAAACCGATTTTCCATTCAAAGAGGAATGCTTATCTGTATCGGCCTAGGATATCAGAAGGGGAAAGATCTCTTCACAGAAAATTTATAGTGATTACATGTTTCTCACGTAGGCTTAGGATTTGTATTATTTATGTTGTTGTCATGATGCAGGAAATGTTGGAGTTGAGAAATTTAAGATAACATGATCCCAAGTTGATAGCTCCCAGGGGGCATGGCAGAAGTAAAAGCAAGTCTCTGCTGCAGAGATATGGCCCTAGCCAGACATCTCAGGAGTCTCACTGCATATCCAGTGTCTTTCGATCACTCATTTTGTTTTGCCCTCTATTTTGCAGCTTTCTGTGTATTTTCCATGTCACTACCTCTGTCTTTAGGTTTACACAACCTACTGTTCACTACAGCTGTTGAATTTTAAAGTTACAATAATTTCATTTTTTTTAACTTCTAAAAGTTTTTTTTTTCTAACCCTGATGAGTTTTTAAAATAATCTTTACTGCCTTGTCTTTCTTTAGGGACTGAGAAAGAGTGGAGAAGAGGGTCTGGGCATATACCACTAGTAATTTATCAAACATTTTGTAGATAGTTGTTTTGCATTGTATCTGATATTGCAACATGAATTACTCAGCTATCTGATTTAACTATGATTTATAGTTGCTACTCCTCACACATGGTGACTCATTTCTTTGCATGAGAATATTGAAGTCTTTATTATATTTGCCTTAGTAAGATGTGAATGGACAGTACCAACCTAGAACAAACTTTTAATTCCTTGCCCTGGGTTTTCATAATCAAAATATATCCATTTCAACTCTACAGAGGTAAGAACAGTCTTCCTATTATAAATTTTCAGGTGGCCAGTGCTTTTTTAAAGAAATTCTCCAAAATAGGACTTACCTAGATATTAAAATGTGTTCATCTGCAGATAATGCAAATGATACGTAATCTGTTTTTAGCCACATCTCTTCCTAGTCCTGCATGTTTATTCAATCACTTTGATTGAGGAATATATTGTTCTTTATTGACTTCAAGTCTCAGAGGAAGTTAAGACTTAAATTGTTCAATATTTAACATAATCCTATCTAATAAAAGAGAAAAATGGTAATTGGCGTACGACGATACCCTTTTCATTGGCTAATCAGGGCTATATGCAAATTAACTGCCAACTAAGATTGACAGTTAACTGCCAACAAGATGGCGGTTAATTTGCATATGTAGGCACAATGCAGGGAGGCGAAAGGGAAAGCAGGAAGAAGCCCCCTGCCACTGACAGTGATCGGAAACCCAGGGGGGAGCTAAGAGCTGGGGGGCAGGGCAAAGGCGGGGGCCGCCTTTGCCCTGCCCCCCAGCCATGATCGGAGAATCAGGCGCCTTTTCCACCCTGGCCAGTGATAGCAGGAAGTAGGGGTGGAGCCAGCGATGGAAACTGGGCACGGTCGAAGCTGGCAGTCCCAGGAGCTAGGGGTCCCTTGCCTGGGCCTAAAGCGGAGCCCACGATCATGGGGCCGCTGCAGCTGTGGGTCCCCGCTGCCCGGGCCGGACGCCTAGGCCAGAGGCGTTAGGCCTGGGCAGGGGCGGAGCCTGCAACCGCGGGGAGCTGGGGGTCCCCTGCCCAGGCCTGACACCTCTGCCGGAGGCCTCAGGCCTGGTCAAGGGGCCAATCCGGTGATTGGTGATCGGAGGGTGATGAGGGTCAACTCCTCTGGCCGAGGCATCAGGCATCAGGCCTGGGTGGGGGGCAGAGCCGGGGATTGGGGGGATATGATGGTCCCCTTGCCCAGGCCTGAAGCCTGGGTCAGAGGCGTCAGGCTTGGGCGGGGGGTGGAGCAAGCGATCAGAGGGAGATGGGGGTCCCCTACCCAGGCATGATTCCTGGGCCAGAGGCCTCAGGCCTGGGCAGGGGCCAGAGCCAGTGATCGGGGGGAGATGGGGGTCCCCTGTCCAAGCCTGACACCTCTGGCGGAGGCGTCAGGCCTGGGCAAGGGGCCGATCAGGCGATCGGAGGGTGATGGGGGTCTATGCCTCTGGCGGAGGCGTCAGGCCTGGGCAGGGGCCGATCAGGCGATCGGAGGGTGATGGGGGTCTATGCCTCTGGCGGAGGCGTCAGGCCTGGGCAAGGGGCCGATCCTGCGATTGGAGGGTGATGGGGGTCAACGCCTGAGGGCTCCCAGTATGTGAGAGGGGGCAGGCTGGGCTGAGGGACACTCCCCTCCCCACACACACCCAGTGCACGAATTTCGTGCACCGGGCCTCTAGTATTACATATATTTGACAAACTTCAAAACCTATTTTTGAATAAAAATGAGAACAAACAGAAAATAATGCAAAACATTTTTTACTTGACAGAGTTAAGTTAGAGAACTGCTGTACCCACTTTGTTCAGTGGTATATTTCAAGAGATAGAAGAGTATCTGGCAGAGTAGGTTCATTTGTTAAAAGATAGAGCACATTAGCTTGCCTTGCTTAATATAAATATTACACTAAGTTGGAAAAATTAGAAGCATATTGTGTCAAATTGGGGCATGAAAAAGATGAATATTATTATTGCTTAAACCCAAAGTATCTACAACTCACTAAAATAAATGAATAGCTAGAAGTAAGATAAATATTTTTAAAATCAATTATATTCTATATGTTAATCAAAGATATTTTTAAAAAGTAATTAAAAGAAAGATACTACTTATAACAGCAACAACCAAAATACTCAGGGATAAATCTAGCAAAAAATAAAGCTTTTCCTATGGAGGTGCATAAAACTTTATTAAGAGATATTAAGGGTATAATATCACATTCATAGGTAAGTCTCACCAACATAAAGATAACATTTTTCCCAAATTGCTCTGAATTTAATATGATATCGATAATTTTCTACAGAAGTTATTATAAAACATGACAATCATATTTTATTTGAAAGAGATAGTTGCCAAGAATGGCTAAGACCATAATAAAGAGGATGTGGGAAAATTTTTCCTACCTGATTTAAGGCCTATCAGCTATAGCTATTAGCACAGAAACAATTGAACGTATTTATTTATGTAATGAAAACAGAGCCCTGAAATTAAGCCTCACATATGAGGAAGCATAAAATATGATAAAGTTGGCATTAGTCTTTAGTGAGTCAATGCTATTAATATCAATCATTAGTAATATAATTAAAAATACTAAAATTTAATCTCTAATCCAAAGACAGATATCGATTCCAGGCAATTTAAAAGATTTACATGTGGGGAGGGTGCTTAAAAATAGAGAAGATTATTATATTGAAGTGTGCTGGCTATTTGTGGAATTTCCCCTACTTTATTACAAACTTCTGCGCCTTTTCCTTATATGGCAGATGGCTAGAAGTATGAAACATATATTTCCTAGATTTTCCATTTTCTCTTCACTATGTTTCTTTCTTCACTGGCGAAGGCCTCACAGCAGCTTATGGTTTTGGCCTCTGTTTCTGTGAGGAAGACACCAGCATCAGGAGACTGGGCTCCTCCGAACGCACATGAGGGAACCCAGGCTGCAGTCTGCCCACCAGTCACGCTAACAATAGCAGGGGCAGCAGCTTCAGAGTTAAAACATTGTTAAAGCTCTTGTGGGCTCTGGATTAAGACTCCTTTTTGTATCACTTTATATTTCCAACATTTTGTAGATAATATACTGCATTTCCATCACTGTTTGAAATACATAGAAAATTTCTGGTTTCCTGGCACACTATTAACTGAGGAAAAGGGAAAATACTAACTTCTTTAGATCTGCTTTAAAAATGGCGAAGTATGGCCCTAGCTGGTGTCATTCAGTGGTTACAGCGGCAGTCTGTGCATCAAAGTGCTTTGGGTACAATTCCTGGTTAAGGGCAGGTACTTAGGTTGAAGGTTTGATCATCAGCCCTGGTTTGGGTGTGTTTGGGAGGCAACCAATGGATGTGTCTCTCTCACATCGATGCTTCTCTCTAGCTTCCTCCCCTCCTTTAAAGTCTCTCTAAAAATCAATGGGAAAAAAAATCCTCAGGTGAGGATTAACAAACATACCAACAAAAAATGGTTAAGTATGCAGTAAGAACAGAATCATTAACATTACATTTATGATAGTGATGATCTCTGGGCTGAGGAATGAGGAATTATGGCAAGTCAGGGGAATCTTTACAGGCAACTTCAGCTATGTTAGCCATTCTTGATTACTTAACCTAAGTGGAAGTGCATTGGTAATCTCTCTATATATAAAAGCCTAAGCAACTGTTGCAACCGAAACAACTGAATGGACAACCAAACAGGCTGCAAGGGGCGATCAGGCCGGCCGGGGTGTTAGTGAGTGCCAACCAAATGACTGAGCAGCAGGCTGTATGGGGCTACCAGGCTGGCAAGGGGGGAAGTGAAGGGTGACCAAACCACCAAACAACAGGTTGCGTGGGAATACCAGGCCTGCAGGGTTGCAGTGAGGGTCAACCAAACTGAATAGCAGGCTGTATGGGGTGACCAGGCCGGCAGGGGGGTAGTTGGGGGTGACCAGGCCAGGAGGGGGGGCAGTTAGGGGCAATCAGGCAAGCAGGCAGGTGAGCAGTTAGGAGCAAGTGGTCCCAGATTGTGAGGGGGATGTCCGACTGCCGGGACCAGGATCAGGCCTAAACTGGCAGTCAGACATCCCTCGAGGGGGTCCTGGATTAGAGAGGGTGCAGGCTGGCCTGAGGAAACCCCCCCACCCCCGTGCACGAATTTTGTGCACCGGGTCTCTAGTTTTTATATAATACTAGAGGCCCGGTGCACAAAAACTTGTGCACGGGTGGGGGTGGGTGTCCCTCAGCCCCACTTGTGCCCTCTCACAGTCTGGGACCCCCGGGAGATAACAACCTGCTGGCTTAGGCCTGGGTGGCAGAGGGCAGGCCCAACCCTAGGTGCAGCCCCTGGTCAGGCTCAGGGCAGGGCCGACTGAGGAGTTGGGGCACCGCCCTGTGTCATGCACAGGGCATGGTGGATCGGGAGGAGGTTGGGATGCCACCCCCAGTCACGCTCAAGGTAGGGCCGATTTGGGGGTTGGGGTGCCACCCCTGTCACACTCAAGACAGGGTTGATGGGGAAGTTGCGGTGCCACCCCCTGTCACACACAGAGCAGGGCCGATCAGGGGTTTGGGACACTGCCCCCTGTCACCCACAGAGCAGGTCCCATCAGGGGGGTTGGGGCAGTCCCCCCTGTCACACTCAGGGCAGGGCCGATGGGTGTGTTGGGGAGCCGCACCCTGTCACTCACAGAGCAGGGTGGATCAGAGGGTTGGGGAGCTCCCCCCTATCAGGCACAGAGCAGGGCTGATCAGGGGGTTGGGGAGCCTTTTCCTGTCACAAACAGAGCAGGGCAGATAGGGAGGTTGTAGACCCGCCCCCTGTCACACACAGAGCTGCAGGGTGATCAGGGGGTTTGGGCGCTGCTTCCTGTCACGCTGCTCCAGGGGCCAGGAGGCCTCGCGGCTCCTCTGGACACAGGGGCAGTGAGGCCTCACTGCTCTGCTGATCCCGGTGCTGGGAGGCCTTGAGGCTCCGCTGATCCCAGTGCCGGGAGGCCTCGTGGCTCTGCTGATCCCAGTGCTGGGAGGCATATTACCCTTTAACTATATAGGATAGAGGCCTGGTGCACGGGTGGGGGCTGGCTGGTTTGCCCTGAAGGGTGTCCTGGGTCAGGGTGGGGGTCCAGCTTGGGTGCCTGGCCAGCCTGGATGAGGGGATGATGGCTGCTTGCAACTGGTCACACCCCCTTCAGGGTGGGGGTCCCCACTGGGGTGCCTGGCCATTCTGGGTGAGGGGCTGAGGGCCGTTTTCAGGCTGGCGGATGACTGAAGCTCCCAACCTCTCTTGTTTTCTTTTTATTCTGGGATTTATTTACCTTCTATGGCTGTCACTGGAACTGAGAGCTGGCTTTAGCTCTGAGGCTCGGCTTCAGCTCTGAGACCTCTGCTACTGAAAGCAGGTATCTGGTTTGTTTGGGTTCTATAATTCTAACACTGTTGCAACTCCAGATCAGCCGGCTGGCTGAAAGTATGGCGATTGTTTAGCCTCTATAATTGCAACATAGTTTCTTAGAGTGCAAGCTCAGAGCCCAGCAGCAGCAGGCAGGGAACCTTGGCTTCCTCCTTCACTGGAGCAAGCAAGCCTCCTGTTCCCTTCAGCTGCCTGCCTGCCGGCCGCCATCTTGGTTAGCAGTTAATTTGCATATCGCCCTGATTAGCCAATGGGAAGTGTGTTGGAGGTATGGTAAATTACCATGTTTGTCTATTATTAGATAGGATTTTATGTATTTTAAATGTCTAAATTTAGCATAATGTATTATTGTTATATATGATATGTAAGAAATATGTAATATAGCCCTAGCTGGTTTGGCTCAGTGGATACAGCATTGACCTGCGGACTGAAGGGTACCAGGTTCCATTCCGGTCAAAGGCACATGCCCTGGTTGTGGGCTCAATTCCCTGTAGGGGTTGTCCTGGAGGTAGCCGATCAATGATTCTCTCTCATCATTGATGTTTCTACCTCTCTCTCTCCCTCTCCCTTCCTCTCTGAAATCAATAAAAATATATTAAAAAATAAATATGTAATATAGAATTCTTAAGAATACATGATCAGGTCACAAAAGTCAATGTTTGCTGGCATAAGAAACAGACATGAAAAAATTTGACCATATCCTTGAGTAGGCCTGCTTCTGGCCTTGCTTCCTATAGTGTTTCCATAACACAGCAGACAGAGGGGCCATTGCTAACATTGAAGCAAATGATGTCATTCCTCTGTTCAAAACCCTCTGATGGCTCTGAACTAATTCTGAGGAAACCCCCAAATCCCTACTATGTCCTTTAGGACTGTACACAACCTGGTTTCCCATTACTGTTCTAACATCTTCTTTTTGTTTATTTGTTCTGTTTGTCCAGTCCCATAGGTTCTGGGCTGTTTCTTGAACATATCAGGCAGGCCCTCCCCCCAGCTGCAGGATATTTCTCCTGCTAATATCTGTAAGACTAACTTGTTCACTTTCCCCCTATCTTTACCCAAAATTCACTTTTCTAAAGGGCTTTCCTGCTGTCCCTTCTTAAGGCATTTCCAGTCTCAGTAGCATCATTTTTTTCCCACTTTTCCAGTACACGCCATTATTTTAATTTAATTTTTGTTAATAATCACCGAAAGATATCTTTCATTGATTTTTATTTTATTTTTTTAGCGGGAGTGGAAGGTAGGGGTAAGGAGGGGAGAGAGTTATAGAGAGACAGAGAGAGAAACATCCATGTGAGAGAGATACATGTATTGGTGGCCTACTGCATGCACCCCAACTGGGGCACATGTCATTATTTCACATGCAATCTATTTTAATTATTTTAGTTATTCCCTGCTTCTTCACTAGATCATAAAGTGCATAGAAGGGAAGGATTTTTGGAGGAAACACTGCTGCTTGGCAATTTGTTGAATGAATACACGAATAAATGGGTATCATATCTTCCCACTGCAATCAGGATATATTTCAGTTGAATTTTTGCCATGTCCTTTGCCAATAGCATTTAAAGATATGGCATATTTAAAGGAAGATTGGAGGGCTTAAAAAGCTAAATTCAAGAAAAGAATCAATGAAACAAACTATTATATTAAAGGTTAGAAACTGACTCTAAATTATTTTTGCACTTAGCAGCGATTTGAATGTTTCTCTTTATATTTTTAAAATCAGATCAAATGGTAGTTTTATCTTTGTTGTGCACTCATAGAGTTGTTGTTTTTTTAATACTCTTGTAGCTCAATTGCATAAAGCACATCCAAAAATAAGGTAAAATCGACTTCTTGGAACTTTTATGATTGCTTTATATCTATTAAAATATAAATAAATGTCTCTAGGATGCTTCATTAGAAAATATCAGAAAAATTGCATTTCTGAGATACTTTTAAGTGATTTTTTGATGGAAAATTTTATACATATTTTATAAAATAATATCATATAGCCAAATGCTGTTAGTGAAGATCATTTGCAGCCAAGCAGTTCCTGATGACAAAAATATTAGAATATCATTATGTTATCTATTAATAAAGTGCTATTTTTGCATTTTTTGACACATGGAAGCAGGCTATCTGTGTGTATTTTGCTGATAATCACTCATGTGTTCAGCATTTATAATCTGAACATTCATCCTAAATGGGATTCTTTATAGAATCTTACTATTTATATTTATTTAGTTGTTTCATATAAAGTTTTATAAACTGAAACTACCATAACTCAAAGATGTGTATAGTAATACATATAAAGTATTAGTATGTTTTTCTCAGCTGAATGCAGACATTTTAACACTATTTTTTTCTGAATATAGAGAAGCTCCTTACACTTCATGCATACATAGAGGTATTTGTTTTGTTGTCATTGGTAAATACGGTGGCAATGACTATTGGTATTACATATTTAGCATCCCCACTTAAGTTTTATACTATAAGGAAGGCATCTTGTAAACAAATATTATTAAGGACATTATGTGCAGTGACTTTATTTTTTCTTTCTTATGATTGTGACAAATCGTAACTACCAAGTTCTCAGTGATGAGACTCTCAGGTACTGTTCCTGTGCTTTCTATTGTTTTTTCCAGTGACCCAGTTGGAGATGAGATGATTAAGTGCTATATTTAAAAATGCAACATTATTAAAAGCCCAGTGAAAAAAATAAAGCCCTGGCATTGTCATCATAAAATCCAAGTTCAAGTACTATCTACTCATAAATTCAGGTCTTGGGAAAATATTTTTTTTTTACTTGAGTTTTTTATTCTGTAAAATTATTCCCTAAACTCTCATGGCTCCACAGAAGTGCCTCAAAGATATCAGTCCCAAATTGTATGGGAAACAAACCAACTCCATTTTAACTGGAAAAGCTCTGCCTTTAATATATTTTATATCTATAATTTCTAAGATTTTCTCATTACTTTATTCTATTGTTTTTATATTCTATATTATCAGTAAGTCAACATATATTATGAATCTAATCATTTCCAAACATTTTCTGTTATAATGGACTTACAGGCTTTTGTTGGAACACTTATTTGTTTGATGGTTTGCTTGGTTATGTGAACTGTTTCAACAATGGAATTTTTAAGAATGTAGATTAGTGATATGGAATTTTTTGTTTAAAATGTGAAATTCATTAAAGGCAATGTAAATGTTGAAATTGGACACATGGGGTTTTTGATTTCCAAGTATAGATTATATAAAAACTGTAATCCAAAGCAAGTTTGAAGTTACTTTTGTTTGATTACTTGAAGTACCTCATTTTACTAAGTCAATAAATTTCAACCACTCTTCTGTCCTAGTGCCTCTGAGGGATATGCTTCGTTGTCATCAGTAAGAGTGGAACATTATAGTAGTGCTTGTGAAGTGAGAAATGGCCAGTTTGTACTTTCTAAATGATTGGTTTAGATTGTTTTCTAACTCTAGGCACACAGATTCATACTAGAGTCATGTTATGATATCTAATTATTGGTCATAGAAATGTTTATTTTCATAAAATGAAAAAAATATTTATGAACTTATAACACTAGATTTGATACTAAAATGATTACATTTCTACATAATCTTGAGTACTGAAGAAATAAAAGAGAAATGCTACAATTTTTATTTGAATTTTTTTATCTTTGTTTCTTAATTCCAATAAATATTACTTTTCCTTTTCTAGCAATAGAGATTTTCCCCCTGAACACCCAATGAGCAGAATAGTTATACCAGACAGTAAAATTTAATGGAAATATCTAAGAATAGATATTCATAAAGAAGAATGTTTGAGGACATTGTGTAGGAACTGCTAGATAACACTTTTCTTATAATTCTTTTTAATAAGTCAAAATTATTAATGTTAATTTATTTGGATTTTAGATTACAGGTTTCTCAATGTTTTAAAGTGAAAGTTGTACATAAGGTAATAATAATAATAATAATAATAATAATAATAACACACTTTCTGAGATGATAAAATGTAAACTTTTTCGGTAGAACAAATCTTTCCAGATCTGACTCTATCTGATAGATATGGTAATGCAATTGATTGAACACACTATTGCTGGTAAAATAAGTCATTGAGTATGTGTTTCTTGAATTAGAATGCTTAAAAATATTGAATATGTTGATTTTTAATATAAAAGAGGCATAAACATCACCTACTTCAAGTCTAGGTTTCTAAAATGAGCCTCATTCTTATTTCTTAAATACATGAATGCATGAATTAGTGATTAAGTAAATTAATGAATGATTATTTGAGGCTGTTTAATGGCTTAATTCTACAGTCCTAGGACTCTGGTATGAGGTCATATATGTGTCTGTGTATCAGTTTCTGAATCTATAAAATAGGAAGTATCTAATTTATTTTCCTAAAGAGGTAGGAGCACAGGATATTAATGACAGGAATTCATTTAACAAAATTTGACAGAAGAGGGGAACATAGAAGTGTCCAGGGGGCTGTAGTAAATGAACCAGGAAGACAATGATAGATGGAAAAGTTGAGTGAAAAGTTGGGCAGATTGACAAAATAGATCATTATTCTCAAATGTCTAGACAGAGAGAAAGATCCTCGGTAGAGTCCAATGAATGACATGAGAGGTCCCAGGACTACTGAGAATATTTTAAACACTTTTATAGAATCCCAGGGGTTCCTGTTCAACAGGAAGACATTACTAAAGGTGTAAAATTGGAGGTGGTAACATGTTGCCAATTAACAAATTAATTTTATAGTATCATGGCCATAAACTTAATTGTGAAAATTCTTAGCTTTTTGTTTGTTTGTTTTGTCAATCCTCACTCAATAATATTTTTCCCATTGATTTCCAGAGAGAAAGAAAGGGAGGGAGGGAAAGAAAGGAAGGGAGGGAGGGAAAGAAAGAGAGAGAAACATAGATGTGAGAGAGACACATAGATTGGTTGCCTCCCACATGCACCCTGACCAGGGCTGGGGATTGAACCTGAAACCTAGGTACATGACCTTGACTGAGAATAAAACCCACCACTCTTCCATGTGCTGGAGAACTCTTTAACCACTGAGATACATCAGCCAGGGCAAAATCCTCAGATTTATATATCTATATTTTTTACTCATAGAAGGTATGTCTCTAAGTTCATTGCAAATTAGTTCTGATAACCCCCAAAGGAAAACTCTCCTACAAAATAAAAAATGTGTTGTATGGTATCATCAAGAGACACCATTTTGAGTATAGTTCCCAAAGACAGGTATGGCTAGTAAAAATAAATAAATAAATAAAAAGTGATATTTTTTTTTGGGGGGGGGGGCGGGGGACCGGCCAGCATAGCTCAGTGGTAGATCATCAACCTATGAACCAAGAGGTCATGGTTCAATTTCTAGTTGGGGCACATGACTGGGTTGCAGGTTCGATCCCCTTATGGGGTGTGTAGGAGGCAGGCAATCAATGATTCTCTCTCATCATTGATGTTTTTATCCCTTTCTCCCTCTCTCTTCCTCTCTGAAATCAATAAAAGTATTTTTTAAAAAAGTGTTGAAGTATTTTTTTTCCATTTTGAGACATTTCACAGTAAATTATTCATTTCAAAAGAACCTTTAAAGTATGAAAAAATTAAAGCATAGCTGAAAAATAATCATCATTTTTACCATATTAAAAAATCTGACTAAATTTAAAATATTTAGCTGGAATTTATGCATGCATACTATAAAAGAGCCTCACAAATAGTAGAAAATATGATGCCCATATTTCTTTTGTCTGTATGTAGCCATCGGTGAAATAAGGAATAAAAATGAATCAAAAGGAAGAGGAGAAGGCAATTGTGTTCATTTAGTTGTTTATTGATTGATTCATTCATTCATTTATTAATTTGTAATCTTTCCATACTGTTTATTTTAATTTCAAATAAGGTTCTGCTGTTTTAATTTGTTGTTGCTTTAATATGTTTTGTTTTAGTACTTCAGAGATAAGTATTTGAGATTATGTTTCTTCTTTCTGTTTTCCTTCCTCCCTTCCTCCCTCCCTTCATTTCCCTTCCTTCATCCCTCACTTTTTTTCCTTCTTTCTTTTGTGGAAATGCCGTCCTGTTTATTCTGCATTATAAAAATATTTTTAACTGAAGCAAATAACATTAAAAACAATACCTTTGGCATTTTATTTGAAATTATTTTCCATTCACTGTGATACTTTCTTAAACATGTAAACAAAATAATTATACTCTTGCTTGTTTTTATCTTTTCTCCATTTATAAGGAATAATTTGCCTCTGTGTGTGAGTGTGTGTGGTATGTGCATATATGTATAGTGTATGTGTGTTGGTGTGGGGGAGGGTGTATAGATAAGAGGGTGGATACATGGGTGTGTAACTGTTTTAGAAGGAGAGGTCATTGAAACCAACTGGTCTTTGGTTTTTTAAATCCAATATCTATTAAAATTCTTAATGATATTAATAGAACCTTGAATATTACATTTTAAATTATTCTCATATGTTTAAAAATATTAGTTCTGACAACTATGGAATTTTATAATCTGTTCATAATAAAATTAACAATCCTAACAAAATTATTTTTATTTGTTACTTCCATTTGTTAAAACCTGCCAGCATGTATAGATTTATTTTTTGCATTTTTCTACCTCAATGCATATATAATTTTATATTTTGAACTTTCAAAATTATTTCAATAGATTTTCTTAAAAAGTAGTTATAGGTTTCCAGGATAATTTGTAGAGAGATTATATTTATATCCTTACTGGTACTTCTGCATAGCCTCCCCCATTATCAACATTCCACAAAATTTTAAAATTGATTATTATATAACAATTCAAATAATTTTCTTTTACATTTTAATTATTTTAATAGAAACATGCTGCTATACAAGCTTTATGCCATGAGCTCTTAAAATGATGGTGGTTTAATATGGGTTATATGCCTTTATTATTTTTCAAACTCTTAAGTATAGAACATATGCATGAATAATGTCCCATATCTTAGTGTATTACTTTATTCTAACACATTAGATATCTTTGTTTACTTTCGTAATTATATGTTTAAACTTTATAGATTATAATGTAACTACTATTTCAGATGTTCAAAGAAACAGTCCAGACTGTTTAAGTTTAGATCTAATTTGCGTGTCAAAATCTACCTTTTTCAGAATTTTCAGAGGCTCCCATAATTCACCTTGGATACCACATAGTTATTGAGAGGATAAGTTTAACATAATACAAGCACATAGAGGAAAGAAATATTGGAGAGAAGCAGATGACCAAGAACCATATCATGGCAGATACACACAGTTAAGAGGCAGAAAGCATAAAGAGTTAGGAAATTATATAGATAGGGGGAAAATGTAGGATTATTTCCTCTAGTGTAGGTAGGGGTAAAGGGCTGCAAAATCAGTGTATGATGCTCTTTAAAATGGAAAGTGTTATCTAACTTAGAAGGATGGCGTGATATCCTATCTAATAAAAGAGAATCATGGTAATTGGGGTACGACCACTACCCTTCCCATTGGCTAATCAGGGCGATATGCAAATTAACTGCCAGCCAAGATGGCGGCCAGCAGCCAGGCAGCTTGAAACTAACATGAGGCTCGCTTGCTTCAGTGACGGAGGACTCCAACGTTCCCCGCCTGCCGCTGCAGGCCTCTGAGCTGGCAGTTTGAAACATAGTTACAAAAATAGAAGCTAAACAAAACCCCAGAAACCAGCTTTCAGCTAGCCGGGATCTCAGACCTGGAGTTGATACAGAGTTTTGATTGTAGAACCCAAACAAACCAGATACCTGCTTTCAGGAGCGGAAGCCTAAGAGCTGGAGCCTCAGAGCTACAGCTGGCTCAGAATAAAAAAAAAGAAAGAAAGAAAGAAAGAAAGAAAGAAAGAAAGAAAGAAAGAAAGAAAGAAAGAAAGAAAGAAAGAAAGAAAGGAGCAGTTGGGAGCTACAGTCCCAGCCTGAAAACAGCCCTCAGCCCCTCACCCAGACTGGCCAGGCACCCCATTGGGACGCCCACCCTGAAGGGTGTGTGACCAGCTGCAAACAGCCATCATCCCCTCATCCAGGCTGGCCAGACACCACAGTGGAGACCCCCACCCTGATCCAGGACAACCTTCAGGGCAAACCAGCCAGCTCCCACCCATGCACCAGGCCTCTATTCTATATAGTGAAAGGGTAATATGCCTCCCAGCACCGGGATCAGTGGAGCCACAAGGTCTCCAGGCACCAGGATCAGCATGACAGGAGGTAGCACCCAAATGCTCTGATGGCCCTGTGTCTCTGTGTGTGACAGGGGGCGGGACCACAACCTCCCTATCAGCCCTGCTCTGTTCCTGACAGGGGAAGGTGCCCCAACCCTCTGATCGGCCCTGCTCTGTGCCTGATAGGGGGGAGCTCCCCAACCTCCTGACCCGCCCTGCTCTGTGCATGACAAGGGGGAGCTCCCCAACCCCCTGATGGACCCTGCTCTGTGCATGACACACGGGAGCTCCCCAACCCCCAGATTGGCCTTGCTCTGTGCGTGACAGGGGGTGGCGCCGCAACCTCCCCATTGACCCTGCCTTGAGTGTGACAGGGGGCGTTGCCCCAACCCCCCAATCGGCCCTACCCTGAGCGTGACTGAGGGTGGCATCGCAATCTCCCAATCTGCCCTGCTCTGTGCATGACCAGGGGCGGCGCCCCAACTCCCCAATCGGCCCTGCTCTGAGCCCGACCAGGGGCTGCACCTAGGGATAAGGCCTTCCCTCTGCCACACTGGAGCAGGCCTAAGCCAGCAGGTTGTTATCTCCTGAGGGGTCCCTGACTGTGAGAGGGCACAGGCCAGGCTGAGGGACCCCCCTCCCCCCGGAGTGCACAAATTTTTGTGCACGGGGCCTCTAGTCTACACTAATACAAGACAAACATGCAAATTGACAGTACCTTCACTACACCGTAAGCCATGCCCACCAGCCAATCAGAGTGGCTATATGCAAATTAACCCAACCAAGATGGTGGCCGGCAGCCACGGAACTGGAGCAAGCAGGCGGCTTTGTTGCCCCACTGATGAAGGAAGCCAAGCTTCCCGCCTGCCGCAGCAGGCTCTGAGCTCCACTCAAAGCAACAAAGTTTCAATTATAGAAGGTACATAAACCCCAGATACCTGTTTCAGCTGGCCATGGCCACGGAGCTGGAGCGAGCAGGAGGCTTGGGTTTCCCCTGGTGATGGAGGAAGCCAAGCTTCCCTACCGCCCGCCCTGCTCACTATGACACACAGTGACCACCAGGGGGCAGATGCTCAATGCAGGAGCTGCCCCCTGGTGGTCAGTGTGTTCCCACAGGGGGAGCTCTGCTCAGCCACAAGCCAAGCTGCCAGCTGCCAGTACAGCAGTGATGGTGGTAGCCTCTCCCACCTCCTCAGCAGTGCTAAGGATGTCCAACTGCAGCTTAGGCCTGCTCCCCGCTGGCAAGTGGACATCCCCCAAGGGTTGCTGGGCTGCCAGAGGGATGTCTGACTGCCAGCTTAGGCCCAATTCCTATGGGAGCAGCAGGTGGACATCCCCTGAGGGGTCCCAGTCTGTGAGAGGACACAGGCCAGGCTGAGAGACGCCCCCCCCAAGTACATGAATTTTTGTGCACCAGGCCCCTAGTCTATACTATTAAAAGGGTAATATGCTAATTAGACCAGATAGACCGGACATCGTCCGGATGTCCTTTCAGGCAAAGCCAGAGTTGTGAGGGCCGAGGCAGAGGTGTTAGGGTGATCAGACAGGCAGGCAGAGAAGTTAGGGGCGATCAGGCCAGCAGGGGAGAGAATTTAGGAGTGATCTGGCAGGCAGGCAGAGGGGTTAGGGACGTTCAAGCAGACAGGCAGGTGAGCAGTTAGGAGCTTGAGGTCCCAGATTGCTAGAAGGATGTCCACCTGCCGGTTTAGGCCTTATCCCTGCCTAAACTGGCAGCTGGATATCCCCCAAGGGGTCCAGGATTGGAGAGGGTGCAGGCCAGGCTGAGGGAACTCCCATTCCATGCATGAATTTTGTGCACCGGGCCTCTAGGCTATAATAATAAAAGCATAGTATGTTAATTAGACCTGACAGCCAAACGACCTTCCAGAAGCCCTTCTGGACAAAGCCAGGGTGCCAGGGCTGAGCCCATTGCATGAATTTCGTGCATCGGGCCTCTAGTATAAGAATTAAAAGGCTCTTAACCTGAGGGCACAAATGATAGACCTACAAGGGTTGGCACACAAACTAAGTTACCCCAGTTGTGTCACAATGTGAGGTTAAAAAGCTATAAGAAGTTAAATATGGACAAATGGCTATTCTACAGTATCTATGGCTAAAGACTAATAGGAACAAAACTAAATGCAAAGAAGTGGATAAAATTCAAGTAGGTGTAAATAAGATGACCAACTCTGTTATTCTTGGTTTGCTGCCCTGTTATAAATACACATTGCAGACTCATCTTTTCCTGATAAATTAATTACATGACGGTTTCATATTTGAACATATCTGGGAAAATAAAAATTATCTCTAAAAAGCTTTTATCACTAATTGATATAGTATAAAATAAAAATCAAAAGAAAGTCAACATTGCTCTTTCTATTCCTTTGATGGAAAAAGAAAAAAATAGGAGAAGGCTTTGACAAAGAAATGCTTTTACTGTTCAAAGGGGACTTGTTTAGGAAACTGAACACATTAGCATCTGATGCTTGAGCTTTCCTTTCAAAGTGACATTAAGCTGAGTAATAATAATCTCCTCCCTTCTGACTTCTGTAAATAAATACATTCAAACATGAAACCTTGCACTGAGGCATGAGGCTTACAGTAGTTTTTACCTTTAATGAGATAAGGGCAAATGAAAGAGTAAAAATGATATGTTAATGAGAAGAGGGATCAGAGCAGCCCTGGCAGCTTCAGGATGTAAAGAACTTTTATTCTTCATAAATGTGTAGAGAGTTTCCTTCACTTGTTAACCTCTGTGCATTTTTATTACATGTGAAAGACCATAGGAACTTCCAACTGTAAAGGCACTTTGACTTGGTTGTTTGTATTGCTTGGCCAGGAATTTATATTTCCTTATGGTAGAGTCATCCCTCAGGGATTGCTTCCTCTTCCCTAAGAATCTAACTTTTATTTATTTATTATTAACTCCTGTCCCTCTGATATGTACACTGCATTACACACCCTTCATTCCTGTCATAGGAACAGGACTCCTTCACTTTAATTAAGAAATATACCACTTAGCCTTGAGTTTCCCTCTCCAACCCATGCTATACTGCTTTATTACAACCTCTAAAACTAAACTTCACATTTTATTGTTATAGTAGAGGCCCGGTGCACAAAATTTATGCACTGGGAGGGGGTTTGTCCCTCAGCCCAGTCTGCACCCTCTCCAATCTGGAACCCCTCAGGGGATGTCAGACTGCCGGTTAAGGCCTCATCTCACAATCTGAGATGGCTGGCTCCCAACCGCTCACCTGCCAGCCTGCCTGATTGCCCCCTGACACTCCCCTGTGATCCTGATTGATGCCTAACTGCTCCCCTTCCAGCCCGACCGCCCCCCAACTGCCCTCCCCTGCCAGCCCAATCACTCCCGACTGCCCTCCCTGCAGGTCTGGTTGCCCCTAACTGCCCTCCATGCAGACCTGGTGTCCCCCCCCCCCCAACTGCCCTCCTTCCCCTGCAGGCCTAGTTGCCCTTAACTGCCCTCCCTTGATGGCCTGGTCACCCCCAACTGACCTCTCCTGTTGGCCTGACTGCCCACAACTGCCTCGGCCATCTTGTGACCATATGGGGGTGGCCATCTTGTGTGAGGGCATTATGGTCAATTTGCATATTACCTCTTTATTATATAGGAAAGAACTAATGGGCATTTACATAGATTCACATAGTTAAATCTAAATTTTTTAACCAGTGTTTTCTGTATCAAGTCTTCATTCTGAAATCACTTTCCTTGTTCCTGAAATATATCTTTCATAATTTTCTTTAAAGTATGTTGGTGATAAAGACTTTTAAATCTAAATTAAGAAAAAAAAAATTCCTGACTGGAATTTTGAATTTTAACTGGATGGCTATTTTCTCTTAGAGCATTCAAATTATTTACTGTTTTCTGGCTTTTGCTGATGCTGTCAATTAGTCAGCTGTCAGCCTAATTATTCTTTGTAGGTGATCTGTCTTTTATCCATGTAAGTTTTTACTTTCTTTGTCTTTGAGGTCCTTTCATTTCAACATGAAATGTCTTCATGTGGATTTCTTCTTAGTTGTATTTTCCATACTTCATGGATCTGAAGTTTACTGTCGTTTAGCTATAAAACTCTCAGACATTATTTCATTTAATAGTGCCTTAGAAAACAGTCTTTTTCTTTTCTTGTTTAAATTAATTAAGTATATATTAGAATGTTTCTATTTTCTATGTGGTTTTTATCATTTCTTTCATAGTTCCATGTCTTTTTCTTTCTAGATCATATTCTGATAGTTTTGGGACCCTCTTTTAATCTATAGATAATCAACTGTTTAAAATTTTCAATTATATTTTTCATTTCTAGGTATTCTTTTTATTATTTTTAAAACCTGTTGGATTATTTTAAAATATTGATTGTATTTGTGCAATTGCTTTATTTAAAACATAATAAACATGCTTATTTTATATTGTGTGGCTGAGAACTCCAAAAAATTCATGGGTCTGGTCCTACTCTTATTTGAGTGTGTTACCTCTCACTCATGAAATCATGCTGCCCTGAGCATTTTGTAATCTTTCATTGTGAGTTCAGTGTTTGCCCATTTTATCTGTGAAAGTTCTTTGAGGCCTAGATTGAGATGTTGTTTGTTTCTTTGTTTTTAGAAAAAGGATTGCATTTACTTCTGAAGATGCCTGAGGATAATATCAATCTGAGACCACTATAAAATTAAATGTTTTTCTTGAGGACTTTTGGAATGAACACTTGACATGAATTTATACCTCAAAATCTCATGAGGAGTGATTTATAAATCAGTTTTTAGAGGAATTTTTCCCCTTTTATCTAGACATAAGGTTTAAAATAATCAAGTGTACTTATGCCTGTTTTCTTAATGGCACAGGTGCTAAATTTTTACCTTTTAATGTGGGTATAATCTTTATGGAATTTCAGTTTCATGATACAAACTCCACCTTCTTTTTGCCTATGTTATTTACATGTTCCATCACCAGGTACCCTAGCTAGGAAACTTACCTATTCATGACTCTTGGAACAGCCAGTTATTTCATGAGCTATAAATGATTGTGTTATGGCTTGCATTTGAATACCTGTACATAGGGTTATATATACATTTTCCAAATGCAAGCAAACCCACAACACAGGGCTGAATTGCTTCTGAATGATCTGGCCCTGAATATATACACCTGCTCTAAAAATCTATATAATAAACAGTAGGTTCTCAATAATTATTTTGAAATTAATAGAGAATTGAATAACACGGTCCAATAAACAAAAAGTTTGCAACAGGTCTCAGTGGCTTGTTGATGATGAAATATAAGATTTTTTCCTCTGCCAGCAATATGATATGAATAACCACTTATATGGTTCATTGAAGGTTTAAGTGTCCCATCATTTCTGAAATTTTTATTATTGATACGGTACACTAGTCATAAGGATAAAAGTTGTGTTGCTATCATGCAACCATGATGATATTAATTTATTCCTTATCCCTCCTAGCTTTTGCAATCTCAAGTCATAAAACTAGTTGGGAATCTATTCTGGGCATAAAATAAAATTTTGTGAAACACGCACTATTTTTTTTAATTATAAGAAATATAAATTCTACATAGAGCATCTTCTGCATATCTCTATAGTTAAATCTTAATTAAAAAGCAAATTCTTAAATATTAATAAATAATTTTGTTATTGCTATGTAATGAAGTAGTGACCAAAAGTCTCTTTTATGACCAAAGTCACTACATTTTCCTTGTGTTTTTAGTCAGATTCAGGTATACTGCCAAATGTTTTGTCCATATTCGAAGTGAACATTTTTTGTGACGATTAAGCCTTGGGGCCCACCACCTTCACTGCTCTCAAGGTGGAGTGTCTGGACACATATTCTCTGAATCCTAAGTTGTTATAAAAGCACCTTATCTTTAAGAAAATGGGTTTCAGAATCACAAATCACACTGCCTGGACCTACCACCCAATAGTTTTGCCCATTTATTATTCATCACCTGTAAAATGGGACAATAAAGGAACTTTAAAAGTAGTTATACATTTTAACTGAGTCAATACACATAAGGTACTTAGAAGCATGTCTAGAACTGAAAAAAAGTTGGGTGAGAGCTGGGGCCCCTATCACCCTGCCAGTCGCCCCACAGATCAGCCCTGATTGCCAGCCAGGCCTAGGGACCCTACCTATGCAAAAATTTCATGCACCAGGCCTCTAATACATAATATTTGTGGCACTCAGACATGTCTTAGAGCTCTCTCCAAACTGTGTTTTCATTTAGATATTCCTTTATTCAGCAATGCATTTTCAAATATCTACTATTTTATTGAATAAGATGCTATTAATTTATTCTGCTAGCTTGACATGGACATATTTTTTTCATTTCTGGCCCATGTCTCCATTGTTTAAGCCTTACTCATTTTTTGAAGCCTCAATCAAGTTTCATTCCCCACATACAGTCATTTTTTTAAAAATATATTTTATTGATGTTTTATAGAGAGGAAGGGAGAGAGATAGAGTTAGAAACATCGATGAGAGAGAAACATTGATAAGCTTCCTCCTGCACATCTCCTACTGGGGATGTGCCCACAACCAAGGTACATGTCCTTGACTGGAATCAAAGCTGGGACCTTTCAGTCCGCAGGCTGATGCTCTATCCACTGAGCCAAACTGGTTTCGGCATTTTTTTCCCCATTTTTCAGACAACAGTGATTATTCCTTTTTCCTTACTTTTTATTTCACTTTTAGAAACACACATTTTTCTAGTTAGGTTTGTTCATATTGGATATATATATATATATATATATAGTGTTAAAACAGTGTCATTCTAAATTTAAACTGGCAATGTTACTATAAGCTAAGATATATGTTCTCTTTTAATATGATTTCAATTTTTTTAAAAAAATCTTTATTGTTGAAAGTATTACATATGTTCCCCCTTTTTTTTTTCCATTGACCCCTTCTAGCCCACTTCCACACCCAGCCCCAGGCCTTCACCTCACTGTTGTCTGTGTCCATGGGTTATGCATATATGTATATAAGTTCTTTGGTTGATCTCTTCCCACCCACCCACCCACCCACCCCTGCCTTCTCACTGAGATTCGACAGTCTGTTCCATGCTTCTGTATTTCTGGATCAATTTTGTTCATCAGTTTATTTTGTTCATTAGATTCCACATATGAGTGAGATCATGTGATACTTGTCTTTCTCTGACTTGCTTATTTCACTTAGCGTAAAACTCTCCAGGCCCCTCCATTCTCTCTCATACGGTAAGAGATCCTTCATTTCTATAACTGCATAATATTCCATTGTGTAAATATACCAAAGCTTTTTTATGCACTCATTTTTTTATGGACACTTGGGCTGTTTCCAAATCTTACTATTATAAATAGCACTGCCATGAACGCAAAGGGCATATGTTCTTTCTGATTGGTGTTTCAGGATACTTAGGATATATTTCTAGATGTGAGATCACTGGGTCAAATGGCAGTTCCACTTTTAATTTTGTGAGGAAACTCCACACTGTTTTCCACACCAGCCTACATTCCCACCAGCAGTGACCTAGGTTTCCTTTTTCTCCATATCCTCACCAGCACTTGTTGTTTGTTGGTTCATTGATGAACAGCTTTTATACAAATAAAATTTGAAAATATTTAATATTTGAAATATTAAAAGAAGGGATAGGATAAGGAGAATGTAAAGTGTATGCATATATATATATATATATATATATATATATATATAATCATGTTTATCCTTTTGAATAAATAATGTATTTATCTGTTTAAAATTTTGGCCTCCTTGTTTCCCACAGGGATCTGAAATATAAACAGAATAGCCAACTCTATAATAATGCATTCTCACAATTAATACTGTGTATCCCTATATTTCAGGGAATAGCATTATCAGGTAGACAAATCCAAGTAATTATTAAAACATGGTAATAAAAATAATATCTTTTTTGGTAATAGATACCTGACATTTTGCGAATCAAATGGAGCTGAAAAATAGCAGTGGCAAATGTGGATAAAATCAAGTTTTCTCATATATCTCTTGTGGAAACCTACAGCCTGTCAGCCAAATTCTCCTAATTAATGTATTAAAGCCATTGTTGCTTTCAATTTTAAACATGAAGATTATGTACATGGAGTCCTATGGGTTATCTCACTGTCAAAGCATTTTTAGTTTATGAGAAATTAAAATTTAAAATCAGTGAATATGTTGGAACCCACTAATAGAAGTGCCATGATTTTGGAGAGAACATAGATCTTCTGCACTTATGAAGTTAGCTTCATTACTGACTTCTGGTGTATTGTTCAGGTTCAGCCTTGGATAGTGAACTTGGCAATTAATGCTGTTTCTACAGGCCTAGGTTCTTGAGCCCATCTTCTAATACTTAGAACTGGGAGAATGTCCAGGATTCTTCTCATGCCTCTCACACACAGACCAACATGCAGAGTAGACAGCAAGGCAGTGACATGGTCCACAATTGCTTTTACTCTGCAAGCGTTCTGACAATATTATGATAAGAGTGCAGTTAATCTCCATAATGTTCGCTGTGGTTTGTTGTATGCCCAGAGCCTCAGTTACAATTTCAAACCAAGAACAAGGTCCTCCTGCGTGTGACATCCAATGAGCCGTGAAAGGAACTAAGTACATTCGCTGCCCTGGAGAGATTCCCACAGCTTCCCTGCATGACATCAGGATATAACAGATGGGACCAGGGTGACTGATTTAATTAGAATATTTAATGGCAGGATGGCACACACTGTACAGCTCTATCAGTTAGGAGGAAGACCATTAAATTCACTAAAGTAATTATTTCATTGGGAGGATATTTCACATAAAATATATCTACATGTAATATATACATTTAATCTGAAGGGGATTTTAGGTGGTGATTATGAAAATGAAGTCATTATATAACATATGATGGCTATCTAAATCTTTATGAGAAGAGAACCTTTAAAGCTTCTCAGATATTTGTCTTATTAATTGAAGTTTCCTGCTGCTTTCAGCTCTTTTTGACCTAGTCATTGGTGTCCTCTTTAGCTTGATACATTAGAAGAGGAAATAGCTTTTCAGTCTGTTCAGAAAAGACATTTTGGAGACATAAAAGGCAGTTTTAAAAATATACAGCATTTAACTAGTGTTAGTGAACTCTCTCAAGAGAATAGTCATATAAAGATGCAATTCTTAGAGGAAGATAGTATCCTACATTATGTTCCTGAATTAATTTTAAAAAAGCAGAAAATAAACTAATATTTTTTAATTATTGTTATTTAACCATAGAATATTTAAATGTTTTTTGAAAAATTGCTATTAGTCCAAAATTAATACTTATAGCACTACGAATTAGTATCTTCAAAAAAGTTTATCAGCTAATCCTGGTAGATAATATATTGCATATTTTTTTCCTAAGCAGTATTTATCAGTGTATTTTGAACAATTCCTATATCTCATGTATTAGAGCAAGTTTTCCTATGATAATGAATGATTGGCACAATACAGCTTAGCACCATGGTGCTTAATGGAAATGGAATTAATGCAAAAATAGAGTTTATGTCAATTAGCCTTAGTAAAATCCTTTGCTCAGTTCTGTTTAAGCAACAATAAAGGGGAAATGCCATTTTCAACTGAAAAGGACTCAGTTTTGTTCATGCATACCTGATAGTTTTTTTTTATTTGTTCACAAATCAATATAGCCAACTAGCTTTAAGGGAAAGTTAAAATAAGTTATTTGTATCTATCTTTATATCTACATAGATATATAATAACAGTTTCCTTTTGATAAAAAAGAGGAAAGTGAGGAATTGTATATATTTTGTATAGTAATAAGGTTTCCTGATTTATTTTCTTAAATAATGTATTAATGAATGAATTTCTTCTTAAATAGCTTGTATACACATTTAGCACCTTATTATTTAAGATATAATGGTAAATAATGCTTAGTATTAAGTTTGAAAAAGGTGTGAGAATAAAAGAGTAAATAGAAAACTCCTGGAAACTTTGACTGCAGTAGCCAGGAACCCAGAAATATCCTAGAGAGAAAGATGTTATGGGGAATTTGATCAGAATGCACCAACCTGCAAATAGTTTCTTCAGACCGAAACTCAAACAAACTATAAAACCTCCCTTACTGCCCCATCACAAACAGATTTCAAATGAGGAGCCAAAACTTAGTGATTGCATATTCTCAGTTAAGGGAACTGTCAACTGTGTCATGAATTCTGTAGCAAACTTATTATTGCAGGAGAATATATGCTCTTATATTATTGTACATTAGTAGAGTAACTAGTAGTAACAGACTTTGCTAACATTATATAAATAACTGATAAATATGGTTATTTTTCCTGAACTGAACATTAGCAGATGGTATGAGTCAAGAATCCCGTGTAGTTTGTATTAATATCAATCTTTCCAAAGCTAACAATTTGGGACATGGACAATGTAAATGAAGAGTATCAGAAAATAAACCACAGTAGGTTTGGGTAAGGAGATGATTGGATAACACATGGTCATGATATGTTAAGAATTGCCTCAATTTTCATGTGAGAAGGACTCAAGATAAATCAGAATCACTTCATGTTACTTAATATTTTAACATAAAAAAATCAATTCAGTTAATCATTTACTAAACTACATGTGGTTCTAATATCAGGTTTTGTCATTCCTAAAGAAAACTCTTATTATTCTGTGTAATAAGAGTGGCAGGAGTGAGGTGGTGACTCCTTGTTGTTTTAATTTGCATCTTTCTGATAATTAGTGACATTGAGCGTTTTTTCATATGTCTTTTGGCCGATTTTGATGTGCTTTCTTCTTTACTTCTCTAGTTGTAGGACTCCATTTAGCCAGATTGCTGGTGGTTCTGAATGATTGCCCTGTATTTTAGCTGTAATTTTGATGTGGTTGTGAGAGCCTGTGAGTACCAGCATTTACCTATACTGCCATCATGGTTCTGTGTGCAGGGTGTTTTTAGAAATGAATGAGCCTTTCTAACTGTATACTCTACTTGGGAGAACAGATCCAAAAATTTGAAAAAGAACAGCAAATTAAAAATGGTCATTAGATAACAAAATAATTAATATTCAAATTAAAGATGTATTTAATTAATGCTATAAATCTGGAAAAATGAGACCTTATAGTGGTCTACAGTTGTGTTCAAAGGTTTCAAAGAGCAAGATCTTGAGTGGATTATATATTGATACTAAATTATCTAGTTAATTGCATATTTGCAGCGTATATTTTAATTACCGGGTGATATCATATTGGTTCTTTGACAATACTAAAGGAATTTTGAAGGATAGTTCAAGAATTTATCAATTTCAATTTCTGACAAGCTGGACGTGACACTTTAACAAGCACTTCATATTCTTATTTTAGCAATTAGTATCCAGTGCCCTAGTTACTGGCTATTAATCAGCACAATTTAGAAATGACGGAGTAAGCATGATACTGAGATTTTTGTGTTTGAGCAGAAAAATATCTATTCAACATTGTTATGACATGATTAATTCTTATTTCAGATAAGTGAATATTTTTAGATTGAATATATGTCAGTTCATGCGATTAGATTTAGATAGCCTCATCCATTTGTTGGTTTAAGATTCTGACTATTGAACTAAGAAGCCAAATATGATCCTAATTTAGATATGAGAATGTAAATGCCCAAAACATCCAAACAACTCACTTTTCAGGAAAAATAATTTGAATGATCTTACATTGTTGAAACTAACCATTGAAATGAAGAACAATTTGTGATAGAGGACAGTGTGTGACAATAGTATAATCAACAGGATTCTTAGTGTCCAGTTGGGAAAGCCATGCAGGCCATCGGTAAGAAAATAGTAGGGTAGTTGAAGACTAATGGCCAATGCAGTGTTTCAACAATTACTGGCCCTAATGCAAGAGGTATTAGGTTTCTTGGATATGTATTTTATTTAGTGGGAATAAGAGTACTGATAATAATAATATCAGTAATAGCTAATGTTTTCAGAGTATTTATTATATGCCAAATACTGTTTTTAGCATGTTATATAGATTTTTCCTATTAATTATTTTCACTAATTTTATGACATAGTATTAGTGTCTCTAATTTTGAGAAAACTTAGATGCAAAGAAGGTAGTTTTCATGTTCCCAGAATTAGAAAATAATATAATCAAGGTATTTGACATAGATAGTGTGATATCTTTTACACACACACACACACACACACACACACAATCATGTATGTTGGCAAACTATCTCTTTTTATATTTTTTTCATTTTTAAAAAATATTTAATTTAGTGGAGTTAAACTGGTTAATAAAATGATATAGGTTTTAGGTATAGGATTCCATAATACACCATCGGTATATTGTATTATGTGTGCGCAACCCCAAGTCTCCTTCCATTACCATTTATCCCCTTGATACCTCTTCTACTTTCCCATCCTACTTTCCCTCTGATACTCATCATACTGTTGACTGTGTCTATGTGTTTTTTGCTTAATTCCATGACCTTTCTCACCCAGTCCCCCAAATCCCTTCCCCTCTGACAGCTGTCAGTCTGATCTATGTATCTATGAGTCAGTTTCTGTTTTGTTTCTTTATTTTGTTCATTAGATTTTACATATGAGTGAAATCATATGATGCTTTTATTTCTCTGACTGACATATTTCACTTAGCATAATATTCTCCAGGTCCATCCATGCTGTCACAAAGGGTAAGATTTCCTTTCTTTTTATGGTTGTGTAATATCCCATTGCGTAAATGTACTACAGCTTTTTATCCATTACTCTACTGATTCATTCATCTACTGCTTCCAAATCTTGGCTATTGTAAACAATGCTACAATGAATCTAGGGGTACATATATTATTTCCACTTATTGTTCCAAGTTTCTTAGGATACATTCCCAGAGGTGGAATGGCTGGGTTATCAGGTAGTTCCATTTTTAATTTTTTAAGGAACTCCATACTGTTTTCAACAGTGGCTGCACCAATCTGCATTCTTACCAACAGTGCATGAAGGTTCTCTTTTCTCCACATTCTTGCCAACACTGGTTGGTTGTTGATTTATTGATGATAACCATTCTGATAGGTGTGATGTGATGTATCATTGTGTGTTTCTCTGATTAGTGACATTGAGCATCTTTTCATATGTCTGTTGGCCATCTTTGCATCTTTGGAAAGTGTCTATTCAGGTCCTTCGCTCAATTTTAAATTGGGTTGTTTATAGTTTCAGTGCTGAGTTATAAAAATTCCTTAAAGTTTTGGACATTAACCTCTTAGCAGCTGTATCATTGGCTAAAATGTTTTCCCATTTAGTGTTTTGTCTTTTCATTTAGTTGCTGTGTGTGGGTGCTGTGTGTGTGTGTTTCTTTTGCTGTGCAAAAACTTTTTAGTTTGATCTAGTGACATTTGCTTATTTTTTTCTTTTGTCTACCTTGCCTGAAGAGATATATCATAAACAAAAATGTTGCTGCAGTAAATGTCTGAGATTTTACTGCTTATGTTTTCTTCTAGGAGTTTTGTGATTTTGTGTCTTACACTTAAGTCTTTATTCATTTTGAGTTTATTCTTGTGTTTGGTGTAAGAAGGTGATCTATGTTAATTTTTGTCCAATTTTTCCAAGACCATTTATTTAGTAGACTTTCTTTATATCATCTTGTGTTCTTGCCTCCTTTATCAAATATTAATTGACAACAAGGTGTGAACTTATTTTGGGGTCTCTATTCTGCCCCATTGATCCATGTATCTGTTTTGATTGCTATAAACATGTGGGATAGTTTGATATCAGGTAGTGTGATTCTTACAACTTTGTTCTTTCTCAAGATTGTGGTGGCTATTCAGGGTCATTTGTGGTTCTATTTACATTTTTGAAACATTTGTTCTATTTCTGTGAAATACACCATTGGTATCTCAACAATGGGAATTGCATTGAATCTTTAGATTGCTTTGGATAGTGTGGACATTTTAATTATGTTAATTCTTCATATCTTTGAACATATTATATGCCTCCACCTATTTGTATCTTTTTCAATTTCTTTCTTCAGTGTCTTATAATTTTTATAAGTACAGATCTTTTACATCCTTGGTTAAATTTATTACTTAGATATTTATTTTATGCAAATATAAATGGGATTGTTTTCCTAGTTTCCCTTTCTGATAGTTAATTATTAGTATATAAAAATACAACTGATTTCTGGATATTTATTTTGTATCCTGATGCTTTACTGAATTCATTTTTCAGTTCTAGTAGTTTTTTGGTGGAATCTTTAGGGTTCTCTATAAACAGTATCATGTCATCTGCCAAACTATCTCTTTTTAAATGTATAATTTTTGTGTAACATTTCAAATTTAGATATAATGATAACCAGAAAGGATCAGATACCAACCATTAATAAATTACTGAGATTCCAATGTAAATGTGATGATTGGTGCATCTTATTAAAAACAAAACATCACCATCATGCAAGAAGAGTTTGGAACATGAGCTATATAATGATTTTTAAGATACTCTTGATATTTCATCACATTTCAATGTAAAGCATTAATAAAATATTGGAAATAATACAAGTCACTAACTACCTTCCAATGACTCTTATGAAGATGAGGGATTGGAGTTCAATGTTGGAAGTGTACTTCACATATGGTAATTCAAAATGTATTTCTGTTTGGTTCAATATTGTGGTTCATATGTTAAGCAAAGGGTGGAGAAGTGTAAAAATTGTATGTACATAGACATACATTGGTTTTCTATCATAAAATTGTATGAGAAATTTAGTAGACTAAATCAACGCATTTTATCCTTATATTATCTGTACATAGACATCCTAAAATCAAGGTGTCAGCAGAATTATGTTCCTTCTTGAGGCTCCAGAGAGAATGTGTTTCCTTTATTTCCCAGCTTCTATAGGCCACATGGATTCCTTGCCTCAGCCCCTCCTCCATCTACAAAAGCAGTACATAGTATCTCCAAACTCCCCCCCCCCGCCCTCTCTCTCTAACAATCACACATGCACACACACACACACACACACACACACACACCTGCTTCCATTATCACATATATTTCTATGAGTCATGCTTTTGTCCTTTATCTTATAAAGACCCTTATTAAAATTGAGCCTCTTGGATAATTCAGGATAGATTTTCTATTTCAAGATCCACCTCTAATCTAATCACATTTGAAAATCCATTTTGCTATGTAAGGTAACATATGCACACATTCCAGGGAATAGTGCTTGTCTGCCTTAGGAGGACCATTATTTTATCCACTACACATAGATAGAAAGACCATAGCAAGTGCAAGTTACCCTGGGCTTTATCTTCCTGCAAATATGTCCTTTCATATGTAAGCACACGATATTTCAGCACTTGGCCTAGAATGCCTCTTGTGTGTCACCACTCTTTATCCCTATTACTTTACTGAGATAACTTAGAATTTGAAGGAATTCTTTCATTCATGATCTTGTTATGAATATTTTCAAATAATAGAATTAATTGATGAGAACTTATTTTAAAAAGTTGAATGTGATGAACTCTAGTAGTTTAAAAATTCATCTTGATCAAATTACTAGAGGCCCAGTGCACAAAATTCATGCAATAGGGTCCCCGGCTCATCCTCTGTGCCTCTGTCCGGCCACTGACAGCGCTGGCCCTGCTTGCACCTGCTGATTCATCAAGGAGTGATTGAGACTGGCAGCGGGTCTGAGTGGGGGCTGCTGTCCCGATCGCCCTTCAGGAGCAGGGGGAGGAGGAAAAGCCATGAGGGGCGATTGGGGAAGCAGGCACCAGCAGCGGGTATGAGCAGGGCCAGGGCCGGCAGCAAGGGTGAGCGCCGGATGGGACTATGGTGCATGGGAGAAAAGCATTTTCAATAATCACCAGAGGCTCGCCCCCATGACAGCCACTGGCGCCCTGCCTTGGGATGGTGCCCCCCCACCTGCTCTACCATCCCGCAACGGCCCACACCGTGTTCTGTGCTCTGCTGCCTGCTGCCTATGACTGCCATGTTCCACGTGTGCCCCCTGGTGGTCAGTGCACATCATAGTGAGCGGTTAAACAGCCTTAGCGTATCATTAGCATATTACACTTTGATTGGTTTTTCTGCCATTTGGTCTATTTGCATATTACCCTTTTATTATATAGGATTTTGTATACATCAGAGAAGATGCCAAATTATTGTGCTTTGGAAAGGACCACATGTGGAGAGGGGCTACAGTGTTTGGACAGATTCAAGCCTTGGACTAATGAGAGGGCATGTTCCCCTGTAGCAAAGCCACATGCAAGTCCTAGCTTGGAGGGCAAAGCCCTCCCAGCACAATTATAGCCAAAGGCTATAGTTGTAAGCTTGACCTTATGGTCCAAACCTGTGGTCCCACATGGCTAAGTGATATAGACTGTAGGAGGTGCAGCAAGTAAACAAAGCTTTATTAGGTGCAAGTAATTGAGTAGATTCAAAACCAGTGAGAACATTGTAAATATCTTGACCACGCCCTTACTTTGCCTCGTGGAATCTGGCTATAAAATAAAGACTCAGTTTGCAGGCTGTGGCACTGTCGCTCCATCAGAGAAGCAGAGTCCCACCTAGCCCCAGCTTTATTCTCTTGTCTGTCTTCTCCATCCTTCACCACCCCCTCTCAGGTTCACCCATGGCTGTGCCAGTGCAGCACAGCCACAGATGGCTTACAGGTGTGTTGAGGTGAGGGCTTTTACCAATGGATCTGGGGGTAGGGTTGGGGGCAGTGGGTGTAGCCTGACCTGCCAGTGAGCTGGGACCCATTGCAAGGAGTCTTGTCTGTTTAGGCCAGCACACAGAACACACCTCGTTATTTCCTGTGTGTTCCTGCCCTGTGAAAATATTGGAAAGCACTCACCCAAACTAAGAATTTAAATACACTGTCACAGTGGTGCTTTGCATTCTTAGTTCTCTGCCTGATACTTTAAAGTTTTTATTGCCAAGTATCTTAACATGTTCTAAAAAAGTCTTTCATAATCTGCTCTTTCCCTGAATCTTCCACTCAATAACAATCTTGTTATTCTACACTAGTGTTTCTGACATAAGCAATTTAGAGAAATGTTAGTATTTTTACTTTTCTAAAATATGCATGCATTTTGTTGCATAAGGTTCATAACAAGCATATCTTTAAAATGAACAATTTGGATTTCATACACATGGAATAGGTATTTCTAGTTCAAGTATTTTAAGTCTGGGTATGAAGTCACATTATTCAGTGCTTATAATGAGACTGAGAGAGGCATTATGTTATTTTATTTGATCCTCATAACAATCCTATATAGTAGTACCCTTTAATCCACCGGAACTATATGCCCAGACCCACTGTGTATGCCTGAAACTGTGGCTAGTATGGAAACAATATATAAATTCATGCACTGGCGGCGGTGTCCCTCAGCCCAGCCTGCATCCTCTTCAATCAGGGACCCCTGGGTGGATGTCCGACTGCCGGTTTAGGCCCAATCTCACAGGGAATGGGCCTAAACCAGCAGTCAGACTTCCCTCTCACAATCTGGGACTGCTGGCTCCTAACCATTCGCCTGCCTGCCTGCCTGATTGCCCCTAACTCCTTCTGCCTGACAGCCTGATCACCCCTTAACCACTCCCCTGCTGGCCCAATTGCCCCCAACTGCCCTCCCCTGCCAGCCCGAATGCCCCCAACTGCCCTCTCCAGTTGGCCTGATTGCCCCCAACTGCCCTCCCTTGCTGGCCTGTTCACTCCTAACTGCCCTCCCTGCCAGCCATCTTGTGGTGACCATCTTGGGTGGCCGTCTTGTGATGACACTGGGGCAGCCATCTTGTGATGATGGGTGACAGCCATATTAAGATGACATGTGGGCGGCCATCTTGTGATGACATGGGTATGGCCATCTTGTGATGACGTGAGGGCGTAAAGGTCACCAAGGCTTTTATTAGTGTGTATATATATATATTAACATATATATGGAATTCTAAAAAAATATTAATCTACTTCTGAAAGATATGTAAAATTCCCAAAACAATATAATGTTTTCTCCAATGCATACATACCTATCATAAAGTATAATTTATAAATTAGGCATGGTAAGAGATTAACAATAACTAACAATAACCCAGAACAATTTATAACAATAAATGACTTTGGGTTCATTTTTAAACAAAATAAGGTGTTAGTTGAACACAATCACTGTGATACATCGACAATGGATCTGATAACTTAGATGGCCTTAACATAGATAACCCAGACAAAGGCAAGATCCATGTCCTGGGTGAGGAAAGGGAAGATTCATGTCCTTGGTAGGACACAGTAAGATGGCGAGAGATTACATCATGAGACTCAGAACAACTTATAATTTATAACTTATGAATGATATATTTCTGTAATTTCCTATTTAATATTTCAGACTACAGTTAACCACAGGTAACTACAGAATGCAAAACAGCAGGTAAAGAGGGAATCTGGTGATGAAGTAGGTCCTAAATTTCTTAAATCGTATTTTATTTAATGGCATTCCAGCAGGCAGTATAACTAATATTTAACTTTAAAACTAATTCTCTTCCTACTGAATTCACCTAAAGGATCATTTAACTTAACCCATTTATTTTACACAAGAGAAAACTGAAGTACTGAATATTTAATTAACTTGACCTTTACTGTGCAACTGGGATAGCTAAACTTACACAGAAAATTACCAAAATTTATTTTTACTGAAAGGATCAGTAGAGGAAGAATATATGATTAAGCATAGATACTCCCTGGCTAATCTGATATGTCTACATTTTTTCCCAGTTGTTTTCAACTCTAATCAAATAAGGAAGTAGCCTAATCTTAGCCTAAGGTTAAAAGAAAACATTTTCCCAAATCAATATTGAAGTCTAATGTATACAAGCTTACTTCTCTTAAGACTAGGCCAGGCTATGATTGCTGAGTTATTACTTCTGAATACTGTCGCGTTTGTGCATTTTTTTTTCTTCTTTTTGTTGTTTTTGTCAGTAGTAAGAAGCACAAAGCAATTCATTTCATGGTAAAGATGTAGCCA
This sequence comes from Myotis daubentonii, assembly GCF_963259705.1. Taxonomy (NCBI): domain Eukaryota; kingdom Metazoa; phylum Chordata; class Mammalia; order Chiroptera; family Vespertilionidae; genus Myotis; species Myotis daubentonii. The sequence goes on from NC_081841.1 coordinate 185,841,504, forward strand.
AATATTAACTCAGGGGTTCCTAAACTGGGATTCACTGAACCCTGAGGGGTTTGTGGATAGACTTTTGGAGGCCCATGAACTTGAATTAAAAAAAAAATGCAGCTTCATTTTTCTGCCCTTTAACTGAAACTTAGTGTGTGTTTTTTTTAATGTTAAATATAAGCATTAAACTAAAAGAGAATAATCAATTTTAAATGACATTGTCACCAATAGAAATCATAAACTTTCAAATTACATTCGTTATTGAAGATATATAAATAACACTGTGTACCCTCGCAACTACTTTGAAATCATGTAGGGTATTGTTAACATGTTAACTACATTTCAATAAGTTTTCTTCTATAGTCATATCTATATTATTTTATACATTTTAAAACATTAAAGATTTGTGATTTTCACTAGAGTACCTGTTCTTGTGCCAGTACCAGTCATAGAGAGAAACAAGTATCACATGGTCTCACTCATATGTGGAATCTAATGAACAACATAAACTATGAACAAAAATAGATCCAGAGATATAGAAGCATGGAACAAAATGACAAATTTCAGTGGGAAGATGGGGCTAGGGTGGGAGAGATCAATTAGGTAATTTATATGCATATATGCATAGCCCATGGATACAGACAATATCCAGGTGAAGACCTGGGAGTGTGGGTGTGGGTGGAGGGGGTCAATATGGAAAAAACAAACAAACAACAGAAAACATCTATAATACTTTCAACAATAAAGATAAATTTAAAATAATCAAATTAGAAGGAATAATGAAACAAAAATGTCTGCACACCACTATTCTAAACAATTCTGTGTTATCCAATAGAATAAAGAGGTAATATGCAAATTGACCATCATGCCCTCACACTAGATGGCCGCCCCCATGTGGTCCAAGATGGCTTCCCCCATGTGGTCCAAGATAGCTGTCACAAGCTAGTTGGCAGGGGAGGGCAGTTGTGGGCAATAAGGCCAGCAGGGGAGGGCAGTTGTGGGCAATAAGGCCAGCAGGGGAGGGCAGTTGGGGGCAACCAGGCCTGCAAGGGAGGGCAGTTGGGGGTAACCAGGCCTGAAGGGGAGGGCAGTTGGGGGGGACCAGGCCAACAGGGGAGGGCAGTTGGGGTGATCAGGTCAGCAGGGGAGCAGTTAGCCATCGATCAGGCTGACAGGGGAGTGGTTAGGGGTGATCAGGATGGCAGGAAGAGGTGTTTAGGGGCAATCAAGCAAGCAGGCAGATGAGCAGTTGGGAACCAGCAGTCCTGGATTATGAGAGGGATGTCCAACTGCCAGTTTAGTCCCAATCCCTATAGGTCCTAAATCAGCAGTTGGACATCCCCCAATGGGTCCCAGGTTGGAGAGGGTGAAGGCTGGGCTGAGGGACACCCCCCCCCCAGTGCATGAATTTCATGCACCAGGCCTCTAGTATAGTTATAAGGGAAGATTATTAACATATCTGACTCATATGTCACTGCTCCCTCTTGAATGTTCTTTTAATCCTTTCTCTCATTATGCTACACTGACTTCTGTTCTTCTCATTATACTGTCTAGTTTTTTCCAAACGTTTTAAAACTAGAGGCCTGGTACACAACATTCGTGCACAGGGGTGGGGAGTCCCTCTCACAGTCCAAGACCCCCAAGGGGTCCTTAGTGCTGCTGCGGAGGTGGGAGAGGCTTACGCCACCGCTGCTGCTCTCACCAGCTGCCAGACATGAGCCTGGCTTCTGGCTGAGCAGTGCCCCCACCGTGGGAGTGCACTGAGCACCAGGGAGCAGCTCCTGCATTGATCATCTGCCCTCAGTGGTCAATGCGTGTTATAGCGACCATCATTCTGCCTTTCAGTCTATTTGCATATTTGGGTTTTATTATATAGGATGTTGGTGTTTCCTAAGGCTTACTCCTACCATCTACTATTTCCTCCAAAACTTCTTGGGTGACTGTTGGGAGACCTGATTTATCTTCCATGTGCTGCCCTATTCTGTCTTACTAGGTATGTCAAGAGTGTAAAGCTATGACCACTCTTTCTCTGGGCTGTTTCTTTGGGTTCTTTTACCAATGAGTGTCTCTGAGGGATAAAGTGAAACCACCCTGAGACTAACTTCTCTTTCTACAAAAGCTGTAGATTCCTTAAGCTTGGTGTTCTGCTTTTGAAGTGCAACCTAGTGCATGTGCAAACATCCATCACATACCATTGGTATCACCCCATGGGATTTGAACAGAAAGGCAAGTTGACAGAAAAACATATGCATCTCTGACTACTGATGTTTGTTTCATATCCAAGTGTCCTGTGCCTTCTGCCAGCACTTCTGAAACTGTGAGAGGCAAACGTGTTAGCTTGAGAGTAGGATAAAAACCTTGCACAGCTATTGAGAATGACTCTTTCTCATCTGTGGTGTCCCCCTAATACTCAGAAGGAATAATGATTCCAAAATGTATAACGTTAGCCTGGATTACTGTCCCAGCCCCAGATTGCTTTCTAAAATAATATAAAAAAGACACAGTTCATGCCCTATTTTCCCAAAGGCTACTTATGGGAGGTGCCGGGGTCCAGCCCCAGCAGGTCCAGGGGTCCCCAAAGGTGTGGACGGAATCGGCGAAGAAGGAATGACATGGAGACAGCGTTCAGTTGATCAGCAGCCTAGCCAGGATCTCTAGCCCGGATCTCCAGAGAGGTTCTGCTTCGGATCTCCAGCGAGGTTCTGTAGCCATGTTCCCTCGCTAGGTTCTCCAGCCAGGTTCTGTCCAGGCTCTCCAGTCAGGTTCAGTGTCCAGGTTCCAGTCAGGTTCTCCTGCCAATCTCTGTAGTCAGGTTCAGTCCAGGATCCCTTGCCATGTTCTCCTGCTAGGCTCTGTCTCTAGGCTCCGAGGCCAGTCCCTCTCCAGGATCCTCCGGCATGCTCTCTCCAGCGAAGTTCTTCTGTCTCCAGGCTCCGTCTTCTGAATTCTCTTCTAAGCTCTGAGTGTTTCTGTCTTGTTACAACTGTATTTATACCAGTTGATTCAATCCTATCAATCTCTATTACAAAGGTTAGGGCGTTTCTTATCTCCATTCCAGGGAGAAAAGATTATGTAGTTTAAGCATGATTGTTCGTAGTTAAAGGGATTAATTACCCGCCTGGCACTTAGTTGAGGGGTTTTATTCCCTCCCTAACTTCAGGGGAAAATCCCTACCTGGGATTCAACCTTTCTCAGAGAGGTGACCTTGGTTAAAACACAGCGCCAAGAAGGTGAGCAAACATATTAAGAACCGTATGCCATATATGCCAGGTCCCTTGAAACAGCAAGGATGGACCGGCTCCCGGCAGGGAGGTAATTAATTTCATCAACGGTAATATAAATGTCTCAAAATGGGGATCATGCCATGTATGTCTTCTGTATTCTTTGCAGCCCTGAATTTGGTATTAGTTCATACCTACACTTCAGTAGGTCCTCATTAAGAGGTAGTTATTAGTGTTCTAGTATCACCTAAGAATTCCCAAGCAAAAATTAAAAAGTAAATCACTTTCCCAGATCTCATTCTTTCTTGTTTTGTTGGTTTTCCCCATCATTTCCAGAAATATAATTAATTTAGTTGATCATTTTTTCACAAGTTGCAGTCCCAGCCCATGGCCTTTCCAACAGTGTACCTCTGAGAGTGTCTGGAAACTTAGCTGAGCAGAAAGCTGAAGCCAGCCCTTCTGTTCAAATGCACCAAATGTGACACATTGCTCCCAGAGAGCGCGCTCTGCTCACTGCTGGTGTGACCGTGGCCCAACGCCAAACCTTGCTGTGGGCACATTACCCCTGAGTGAGGAAGAAAAACATAGCCCTTGTAATGTCTTTTTAGTTCTAGTTCCAGAATTTCAATTATTAACATTTTTTTTTCAGGAGTGAGAAATAAAACAGATAAACTCATAATTAAGGCGTTGGTAGTATCTCAGGAGGGCATCAATAGGACCATTGTATAGGAAACTCCCCATGGCTGTGCAGAACTGAGGGTTGGTTTGAAATGATGACAAACTAATATCAATGAGGAGTCGTTCCATATGCATGAGGTCACCTAATTTCTTATTGGGTATCCCTGTGGAACCATGATTAAGGTTATTTGAACCAGGATTGATGTAGCCCCCATGAATTCTATAGATTGCATGATTCCCAAGAACCCACTGTTACCAGTTAATATCAATCTTCAGGTTGAGACATATTTCAGAATGTAAAATCAGTCCTTAATTTTGGTATGACATTGATAGAGTCCTTTCTAGCATTTTTACCAGAAAAACAGTTCCAGCTATTATTTCAACTTTAACATTTGTTTGAAATAAAAGAGACAAATACATGTAAAAAATACGTACATAAAATAGAAATGCATATATTCAAAACTACATATAATTCCCTGTCCTTGAAAGCAAATTTATTATTTTTGCATTCTCTTAGAATAGTTTACATGATTTCTATATTATTCTTAAAATTGTTTTCTTGCATTTCAGTTGGATGCCAATTTTTTCCCATGTTGTTGATGAATCTGTATAAGGACTTATAAAAACAGAAATGAAATTCACATAGTGTTATGTTTAGAAGATATCAGAGTGTAAATATTGTGAGGTTTCCCTTATAACTCAATTTGTTAGTCTTTTGGTTCCTCTTTTTGAGAGAAACTGATTTTCATTTTCTGAGATCTGTCATGTTGTGTACTATTGACTTATTGGGCTTTGAAACTCCTATTCTTTGCTGTGGGAATGCAGAATAGCATAGCCACCTAGGGAGATGGTTGATATATGACAAAACTAAACAAACTCCTACCATACAATCTAGCAATCACACACCTTGGTATTTACCCAAAGGGATTAAAAATGTATGTCTATACAAAAACTTGCACACAAATGTTCATAGCAGCTTTACTCATAATTGCCCAAACTTGGGAGCATCCAAGATGTGCTTTAGTAGGTGAATAAATAAATAAACTATAATACATCTGGACAGTGGAATATTATTCAGCACTAAAAAGAAACAAGCTATCAATCATGACAATATGTGGAGGAAACTTAAATGCAAATTACTAAAGGAACAAAGCCAATCTGAAGAGGTTACATACTGTATGATTATGACTATAGGAGATTATGGAAAAGGCAAGACTATGGAGTCAGTAAAATGACTAGTAGTTGTCAGTGTTGGGTGAGGAGGGATAAAGAGGTGGTCAGAGAGGATTTTTAGGGTAGTGAAAATACTTTGTATGATACTACAAGGATGGCTATATTTTATGGATTTGTCCAAAGTCATAAAAACACCAAGAGTGACCACTAATGCAAACAATGGACTTTGGATGAGTATGATATGTCAATGTAGGTTCACATTGTGATTTGCATACCATTTTTGAGGGGGATGTTGAGAGTGAGGGAAGCTCTGTCTGTGTGAAGGCAGGAGGTATATCAGAGCTCTCTGTGGCTTCCCCTCAATTTTGCTATGAACATTTTACTTCTCTAAAAAAAACAAGGCTTACAAAATTAATATTTCATTTTTATAGGAGAAAAATAAAGATATTTGACTTCACAAATATTCTTAAGAGGATCACATAAAATTTGATTATAAATTATAAGGATATTAATTGTAGAGAGCAATGATTCTAATGCGTATTGTGTGCTAATCACTTTTCTGAATGGTTTATATATAGTATGAACGCAGTTAGTCTTTCCTAACCGATGATATTGCAATACCCACCTACTCAAACTCATTTTGATTTGTTATAGAGAGAAATTTCATGATTTCTACATAGAACAAACCATTGTAATCTATCCCTACAGAAGCCAAAATAATTTGGTTGTAAAAATAGCACACTTATAATTGTGATTTCCTGTATCTGCTGAATTGATTTCTGCAGCTCATGTGGACTTTAAACTTAGAGAAATGTATTATAGTGTCAGTGCATATGGAGAAGTATTTGATGCATATACCATGTTAGAAAAGTGGGCTCTTTCAGAATTATTTGTACCTATTAAATGAACCAGTGCTCCTTGGCCTAACTCCTACTGTGGAAATTCTGCCTTCAGGTGGGTTTTTATCCTATTTCTCCCTGATAAGTTTGATAACTTATGTCACCCCCTTGCAAATTACCCCTCTATGTAAAGGAATTCTTTTCAAAAAAGATCCTATAAAAGACATTTCTGCATAAGGACAACCACATAAAGTCCATCTAGGATAAGTTGTTCCAGTTTGCAAGCACTTGTTGTTTGTGTTACGGGGAAGTGATGCTGTGTAGGTTGGTTCTTTGAAATACTAACAGGTGATTGGACAGAAATCCACTAGCTGGAACCAGGACAGTGGAATCATTTTCTATGTGGCTGGTAACCGCTGAAAAAAGAAACAGAAGTGGTGTCAATTTTTAAAATGTAAGAACAACATTTGAATTGAGAAGAACACTGAGCTGACACACAGAAACAGAAAACAAAAAGGATGAAGTAGTAACTCATATTAGAAGATCCAGGAAGAGAGACAATGTTTTCAGATTTCCAGGGCTGGCTGTGATCCCTCATCAGTCTTGCCAGAGATAGCATGATGTGCTCAACTGGGGACAGATCACAAGGTCGTAGTTGTATCTAGAAAGATCACAGCATTCAGTGCCAGATGTAAGGGATCACCACGGAGGAGGCAGGTCCAAACTGGGTGGGTCCTCTGCAAGGGTTACACCAAGCCCTGGGGTTGGTAAACAGTTTAGCCAATAAGGATCATTGCTGATCTGTGGTGAAAGCACAAGTCACACTACAATGGGAAGTTGTTTCAATGAACTTGAAGACTGAGTGTTACTTCACTAACTACTGGCCACCTGTTTTCTCATTTCTAAATGGGTGTACTAACAGATACATCTGAAGTGTTTAGAACAGTGAATAACTGTCATATATTTTTACTATTATTTATGATGATATTATTATTAATAGAAGCATCTACATAATGTTGTCTTCTGTGCTGGACATGTAGGAGTCATTCTTTGACTTCACTGCATAAGGAGAGCTCTGCAGGGAACTTTGTAAGTTCTTGGTTTCTGGAAGCAAAGTCCATGTTTTCAGGAAGTGGCAGAAGATATGATCCAAGGGGGCATGAAGTGAAACTTTAACATTAGGAGGACCCCAATGATTTATCTTACTACTTCTTTACATAATATTGGCTCATTTGATAAGGAGACAGTCCCTAAGGGAGAGAAAAATATCTGAGATGAATTTAAATATGGTAAACTGGAAACATGTAGAAATATAAAAGGCATGAAATATGGGGTCAAGTGAAGAAGGCCAGTGCAAATTTGGGAAAAAGAAGAGACTATTTTGTATTGCATGGTGATAGGGAAGAGTGTTTATTTCAAAGCACTTGTAGCATCTATACTAATAGAAGGGAAATATGCTAATTAGATCAGGAGACCTTCCAGGAGACTTTCCGGATGTCCTTTCAGACAAAGCCATGGTGGCGGGGCTGAGGCAGAGGCAGTTAGGGGTGATCAGGCCAGCAGGGTGGGGGCATTTGGGGGTGAGCAAGCCAGCAGGGGGGGCCAGTTGGGGGCTAGTATGTTGGCAGTAGGAGGCAGTTGGGGGCAAGCAACCTGGCAAGGGGAGAAGTTGGGGGCTTTCAGGCTGGCAAGGGGGAGGCATTGGGGGTGAGAAGGCCGGTGGGGGGGTCAGTTGGGGAAAAGCAGGCCGGCAGGCAGAGTGGATAGGGGCTATCAAGCAGGCAGCCAGGTGAGTGGTTAGGAGCCAGCAGTCCCGGATTGTGAGGGGGATGTCTGACTGCCGGTTTAGGCCCAATCTCTAAACTGGCAATCCGACATCCCTCGAGGGGTCCCAGATTAGAGAGGGTGCAGGCCCAGCTGAGAGACACTCCCCGTGCACGAATTTTGTGCACTGGGCCACTAGTAGAACAAATATTTGAAGAAGATGGTATAAATAATGCCAAATGCGTACTTCATAATATTTTAAAGACTGGTGTTTATGCAGATGTCAGGAACATCTGTTATTCTTTAAGTTACAAAAAGCTTTACTTCAGTCATACAATGGGCTGTACAACAATGTATTTGAGTCTGGAATGCTTGAATTTTTGAAGAAGATAGTACTGGGCAGCATAGATCAGAACCACCCTTGGCTATATGCATTAGGGGAAATGTGTCAGAAGCTTAAGATTTTCTGTAGTTTTGCTCTAAATGCAATGTGGTATCCTAGACTGGATTATGACACAGACAAGCAAACAAACAAACAGAAAAAATCATTAGAAAAAGACTGGTGGGTTCTGAATAAAGTCTGGAGTTTAGTTAATAGTACTATTAGTAGTACTATACTACCCTCGCTGGTTTGGCTCAGTAGATAGAGCGTCATCCTGTGGACTGAAGGGTCCTGGGTTCGATTCCAGCCAGGGGCACATGCCCCAGTTGCAGCCTCGATCCTCAATGGGGGGCATGCATGAGACAGCCAATCAATGATTCTCTCTCAACATTGATGTTTCTATCTCTCTCTCTCTCTCTGTACCTCTCCCTTCCTCTCTAAAACCAATAAAAATATATTTAAAAAAAATAGTACTATGCTATTTAGTTCAATAGGATTGTACCAAAGTGAGTTTCTCAACTTGGACAAACATACCATGATTATTTGAGATGTTAACCTTAGGGGAGATTGGGTGACAGGTATTTTTTTTAACCTTGTTTTTTATAAAAAAATATTTTTTTTATTGATTTCAGAGAGGAAGAGAGAGGAATAGAGAGATAGAAACATCAATGATGAGAGAGAATCATTGATCGGCTGCCTCCTGCATGACCCCCACTGGGGATCAAGCCCACAACCCCGGCATGTGCCCTTGGCCAGAATTGAACCTGCCCTTCAGTCCGCAGGCCGACGCTCTATCCACTGAGCAAAACTGGCCATGGCAAGGGTGAAAGGTATTTAAGAACTCTCTGGGCTAGCCCAGGTGATATTGCTCAGTATTTGAGCATCGACCTATGAACCAGGGAGGTCACAGTTCCATTCCTGTTATGGGCAAATGCCCGGATTACAGGCTTGATCCTTGGTAGGGGGCATGCAGGAGGCAGAAAATCAATGATTGTCTCTCATAATTGATGTTTCTATCTCTCTCTCCCTTCCTCTCTGAAATCAATAAAAAGTATACACTAATATATAATAACTCTGTGCTATCTTTGCAACTTATCTGTATATCTATATGAGTTTATTTATTAAAAATAGAATTTTTGAAGATATCTCAAAATGAAATAAAAACATAAAGCTTTGTGTCCAGGTGGCAAAGATATACATTTTAGTATTTTCTTTTGTACTATTTTGTTGTGTTGTTGTTCTATATTTTAAGCTAATGATGGGATAAAACAGAAAAAGAATCTCAAAATTTGTATGAATGTCTACTCTTGAGTAATGCCCACTTTTGGGTTTTTGAGTGATAATGAATCTTACATAGAACTTATAAATTCACTGTTCATTAAATCTCTCAGAATATAGTTTTTTAGAAAACTATTCTATGGTGAAATTTTGTAACTTGTACATGCAAAAAAACTTAATTTTTTGAGGGATTGAACCTTAGATAAGTTAGGGTGAAGGGAGTCAGTTTATATGAATACTGAAGAAGCTGAGTGCTCAACACCAGAAAACGGATTTTTAAAAATTCCTGTCAATCAGATCTGACCTTTAAATTGTACCACATTGTCTCAGGTTAAGGTAGTCTTAACGACACAGGCATTATTTTTCTTGCAATATATCTTGCCTACCTTGACAACATGAATCATTTTAAAGTGTCAGAGATATTGTTTTGGAAGTATGATATGCATTCTTCTCTCTGTTATCTTTTAAAGATGGTTTGCAAATCAATTTTATTTTTATTTAATACTATTCATGTTTTAGTTTATCATAATTTTTAGACTATGATTGTTAAAATTATAAACCATTTTACAATTAAGTGATTTCACATTGAAATATCTTATTTAATCCTTACAACAACAAGAATTTAATCCTCATTTACATAAGACATTAGATGACTTACTCTAATAGGAATCAGCTATCTCAAGCTTCTAACCCATATTTTTATTCTAGTGATTAGATTTTACTTCACTATATATAACAGCTAAATGTTCATCAAAATATATATGTGTGTATATATACATATATATGGATGTATTTAATTCTCACCTGAGGATATGCTTTGTTAAAAATTGATTTTGAAAAGAGAGAGAAAGAGGCAGGGAGAGAGGGAGAGAGAGAGAGAGAGAGAGAGAGAGAGAGAGAGAGAGAGAGAGAGAGAGAGAGAGAGAGGTGTATGGGTTGCTTCTGCCACATGCCTCAACTAGGGATGGAGCCTTCAACCCTTACGTGTACAGATTGGATGCTCCAATCAACTGAGCAACCTGGCAAGGTCTGATTGGTAGATATTTGATATTCTTTTATTTTGTTTGTTGGAAGTTTGTCAAATTGCAAGCAACAGTCATATATATATATATATATATATATATATATATATATATATATATACACACACACATACACACATATATATATATTCCCTTTATTTGTCAAAAATTCTCAGGTTCAAATTGGATATAAATTTAAAAGAGATGTTTTAAAAATGGTGGGGGTTTCCTCAATTTTGAAATTATAGCCTTAAGAAAAATATAGTAGCTGCATATATGAAAAGAAAAAAAATATACATGCATTTTTCTTGCTGCTTTTTGGCTGTTGCCATTGTATTTAAAAACATACTTTCATTTTTATGGCTTTGCTTTTGAAAATCATATAACTTTGAACCTAATAATTAGATCATAGATGAGAAATTAAAGGGAAAACTGGTATTCATTGTGCTTTATTAATGTTTATGGCTTTATGATATTTTAAAGATTAAATGATAAAATTTGCTGATTAAAATACAATTCCACAGCCTTGACTCGTGGGACTCAGTAGGCTGGAGCATTGTTCCATACACCAAAAGGTGGTGGTTCGATTCCGGTTAGGGCACATACCCGGTTTCAGGTTCAATCAATTTTTCTCTTTTCTCTCTCTCTCTCTCTCTCTCTCTCTCTCTCTCTCTCTCTCTCTCTCTCTCTCTTCCCCTCTCTAAAACCAATACAACCAGTTTTTTTTTAAAAAAATACAATTCCCCATCTATGTTTCAAAAGGTTCCCGGGTTTTGGGACTCTGACAAATTACTGTGTGACTTTGACCTTTACCCAGGATATAAGTAGAGGAATAATATTTACAACTCAAACCGGTATACATTTGAACTCTTTATAGAAAAATACAAAAATGAGTACGTTGTATACTTTTGATAAATTCAATATAAATTAATACACAATTGAACATTAACAATTTCCTATTTATCTTTTTATCTACTTTTCTTTACAGTCATCCCCAATAGCCATGCCCTTTTCTCTGAGGTTCCCTTATTAACAAAAAGTAACTGCCACATTTTTTTCTGGTGCATTTTGTAGAAAGCTTTTTTACACCCATTCAAGGAGTTTGAGATTTAATTTTGGTTCGTTTGTTTATTTTTCCCTCTGATTGTATCTAGCTAGCTAGCTATCATCTATCTATCATCTATCTGTCTATCTCATCTATCATCTATCTATCTATCTATATCTATCTATCTATCTATCTATCTATCTATCTATCTATCTATCTATCTATATCTATTACTTTGATAAGAACACTTAACATGAGACCTAACCTCATAACCAGTGCTTAAATGTACAATATAATATTATTACATGTAGGCACAATGTTGTATAGCAGAACCCTAGAACGTAATCATCAAGCATAACTGAAACTTGATGCCCCTTGAACAATTCCCCATTCCCCTCTCCCTTGAGTTTCTGACAACCACCATTCTGCTTGGTGTTTATATGTATTTTACAACTTTAGATTCCTCATGTTAGTGGAATCATGCAGTGCTTCTCCTGCCACAACATGGATAAATCCTGATAATTTTTTCTCTAATTTCTCTTTAATCTAGTTAATACAATAAATATTATCACTCTGTTTCAGATATAAACAGCAACATGGCAGATATGGTAGCCTACCCTTAAAGCCCATGCCGGCACTCCACACGCTATGCAGGCAGCACACTCTACTTGTTCCTCCCTGAGACATAACATCATCATCACTGCTGTTCTAGTTTTCTGTTGCTGCTTAAAAAAATGACCACAAACTTATCTTACTGTGCTGGGGTAAGGATTCTAAAATGGGTTTGAAGGGCTGTGTTCAGAGGGTTCTAGGGGATAATGCATTCTCCTGCTTTCTCTAGCTTTTAGAGAACTCATGTTCCTTGCCTCGTGATCCTGCATCACTCTGACCCCTACTTCCATCATTGCATCTCCTTCTCTGACCTGGCTCTCCTGCTCCCTCTTATAAAAACCCTTGTAATTACATTGTCCCTAAGGAGAAAATCCAAGGAAATTTTCTTGTTTCAGGATCCTAACTGACTCACATCTGCAAAATCCTTTTTTCCATGTAATGCCGCATATTCACATACTCTTGTACCTATCTCCATAAGTTCATCTTTTTCAGAATGTCACATGATTGAAATCATATGTTATATAGCCTCTTCATATTGGCTTTTTTTTCAGTTATAATATACATTTACATTTCTTCCATGTCTTTTCATGGTTTGATTAGGATGTGAAAAGTTTTGTGAGTTATTCTGCTTACCACACTGGCCCACTGGATGAAGTTCAAATTTGATAGGATAATAGCCTAGACCCTTTTATTATCCAACTCTGTTCCACTTTATTCATCCCTGTTGTCTCCTAATTCTTTACCGGCATTTTAGACCCAAGCCAGGCCAATTTACCTGTGATTCACTGAAGCATCTTGTTCTTTTAGAGTTTCCTAATTCCTTTGCTTCCTTCCGCCTGCAATGCATTTTCGCTCTTTTTCTACCAGACTAATTCCTACTCATCCGTGTTTTATTTTAATTACAAACCACTTTAAACATATGGAAAGATACAGAAAATAACAGACGCCTGTACTCCAACCTCCAAGATTAAGCAGATGTTAACATTATGCCATGTATGTTTTGAGTTTCTCTGTTATTTAGAGAAATGAAACATTACAGGCCCCACCAAAGCCCCATTATCTCCTATCTCCGCCAGTCTCCCAGATGAACACCTAAGTTGATAACTATCATTTATAAACTACACATATTATAGTTTATATTTCTATTATCATAAAATATAGATTAATACATGTACTAGTTTACAATTGTATTGTTTTACTCAACATTGTTATTTTTATGTCTTATGCATGTTGACTCACACTGGCTTTTTAATTTAACTCCTCTGGAGTATTTCACTGCATGAATAAAACCATCCATTTATATCAAGTTTATTTGAATTATTGAAGAGATTGCTGCCTTTTTTTTTGCTATTATAAAGGGTGCTGCATTGAAAATAATGTGAAACTCTCCCTTGTTGACAAACACTGAATCCCTAAGGTAGATACCTAGAAGTAAAATTTTCTACTCTATTCAATAATTTTCCAATGTGGATAAACTAATGTATATTCTCACATCCTACCAAAATTTAGTACTATAGGTTATGTAAAAAATTAATCTGACTCATGATAGAAATATAGCTTTGTTATTTATTGATCATAATGGTTTCCCAGTGAGGTTAAAATATTTTCAGATGTATATTTGGCATTTAGTTTCCTTAGTCTGTAAATTGCAATCAATGTGGGCAGTTTTTCTTTTCATGTTGCTTGTGTATGTTTGAGCCTTGTTTAAGAAATCCTTCACATTTCCCCAGCCAGTATGAGTGTTGTCTCATGTACCAAGAGGTCCCTGGTTCTGTTCCTGCTCATGTCAGGGCACATGCCAGTGTTGCAGGCTCAATCCCTTGGAAGATGTAGCCCACCAACATTTCTGTCTCTCTTTCCCTCTCCCTTCCTCTCTCTCTCAAATCAATAAAAACATTTTTTAAAAATCCTTTATGTTTGAAATCATAAAGGTACTCTATGATCTTTTCTTCTAAATATTATAGATTCATTATTCAAATGTTTTACTCAAAATATGTGGAATTTGTATTTAATATTAGGAAAGAATCTAGAAAGTTAAATATATATTCTTGTCTGTTTCTTGACTCCTTACTTTGATCCATTTGTCCCTCTGTTGTGTTGTTTCTCTTTCCTTTTCAGCTGGTATTTCAATATGGCTTTTCCCTGTTTGGTTGCAACTTTACACATCAATTTTATTCGTAAATTATATAGAAAAGAATCATGTTACTCTTTCCTTACACTATTGGCAAATGTTCCAGGTTAGGTTATGGTCACTATATATATATTCTTAAATAAAATTTTAAAGTTGAAGGTTGTCGAGACCTAGATTATGTGCCCACCATGTGGGAGGTGTGGTCAATTCAACCTGAACTAAATGAGATAGGGACTGAACATTCTACAAGAAAAATATATTTGTTACAAGAAGAAGCAAGGAAATGGAACAATTTTAATGATCACAGTCCACTAGAGAGTCTTTGACTTCTACAGACAGAATAATGTAATGACTTCTCTGAGCTCCCATTGCACTTTACAAGACTGAAGGCTTTATAGCACTGATAACATTGCTCTATTAAATTGTTTATTTGGATGTCACTTGTACTCTTCCGTAAGTCTTCAAAGATCAGAAAGTGCTTTCTATTTTATACTTGAATTCCCAGTCCCTAGTCCTTTGTACTTGCATCAAAAATAAAAAATAAAAAAATGGTTATTGAAGAAAAGAAAAAAAAAGGGAAGAGGAAAGAAAAAACTAGAGAGACAGAAAAGAAAACTATGCCAAGAAAGGTTAAATAATTCTTCATCATCACAGCAAGTTCATTATAAAGCAGGCAGTTGAACTCAATTTCCATAAACACAATCAACTGAAGATTTTTATTAGATGTGTATTCCTAAGTGACAACATAGAAATTTTTATAATGCTGGTGAGAGAAAAAATATGAAACAAAAATGAAAAGACAAAACAAAACTATTTTTTAATTTAAATAGTTCATGGAGAAAATTAGTTTTAAATGTGGTTTGTTTCAAAATTTGCCATTGTATCATCTGGTTTCAAATTACATTTCATCGCATTTCTCTGTACCCTTCTTCCCTATTTTTTTGCCTTTCTCTGGTTCAATGGTCTCTTAAGGTTGTTTTCCTCCTCAAAGCAGCAACATGGGTGTGAAAATCCCTTACCTCAGGTTCTCACATCATGATGTCCAGGAGCTCCTATAGGAAAAAGAGTAAGATTAACTTTCAGTAGCCAATACTTCATTGACTGTGACTGCATGCTGCTCCACAAACAAATGATCCTGGCTGAAAGGATGAGCCTTACTGATTGGCTTGATTTTAATTAGGGCTTCAGCTGCCAATGGGACCAACCCTCTGAAAACCACCTGGTTCAAAATATAAATGTTTGGAAATCTGAAGGACTCTTAACAAGAAATAGAGCAAATAAATGCTGGGCAACAAAAACCACCACCAGTGAATATCATTTCCCCCCAGAATAGATTGCACTTTCTGGTGAGATTGCACTCAATGATGGCAGTGGCTTATTCAGTTTATGAAGTGCTGTTATTTGGATTTGTCACTGAATAATTGTTTGCTGCTACTGCTAAGAGCTTTATCATGACAAGTTAGAACTACTTTCCTTGTTAGCCTTTCTTTAAAGGTATATTATCTCGGATTTCATACCCCCAACCCCCATGGAACTAGAATCCCATATGATAAAAGCTCTATGCTTAAAATTACTAGATCAAGTGACATATTTACTTTGTATGAAGAATATCCAGTTAAGTAATATTAAAACAATTCCTAAAACTTGATTCAGATAGTATATTTTATAGATCTGAATGTTCACTTTGTATCATCCTATTGTTAACTTCCACTCAGCACATTCTATGCTCTTGAATTCTCACTGTCCTTTCTACTAACATGGTGATTCTACCTGAGCTAGAAAAATTCTGGCTTACTGTACTTGATATTTCACACTTTCTTTGAGAAGAGGAAGTAATTAATACACTTAAAAGTGATTTTTTTAACCCTTGCTAGCTGCTGCTTGCCAGTACAAACTATAACAGTGTTTATGTCAACAAAGTATAATCAGCAAAGGGGTAATCCACATGCTATTATCCAGGCTTAACTAAAACGGATTCATTTCTATTTGGTAGTTTTGAAAACTTGTCAGTGTACCACAGCCATGAGAGCCATTGAGCTTAACCAGATGTGAGAGTCTGGCTGGCCTGTCAGTCTCTGAGGAGGCCTTGGCCAAGGTTTAAAAATCTTTAACCTTATTCTCACCCTCCAACAACAGAAGCAATAATCCAGTGTGTTTTATCTTCCTTGTATTTTGGCATTTTTTCCCCTACAGATGTGCAACTTCTGTTTCTAACATTTTTTTTTCTTTCTCAACTGTTTTTTACCTGCTATAATCTTCCATTCTTGGAACTTGGTGAAAGAAGATAAATGATTTTCCTTTAATTCTTGAGGGATAGTAGGATAGGAAGATACAATGTCATCTTGGCAGGTTGTAATAAGTCAGAAGTGTGTCATAATACCTTACAGATGTATAAAACATGGTTTACAATTCTCTTTGGGTTGCATTAGCTCAACTCTCAGAAAGACTGAGTAAAATAAGAGGCTCAGAAAGTTGACATAACGTGTCCAATACTGCATGTTGTGATGGTGTAAGGAAGACGGAAGCACTCAACTTCCAATTCTAATATCCTTTTCACAGCTCTCTACCTCCATGACTCGTGTTGGTTAGATCTTGCAGAATAGGGTAAAATACATGCATTTATTCATATATTTTACTTGCTGTTTTCTTTTTTTTCTGATTTGCTCTCACATTTATATATAATTTTTGTGTGCCCCAATAATTTTGTGTGGCAATCATTGTTCTAATTCCTCATAGCTAAATAATCAAGCAATGTTAAGAATATTCCAAAAGCACATAACTAAATCTGCTTGGCATAAGGCACTGAGTACTCAATGTTAGCAGAGCGTAGAATTGTAGTTACCAGGGGCTGAAAAGGGGAAAATGGGGCAATGAGGAAGTGTTGGTTAGAGGGTACACAGCTTTGCTTATATGAGATGAATAAGTTCTGGAGATCTAATTTACCACATGATAACTATAGTTAACAATGTTGTATTATATACTTGAAATTTGGTAAGGCCACTATGAGAGGTGATGGCTATCTTAACTAATTGTGGTAAATATTTCGAAATGCACATGTATATCAAAATATCATGTTTTAAATCTTAAATATATATACAAATTATATGTGTCAATTTTACATCAAAAAAGTGAAAAAGGAAAGTAAGGGTTGTCCATGGGTCACACATATGAGAAGCCATTTCAGAATAAGATGACACAACAAGTCAGTCGGGATGATCCTGTGAACACCTGTGATCCTCTAATTAGAAAAAAAATAAAGGAGCAAGTAATGTTTTCCAGCATTAAAATTAAAGCATTCAAAATGAAGCCAGAGTTGATAGGGAAAGATTTACACAGACCCAGGAATATATCAGGGCTCAGTGGGTCCGTGTTCACCAATAACCCACTCTCAACACAGTGGCAGAACATTTGATAAACAGCTAGGGCTTATACCAAATGACTTTATGGTGTACCAGGTAAGGATGGGTTTTCAACATCGGACTTTCAGTATTCTCCCTAATCCAGAGACCCAAGCAAGCATAGATGCCAATGTGACATTCACTTAAGGATGTTAAAAGAATGATGTTGCTTTGGGTCATGCATAGCTAAGATATATCTGACATTGGTGCAGTACAGAGAAGAGATTGAAGGTATTCTAGAATATTCACAAATGTGGAGAAATTAAGTCACCTCTTACCTAACATTTCACAGAGAGATCCTGTTTCATGTGAAAATATAGAACTTCAACTTATACTGGAATGACATTTAGTTATCCTCATGCCCCAACTATAAAAGGCAGTGATGAGAGATCTCAGGAGGTGTACTTAGACCCGTGACTGAGGTTAAACATGATAGAATAAACATGTGAGTTTATCTCTATTTTTCTCCAGAAACCCAGTTAAAATATCAATGCCAGAAGTGAACAGTGATGACTAACTACAAATCAGTTATGTCTACATCCCTTATCACTTACTTCCTGTCACAACAGAGGATAATGCATCAAAGATATATTTCACAGACTCCTGTGTTGGTAGGTTTGGCCATGAGACCCAGTACTGGGCTTTCAAATAGTTGGACTAAACAGCACCTTAGGATACATTCTAGGAAACATTTTCCTCCTGGAGAAATCAAAGATGTCACTATATGGAGGTCTGTGTGTTTTTGTAGCCCAGTCATAAAATTGCAGCTGGATATGTATTGATAGCTTTTGTTATTCTATATATTAGGTTCACATTCCAATTTGTGGAATAATCTTAGAATAACTTTTCCAATTGGCTTTCCAAGTCACAACCCTTACATTTATACCTTTAAGATCTTCATTTTTGTCATTGCAAGGTGGCCTTCTTGGGATCATACACAAAATAGTGGCAACAAAGTCTACAATGCCCTATGGCATGGCTTAACAAACAAGCTTCATTAGAAACACTTACATGAGAGTCAGCAAGAGAAGAAAAAGCATAAGTCCTCTGACTCTTATCTCTCATTTTTATCCATGGAGAGGAATACCCAGACCATGACACACACCTGTATGTGTTCCTCCTGTTGCTCTCTGTGTTTGCAAGGTTAGCATGGCAGCAACCTACCAGCTAGAGTTTGAAAGGACTATTTGTCTACTTGGTAGCCTGGGTTGGCATGGCTGCTGCTTACATGTATTATCTCAGAAAGCAGGCTTCCCACTCCTTGGAAACACAGAGAGAATGGAAACAGGCCCTTGGCAAAGGATTAGAGCAACCACACTGCAAAAAACTGGCTTTGGGTACTGGTCCTCATGCAGGGAGAGGATGGAAACCCCTAGTTCTCGTTAGCTCATGGTCCAGACAACTCAGAGTGATTTTTAGACAATCCTGCCTCTTTCATCGTAGCCCAGCAGTGTACAGTTCTAGAATATTTTCTATCAATGTCATCATTTAGACTGTGTTCAATACTCAGGGGTTAACTCTGTTCTGGAACTGAATATTTTCATTTTTATTTAAAATTATTTAATTCTTGGGAGCAATTGATAGAAATTAGGCAGTAATCAACTTTTGCTTTCACAACAACTTTGCTCAGCATTAGTGTTATAATTTTTATTGTTCATAGTCAGAAGGACATTCTTTGTTTCCTACTCATGAAGATAAATTAATCCAGAAGGATTCCAGAATATTTGAGAAAGCATGATGCTGGACACATAATCTAACATAAATCAAATTTTGATTGGGCATTATAGCACTAACTGGGATAGAGTAGTAATGCTACATCAAAAATACAACCTTAATTGTAAAGCAGTGATTTTTGTGTAAAATTGTTGGAAAAGGTTGCCAGGGACATACAAGAAGTGAGATCAGATGGCCTAGTAGTATTATGAATATGTTAAGTACATCTTTATTGCATCCAAATTAGTTAAATATCTTTTATAGCTTCTGAGAAAAATTCATTTCTATAGGTATTAATTTACATTTACAGAGTTTACTAGTACTTTGTCCTCTTCTATTCTAATATGTTGTTAGCATACGCCAAATGTATTCATGAGTTTTCATTTTGGCACTTTATGTAATCTTTTGAATTATGCTGTTCAATTTATATGTTCACCTACAAGAAAACAATATGAATAATTTATAATTCAATAAGTACATTTACGTTAAATATAGGAATAATAAGTACTTAAAAATCAGTAATATTTCTATTGTAACGTAATAAGTCGGAACCTACATTATAATTTATTTTTTATAAAATTGGAATCATTCCTTTTATCTATGCACATTTTTTAAAAAAATGCTTTTGTGTATTATAAAACCACTTCATTTACTTTAAATTTTTATAAATTATATGCATAAATATACTCTCATTCTCTGTTTTGAAAAGTAATACATTTTGAATTAGGGAAAAAAATATTCTCAAAGGTAGCAAGGATTCAAACTATTGTGTGTGTGTGTGTGTGTGTGTGTGTGTGTGTGTGTGTGTATACCTTAATTCCTCCAATACCCCTGAGCAACAGAGGTATAAGCAGCACCTATATGGTTTAACAGGTAAAGAAAATTTAGGCAATGGGCATATGTGCAATAGATTATTTAATTCAACTGAAAGCTTCCAGATACAGTCAAATCTAAATTATTAATGAGCATATTAGAAGTCAACATATTTATAAATACAGTTTATGAAATTATTCATTTAAAAGTCAATGTATGTAATACTTTAAACAATAAAGAATTTAAATTTAAAAAAATCAATGTACGGTCCCAATCAGTTTGGCTCAGTGGATAGAGCATCAGCCTATGGACTGAAGATTCCCACGTTCAATTCCAGTCAAGGTCACTTACCTCAGTTGCAGGCTTTATCTCCAGCCCTGGTCAGAGCACATAGATGTCTCTCTCTCCCCCGCTCCTTTCCACTCTCTAAAAATCAATGAAAAATTATCTTCGGATGAGAATTAACATAAAAATAAAATAAAATCAATGTATGCCCAAATATAGAATTTGTGTTTTATTTCAGCTGTTCCCTCAAGTTGCACACGTATTTAATTATAATTTTATAAATAATAATCAAAAATATGAAGAATGGAGGAGATGGCCTGCAACAAAGTGTAGACCATCAAAAAGAAAAATAGTTGAGCTATTCTGCATGTTTGATAGAGAAATATTAAAAAATATAAAAAAATATATTGTGTATCAGGGGTCGGAGTGGGGAGAGATGATAGATATGATATATATGATATGAATATATGTATATGTATACATATATAATCTCTAGTAATGTTATAGGATTAATGTTTATTCAATTAGAAAAAATGAGAAAAAACTCATGGACATGGACAACAGTGTGGTGGTTGCAGGTGGGGGAGGGAGTGCTTATAGGTGGAGGAGGGCATAGGAGATAAATGGTGGTGGAAAGAATAAAATGAATAAATAAAAATAAATGATTATTATCATTTTTATATTCAAATCACCTATCACATCATATATTTTTGTGAGCTATTTCAATAGCACAGTGCTCTTATTGAGTATTTTTTCTATAAAGCTACCTTTAAATGCATATAATGAATTACTGTGCATTTCTTATTTATAATCATCTTAAAAAATTCTATTATTTGATACATTAATAACACTAGTAACCTTATATGGCTACAGTGATGAATTATATATTTAAGTGAATAAAGATGACATACACTATTATGTTTTAATTAGTACATATAAATTTGCAAGAAGTTTTTGTTATTATCATTACCATATCAAATTATAATTTATTTGGATTAAATAAAGTTTTTAAAAACAAAAGAATACGCCTTAGCTGGTTTTGCTTAATGGTTAGAGTGTCAGGCCATATACTGAAGGGCCTTCAGTTCAATTTCTGGTCAAGAGCAGGTACCTGGGTTGCAGGTTCAATCCCTGGTTCCTGTCAGGGCAGGGCTTATGTTTCTCTCACACATTTATCTCTTCTCTCTCTCTCTCTCTCTCTCTCTCTCTCTCTCTCTCCCCCTCCCTCCCACTCTCTCTAAAAATCAATGGAAAAAATATCCTCATGTGAGGCTTAACAACAAAAAAGGAGAAAGTGTGTGTTTTTTAAAACAATGTTGTCTCTCTCTACATGTATTATGTTCATTTATATTTGTTGGATATTTATCTTTAGAGTCTATCTTTCTAAAGTACTGTGGTTCATGTGAAAAGCCTAGAAAGCCATCTCCATGCAAACGACAACACAACTTCAATACTTCTCAAATATTCGCTGATGATAAATGTGCAGCAGCCACACATTCACAAAGGCTATCTCACATTTAAATATTCCAAAGAGGTTGATTTTCCATTTTTCCTTAGAGACAATTCCTGCTAACAGTCCTTAACTATCACCAAATTTTGGATGGCAGTCAATCTACATTTTCACTTTATTAACTTGGAGTGATTCAGTCTTTCTGATCCCAGCCTGCACATTTCTGCTCCAGCCTTGATATTTACATCCTGTAAGCACTTGTAAACAATTACCATATCCCCTACTTAGTTGTCTGTTAGCCAAGCTAAACAGATTGAGCTCTTTTAATCTTTTCTCATAAATCAATCTCTCCATTCCCTTAATTACTACTGATGTCAAGTTCTGAAATTGCTCCAATATGCTCGTCATATTTTTAATACTCAGTTTCCCAGAACCAAAGTGGTTTTTTAATAGATGCATGTTAAAATTGTGCTTATTCAATTGAAATAACTGCAGCAAAAGATGTTTTTCTACAGTGTTCAGTTCTCTATGGTTACACAGAATGAAACTTCACCATCAGGACACTCATCATCAAATGTCTTTTTCACACTTTATGGACTTATGCCAAAGCACAGGGCTAGCAAATGAGATGTTAAGGGTAATGGCTTAAAGATTACATGGGATGAATGAGAAGATTCTAAAAAAAAATGGTAATGTTTTTACGATGTACATAGGAGCGTGAGTTTATTTTCACATGTTAGCTTGGCAAAGAATTTTCCTACAGGTATCTCCCCACAAAGTCAATTCTTATTTAAATCGAAGTTCTACAATTGTTTTTGTTGTGGTGTTTTAAATAATTTCTCTCTTAGAAATTGGGAGCTATGATTTAGTATTCAAACTAAGATGTTGTGAACTTATGATAAATATTTAGTATTATTAAAGGGAAGGAGAAGAAAAGTTGAACTTGGCTGTGGTCTGTAACAGCAGCCAGTGATCTCAGTCCTCTTGGTAACACTAGGAGGATGAAGCTGACTGAAGTGAAGACCAGAATGAGGTTAGAGAGCAAGACAATCACTGGGCCGGAATGGCAACTTGCTTCCAAGTATATAGGATTGATTACAATATTTTCTAGAACTATGTTATACAAGTATAGCCATTCATAATGTTTCCATTCTTTATCATTAAACTCTGCTTTAGAAGTGTTTTAGGTCCTGGAAGAAAGAGGATTAAATCTGTTTAAATAATTTAGAAACCTAACTGGGGAATCTAAGCATATGAGGAATGAAAAGGGGCAAAATAACAATAGTATACATATAATTTCACAAAACATAATAGCCATATAGATGTATCAATAATCCCACTAATTATTTCTATAAGCCTGAGAAGGTCATTGTCCCATTCTTTCTTTCATTTTCTTTTGACCTTTTTATTTTTTCTGAAGCCTTATAACTTTTCAAAGTATTTTTCAGATTTTTTAAAATTATTGACTCAATTAATCAATATTTATAGAAAGCATGATAAGTATCCTAAGTTCTTGATATAACAGAAATGAAAACTAGGAAACAGGCAACCATAATAGAGGGCAATGATTGTCTCACCAGGGTTGAAGGCAGTTTTGGGAACACATGGTCAGTGGCTTTTCTCAACATGAGGTTTTAAAATTCACAGGACACATTCCCACCCCCACCCCCACCTTCACCCCCTTACTCTTCTTTATCAATCCTTGTGTCTTAGTTTGGGCTCTATCTGAAGCAGGCCAAGATATAAGGATTTAAAAAGGAAAGAGTTGATCCCAGAGGTATCCCAGGAAACACCAGTAGTGAAGTTGGGAACTGAGACAGGGAAGGAAAAAAAGCCCTAAATGAGTTTGTTTTAAGGAAACCTTTTTATGCCAGGGGGTAACAGGAGCCTTTAATTCTGCTAGGAAATGTACAAGTCAGTGTAATACAGAGTAGAGCATGCACTTCAGCGTTATTCCCCTCTCTGCCACATACCTGCTCTATTCTAAACATGCATTCCCTATGTTGCATTTTCTTCACCTTGTCACCTATGCCTTAAATTGCTGGTCAGTTACATACAAAAACAAACAAAGAAACAAACAAGCACTTTAGAACAAGAATATTGGTGGCACAAGCTACCGTCTCTGCTACAGTACTTGGTATTCATCATCTCCATCCCCTGCTGTTCCCACCAGAACATTCATCTGTATCCAGCTCTTCACCTGGCCCAGGCTCCTTATAGTGATTCCTTGTGAAGCTCAGAACATGAATGTACAATGCTATTTGTCCCCAGTGAATGGTAACTGCTTTTGATTCTCCCTCCTGATAGAGATTAAAAAGAATTCATTTACAACATCAATAGCTACATACTAAGTGCCTGAGGGTATGTTTATCCAGCCAAGAGAGGAGAGCACATCCTGCTGGTAGTTGCTACTTGGGCGACCACTTTGTGCAATTTATGGTCTCTCTGGTACCATCCATCTGTGGCATGAGGGCCAGACCTGCACATTAAAGAGAGATGTGATGGGGATCACCACCTCTGAGCCCCGGAAGTCTTTGAGGGGCTGCTTTTCTCTACCATTGCATCCAGGCTTCAGCCTTGGTTCTGATTTACTGTCTTGGCCACGGATGGAACTGGGGAGGAATCTAGTTTCAGTGGCCTCTATTTAGCTTTCCCTTTCATTATGACTCCCCTTTCACAGGTAGAAAACCTGATATGAGTGGTGACTTTTCCAGATACTAAGAATATTCATTTCCATCAATCAATCAGGGCACAAGATTACATTTTAGGAGATGGGTTGTAGAGACAGTGGACAATCTGATATGAACATGGCTACAACTCCATTTATTGCCTGTTTCCCATATTCAGAACACTATCCAAGGCCACAATGGAATTGTCAAGGTCATCTCAGACCCATATTCAACAGTCTAGCTGGTTCCCTCTCTGTAGAGTACTCTGCAAGAAGAAATGGAGGAATTACTACTGTTCATTCTTTGGGTGCTGTGGCAAAGCTTTAAAAGCTGCCTCCTCCTTCCATTGATGGGCCCCATGTCTGAGAAATGTCACAGGCCTGGAAACTGAGTGAAGAATCATATATTTTTTTCCACTGTGGTTGGTTCATTAACCACCAGCCCACCTGTTGTTTATTATTTTGGTTACATAAATCAAACAACATTCTGTTTGTCTATTTACTTTGCTTCTAGCTTCCCTATCCATAATCCATTAGCCATCACCACATATCACATTGTGCCAGGGGTCTCTTTGCCATTTTGGCCTTGTTGCTCATTTGAGAGTTATGCCAACCTTGTCTTTGATGGCTAAGTGCAGCTACCAGGCCTTGCATCATCTTCAACACTGGAAAATAAAAGTGATAACTTTTATTTTTTAGGCTGGCCAATAATTGAGAAACACCACTGAGCTCCTCAATGGTGCTAATGTCCACCTCACTACACATTCTTTATTGCTTTAGTAAAGGGATTGTTCTATGAGTCTTTCCATAGAACAGAGAGTTCCATATTTTACCTAATTAATAGATTCTACAGTGCCTACCTACTGTAGACTGGATGTCTATGCCCCCAAAAATGTATGTTGAAATCCTAAGCCCTAGTGTAAGGATATTAGGAGGTGGGGCCGTTGGGAGGTGGTTAGGGCCAGATATGGTCATGAGAGTGGAACCCTTCTGAATGGAATGAGTGTTTTTATAAGAATTATGAGAAAGTTAGCCCTAGCCAGTTTGCTCAGTGAATAGAGCATTGGCCTGCAAACTGAAAGGTACCAGGTTCGATTCTGGTCAAGGGCACGTGCCTGGGCTGTGGGCTCAATCCCCAGTGGGGGACTTGAAGGAGGCAGCCAATCCATGATTCTCTCTCATCATGGATGTTTCTATCTCTCTCTCCCTCTTCATTACTCTGAAATCAATAAAAAGATATTAAAAAAAAGAATTATGAGAAAGTTTGCTTCATTTATTTGCTTTTACCCATGTAACTATACCCATAAATCAGCTGTCTGCAACCTAGAAGAGGGTTCTGACCAGGGATTGACTATGATGCCACCTTGATCTCAGACTTCTAACTTCCAGAACTGTGAGAAATAAATTTGTTTTGTTTATAAACAACCCAATTTATGACACTTTGTTATAGCACCCTAAAATAACTAAGACCCTACTTCTTGAACCCTTTGATTCCTTCCATAATATTCTTTCAAGACAGTTTGATCATCTCTTTCTCACTTTTTCAAGCATTAAGGAACAGTCTTATAGCGTATTATGATCAGTTCCAGGTATCCTTGCCAGGTCATTAAAGAAAAGGAAAACTGACAGGTGTATACTTTCTTCTCAGCTTGACATCCTCTCCCTGTTCATCCTGAACCCTAAAAATTCATGTTATTAGGTCCGACACTCTCTTGGTGAAAAACACCTTTATGCCTGAAGTTGTGATAATACTTCCCTCTTGGGCCTTGCTGTTACTTCTCACTAGTTGTTGGTATAGAAGCAATGAGGTCAGGTGAAAGTACATGTTCAGAATGGAAAACACCATCTCCTGGAATGTTTACAAATTCTCCATGCAAGGGAAGTGGTAATAGCCCACTTGTCAATCAGAAAGATCATGGGTATCAGGGGGTTCAAGACCCTCAGACACATCTGCCTTGATGCCTCTCCTCATATCCCAGAGTCCTTCTCAGGATGTAGGCCTCTACTTCAGTGTGGGAGGATTGCTGGCCTTCTTAATTCAGCCTTCTTTTCTTAACTCTGTTACTTTACTTTCACAGTCAAGACCTGGGACTGTTTCTCCTTCACAATCTGCCATTTAGTGACAGAATATAAAGGTCCCTTTAAATGTTGCCAAGGTAACCTGATTTTCACAGTGTGCCCTATGGTGACAAGTAGATTGAGTCTGCAATTTTATTCCTTTAGTGCCTCCATTGCACCTAACTGACACCAAATTACTCCACCTTCCTTGGAAATGTCCTTGCTCCATAGGTCCTCAAAGCTAAAGGCACCACATAGCCCTGTCAAGCCCCTCCCAATTTGTCATCCTTGGGTTTGTATTAGCTGTGCTGGCTAAACATGCTGGTGGGATAACAAGCTCCTCTTAACACCAGCAAAAGGGGTGCTTATTGACATCCCTGAGCAAGCGGTCTAATTCTTGAATCTCATTCTGAGGATTGACTTTCTGTAGCTTTTTATGTCATCAACTTTCTTAGATAAATTTCCCCTAAAGCAGAATTTGAGACAGGGATTCCAGTACAAGCAGTTTATTTTGAAGGTGATCCCAAGACACCTGGGGGAGAAAGCAGTTTTAAAATGTCATCAAGCACTTTGCTATTGAGGGTAGCAGGAACTTTACCTTACCAGAGAACTCTTGGAAGGTAGAGTAAACCTGCATCCCAAAAGCATTCCATTGGAGGGGAAAGAGAACTAAAGAATACAGATATTAATTACCACTACACTTTTTCTGAAGGCTGCTTTTGAGGGACATCAATTCCTTGCTACTCTAGGCAACCATGTGGACTTTAGAAAGCAGAGGACGTCCTCAGGCAAAGACAATGAATGAGGTGCTGGCATCTGGAAACTAAGCCAAGGTACTTAGAACCATTAAGACAAAAGTATCTGGGGAGAAAATGACAGTGTTGGCTGAAGATGGATAAAATACCACTTTAAATGGAAGGCAGCATTTTCTAAAAATGTAACTTCATAGACTTTTTTCAGGAATAGTATCATTACATAATTGTATCTATATATCTCTATCTCTATCTTTATATATCTATCTATATCTCTATCTATATCTACAGTATATGTACATTTGAATAGTTGCAGAAAAAAGTATTGACAATACTCAATATCTGTTCTAATAAAAATTCTCAGAAAACTAAGAATGGTAGAAATGAGGGGAAACTTCTTCAAACTGTTAAAAGGTGTCAAAAATAAACCTAAAGTTAGCATCATTTAAATTGTGGAAATATTTAATTGTTCTCCTTATTATGGCCAGGACATGTACTCTTACCTTTTATATTGAACATGTATGGCTATTTATTTTTATTACAACACAAAACTAAAAATAAAAAAATAGATAATGATTTGAAAGCAAGAAGTATAATTTTCCTATTTAACATGCAATGTAAATATGTACGTAGAAAAATCCCAAAAATTTTATAAGAATGAAAACTACTAGTACTAAAAAGTTATTTTAGAAATGTGATAGGATACAAATTTCATAAGCAAAATTTGATTGTGTTGCCCTGGTCAGTGTGGCTCAATTGGTTGAGCCTCATTCCATGCACCAAAAGGTCACCTGTTTGATTCTGGGTCAGGGCACATACCCAGGATGCAGGTTTGATCTTCAGTTCAGATGCATACAGGCAGCAACTGATCAATATTTCTCTTTCATATCTATATTTTTCTCTCTATCCATCTCCCTTTCTCTCTCAAATCAATAAAACATATATTTTTTAAAAAATTGATTGCATTACTATGCTAACAATGAACTATGTTAAAATCTATATATACAAAAGGCTAATATGCAAAGTGTCCTCTTGGGAGTTTGACCAGAGACCAGGAATTCTATCACTAGCTATGACATGCACTGAACACCAAGAGGGTGGTGAGGAACAAAGGAAAGCCCCAGCCAGCAGCCAGCAGCCAGGGAAGGGAGGCCTTGGCCAGCAGCCAGAAGGAAGGCCCCAGTAGGCACCTGGAAGGCCCCATTTGGCCCTGATTGCCGGCCAGGCTTAGGAACCCTCCCCATGCATGAATTTCATGCACTGGGCCTCTAGTTAAACTATAAAAGACTCTGGGGTAAATTTAACAAATGACTTGTAAGATCTGTATTCTAAAAACTATGAAATATTCCTGAGAGAAATTAAATAAAACTAAATTTAATGGGAAGATATAAAATACTCATGGATGGGAATACTTATTTTTGTTCAGATGTCAGTTCTTTTTCAAATGATCTATATATTCAACACAAATTAAATCAAAGCCTAAATTTGTATGCCAAACATTATAGTTTTGCTAAAAAGTTAGATAAGCAGATCAATAGATCAGAATGGAGAGGGAAGAAGTATACATATTTGGTAAAATAATGCTTTCAATTTTATTGATGTATAATGGACAAATACAAATTTAAAATAAAGTGTACAACATAATTATTGGTATATACATATATTGTGAAATAATTCTCCCCATCACCTTAATTAGCACATCCACCACTTCATAATTTTATCTTTTTAGGGTATTGGCCAAATAATTTTTTAGAAGAATGACAAAGGAGTTCAATGAGAAAAGAATATTTTATTCAAAAAAAGGTGTTGGAACAATAGGATAATTATCTGAAGAAAAGAAACACGATCTACACTGCCCCATATCTAATTTTACTTTGAGATAAATAAATGAGGTCAGATTAAGAGCTAAAACTATGGAGTGTTTTAGATTTAAAAAAATAATAGAATATCCTTTTTAACTAGAATAAAAAAAGAACAAAATAGAACTAATTACAAATGAGAAAGTAAAAAATTAGATTCTATTAAAATCATAGAATATTGCTCATCAAAGATAATTGATAGGAACTGAATAAAAAGGCATATACCTTAATATAATTTTCATATTTTACATTATCCCAATACATAAGAATATATGTGAAGTTATGCAATTGAATTTATGGAAGAAAAACTAATAATAAAAAACTGTTA
This sequence comes from Myotis daubentonii, assembly GCF_963259705.1. Lineage (NCBI taxonomy): Eukaryota > Metazoa > Chordata > Mammalia > Chiroptera > Vespertilionidae > Myotis > Myotis daubentonii. The sequence goes on from NC_081841.1 coordinate 185,870,955, forward strand.
TATAATTAGTGTTTTAAAGTATAGCATAATTTAATATACTTTTTTTATTGAAGCAATGCAGAAAGTTAAACATTAGACAGTCTATCACTGTAATTTATTACATTTGACAAAAGATTTTACCATGCTTAACACAGAGTAAGCACTTCATAAATATTTGTTGATTATATTTAAAATAGAGATTAAACTTATTACCCCTTAAAGATACTGATCTGAGCAATGGAATAAAACTGCTACAATTACATAACATAACATTTTACTACCAGAAACAAGCATGCAATAGCCTGTTTTTAGATGGCATTCCAATAGCATTTTATAGATTAACAACAAGGATGTCTATTACTTCCACTGCTAATCTTTGTTTTAGCAGAACTATTTTAGTGCATAAAATAAGAGAAAAGAAGAAAATTTATAAGGATTATGTGAGTATCATAATAAAGGCATAGACAAAAAAATTGATTCCCCATATCCAATATTATCAATTATTAAATTCTAATAACAAAAATTGAAATAAAAATTAGTTTGTTCAACATTATCATGGTACACCCAGTGTAATGACAGCATGGTGGAACTCCAGGTTACCCTTGAAGACAAAAAAAGTGAACTGTCAAAAATTTTATAGCATTTGGTACTGGTTATTTCCAACTTAAGGAGTCAGACTATAAAAAATTAGTTTAGCCCAGTCGGCATGGCTGAGTGGCTGAGCATCTATCTATGAACCAGAAGGTCACAGTTCCATTCCCAGTCAGGGCATATACATGGGTTGCAGGATGGGTCCCCAATGTGGGGCGTGCAGGAAGCAACTGGTCAATGATTCTCTCTCATCATTGATGTTTCTATCTCTCCCTCTCCCTTCCTCTCTGAAATAAATACAATTGTATTTAAAAAATAAATACATACAAATAAAATCAATACAAATTTATTTTTAAATAAATAAATACATAAAGTTAAAGAAAGTGTATATTCCTTATATTCAGTTTAAACAAATTATTTTTACTTTAGTGCCCTGGTGCATGGGTTCATGCACATTGAAAGGAAATTAATTGTAAGGCAGCTGACGGGGTGGGACTGGGCAAGACAGGCCAGACGTGCCTGGAACCAACATCTGGTGGTCCCTCTCTGGCCAGCCGCACCCTGTGTTGCAGCTCAAAGGGTGTCCGCGGAGTGAGCGGGGTCCCTCTGGCAGGTGGGGTCCCTCGGCCTGGCCTATGGGGATTGGGCCAAAACCGGCTCTCTGACATCCCCTGCGGGGTCCCAGATTGCAAGAGGGTGATTCTTGGATGACTCACCCCAGAATCAGGCTCCCTCCTCTCTGGTTTCTGGGTACATCACCCAAGAACTGCTGCTCCCAAGTCACCGCAGCTCTGCCATTCCTGCATTGAGTGTCTGCCCCCTGGTGGTCAGTGGGAGTCATACCTACTGGCCAGTTGGACAGTCAGACTGTCGCTTAGCCTTTTATATGTATAGATTAATTAACCAATTTTATAGAGAACTAGAGACCTGGTGCACAAAATTCTTGCACAGCCTAGCCTGTGCCCTCTCACAGTCTGTTAGCTTTCAGGGGATGTCTAACAATTGCTTAGGCCCACATCCCATGGGGATTGGGCTTAAACCAGCAGTTAGACATCCTTAGCAATGCAGTGGAGGGAGGAGAGGCTCCCGCCACATCCGCTTTGCTCACCAGCCATCAGCCCAACTTCTGTACTCCCCCTGTGGGAGCGCACTGACCACCAGAGGGCAGCTCCTGCATTGAGCGTCTTCTTCCTGGTGGTCAGTGCATATCATAGCGACTGGTCGTTCTGCCATCAGGCCGAAACCAGCTCTCTTACATCCCCCGAGGGGCCCTAGATTGTGAGAGGGCCTGGGCCAGGCCAAGGGACCCCACTGGTGCACAATCAGGGCTGGGGAGGGATACAGAAGGTTGGCCAGATAGGGAGGAACCATGGGAGGGTTCCAGGGTGTGTCCAGCCCATCTTGCTCAGTCCCGATCTGCCAGACCCCAGCAGCAGGCTAACCTACCAGTCGGAGCATCTGCTCCTTGGTGTTCAGTGCTTATCATAGCAAGCGGTAGAGTGGCCTTAGCATATCACTAGCACATTATGCTTTGATTGGTTGAATGGCCAACCAGATGACTGGGCACTTAGCATATTAGGTTTTTATTATATAGGATTATTGTATACAGTACTGGTTTGTTTGGTTAATTTAAAAAGTATTTTCATTTTAAAATGTTTTATATAATTGGTACATCTCAAGGCCCTCTGCATAAAATTATTTGAAGAGGAAAGTTTCACAAGAGTGAGATGTAATTCTTGCCTATATTTTGTTAATGTAATGATTAAATACTTTAAAAAAAAAGACTATCACATAGTTACCTAAAGTTTCTAAGTATAACCAAATGAAATCTATATATATAAAAAGCCAGCAACCATAACAGCCATAACAAGCATAACGACTGGTCACTATGACTCCCACTGTAGCCAGTGAACCAGCCAGATCAGGGGGTGGGGCTGGCCAGCCAATCCTTGCCATCCTGCCCATGATTGGACTCTTTCACCCTGATCAAGAGCAGGCCAGCTGGTCAAATGTCTCCTTCCTCTCCCCCGGCAAGCCCTGCCCCCAATCAGCCTGCCCCACCACAATAGGCCCGCAGCCCCTCCCCCTGGCCAGCCTGCCTCTGATCACACCCTCCACCCCAATAAGGGGTGGGGCTGGTCAGCCAATCTCCCGCAGCCCCTCCTCCTGGCCAGCCTCACCCCTAATGGGCACCCACAACTCTGATTGTCCTGCAGCCCCTCCCCCCACCCAGCCCCACCCTGATCAGTGGCAGGGCTGGCCGGCCAACCCCCGTGGCTCCTCCCCCAGGCCGCTGGCCCCCAGTTGGCACTCCTCACTCCATTCAGGGGCAGAACCGGCTGGCCCAACACCCACAGCCTCTCCCATGGCTGACACAACCCCCAATTAGCCTCCAACCCCAATTGGGGGCAGGGCCCGCCAGCCAATCACCTGCGGTCCCTTCCCTAAGCCAGCCTGGCCAACCTCGCACCATCTCCTCCTCCTGGTAGGCCCAGCCCAGATATGCCCTGATTGGGGCCAGGCCATCCAGATCCCACCTGTGCATGAATTCATGCACTGGGCCTCTAGTATAAAATAATGCACTGATCTACAAAAGGAAGAAAAATATAAAGAAACTTGCAGTAATTTAACAAGAATGTTTCAAAAGCGATGTAGTAAAAATCAATAAAACTTTAATAAAGGACATTAGGGAAGTCATGTACAATAAAAAAAAGATATTGTATTAGTTGATGGCAAAACAAAATATTGTAGAGGTGAACATTCTTTTCAAGTCAAACTATCAATTCTATTTGAACCTAAAATAAGATATCAGTATTTTAAATATGTTTGAGGTATTTGTTTTACATAATAGTGTATGTAAAAAATTGATATGTTTTAAAAATAATGAAGTTTATATGACTTAGGAGATATCAAAACATACTATAAAATGAGGAATTAAAAATTATTTTGTGTACTACCTTATTAATGAAAGGAACAAAAGTATTAGAAATTATTTTATGATAAGGTTGAATTTTTAAATCATAGTAAAATAATAAGTTAGTCAATTATTGCTAAAGCCATCAATTATCCACACACATTGGATTTACTAAGACAAATAAATGATGAACTTTTAAAGGATATTTAATTTTAAAATAGTGCTCACTATAAAAATATTTAAGTTTGATAGTCATTTTTCTTTTCTTTTATTTAGCTAAAATGCTCTTACTATTTATTTGCCTTTGAGTACAGATTCCTCTTTCACTGAATTCCCCTTAATTCCTTACTTATTTTAGGATTTTTACAATAAAATAATTGTTAAATGGTTTTGCTTACCATTTAAATACCCTTCTAGTTTCCACAAATATGTAGTTTGGTTGCATTTTTTTCTTATTAATTTTACTGTTATGCTCTCCAAAATTTTTAATTACTAAGAAAATGTCTATTCTTTTTGGATGTCATACTGTCTGTGTTTTTCTGAATGGATTTCAACATAACATTTTTCTTAGGATTGCCAAGGATAATTATGTGTGGTTTATTTCAATTTGGCTTTTCATTTGAAGTTTTGGTTTATTTTCTGTGAAATATCTAAGGCTATTAACTTAGCTTGAGTTCTGTGAATTTTTCAAATATATTCTATGAAAAAACTTTCTTGTCTTTAAAATAATGACATATTTATTTAGAATACAAACTGAGCATAAGAAAAAACTGCTTTCTCATCCTACTATCCATTCATTCTTTCTCAATGTCAGATAAAACTGTTTGCAATCATTATTTTTTTAAAGAAGGTTTTGCTTGTTGTTTTGATTTTAATGCTATTTTATTTTGTAAATAATGTACATAATAAATGTACATGATTTATAACATATGTATAAGACTAGCTAAAACAGCAATGTCATTTATTAACTTGTTGAAAATACCTTAGTGTTATTTAATATACAATGAAGAATTTGAAGTTCAAAAATGCAATGTGTTAACATTAAATTAAAATCCATCTCAAGGGCCCAGCTGGTGTTGCTCAGTGATTGAGCATTGACTTAGGAACCAGGAGGTCAGGGTTTGATTCTGGTCAGGTCATATACCTGAGTTGCAGACTTGATCCCCAGTGGGGAACATGCAGAAGGCAGCTAATCAGTGATTCTTTCTCATCATTGATGTTTCTATCCCTTTCTCCCTCTCCCTTCCACTCTGAAATCAATAAAAATATGTTTTAAAAAATCCACCTCCAGGGACACTGTTTCCAAATATGAAGGATCTAGGCTTGCTGGATGAGACAGTCATGTTCTTTCTTCCTCTGGTCTTCTATTCTATATCTACCTAATGTTTAAATTCTTCCTTTGCCACCCTGAAATAAAATAACATTTTTCTGTGGACAAATTCCATAAAAATGGCATGATGCTGATATTAAATCACACAGAGTACAATAAAAATCCATTTCATACTGTGGAATAAGATTTCATCTGGGATAGTACTACCATAATGATAATAATTTGGTTTTGTGTGTGCACATGTGTGCATGTGAACAGGCATATGTATGTGGTTAACGATCTACTTTAAAAAGAATTTAAAGAATTCCAAATACTTTTTAGCATTAAGTATTTTAATTATCAGGATAAATTTAGAGCATTCCAAGGTGATGACTTTTAGCCTAGTAATTCATAGAGAAAAGAGCACAAACTCTATTGACTTATTTGCATGGAATTAAATTATTGTTGCACAGTACATAACTGTTCGACTTTGGACATAAGACATAATTTCTTTGTGCTTCAAATTCCGAATTTATACAATAAGAAAAAATAAGTATAACATGATGCATCACATAGAGAAGAAGGGCCTTTTAGATGTCAGATTATTTTGCCATTTACTTCCCAGCTTTCACCCCTAACAGAATAGGCAAGTGTCAATTGGTTGGTTACAAAACTTAGTTTTACTTATTTTTTCATTTCTATAAATACTCAGGTTCTCCCAGATACTTAAATTACTCAGTAAACAAAAAGAGTCATTAAACCTACATGATATTTTGTAGCTTCTCTGATAGTATGCACACTAGTCATGTGTTAGTCATCAAGCTTGCAATGTGTCACTCTCAACTGCACAATATAAGGATAATGAGAGGCATTATGAACTTCCTTCTTACATTGGGAGGGAGTGATCATATGGTTTTTTTGAGCTCTACACACATGATATTGATAGATCTTGAGTAGAACCCAGCTACCTTCATTATAGTTCAAATATGTGTACCAGCTACAGAAGTTTTTGGGACTTCCTGTCTCTCCTCTCTGATCTGAGGCCATTCTAGTTATGTGATGGGCTAATTAAGCAGAAGGCTCCTTTTATCAACATCACATCCCTAGCATTTGAGACATTGTGGAAAACATGGAGAAAAATACCATCTCTGAATTATACATCATGGTCTGGAATAATAGAAGTTAAATGATTTGTCAAAGATCACATGCCAGAATCAGGTGGAAAACTCCTGCATGCTTATTACAGCTTTCTTCTTCCATATCACACTAAAGAGTTTTCATTCTGTTTATGCTCTTATACTATGTGAACCAGGACATATATTGGCACTAAATGGATTTTCTCAGAGTATGGAAAAGTTGATTTGTCTCAACTTTGGTTTCATTTATGGCTCAGCTACATTAGTTGAAAACATCATGGACACTAAAATTCTCTTTCTCCTCTTTATAACACATTTTACATCACGTACATTTTATACAAAAACATAAAGCAAGTGCTCAGTAAAATGGATGGCCACTCAATGTTGAAATGAGCTGCCTATATAATAAAGAGCTAATATGTTAATTAGATAGAACAGCAGAACAACCGTCTGGACGAAGCCGGGGTTGTGAGGGCTGAGGCAGACGGGGCTGTGAGGGCCAAACCCCTTGCACAAACTCCATGCATCGGGCCTCCAGTTCTTATATAAAAACCAAATACTACCCAATTTCCCCAAAATATTTCCATGTGCTAGAAGTAGTTGTATTGACTACAGCTCCTACCAAATGGGCCATTGGCAAGAATTTGGAAATTTTTGTTATATAGGGAGTGTTTCAATATTTGTTGTAATGGTATTTACACACAGCAATGCACTTGTAGGATATTACTAGCTTTAGGCTTTCTCCAAACATAAACCAACTAAATTCTCAAATTCCCACAGCAATTTTTAAGCAGAAAGGGAGAAGGCAGACCTGAAGCCAAATGTAGTGAGCCAATACTAGGTGAAATCAGAAATGATTATGGTAGGGGTCAAACACAATTTAAAAGTTGTGGCACCATATGCTGACTACTTTTGCTTTGATAAGCTGGGGTGGAGGGCAAACACCACAGGAGTGGAAAAGAGTACAGGTGTTATGATGGTCTCCAAACTCAGAGAAAGGAAATCATTCCATAGCAATCTAAATGATAAGAATACAAACATTTATTAATCCCTTATTATGGGCCTTTTTTTGAGCTAAATGTTTGAGATGTATATATTATTTAATCTTAGGATGAAGTCTCTTGGTTAGTAATATTAATTTCCCTATTCTTGCCCAAGATAATGCAACTATAAATGAATAGATCTGGGACTAAAATACATTTATAAATTTATAGGTATTAGTTAATACAATCTAGTGCCTTTCATATAAAATCCTAGTAATAATTACTTGCTGATCCAAATATAGGACTTTAATAAACTATATATATAATAAAAAAACATGAAGAATAATACTTATTATTTTCAACTTGAAACTTGTCTACATTTTGAGACTCTTAAAGTGACACAGTTTGTCATAATTTAACTGTTTTCTTTCCCCTTAGATCTTAGGAAACTCATTAACACATTTATGTATGGTAATAATCTGAATATAAAATAATCTATTATTATATGTTTATATAATCTAATAAGTGTATTTAAAATAATTTTAATTACTTAAAATTATTCGACATTTTTCTGACTTTGTTAATGTGGTTTTAATACATTTTTAAGAGCTTATAAATAGCAAATTTAAAGAGATAGAAATTAAGTTGAGTAACTTCTACAAATATATAATCCATTGGGAAACAGTTGTTTATTCCACTGAGGCTTTAGAAGTTCTGGTGGGATCTCAGGACTTTTAAAAAAAATATTTGAGTTTTAATGGATTTAGCAGGTCAATAACATTTGTTTCCCTCTAAATCTTGTGCTCTTTGACTTTTTATTGTGTGCTGCAGCACACACGCTTTTCACATAGAGGGCAGCTTCATCCCTCTGAATTGCAGATCCTCTGCCACTTGTACAACCTTTCTCCAGACAGACAAATCTGAGCAGAGTCCAAAACATTATAATAACATTTGTCTCCAATGTTGATGAGGGCCAACACATATTAATTTGTCATTTGCCGCATATTTATCAACCAGATTGCAGACTATTTCCAGACTGAGGCAGTTAAAAGCCTTTATTAAAAATGATGCCTTTGAAATCTAATTTAGTTCAGCATGCACATATTTTTATTTAATATTATTTTATGTCTTGTAAGCTAACAATGTTTCGAAAGCGTCCAACAGGAATGTTGGACTTTACAAATCTATTATTTTTATTAATTTGTTTGGATACAACATTATATTATATCCTTGTTTTGCTGTTTCAGTCCTGAATATTTTAAAGGAAACTATGAGTGGTACTGGTACACAGCTGCTGGTAGTTACCATGACAATCAGAATTTTAAGGAATTATGCCTAAGACCTTTATAGTGGGATATTATCAGGCAAATAAGATGCACAAATGAATCAAGGTAAGTAAAATAACTGAACAGAGCTTTTCACATTCCACACAAAGATGCAAAAGGTAAAATGTAAAGTTTTTGTTTACATATGTGTCTACGCTAATATCTGTAATCATATCAGTTACAGGGTTGTTAAAAAAGATATAAAGCATTTTGATAATATTACATGTGAGCTGCAAAACATAATGGAGACTCAATCAGTACATGCACCTTAGAATCTATTTGTGGGGAAATCTTTATTTAAAAACTATGTATATAAAAGAAAAAATGCATATTAAAAATTTAAAGAAATATATGCTTCAAAAATTTTTACAAACTAAATTAAAGCAACTTTGTAGGCAGGCAAAGCATGAGACCCACATATATTTATTGTTACATGAATAACTTTTAACACTGGTTTTCCATTCCCTCAATATAAAGTTTTATCCCTAAGTTTTAAATATAGCTTAAAATAAAGCTCCGTTTTAAGTATGATATTTATTGAACCTTGTTAACTTTAAGGCATGGATCCAGATTATATAAGGGATATAAGGATTAGAGATACCGTCTTTCCCTACAATGAATTTAAAATATAGTAAGGAAATAATATAAAAATAAATAGCTATGGTGATATAAACATTCCAAATAGATGGCACAAATAATAAGCATGATAAGAATTCATATGAATTTAGCATGCTAGAATCTTCATAGTAAAAGTCAGAAAGAATACACTTCACATGTCACGAACGGATCTTAACTCCTGATTCTGCTACTTATTATTTTGTCATTTACAATTTTCTTCTCTGTAAGCTTCATTTATTTATCCAGAGAGCAATTGTTTTAGTTTTCTAGAGTTGCCATATAAAAGTACCACAGACTACATAGCTTAAACAATAGAAATTAATTTTTTTCACAAGTCTGGAGGCTAAACGTCCAAGATTAAAGTATCAGTAGGGTTTTCCTTTCTGAGAGTTTTCTCCTTGTCTTGAAGACGGTATTTTCTCTCACTGTGTCTTCACATGGTCTTTCCTCTGTGTGTGTCTGTGTTCAAATATTCTCTTCTTATAAGGACACTGGTAGTATTGAACTAGAATCCTCCCCAAGGATCTAATTTAACTTAAATATCTCTTAAAAGCCCCTATCTCTGAATATACTCATTTCCGGGTGTACTGGGGATTAGGGTTTAAACATATGAACTTTTAGGGGACATAATTCAGCCAATTACAGCAACTTATAATACCCAGGTCATGTGACTATTATATTAAAATATGAGATTGTCTGTTAAAGTACATTGCAAACTGAAAATGATTAATGCTGATTAAATGGTGCATTAGGCAAGGTCTATAATACCAATTGATAGCAAATAAATCTCAGGTGCTTAAGACAGTAAAAGTGTAAACTCATGAAAAAATCCAATATGGATGTTCACGGATGATGTGATTAGTTGAGAACAATGGCTGTTTCTATCATTTGCTAGAGTTTTGGTGGCCTTCATTGGAATCTGTGAATCCAGCCAAGAGATGTAGGAAGAGAGAATAGGAAAAGCCTAAGGAATAAATTCCTGGAATTAGGCCTGGAAATGGCAGCTCCTACTTCCAAGTACCTTCCATAGGTGAGGGCTAGTCAAATGTTCCTAACAAGGTACAAGGAGGCTGCATAATAAATTTTAGTGGTGAACTAAGGAAGGGAAAACACATATATTATCTATGCCAGTAAAAAAATCATTAAAAATATTAGCAAATTGTTAAAAAGTTAGACAGCCTTGTTCATAAAAACTATTAGTGTATTTACTTTAATTGGACTTTGAAAGATAAGTGGGAATCAAAGATATAAAAATGAAGAAGATATTGCATTTGAGTTAAATAGAATGGTATGGTCAATGAATGGTAAATATAGGGCAGTGTAAATGGAGGAAATCCAATGTAGAGGTGATAAACCTAACACCAGGGGCCCTGACTTTACATTCTGAATCTCTTGTATTTTAGCTGTGAAGCGATTCCTGTTATGTAATGCCTCTGAACTTCAATTTCTTCTACAGTAAATTCTCTATAATAACAATTTATAGGTACAACTGTACCATACCTTATAGGTAGTTATGTGAGAATTAAAATATTAATTATAACGAGTAATTTGCATATTTTGTATTATAAGAACTTAAGATTCAATAATATAAGGGGCATTAAATAGCATCAATGGGTATAGCTCAAACTAATGTTTTTGTTTATTTGTTTTCATTGTTATTTGTCTTCATGTCTTTCTATTTCTTAATTTGGCCCAAATTAATATTTGTATAAACTAAAGAAGTTATAATGAAAACTTTAAAGATGAAGGTGGAAAATTATCTTAGAAGACCTTGTTAGCTATTAAGGAAACTACTAGTGGTTTGGCAATAGTACTTGATTGGATTTTCTGTTTTCAATAACTTTGGTAGATTACAGCTTAGAACTGCAAGGGCAATTTTAGTTTATGCAAAATGATTTTCTAAGAAATGTGTGGTTATTCTGAGAGGAAAAACAAAACAATACTCTTTCTTAGCCACACTTTCCTGCCTCATCTCACTGGGAACCCACTTCACTACTTACAAAACTGATTTAAGAGGTCAGTTTAGCCCTAGGCTAAACTGGCAATCCAACAGATTTAATTGGGAAAAAAATCAAGCTCAAGTTTAGTCTTTTTGCCTAAGGAAATTTTTGAATTTAACTATGATCACTTCTTGTCATTAGAGATAACTCTTATAGACTAGATCTTTAAGCAAAAGGCCAGGTAGAAAGTAACAAATACACAATGATGAAAAAGAAGGAACTCTTACCCTTTGTGACAGCATGGATGGACCTGGAGATTATTATGCAAGGCGAAATAAGCCAGGCAGAGAAAGACAAATACCATATGATCTCACCTATACCTAGAATCTAAAGAACAAAATAAGCTGACGTACAAAACCAAGAGGTATGAATACATGAAATAGACTGACAGATCTCATAGGGGACAGGGATGGGTAGGACCATTAAAAAGAAAAGGAAGAGACTAGCCAAAGAACATATACACATGGGCACAGACAATATTGCAGTGAAGGCCAGGGGAGGATGGAGAGGGCAGGGTGGAGGTAGGCAAAGGGAGGGATGGGGGACATCTATAATAGTGTCAACAATAAAAATGCAAATAAAATAAATATTGCACAGCAGTGTATTATTTGCCTAGACACTTATCAGAGAAGCAGTCAAGATATTGACACCATTCTAATTCAAAATATCAACATTATGATTATATTCAGAACTAGAGGCCCGGTGCACAAAAATTTGTGCACTCAGGGGGGGTCCTCAGCCCAGCCTGTGCCCTCTAGCAGTCTGGAACCCCTTGGGTGATGTCCACCTGCTGGCTTAGGCCCGCTCCCCGGGGGAATGGGCCTAAGCTGGCAGTCAGACATCCCTCTGGCAGCCCAGGAGCCCTCAGGGGATGTCCACTTGCCAGTAGGGACCAGGCCTAAGCTGCAGTCGGATATCCTTAGCGCTGCTGAGGAGGCGGGAGAGGCTCCCACCATCACTGCTGTGCTGGTAGCCGTCAGCCTGGCTTGTGGCTGAGCAGAGCTCCCCCTGTGGAGCACACTGATCACCAGGGGGCAGCTCCTGCATTGAGCTTCTGCCCCCTGGTGATCAGTGTGTGTCATAGTGAACAGTCATTCCCAGTCATTCTGCTGTTAGGGTCAATTTGCATATTACCCTTTTATTATATGCCTGATGCATGGGTGGGGGCTGGCTGGTTTTCCCTGAAGGGTGTCCCGGATCAGGGTGGGGGTCCTGCTAGGGTGCCTGGCAAGCCTAGATGAGGGGCTGAGGGCCGTTTTCAAGTTGGCTACACCCCCTTCAGGGTGGGAGCCCCTGCTGGGGTGCCTGGCCAGCCTGGGTGAGTGGCTGATGGCTGTTTGCAGGCTGGCCAAGCCCCCCAGCGGGGACCCTCACCCCATGAGTGTGTGGCCATCCTGGGTGAGGGGCTGATGGCTGTTTGCAGGCTGGCCACAGCCCCCAGCCACCCAAGCTTCCAGTGGAGGCTGGCTGGAAGCAGGTATCTGGGATTTATTTAGCTTCTATAATTGAAACTTTGTTGCCTTTTGTGGAGGCCACAGCAGGCCAGGGCAGGCAGAAAGCTTGGCTTCCTCCATCGCCAGGGCAACCAAGCCTCCTGCTTCTTCCAGCTCCATGGCTGCTGGCTGCCATCTTGGTTGGGTTAATTTGCATATAGTCATTCTGATTGGCTGGTGGGTGTGGCTTGGGGCATAGCGAAGTTACAGTCAATTTGCATGTTTCTCTTTTATTAGATTAGATTGGAGAGGCAGTCAGAGTGGTCCTAGAGCACAGCTAGTATATGCTCCCAAATCCCATGACCCAAGTATATTGCTCTGTGGTTGCACACCAGCTGGGGTTTCCTCTGGGAACTGCCCAACATAATGTCTCAAAACAGAGTATTATAGTTAGTTCTCAATCATTTAAGGTCCAAACTTCTGAAAATCTCATTAAGCAAGTGATGATATATATATATAGAGGTCATGTAATTCAATAGAACACAATATATTACATACAGAAATATTTTAAAACAAACTTGCATAAGTTTCCCAGAATTTATATTACAGTGTGAAATATTGTAATTTAGATAATTTTACTTAATACATTGAAAGCATCTACATCATTAACTAAGCTTTATGAGTTTTATGGGTCCTGAATGTAACTGTACATTTTAATATTATAATTACTGTTTTATTCTTTCTGTATTAGCAGTGATAGGAAACAGTGAAATCAAGTAAACCAAGTTAAAAAACTTGAAAGATCATAATAATAAAAACTTGATTCATTTATCTTGGATATAAAGTGTTGACTTAACTTTATTCCCAACTAGTTGTCATATATATATAAATTTAGTATTACTTACATTGTAAGATTGTAAGAAATATCAAAAGGCAAAAAAATACTTCAAGCACATTGAACCATATCAAATGAAGTTTTTTACATTGTATTCTTTTGTCATTACAGTCAAAACATATATTTTTTAAAGTCTATTTTTGTCTTGTCTTGTGAGAAACAGTACAAAATACATTATGAAGTTGAAGCTTTTTAAGCAAAACCTAGTAAAACTGGCAGATAGATACTTTATCCTGAATGCTGACTTAGCTTCCTTTTCTGGCTCAGGGAAAACTATTTTTAGGGCGAATAAGTGTATGTGTTTCAAATTCATTCATTTAGGAAATACTTACTGAATGGCTAGTACATGCCTTATTTACCTTCCTCAAGGCATTAGAAATATAACAAATGAAACGTTTTCATGGAACTTAGTTTCTAGTCACATCAGAGTGCAAATAAACATATATATATATATATAAAAGCCTAAGTGACCGTTATGACCAGTCAACTGAACAACCGGTAGACCAGTCACTATAACACACACTGACCACCAGGGGGAAGATGCTCAATGCAGGTCAGTGTGCTCCCAAAGCCAACCTCCCATGGCCAGCCAACCTCCTGCAGTCCCTACTCCCCTCCCCCCGACAGCTGGCCCCAATTGGTACTGGGCAAGAGGGCCCCAATCGCTGCCCAGGCCAAGGAACCCCACCCATGCACGAATTCATGCACCAGCCCTCTAGTACATTTATAATATGCCAGCCATGTTAAGCAAGCTTCCACTAAAATCTGTTCTTTTATTTTCAAATGTACCTTGGATAGGGTCTCTTTTCAGCGATTATTTCTCACTAATGCAAGGTGAGCATAAATTATGCATAGCCACTTCTTCTCAAGGTTTATGAGGTGCCTCTCTCTTCTCTCCTCACTTTATCAACTGCTCTCTGTGGCCACAACAAAGCCTTAAAATACAGCAAACTGCAAATGAGATGAGTCTCTAATTCTGAAAACAACTACCCAGTGACCAGGAACATTTTAGAACAATATGTGAAAATGAAATAAGGTTATTATGCTTGAGCCATTACATACTGGGTGACCTATTTTTACTGCAATTCAACTTTTGTTAACTACTATATATAGAGAAATACGATAATGCAAGGAAAGAAGGGATGCCTAGATTGGGGTCTGGAGGAATTTAAGGTGGTTAGGTAAGCTTTTCTGTTAAAATGACTTTAATGCATAAAATAAAGTGCCCTGACTAAGGCCATTATCCTCCCCTTATCAATAGGTACCATTTGCTCCCCTTCTTCACCAAGAACTACTCAGGCATGTCTCTAACTCTCCTATATCAGCACAATTTTATGCCCTTCTTAGGTTACCTTTTTTGTTGCAATACACTCATGCTATTATTTTACTTAACTTAAAATCCCATTGTTGCCCTCAAGATACCTCTTCATTACTCTTTTTGTGTTATAAGAAAACTCCTAGAAAAGTTGTCCATCTTCATCGTCTCTTCCCATCCTTCTAAGGATGCTCTGTAATCAAGGTTTTGTTGCCAGTCTACTGAAACTGCTATGTCAAGTTCTCCAAAGACCACACAATCCTGTGGCCATTCCTTGAGACTCACCCTAGGGTCTGTTAAAGGCATTTGCAACAACAGACAATATAAATGCTATATTTGTATAATCAATTAGAACACCCTCGGCTATGGTTCTAAATTACTCCATATAAAAATATCGTTTCAGTCCATTGTGTTGAATTTAATTTACCAAGATATCCTGAATATATAATAAATATTTTGAATTTACTCTCTTATTTTTTGTAAAACATTTTCCAACTTAGAGGCAATAATGATAGTCAGGACCAACATAGAAAACTACAAGCTTAAAAAAATTTGCAAAAAGATGAGTGATTTTAAAAAAAAAGTATCCCTTTCTATAAATTTTGCTTCAAAAACAGACTTTCATCAAAATTGGTATGTGTGTCCTTATATAATTTTAAGCCTATTTCTATTCAGCCCTATACCATACAGGATTTCCAATCATTCAAGAATGAAACAAGTCACTTTTCTACTGATCACTTGTGATTTCTAATAATGGTGGTCCTTCCTTTCTTCATTTTAATGATTCTTTATGGGAGAACCACAAAGTAACTTCCTGAAATAGTCAGGTTACCTTCTGAAGTCATGTTTGTTTGTTCTTGCAGTGAACACGAAACATTCTGTACACATGTTTGAAGATGAAGGGAGTTCTGTCTTTTTCTTTTATACATTATATGTCTTAAAACTGATGACTCAAAGCTAAACTGCTCCAAAGTGAATTAGTTGGTGCAAAATTTGTTTTTACATATACACATATGTTTATATAAAAGTTAGTAAAATGCTACATCTATGGAATGTCTTCAAACACTCTTCATAAGATATTTCACAGCAGTAAGTATATTTGTATGTAAGTAAGCCTGACATTTAACAAGCTTCTATTCTGTTTTTAATTCTTTTTGATCTGGAGGTCCGCAAAGAGATGAGACAACCAACCTAAATGGATTTCACTGTCAAATCAAAATGAGTTGTGTCTGAAATTTTGTTGTGTCTGAGGCAATTTAAATCCCTCCTGGACATCCTACACTTCTCTGGTTTTATCAAAAAAGCAACATGGCAAAAAGGTTAGAGCATTTTCACTCAATCAGACTGTAGTAGTGAAAAAGAGAGTAAAAAAATCATCCTTGAGGGGCCGTGTTTTATTGCCCTGTGGGCCCTATAGCCTTTTGCAGAAGGCTGGGGGAGGGCATCTCTGAACCCAAGGGGCTACCAGTTTGACTTCAGTAGCCACCCAAACATTTAGTCTGAAAAGGAGGTCAGGTGGCCCCTCAGGAATTATAAAAGGAAAGCATGTAAGACTTAAAATGAGAAAATCCTGGGGAATAAATAAAAAAGCATGTGTTCTCAAGGGCAAGCACTCTAAGCAATGCCACCTCAGCAGAAATCTGTTAACTAGGCCAGGCAGAGAATAGTCTTCCTAGTTTAAATGTCTTGCAAATATCTTCCCTATCTCTTCCCTAGCCTTAAATTCTGCTGTATATTTAAACATGCAGAAAAAAAAGTATAAATTTGGGAAACAGACTAAAATTCAGCAAGTTTTATTTTACATATTCATAGAGCCTCTGGCTGCAATCCCCTCCACTGGAAAATATTTAATCCTCATGTTGATGTTAACAGGAAATTGATGTTTTTATTTTCAATTTGATAATTTATCATATTTTCAGTGTAATTTAGACTATGGTAATACTATAACTCTATTAATACACAGCTATGAAATAATATTTTACCTTTTGTAGTCAGATTTTGCAAGAATTGCTGGCTAACTATTCTATTTTTATTTTAATTTTCATAGATTTATGGACATATTATATGTCAGTTGTTGGAAAACAGCTCACCAAACTTGACCTCTCCTTAAGGCCTTGTGCTAATTAATAAAAAAATAGAATGCAGTTTCTCCAGCTAATGACATTGTCAACAGTAGCTGTTTTCAAGATGGAAAAA
This sequence comes from Myotis daubentonii, assembly GCF_963259705.1. Lineage (NCBI taxonomy): Eukaryota > Metazoa > Chordata > Mammalia > Chiroptera > Vespertilionidae > Myotis > Myotis daubentonii. The sequence goes on from NC_081841.1 coordinate 185,887,649, forward strand.
ATATTTTAAAAAGTGCATCCTAATGATAATGTTTTTCAGTCTGATTTCTCCTTCAACTAGTATGGTGAGGCTCTGGAGATAAACACCGTGGGTTCATAGCCATGAAAGATAATAATTCACATTTATTGAGCAATTGTTAATGCCAGGCACTATATGAAACACTTTATAAATGAATCATATAATTAAGTTATCACACTGCTGATGTAGGTGTTATCGCTATTTTTCTTTTATAGACAAACAGATGTAATAATAGAAAGGCTAGCAAACTTGTTCAAAGCAATACATTTAGTAGGTGGCAGAGCCAGAATTTAAACCCAGTATCTGGGCTCTGGAGTCTATGCTCTGACTCAGAAAACAGCACTTAGTAAGCCATTCATAAATGCTAATTTCTACCTACTCACATAGATTTTAAAGTGATTTTTAAAACAATGTGTTTTCTTTTTTCTTCAAAGCTTCTTTTTAAAGAAATAAAATGTTACAGGTAGAGTTCCAGTTCTATTTGTTTGTTTATCTGGACATATTTGTCTCCAATTCAGAGTCACATTATGGTAAAATGGTATAATTTTTCAAGGCCAATTTATTATTTTGTTTAGATGTATATTACTATTTAAAGTACTTTATGAAATGTATATATTCTTTACCTTGCTTCCTTCACTTATTATTACATTCTCAAGTTTTAACCAACTTGTTCTATTTAATTATAAAAACGTATCAAAATTTATCCATTCCACTATTATTGTAAAACTAGAGGCCTGGTGCATGAAATTTGTGCACTGGAGGCGGGGGGGCGGGGGGGCTGTGGGATAGGGCCTAACCTGGCAGTCAGACATCCCTCTCAAAATCCGGGACTGCTGGCTCCCAACCTTTTGCCTGCCTGATTGCCCCTAACTGCTTCTGCCTGCCAGCCTGGTCACCCTCTAACCAATCCCCTGCCAGGCTGATCAACTCTTATCTGCCCTCCCCTGCAGGCCTAGTTGCTCCCAACTGCCCTCCCCTACCAGCTTGGTCACCCCTAACTGCCCTCCCCTGCCTGCCACCTTGTGGTGGCCATCTAATACCCACATGGGGGTGGCCATCTTGTGCTAGGGTGTGATGATCAATTTGCATATTACGTCTTTATTATATAGCATTAGGTTGTTTCTGTATTTTACTATGGCAACTGATTCTCAAATGAGCCTGCCTGTGACTTTAAGAACACATAAGAGTATTATAAGTTCTAGAGATCTGCTGTATAACACAGTGCCTACATTTAACAATACTGTATTGTTTACATAAAACTTTGTTAAGAGTAGATTTCATGTCAAGTGTTTTTACCACATAAAGGAGGGGGAGGACATTTTGAGAGGTAATGGATGTTTATTACCTTGCCTTTAGTGATGGGTTTTCTGGGTGTATACATGTGTTTCAACTCATCAAATTTTATGTATTAAATATGTGCGGTTTTCTGTGTGTCTTTTATACTTAAAGCTTTTACATGCAGGTTTTAGGCAAAGGGTGTAGGTTGTCGCTCAATAGATCCTTCTTACAGGAACATTCTCTAGAGTAGACAGGTGAGAGTATATTTGGTATGTCAAACAGTATGTGTATTTCCCAGTTTACCAGGTATCACCTGATTGTTCTCCCAAGCGTTACGTAAAGGGAATCTTTGAATTGCCTTTTCGTCATACCATCACCATCATTTTATATGCCAGGTTGCTTGCTTTTAAAAAACTGTTAGTATAAATGCGTGACACATTATATAACCAGAGTTTTAATTTACACCTTTCTAATCACTATGAAAGTTGAGGCTTTCTTTTGTTAGTTATTAAAAATTCATCTTCCATGAATTTATTTATTTGAGTTAAGATCTGAAGGGAGAAAAGAGAACATGTTGGGTGAATAGTTCACTCTGTGGGCAGTGAGTTCAGGGGCAGGGTTGAAATCAGAGAAATTAATGTGTCATCATCAGCACAGAAATGGTGTTTACTCCAATATAATGATATCATACAAAGAATGCAGAGTGGGGAGAAGAGGCCCATGGATTGATCCTTGGTACTTGAATATTTAGAAATCTCAGAATATGAGGGAAAACCACTAGAGAGACTGAAAAAAAACTAGAGTAAAAAGAATGAGGAGACTGGTCTTTAAGAAGGCAAGCAAGTGATTTAAGGATGAAGGAGCAGTCTTTTGAATAAAACACTGCTGAGAGGATAAGGAAAGTGAGGAGCAACAATGGACCACTGTAGCTAAGAGATCTCTATGAGGATCATTGAGCTAAAACTGGAATATGAAATTGATGAGTACAATTTTCTTTTCAATCAGGCAAAATTTATGCACACGTTTTAATTGACTATGCCTTACCTGTTTCTTCAGCTTCTGGTAGCTTGGTCTTAGATAACTCACAGATTCCACCATCACCATGGTCGGTCTCCTGGCTCATTAACCAGAGGTCAAGTCCAAAGGTCTTCTACCAGTTTAAACACCATATGTAGGAAAGGTTGCTTTCAGCCGTGTTATAGAACAAGCCAAGCAGCCCTGATCATACCTAAAGAGATGCATGGTGGCCCTGACTCCAGCCATGACTTCGGGATTCAGACAAAGTCCCACATTTCAAAGACTGGGGAGATCCGATTTCCCAGTGGCGTCCCAAAGGACCAAGTGACATAAAACAAAAGCATGGTGGAATTAATGCTCCGTGAGAACAGTCTTGGCCAAAGAGGAAAAAGGATATATAAGGGAAATAAACCTCCTTCTAATGAGTGCTGATCAGACATGGTGTTTCTTTTTGTCCTGCTAGAGGTATTCTATGCAACCACACAATCAGTTATGTCTCCTGCTTGATAATATATAATTTTATATTTCCCTTTGTTTCATTTGTGTTTTCCCCTCCTACCTGGCCAGAGATTGTACCTCCTAAAGAAGCACTAGCCCTTAAGCTTCTCTTTAGGTTCCCTTTTCCAGCAGGCTCTGCCATCTTTCAAAGAGAACAGAGGAATGGATTGTGAGCTTGACAGTGATGTGGGGTCAAGGCATTTTTTTTTATTTGTGTGTTATAATAGTGAAGGATATTACATCATCTTTGTAGTCTCATGTAATGATTCAACAGATACATGAGAAACTTCATTTGCAGAAGCAACTTTTTAAAGTATGTGTGAAAGTATGCAGGCTTAGCCCAAGATAAGAGCAGGGATTCATGGAAAGTCCAAATACTAGTATGTGAGTATACAACTGGAAGGTGGTATGGCTGGGGCAGGGTTGTAAGAGTTCTTTTCTGATTTGTCCATAATCATATTTGATTGTTCTAATCTCCCCAAATGGAATTCGCTTACATCAGATTCCTATTACTCACATATAATCTAAAAGTAGTTCCCTTTCCAAGAGAAAGTTTATGGAGAGAAGTTTTAAACATTCTTCAGGTATGACACAAACATTGGAACACCACTTATGAATCTGCCTTATTTCCAATATTTTTATGGGTTTCGTACATGTCTCCCTTATCAACCTGTCACTATTAACTTTGTAAAATGAGGAACACTTATACTATTGTGAAAGAATGGTATGTTCTGCCTGGAAAGTGTGGCTCAATGGTTGAAAGTGGACCTATAAACCAGGAGGTCACCATACCACTCCTGGTCGGGACACATACCGGGGTTGCAGGTTTGATCCCCAGTGGGAGGTATGCAGGAGGCAGCCAATCAATGATTCTCTCTCATCACTGATGTTTCTATCTCTCCCTCTCCCTTTCACTCTCTGAAGTCAATAAAAACATGTATTTTTAAAAGAATGGTATATTCTGATATATATTGTTAATAGCTTAAAATAACTGATTATTTTCTTTTTAAGTGTGTTCCCCCCCCCCCACTCTCCCCTGTAACTATGTTTAAGCTAATAGTCCACCTTTGGTCTTTTATGACTATTTAGGGTTAATAATCAGATTTTTTTTCTGAGGCAGAATCGTAAGTATTATGATGTTGAATGAGTATTTTTATTATGTATCATGTATTAAAGTACTAACAATAATTATTTTCAAAATATTTTTCCTGTCATATGTATTTTTCAAATGAACCTATAAATGTCAATGAGAAATCTGAGAGAAGGATGCAGAAGTCCAGAGATAAGAATAATTATGTTCAGTTGCTTCGGGATATATAGGAGTCCTCATTTCTCTATGTCAACAGCACTGGCATAACCTTGCTTAATGAATGGCTGCAGATACAAAGACAGTATATTCTTGCAACATCAGCCCTCTGCTGACATACCTTATCACTGCAATTTGTCTCACCTTTCCTTGTGTGTACTATCTTTCTGAAGTTTTATCTAGTCAACTGCCATAAGCTGCTGTTCTCAAACACATTTTTCAAATCTAATGAGAAAGGTGATTTTGGAAAAGAAAGTTAATGGTCTCTGGTGCTATCAGCTTCTCTCCCTCGAATCTGCACAGCTGTAGCATCAATTGTCTTGAGATAGATGTAGCTGATCTCATGTTTACTTGAGAAACTTTGGGAGTGAGTTCAAAGTGTGACACAGTCCTGGAGAGGAACGGGAAAAGAAAAATAATCATTTGGAAATCTGGAGAGGATGAAAAAGTAAATTCATAACTGAATGTATATAGTATTGAACACTTAGGTACTAAATGTGGAGGGCAGTGATCTTTAATGTCCATTTGCTCACAGGAAGAAAATGGGGGGGGGAACTGACTGGGAGGAAATTGTTAATCCCCTTGCTATGAATGCAGCGCATGCATGGACAGACAAATGGACAAGCACGTAAGTTCTAACACACTCATCTCTGCCTCACCCCTTACTAGGAGGCAGGAGAGAGGGTTTAAAACAGCTGATGGGCATTACTCCCTCTTGCAGTGCCTCTTTGGTGAGGTCTCTGAGGTAAAGTGCTAGTTTTAAGCAGACACAGAAAAGCATACATATATCTCTTCTGTATAAAAATCATTAATAAAATGATTTTCCCAAAACAGACATTTGGACACTTATTTTCAGAAGCAATCACTTTATCAAGTACTTTTCAGTTCTGTGGTGTTTGTGATTTGTGGTCATTTTCTCATCAGGGATCAGATGAAAATGTGGCCTATTGTTCAAATTTTTTTAAAACAAATTTATTTACCCCCCCTCCCCCACTGCTGATCTGCCTGAACTATTTGGCAACATTCGGTTCTAAGGCCTGATAGTATACACTGCCATTCCTCACCATTCTTTGCAGCCCTGACTTTCTACGTTTTATGCTACTAAAGTCAACTTGGGTGTGGGGTCAGTACCAACGCCCTTAAGGGGGCATGAGGATCACTGGAAGGAGGCCCATCCCACTTGCTCATCTCAGCAAGAATCAGCAGTGCCCAGTCCTCCTCTGGGCAGCGCCTGTGATGGATGGACTGGTACAGTGTCAGTGCTTAGGTCATTCTTTGCACTGAGAATTCCTCAGTGAGATATAATATTGGAGCTTTCATCTTAGATGTTTTATTTTCATGCTTTTATTCTCTCTTGTCACTTATCTTTAATATTCGGACTAAACACAAAGAAAAATGAATGGTTTTATTTGGCCTTCCAAGTGTTCCCAAGGGCCATGTAAACAATGAATGAATCCTCTCGCATGGCAGTAAAGTCGATATTGGAGTGTGGTTTATATTCTGGAAGCACATTATTTTCCGGAGAGCCCAGGATCTCTGGTATTCAGGATTTGAATGTGTGTCCAGCAGGTTGGAACTTATTATTATTTTTCTGGAGACATAAGCATGGTTCTGATGAGAAGTCTGGGGCGTAATTTATTTAGACTAATGATTAGATTCTTAAGTGAATCCTTGCAGAATCCAGCAGTACAATTTAAGGAGGTTTTTATAATACTTGACAAATGGTAATAAACTCTATGATAACACTTGGCTGATTAATATAAAAATGAGTTACTTCTGAAATAATCTGTCAGACATATTCTTCTCTAAGGCTGGGGGATAGTCACTGGCTACCTGAGTTTTCATCCATTTTGCCATCACCAGGCAGCACAGCGTTCTCACTATAGGACATAAGGCTCAAGCTCTTCAATCAGAAGAATATTTAAAGATCACAAATTTGCATTAAATAGATTTTCACAAGGTACTACAAGGTACTTAGGAATGAGTAAAGGTAGGCATAATCAAAATTATACTTCAAAGATTTGGAAATTACTATAACTTCAACTTGTAAAGTAATAAAATATAATACAGAGTATTTAACCTCAAAGTAGTATCCTTAGTTTCCTTTTTTCACTCTAAGGATAAAACAGTCACAAGCAGCAAAAGGCACCAGACTTATTTTGGTAATCCACCTGCTATCCTTTAACCTGCTTTCCCAAACTGACCCATGTTCTTTCAGGGTAAGCTATTTGGGTGTGCAAATTTGGTGAATTTGTATCATACCACCCAGACTCATTAAGATAGTGTGTTTTATTAGGGCTTTGATGGCTCCACATATGAAGGTTGGAGAGGATTATCAGAAATTCCTCATTTCTTTGGGAAACTGTATTCTGCCTTTCAAATGCCTACTACATATTACACTTGAGTATCAGGAAAATGCCTTAATCTCACTGTGTCTCAAATAAACATCATTAGACTCTCAGGGGGAAAAAGTGTCCAATTTATGACTCAACATTTTTGTCAATAATTTCCCTAACCCAGAGCTGTTGTGTAGCCCAGAAAGAGCGGCGGTTTAATTTTAGCCTTTTGGATCTTCTAAGTTTTGTTGGGATACTAATGTAGAGAGCTAGAGAGGAGTCAGCCAGGGGATGCAATGGGCTTAAATGAACCATTGAAGGCCTCTCCATCCCTGCAATCTTACCAGGGTGCCTTAAAGAGTTAGGAGCAGAGGTTTGGCGTGAAACGGCCCTGCGTTCAAATTTAGCTCTAGCTTTTTCTTAAGTCAGGTTTCCCAGAGGTAAGCTATGCATGAAGTTGACAACTCATGAAGAAATAATTCATGGAGGAATTTCTTCCAGGAAATCCAGCAAGGGAGGGAGGCGTAAAGAAAGGAGAAAAGCGGAAGATGGAAAGGGCCATCCTTGGCTCTGAGCTAAGGTAAACTCCCAGCCTCCACTTACTCCCACAGAGACTCCAAAAGCACAGCAAAAATAGCTTAGAATGTGTCCCACTTGAACTGAGGAGTCATTATAGTCACTTACCATCTGACAGGGCAGATCTGTTTTGGTTGCTTAGAGAACTTTCAGAGCATCAAATCTTGCATGTCTGAGAGTCAGCTCCCTTAGTGAAACCTAGCTGAGGGCGCTCATGTCCTTATATCTTTTATAAAATATATATTTATTTTTTTCAGAGAGGAAGGGAGAGGGAGGGAGAGAAAGAAACATTAATGATGGGAGAGACTCATTGATTGGCTGCCTCCTGCACACCCTCACAGAGGGGTTGGAGCCTACAGCCTGGGCATGTGCCTTTACCGGGAATCGAACCATGACCCCCTTGTTTTTGATGCTCAACCACTGAGCCATGTGTGCCAGGCAGGTCCTTACATCCTGAACTCATGAATATTCAGTACTCTGAACCTAGGAGCTCTATCTGAGCTTTTATTTTAGATGTGCTTTCTGTTTTATTGGCCACTTTTTATTCAGAAGCATATTTTACTCTACCCTAATCTGCTGCATCACAACCACCACTTCATGCCTTGTGCTTCCACCTCCACAATTTTGGACCTTGTACTATGTCAGCATAGAAGGTTTTTCTGCTCGCTGTGCAGCTAAATCACATCAAGTTCTTTCTTCAAGGGTCATATAAAATTATGTGTTCTCTGTGACAAGGTCCCATAGCCTTGAATTATAAGATGATCTTTTCTTCCTTCTACCTTGAAATTTTATCTTGTTGCTTTGTAGCATTAAATTTTATTCGGGATACTTCTTCTTTATTCACTGATTTATACTTTTTTGACAGCAGGGACTATGAAGTTTTTAATTTATTTTTAGCTACTTGTTCACTTGCTTCATGTATGCTAGTAGGTCCTCAGTAAATACCATTGTGTGGATTAAAAAAAAAGACTGATTCTCAAAATAGACCAAGTATACAAAAATATGGGGGAGGATAGTAAATCCTTGAGCTAGCTGATAATAAATTTCTTGGTTTTGAGGCAAAAATTGTAATCTAGCCAAATAGTCCAGGACTCACTTTGCTTAGCCTGTGTTGGAGTTTTAAAAATGTGGGTGGCATCAAGATTGATGAATTTACATAGTAAGATATGTCAAGATATTAGGTAGCTAGCTCAGCTAGCAAAGCAACTTCAAGTTTAAGGAGAATATTGTTATATGTTTAAAACAAACAGGTTTATAGTATTAAATTAAAATTCTCCAACTTTTATAGGTTTGCTATTTTTCTGCTTCTTAATAGGATTCAGCCTCCATAAGATGGACTACTCAATTTCATTCCACGCTCTGCCTAACAAATCTAATATCAATTCTGTTTATTTTAGGACAAACTTAAATGGTCAATTTATGCTCATTAGCAGAGATGTAGGTTTTAATATCAGTATGAATGTGGAGAGCCCAGGCAGGTCTGTTAGTAGTACTTTTGGCCACACAGCTGAACCATTTGTTTGTTTTAAAGATGTCTAATTTCTTGACATATATAATAGTCAACAAACTGACTTGAGATTTTCTTCAGTGTACTTTTATTACTTTAGGCAATACATATGTTAGCCAGGCTATTCCAATTTTCTTCTTTCTTTTGTTTTAGTGATTGCATGGTCTAATTATTTAAACATGTTTCAGAATTATGTTCTCATTTCAGATTTACCAACATTTTTTCAGTCATTGACTCAAGTATTAATTAGCTATTGCCACAATAATGATGGGTAACACCATCACAAACTTGAATGTCTTAAGGCAACAAAAAATGTATCTCATTATCTTGGATCTGCAAGCCAGCTGTGCCCTACCTATTCTAGGTTGTGATCTGCTTATTGACAATGCTCAAGTTTCAGCTCACCTGAACTTGCCTACAAGTTTCACCTGAGCTCAAATATCTATCTGTCTATCTATCTATCTATCTATCTATCTATCTATCTATCTATCTATCTATCTATCATCTATCATCTATCTATCATTATCTATCCATCTATCTATCTATCTATCTATCTATCTATCTATCTATCCATCTGTCATCTATCATCTATCTATCCATCAATCATCATAATTCTTGCACATTCCCTGCTCCTCATCGTATGACCTTCTGATGGATATAACAGGTAGTTTTTCTACTTTGATAAGCTTATTTTTGTAAATTAAAAGGATAACATGCAATATATAGGCCTGTAATACCCAACCAGACATTGTAATAAAAGAACACACAATAACAGTATGCTTGCATTCAAGGTCAAGAGCAGAAGACATATCAACATAAATTGAACTACATCCACCTTTTATAGAATAAATTTTGACCCCACAAGGTCAATTTTGAATGGCATTGCTTTTAATGCTTGTTTTAAGATAGCATTTTGAACCCAGTTTCAAAAACTTGTAGTCAGAATATTTCATACAAGAAAAACTTGAAATATTTGCTTATGTATTTTAATGAATAAAATCATTAAAGAAATAATCATGTTGTTTCTTTCAGAGGCAAACTTAAATACCCTTCGAAGTGTTTCATATTTCTATACAGCTTGATGACATATTGCCTGGAAGATGTATTGCCCTAATGTTTCTAAGTCTAGTTTTCTTCTAGACCATTTACCCAATACAGTACTGGGTCTCATGAAACTTGTGAATAATCTATGCTGCTAAATCCCACAATTCCAACTCTATAGTCTACTGGATAGATGCCAACTGAATTGACTCCTTAGATACTGATCAAATGTTGCAGCTTTTCAGTATATTTCTCCTTTTGGAAATGTCTTATAACATACAGAGTTTGGCTACACAATGTTATGTTTCAGCCAATGTCAGTTTAAAACAAATATTTTAACAGAGGTTGGAATCACTGGCCCATATAGTACTACTTCAACCAAATATAACTGTATTCATCTGTGGATCATTAGCTGTGTTTCCAACTATTTATATGGCCTACATAATATAATTCTTGTTTAGCAAGAGAACAAATGAGTCAGACACTTGTATGTGTGTTCTTCCTGAAACCACACATCCTGAGCTGAGAAGCAGAGCTGTGCAATCTCAGTCATCCTTCCACTACTTATCATGTATAAATTCTCTTGAGAAAGTCTCTTATAACTAAATCTTTCACAATCTCTCTCAAACCATATCTCCTATTGCCTCTTGGCATTACATTTCTGCTATGACCACCTGGGATATTCTCTCCCTGCTTTCTAGATGTTCCATTTTCTCTGACTACCCAAATATTATCCATGTTCAAAGGCATTTGAAATACAGCCTGCTCCTTGAAGTTTCCTTTGTTCATATCAGTCGTCCATGACCACTGTGCCTTTCCCCTTTCCTGGCAGCACATGTCTCTCTGGTCCTTTCCATACTTACTGTGCTGTGGTGCTTGTTTTCTTTTATTTTTATTACTTCTGGAGCAAAAGCTGTATGTAGTGTAATGTGTGTGTGTGTGTGTGTATCCATTACAACATTTGGCACATTTGTTGATTTTGATTATTTTAACAAACTATTCCACAAAGAACATCTTCACCCAGACTCTAAAATTGATAATGACACAATTCCTGGCAAATATTTCCCTGGCATGATGAGAAAATGGTAGGCAACTATTTTCTTGAAATATCATTCTAAATAAATATGAGTAACTACAGTTCTATATTAATAGAAAACTCATCCTCAAATCACAAGGTCCATTGACAAATCCTTGTTGGATATTGCAAGTCTTTACTGGATGTCTCCATTAGATTGCTCCTTGATACATCAATTGAAAAGCTAAAGCTGAAATAACCGTGTACAATTATCTTCTTCCAGTACCAATTAAGGAAATTTTCTTTAATCTACCTAGTAAAGACCAACAAGTTGCCCAGAAAACAAACAAACAGGTATCACTGAGTCTGTTCGATTCTGGTTTCTAATTCATTTTGAGTGTATTCCTTCCTCTGTTGCTACCATTGCATTGACTCTCACCTTAATTAAGTTTGAGACTATATATTCATTTTTTATATCCTATATTTAGTCAATTTTATTGTCCTTTATTCTAATACCTTTCTCAAAAATGAGGGATGAGTACACAATCTCCCTTGGCAATCCTGGATTTGTGTCTGATCCTCTAGAAAAGTAGCAGTAATGAACAATGAATTGTAGCAAAGGGAATGTTTTATATAATTTCTATGGTGCATTGAGTGTTTCACATATTGGCCACAGCCTGGATGGTGACTAGAGAAGCAATTCTGAAAGTGGATGATTTGGAACAGCATCGGCTCTGACATCAGGACCCATCAACTTGTCTACTTGTGTCTGTGGTTGACAATGTCCTTGGCACTATCCTTGCTCATCCCACCACACTTCACACTCTCAATAGAGCTATTTGGGAAGAATTGATTGGGTCTGGGATTCCTGAAAATGTGATGGATATGGAACTGGAATATCTATTTAAAGACTTAAAATATCTATTTAAAGACTTAAACCATACTATTCTTACTACTTAGATACAATGATCTAGAACACATAAGTTGTAAAATAATTATTCTGCTGCTGTTATTATAGTATTTAGCTGCCTATTATTCTTTGGGGTTACTTAAAATGAGGCTTCCATTTGTGTTTACTACCTGAAGGAAAACTCCTAAACCTTTCCAAATGTTGTAGAAACACTGACTAGCTATACGCCTACAACAATGTCTGAAATATTGAGAAATATTACATATTTCGTGATCACTCTTAAGTCTGGCCTTCTTCTGGTACTCAATGACTGATCCCCACTAAAAACAATCACTTTTTTCCCATAGTGTCAACCTGTATAGAATGTCTTCCCAATATCTCTGTGCTATGAAGCTCTATGTATGAAAATTAGAGGGAATTTAGAAAGAAGTGTGATTGCATTCATAACACCATGTTACATTTTAGAACTTGGTATCTTCATTCTGGAAAGCCCCTTGATTGTTTTTGTATGTGCTGTTGCATTGGCTCTGACTCCTGGTGAATCTCTGAGTGACTGATGTCAACTATAGTCTGTCCTCAACAGCCTTGTTCAGCTTCTGCAGATTCATGCATATGACTTCCTTTATGGGGTCAATCCAGCTCATATTTGGCCTTTCTCTTTTTCTGTTGCCTTCTATTTCTCCCAGCTTTTTTCCCCCCAAAGAACCCTCCCTTCTCATGATGTGCCCAAAGTAAGACAATGTTAATTTTGTCATTTTTGCCTTGCCTTCAAGATGTTTCAAACTGAATTTGCTCTATGATCGTTCTGGCAGTTCAGGTTTCTGTAGAGCTCTCCTCTAACACTGTAGTTCAAATGAATGAATTTTGTTCCTCTCAGCTTTCTTCATTGTCCAGCTTTAGCATCTGTACATAGTAGTTGGGAATACGAGGATGTGGATGAGATCTTCCCTAATTCTTCCATTGCTGACCTTCCAAGTCTGAGCCCTCTCTTGATTTCTTGGCTGCAGTCTTCATGTTATTTGATGAGTAAACCAAGGTAAGTAACATCTTTAGCAATTTCAATGGTCTTCAGCATCTATGTTAAAGTTGTATATATCTTTTACACTCATGATTTTTGTATTTTTGATGTTAAAATGCAGCCCTGCTTTGACACTTTCTTTTTTCACTTCCATCAATTGTTTCAAATTATTCCTATTTTCTCCCAGGTAGATTATGTCATCTGTATATTTTGTTACTGACATTTCTTCTGCCAATGTTCACTTCTGAGTCTTGTCAAGTTTTTCATATGATGAGTTTTGTGCACAGATTAAATCAATAGGGAGATAAAATATGTCCTTGTCTGACACCCTTGCTTATAGAAACCTATTCTGGCTCTCCTTATTCTGTCCTGACTATAGCTTCCTGGCCACAATACAGATTAAGAGGCAGGACAACAGAGTGCTGAGACATGCCCATTTCTTTCAGAGTAACCAATAGCTTTTCTTCATCTTCACAGACAAAGGCTTTACTACAGTCTATAAAACAGACTGCGCTTCTTCTGAAATTGTTTGGGTCCTTCCAGTATCCAATTAATTCTCAAAATGAGATTTTAAGTGTCTCTTCTGAGTCCAGCTTCAACATCCAGCATGTCTTGCTACATATAAGGGTAGAGCCTTGATTACATCACATTGAGCATCACTTTACTTCTGTGGGAAATGATAGCAATGGTTCTAAATTTAGTGTACTTCCTGCATCTTCTTTCTTAAAAATTGGGATATATATGGAACATTTCCAGTCTTAGGCTATTGTCTTCTAGCTATATTTGTTGACATATTCTTGTTAGGATTTTGACAGATTCCATCTCTGCGGCTTGGGTTACTTCTATCAGTATCCATCTACACTTGGTTATTTATTTCTTCCCAATAGTTTGATGACAGACTTCACTTACCTTTCTAGAATTATAGGCTCTTCTTCATAGGGACCTTGTTCAGAGGTGTCTGCCATCCCTCTGTCTCTTCTGTCTAGTTTTTCAGTATACGGTGTCCACCTTCCCTTTATTTTTTCCTGGTCAGGTCATTCAGCATTCAGATTTGAATTTTCCTTTTATTTCATGAATATTCTGGTAGCATTTTTTTTTGGTCATACATCTCAATTTTTCTTTCATTTTTACTTCTTATATTGTCTTTTTTTTTCATTATTTCCTAATACTATTTTTTTATTTTAATCCACAGTTTTTCCTGTACTCAGTCAATTAAATTGAACAGTGTGAACCTTAAATCCATTAGGAATGCTATCTATGTTATATGTTGGCACTGAAATTCTTTTGAAGCTCTTCTTCAGTTTTATGCTCATGTTTGATGTTAACAATTTGTGGGCCAGCTTCTCCATCTCCTAGTTCCAATCACATAGTCTATTTGATTTCTGTATTGGCTCTCTGGTGATGCCCACATGTCCAATTGTCAGTTGTTTGAAGCATGTGTTTGTGATGGTCAATTTGTTGGCTTCACAGAAATCCACAAGCCAGTATCCTGCTTCATTTCTGACCCGAAGACCAAATTTTCCAATGACATTTGATTCTGCTTTTTCCCCTATTTTTGCATTCCAATCACCTGAAATGATCATCATGTCTTGTGTTGGTATGTGATAAATTTTTTCTTGGGCACTTGCATAAAAGTTTTCAATTCATCTTCTTCAGACTCTGTAGTTGGAGCATAGGCTTGAATGATGGGTGTGTTGTGTTAATAGGTTTTCCTAGAAGTCTGATTGATGTTACTCAGTCTGACCTTGCATTATTCCCCCTAATTGCCTGTGCTACATCTTGCTTCACTTACAAGCCACAGTGTTTTGTTTTGTTTTTATCTGAGTTTGTCATTTCCAGAGTGGAACATTTTGTAGTTGCCTGACTTGAAATGTCCCACTCTAGTCCATTTTATTTTGCTAACACCAAGCATGTAATGTTTAAATGTTTCATTTCTGGCTCTACAATTTCAGGTTTACCTTGATTCATGATTCTTATGTTCCAGGTGCTCATTACATGTGTTGTGCAGCAGCATTCTTCCCTTTCACATGCGTGCACATCAGGCACTGAACGTCCTTCCAGCTCTGGTCTATTTGTGTCCTTGGCAAGCACCCTATTCATACTCATTCTCTGCTCTGACCCAGAAACAGTTTGAATGCTGTCTGATCTGGGGGGTCTAATGTTTCAGCACTGCTCTTATTTCATTTTGGACTATTTCATCATACAGTTTTCAAGGTAAAACAAGGGAGAGAGGGGAAAAAAGAATAAAATTCAGCATCATACATCTTTCTATTTTTCTTACCCCTAATGAAAACTTGAACTTCCAAATTTAATGTACCATTATATGATTATACTTAGTGTACCATTATATTGAGTGTACCAAATGTTAGTGTACCATTATATGATTAAAGAACATTCACTCATTTGGTACCACAAAAGATATGACCCCTAATTCAGTTTTAGAACTGTTGTTCATTTTAAAACAGTATTATTAGTCATGGTCTCAATACTATCCAGGATTCTTAGTTGTGAGCAATAAAATGTAGTTCAGGCTGATTTAATCTATATAATAAAGAGGTAATATGCAAATTGTCCATTACCACATCACAGTAACGACTGTTCAACAGGCAGCGTGCACAGCAGGGTCACTTGCGTGAGGCTCCCTTTCCTGTCCCTGGTGCTGTACCCGTCAGAGAGCACTCTGACCAGGGATGCCACCCACCCCTCCAATGAGGTGCGGGTGCCCAGGGGCAACACCCGCAAAACAGAAGGCATGGTCGGCAGACTTCAACTGGGGGGTGCAAGTGTTGGTGGTGACCCCCAGGAGGGGTTGAGCACGAAAATCAAGAGGGTGTGGACCCAACACGAGGAAGGGCCTGGGTGTGACGACAGAGAGTGGCCGTCAAGGTAAGGCACCCGACCTGGACAGGCCCTGTGATGCCCGGGATGCCGGTCAATCCTCCCAAGCACG
Source organism: Myotis daubentonii (assembly GCF_963259705.1). Lineage (NCBI taxonomy): Eukaryota > Metazoa > Chordata > Mammalia > Chiroptera > Vespertilionidae > Myotis > Myotis daubentonii. The sequence continues at coordinate 185,903,119 of NC_081841.1, forward strand.
CAGCCTCTAAGCCTCCTCCTCCCGCAGCACTACCCGGCCCCATCACCCTGGAGATTGCAGGCAATCCTCACACCACAGGGAAGCCTCTGCAGCTTTCTCAAGCCGTCCATCCATATCCATTCATCTGCCCGGTCCAACCCGGACACAGGCTCACGTCCTCCGCAGAATGCCTCTGAGGACAAGCTGGGCCCTGACCATGCCTGCACAAGCACGCCCCTCGCCTGGGAATTTGGGACCAGAGCAGATGGAGAGCTGCTGGAGGCATGGGAACGGGCACACCAGGGGATGGGAAAGGCATCCACGTCCCCACCCCCTCCTCTTTGGCATGAAACGGGAGAAAAGCCTCACATGTGCACGGATGTACACACGTGTGTACGTAACACAGCGGTCCCCGCGATAGATGCCGGCCCGGCCTGGTGGGACCCTCCCCCGACTCAGAGGGGTGAGGTGTGGAGGATGGGGAAGAAGGGAAGGAGGGAGGAAAGAACTTTATAAAGGAGTCAGTAGGCAGTAGAGTTAAAGAAGGAAAGAGGATGTATGAGTGAACTGTAGGAGCTATAATGAAAATCAAGTATAGTTGTGTACTGGGGACAGATTTTAAAAGTAGGAGTCAGAAAAAAAAAAGATAAATGATAGTGAATAATTAGGCAGGTAGATAGATAGGTATTAAAACAGTGGAAGTAAGTACAGAAGAATATATGGTACAGGAAGTATAAGAGAGAAAGAAGGGGCGAAGAAAAGTTTTAAAGGGGAGCCCGTAGAGCTTAAAAGGAGAATGGGAAGAAGGAAGAAATGGGGGAGGGAGCAAAGCAGGTCCGAGGGAGGGAGTGAAGAAAAAAATTAAGGTGAAAAGGAAGGAAAAGGGGAGATAGAGGAGGGGTAAAGATAAAGGGAAGAAGGAATGTGGGGAGGGAGAAAGGGTAGGAGAAAGATGGGAAGAAGGATGATGGAACAGAAGTAAGAAATAAGGAGGAAAGAAAAGTTTACAAATGATGAGTCAGTAGGAAAAAGTTACATAAAGGAGAGAGAAAAATTGTGTGAGCGGGAGAAGCCAATAATGAAGTCAAATTCAATTGTATGTGAAGGGGATAAGATTAAAAAAGAAGTTAATAGGGGAGACCAGTCCTGCAGGGGAGGGCAGTTAGGGGTGACCAGGATGGCATGGGAAGGCAGTTAGGGGGATCAGACAGGCAGGCAGAGTAGTTAGGGCAGGCAGGCAGGTGAGCAGTGAGGAGCCAGAGGTCCTGGATTGTGAAAGGGATATCCAACTGCCCTGTGGGATCGGGCCTAAACTGGCAGTTGGTCATCCCATGAGGGCTCCTGGATTGGAGAGGGTGCAGGTCAGGCTGAGGGACCATCCCGCCCCCCCTGCCCCGTGCATGAATTTTGTACATCGGGCCTCTAGTCTTTTATAATAATAAAAGCATAATATGCTAATTAGACTGGATGTCCTTCTGTCCTTCTGGAGGAAGACAGGGCTGCGAGGGAAGCCCAGGTCCTGGGTGCCAGAGGGAAGCCAGTGCCGGCAGCTGGGGGAAGGAAGGCCTACTCTTGCACAAATTTTGTGCATAGAGCTTCTAGTAAAATAATTGGACAGCCTTATATAACAAGAGGAGCTGGAGTAACACGTTCAAAAACAAGCAGGAATAGATAGAAGCCTTGCAGGTAAAAGCACAACCAAAGTCAAGCCCCAAAATTAGCTCAGTGAGAAAACTGCTTCTTTTTTCACTCAACTCTGGGCACCAATGTTTTATTCCCAAATCACAGAGGAGAAAACTGACATAACTTAGGTTCATTGTATAGGAATAGTCACTTATTATAAGGAAGAACCTAGACTCAACTCAGGTCTCTGACTCTATTGAACGTACTCAAAATGTATATAAGTAATATAGTGTAACACGGAAAAGACTTCAGATAAGTCTGTGGATTAATTTTGGCTTGGTGGAAAAGATAAGTATGTAAGTTTGAATTTTCACAAATTTACAATTAGAAAGACATTTTTAGGTTAGGATTCTTGTCACTAATTGCTTGTAATTTATATTCTAATAATATATATATGCAAATAGGAACTGTCTACTGATCAAATGAAAAGAAGCAAGGGATGCATTTTAATCTCCCCCCCAAAACACACACGCACACACACACACACACACACACCACTGATTGCTAATATTGGGATTTTTAATAGATTTTTAATAGATTTGTGGGCCAATGATAAAATAGCAATATTTGTACTATTTTAAGTTAACTAAATATGATGAAAAAATAATGTTTTTTCCTATGTTTTAGAAGAATAAAGCCTTAATATTTTACAACCAAATTAAAGCTTATAGAAATTACAAAATAGAATAACATGTTTTCTAGAAGAAAAATGTCAACGTATAATGTGTGTATGTGTTTGTGGGTGTGTGTCATATGTGTGTGTGTTTGTTTAGACATTCCTAATTCTGATCTATAGAATTATAATAGGAAGAAGATATTGTTCATCTACTCTTAGCAGAAAGGTAATCTATTCCAAAATATTTAATATTAATGTGTTTTAACATCTTGGAAGCTCACACTAAAATATATTTTAAACTTTTCTCACATTTTGAGTGACTAGCATTAATAAACTTGTAATAGTTTTAAGAGAAATTGGCTAGATCTTTAGACACATATATTTGAAGATGACAGGGACTTTGTCCTTAATATTATAGTAGCAAAATCTGTGTAAATTATTGCCCATTTTGGATAAATTTATAAAATACACATTAAAATGAAACCCCAGCCTACATCCAAAGATATTTTGAAAAACCACCTTGAACATTTCCTGTTGTCTGTCAGAAGATCACTTACACATAAAGAAATAAAATAAAAAACACCCACACTAAACATTTTCTTTGCTCTTCTATCCTCCCACACTCTACTCCAGGGGTCCTCAAACTACAGCCCGCAGGCCACATGCAAATACAAATATTATATTTGTTCCCGTTTTGTCTTTTTACTTAAAAATAAGATATGTGCAGTGTGCATAGGAATTTGTTCATAGGTTTTCTTTTAAAACTATAGTCCGGCCCTCCAACGGTCTGAGGGACAGTGAACTGACCCCCTGTTTTAAAAGTTTGAGGACCCCTGCAAGTCTACTCCCTTCAGCAAAGCAGTGCCATTTCTTTTAACTCCCCACCACACATTGTCTCCCTAAAACAACAGTGCTGCTTTTATGGTTACCCCCAGTTCCACTTTCTATATCTTTCCTAGGAGTAATTCTCTGCCTTTTCCAACAAAATCAATCAATTTGTGTTTGGCTTCTTTAATTTCCACCCTCCCGCCCTCCACTCTCCAATTTTGCCAATCCGCACATAAGACCCTGAATAAAACTGGCAAAAATGGAATTATCTTTAATGGGGAATGAAAGGGGAGAGGCTATGAAACTCATATGTTAATGTTTTTCCTGTCACACTAGATTTCATTTTTTAAACCTTTGTAATGCTGCCCTCTTAAATTGCTAAGTTGGTATCTGTCTGCCTTCTGGGCCAGAACACCGAGCCCTGCAAAGTCAGGGCCTTACATCATGCCAGAACACTGCAGGGCTCTCCCCAGGGGGACGGAGAAACAGGCTTTCCTTTGAAAGATAAACTGAGCTCAGATAATTTCTGAACTTCTTATTTGGTTTTGATCCAGGTATGCCAGTAGAGAATGTGCCTTAGAACCTTAGAAATGTAAGGATGTACTTGCGTCTCTGCAAATATTCAAATGTGTGCATCAGGTGTTAAGGAATTCCTCAGCAACTTCTGCTCTGTCACTCAAGGGCTTAGAGATGGTTGTAGAAATGTGGGTAGAAAGCAAAAATCGCATAATTCATAGCCTCCTGTGTGTTGCTAATACTATTTCAATTCCACCTGCCAATTTTCTATATGTTATATGGCTTAAGTACAGGTAAATATTTATTGTAGAGTGGTGAGTGAATAATTAGCATAACACTATGGGAATCAATAACTATTTGCCTGGATTTTCTCTATGAATCACAATAGTCCATGGCATCTGTTCAATGATTTATATTAAATTACTCTTCAGATGCAATGGAATTAATTTAGCAATTTGTATTTTATAACAAAACCTGCAGGGTAGAGTTTGCACATTCAAAAGTTGTCTAATTTTTTGTTTCCACTAACTTTGACATTTATATAAATATGGAAAAAATATGGTGTGGATTTCTCTTAAATTAAAGCAGATTGAGTCTAAAACTGAGAGTCCTACTCTTAATTGCTATTTAACTCTATCTGTGCAATCCCTCCACAATTGTGACTGTCTCAGGGAGGTTTTAAGCACAGGCATATGGATCTACTTACAAGACTTCACACTAAATTTGTACAGTGCTTGATCTTCCATCTCTCTAATGGCACTTTTTTTTGTCACCAGCACATTCATGGCCTCCAGTTGACTGCTTTTATTGCTTTTAATTAAAGTCTGAAGTAGAAAGTGTCTATTAATCAGTGTGTGAAGCCAATCATGAGTAAGGGCTTTATAAACTCTTTACAAGATGGATAGTAGTTACATAAATTATCCTACCTTTGTCATCATGACAGGAAGATAGTCATTTAAGTTAATTATATCATGGGTAACACCTGTAATCGGGAAAGCTGGAAGGCAGGACCTACTTTGACAGACCAGCTACTTTTTAATTTTATTTTATATGTATATGTGTGTATATATGTATATATACATGCATACATATATATAATTTTATGATAATTGTATTCATTTATAGCACATTTAGAAAGAGAATAAAGAACGATTTTTTAAATGCTTCTTAAATCAGAATAGTCAGGTAATCAGTGAAAATGAATTGAACATTTTGACTGTTCTCTCCTCCCCCTTCTAATATCATTTAAATGGCTTGATTTTTTTACATTTTTCAATTCAGAGTTATAGAATATGAATTTCTGATGATAAAACACTCAGTAATCTATCCCCTTCAGTTTTTAAGTTGGAGAGAAATGAGGCATTTTTCCCTGGTCTTTCTTTTATGTGCTGGAAAGTATTTTCAAATTCAATTTAAATGTAATTCAGAGAAGAGATATCATAGTTCATTGTGATGATGAGAGTGCCCAGTCTCACCAATACATAGAGTTGTGTGGATTGAAATAAAAAATATTTTATTACAATTTGCTAAAATTTATCTGAGGCCTCTGAGGGGTTCTACAGAACACAGTTGTTCCAGTGAAATGGTGAGATGTGCGTAGGTGGTGATTTAGTTTTCCAAGTGGTGTACTTCCAAAAGCATCATAAACAAACAAATCTGAGAGAGAGAGGTGTATATTATTATTTAATTAAAATTATTATTAATTAGAAATGTGGAAAGAAAGAATCTCTGGTCATATACTATGGGCTTGGACTGGAAAGAAGTGGAGTGGAATTTTGTTCAAAAGGATACAGGAGTCCAAACACCAGTATCAAAACTTGAAACTACCTGAAAAATCTTGTGTTTGTGCATTTCATCCTTGGTTTGTTTATTTTTCCTTTTTTAAAAATTTCCTCCTCTTACAGATAAAAAGGTTGAAATAAATTATCCCAAATTCCATTCTTCCTCTAAAATACAAATAACTCATATACATATGTGCATAAACAATTGATACAGACAATAGTGTGGTGAAGGCCTGGGCTGGGGTAGAGGGTTGGAGGAGGGAAATAACAGGGGGTGAAGAATTGGCAGACATCTGTAATACTGTCATCAATAAAATAAAATAAAATACAGAAGCAGTTATGAATACTGTTTTGCTAACTCTTTCTCTTCTTCTTCACTTTCTTATTGGACCCACCTCCAGCATGGCTTTGGATTCAAGAGTTGCAGGAAGTAAGTGTTTGAGATAAAGAAGTGGGGGGACTGTATATGAAAAAACAATGTCTAAGGACACTAATCAGTTTCAAAGTGAAATCCTGGGTTCGCTCCAGGAGTGTGTTATTGATCACCAAACTGCACCTCCTCAGCTGTCATGGCACTGTTCATCCTTGTCATTGCCCAGCCACCTCCAGTGTGCTCCCAATGGTTAGAATGTATTCCCTGTCCATTGTCAGCCACAGCCCTGTAATTTATTTTATCCAGTGAAATGTGACGAATATTACATCTATGCAAAGACCTAATGTGGTTTGTTGGTTTTGCTTTTGTTCTTTATCAGAAGAGTTAATGTGCGGAATGGAGTTTGCTCTCTCAACCTGGGTTAATGAAAGAGAAAACTCATGGACAGAACCACATGTAGGGTGAGAGTGAAATGAAGGCTACTCTTTATAAACCGATGAGATTTAGGGGTTGCTCATTACTATTACTTTTATGTGTTTTACTCCATCTTTTCTTTGTAATATCTGTCTTCTTTTTTTATTCACATGGCCCCGGTAGAGGGCAAAGGATATCCCTGAACTAGGAAATCTTTCAGAAACGTTGATCTTCTATGCCCATTTCTCATGTCATCTAAATCTGTAGCCGTCAGTCTCAAAGGGGACTTAAGACAATATTGTGGGTCACAGCACAAAGCTTCAGAGGCAGGATTTGCATGTTTAGTTTCCATTTCAAGGAAATATATCATTAGACAGATGATATATTTGAAGATGAGCTGAATACCTTTTCTTTCATTTTGGTTACTACTTATAAAATTTTGAAGCGTTTGAGCAGAAAGGGGTTTTAAAGATGGCCTAACCCAGTACCCACACATCCATGCATTCAAACCTCACAACTCCCAACTTTCCAGTTAATAAATGAGAAAATTGGAATCCTGACAAGTTATGGTGGATCAAGCTATGCAAAAAATTGATGGCAGAGACAAGAGTAAAATCACATTTTACCATTTCCTATCTAGATCAAACTTTTTTATCACTATACTTCTTCCTCTTTAAAAGAGTGTACATTGATATCACCTGGGTTATTCTTTATAAAATATGTCTGAGTTTCATCGTATTCATTTTTTCCCACCAGTACATGCTCTCTCATTCCATAAAAATGACTACAATATGAAATTATACTATACTGAATGAAACAGGTTTTTTGTTGTTGTTGTTGTTATTCAGTAATGACATAACTACTGACCAATCCTAGATCAATACAAAGATGCACTCTGTTGCTTCCTACATGATATAATTTCAGGGTACAGAAAACACAATCATATTCACCAAAGGTCATAATTTAAAATTTCCATGTTTTGATTACATTTTATTGTCTAAAACATGTTAATCTTATGTGCAACTCTATTAGTCAATTATTTAACTACATTCAAAGACCTAGTGTATGATGTCTCTCTTCTAAGAATTGCCTTTTCATAGGTTTAGATTTTAAAAAGCCAGGAACCTCTCCTCAAAAAGCAAGAAAACATTTAAAACTATCATGTAAGTGGTGTTGACTGAACTCCTTGTTCCGCAAAGGGTCTTTTCATGCAAAAGTCATAGCAGCTACGACAGAGTAAAGGGAGCCTACAAAACGTTTACCTCCTTTGTATTCACTAAACCATATTTGTAAGTTCAATCCAACATAGTTGCTTAACCTCAGAAGTTTCCAAGCATGCGTACTCCGTGCACATGTGAACCACATCCTGCAATGCAAGCCCATTCTCTTTCCCTTGGTCTCAACTTTTATTCCTATGCAAACCTCTCCCTAACTAATTCTTGTTACTCTATAAGTAGAATCTATTTGGACAACCAGGCACTTCTTTGATACTATTTAGTTCATCTGTGTGGCTTCTCTCTCTTTATGATAATCCTCCTGAGGATAAAGACACTTCATCTATCAAGACCAGTGCATATGCATTTTCATTTCAACTATATGAATGCATAATTGATTCTGCTGTATATGGGCAAACCCAGCGGTATGCTTGGTTCACCTGAGGGCTGTTATAAACACAAATTTAGATAGGCTCTGCTGTTCTTTATTTTATCTTATTTGTCACATCTTTATAACTAGTGTACTTTTATGAATTTCCTCATTTCACATATTCTAGTTTTACCCAGAGAAAGGGGAAATAAATGTAACCCTGATGTATTTTTACTTTCCAAGCTAATATATTATCATTATTATTTTAATCCGAGAGAGAGAGAGAGAGAGATGTGAGATTAAGTTGGTTGCCCTCCGTACATGCTACAACTGGGGGTTGAGCCCGTAACCCAGGTATATATCCTGACCAGGAATCAAACCTACAACCTTTTGGTGCACAGGATGACTCTCAACCAAATGAGCCACTCTGGCTAGGAAAGCTAATATATTATTTTTTAATCAGTATTATCCATATACTCCCAACATTTCTTTTAAAATCTCTTAGTGAGAAAAAAATACTACTTATGCATTAGATATTCTTTTGTCCCTTATCGGGTGGAAGAAGAGGAAGAAGACAGGGAAACTATATTGGGTTTTACCAGGTAAGGTAAGTCATAACCTTGTAAAGTTCTGAAACAATGGTGTACAATATAAGCTAAGAGTTAGAGATATGAAATGAGGTCAGAAGAATGACAAATTCATGGTGGGAGATGGGATGATTATTGATGAATCTCAATATCTTCTTGGTGATAAGGTCAGAGTAAAGCATAATAAAGAGTTATAGACATTATATTTTCATAGAACATTTTTTGTCTGATTAGAACCCAGTGTAGAATTGTTAACTTTTAATTATGCCCTCCTTATAGATATGAATATAGATATAATGTTATTGTTTTCTCCTTTTGCTATAGAATAGTGAAACTTAGTCATGGATAATCTGTAGACTAGTATTGGGAACTTCTTGGACAAAATACTCAGAATAAAGAGTAAAAACTATACTAAAGGCAAAGATATAAACATAAATATCTAGCTAAATATCTAAATAATATTTTTGATTTGTTAATGAAAGACAGTGCATTAAGAAGAAACTATTTCTAAATTGCTTCCTATTCATATAAATAGCTCTTAAAAACAGCATTTGAGTACATCATATCTAAGATTTTGGTAAATTTGTTGATTGGGAAATAAAGTCCAATCTAGTCACACCACAATATCCATCTAAAATGTTTCATGTTTACTAGATAAATGCCCTCATTTCAAGGTTATTACTTCTTAAACAACGGAAGGGTAGAGTTGTGATTTTTATTATACCAAGCTCACAAAAGGTGTTTCAAATTGTGTGGTTATTCATTTGCCAGTAAGATGACAATCTTTATAGGGATACTTTTAATGAAAGAATTTGGACATATGCATGGATATGCACTGTGTCAATCATTTTTATTCTACAACATGCTCCTTTTATAAATATATTTTGTTTTCTTCAATGCACCTTCAAAATTTTCTAAGGAGAAAATATTGCCTTAGTCCAGCCGTGGGCAAACTATGGCCTGCGGGCCAGATCCGGCCCGTTCGGCTGTTCTATCCGGCCCGCGGAGCCGAAAGAGCGGAGGGTTCTCTTGCTCTCCCCTCTGCTCCTTCACCAGCAGCAGTGTTAACATGTATTAGTTCACACAAACACTCCATCCATGCTTTTGTTCTGGCCCTCAGGTCCAGTTTAAGAACCCATTGTGGCCCTCGAGTCAAAAAATTTGCCCACCCCTGCCTTAGTCCATAAATAGATCAATAGAGAAAAAGTTGACCAATAGAGTCACAGTGGATGAGTCCAATGCAACATTATATGTCAGTATCCTAGGCATGGCTTTGCTAGTCATTCACTCATTCATTAACCACTCAACAAAAATTTACCTTGAACCTACTCTGTGCTAGTCACTGTCCTAGGCACTGGGGATTACAATAAAAACAAGGCATACAAAAATATTTGCCTCAATGTTACTAGTCTAAGATATTACACACAAATAGAATTAAGATTTAGGGCCTTCCCACTTTGCTTTGTAGCCCTGGGTTAGTTTCTTATGCACTTGAGCCTTGAACAACACAGGTTTGAAGTGCATGGTTCCATTTGTACAAGAATTTTTTTAAAATATATTTTATTGATTTAAGAAATGAGAGGGAGAGCGATAGAAACATCAATGATGAGAGAGACTCATTAATCAACTGCCTCCTGCACGCCCCGCACTGGGGATCAAGCCTGCAACCCAGGCATGTGCCCTGACCCAGAATTGAACCATGAACTCCTGGTTCACAGGTTGATGCTCAACCACTGGGCCACTCTTGCTGGGCTGCATTTTGTCATTTTAGAAAGACAAAGAAAATCTTTATGGCTTACAAATGAAATGATTCTTTAAATTGGAAAGAGGACTCTAAAAGAGGCATATTCAATAGTCCAGGGGAAATAAAAGAAGGTATGATCTAGTGAAGACAGGATTTCCAACATGGTACCTCCTCTACTTATTACAGGATCACAAAAGTTTTCTTCAACCTAAAATTAGTCACTGACATATCCTAAATTAAATAAAAGTACAACAATGATTAAAAATTTTGATATTGAGACTATTTTACTACTCTTTTCTTTATCAGCTTTTTAAAGCTTAATTCATCATTTTGACATGTTCAATAGCTAGAAAATGAATTATTCAATCAGTAAATGTAAATGAACTTTTTCTTGGAAATAAGCAAACTGTCCCATAGTTTCCTGTCACTTGATATTTCACCAGCCTAGTATTGAAATATGCTGTAGCTACATTTAGATGTCTTGAGCATGCACTTGATAATTATAACCAAAAACACGTATTCTATATCTTCATGTTCGAAAATACTAAATTATTTGCTAATATATTTCAAGCCCTTTGGGCATAGGAACATGTCTAATTCTAATTGGTGTAGGTCAAAATCATCTTCACATACATAAAGATAATCTATGAATATGACTGTTTAATAAAATATAAACATGGATAGTTATTGACCAACATGGTCTTAATGGTTTCCTCATCCTGACAAACCTTTAGATATATTTCTTATAGATATATCTATAAATAGATATAGACTCCAGGCCTCCCTTTTCTTAAGAAAACTTGAAATTTAAAATTCTTTCTCTGTCCCTTTGAGATGTAAATTTTCTATAGCCCAGAAATGTCCATCTCAATGATCTGGGAGGCATCCTTTTGAAATGTGATCATCAAAAAGATAGTGCTCTATCTCCCAGTCTCTGTGAGAGGGTAGAACCCCAACTTTCATAAATTTCTATTGGCAAACACAAATGGCCTCATCACATTGACCAAAGTCCCTCAGTACTTTTCTACTATCTTACTCCAGGGCTTAAAAACTATCCTACTTTTTGTTTCGATGGAGTTGAGTTCAACCTCTCTCTCCTATTGCAATAGTCTTGAATAAAGCTTCTTGCCTGTTTAATGAGGTTGGGGCAATATTTCTTTTACAGTTGTACATGAGCTTACAGTAACATACTCTTGAAAAATCCATATACTCTAGCTAACACACACACACACACACACACACACACACACACACACACACCCCTTATAAAAACACTTCATTAGTTCATTTAAAAGAAGACATTGTCCTTAATGATCATATTCTTTGTGTCTTTTTGAATTGCAATTCATTTATTCATTTATTTATTACCCATTCAACAAACATTTATAAGAAATTCAGTTAGGGGAACCTCAGCACATCATACATAAATGGAAGTCAGTAATAAGAATTTTGTTCCATTTAAAACATCTTTACCCTTTATCTCACCTTCCTGTCAGAATTGGGAAGAACAGAGCTGTTGTATTATTGCCCTTTTACCAGCCTTGTTCTGGATCTAGAAGTAAAAGAGGAGACGGATTCCTTAAAATATTTTTTCTTCTCTTTATATACAGAAATATGAAACTTTAAAAAATTACCTGTGATTTTAGTCCCATAATTTGAGGTCTGCAAGTATGAATATTAACAGTAAACCAACAGCAAAAAGTCCTCAAGAAATTTTAGTGTTTTTCTTTTCCTGTAGTTGCATTTATGGAATTTTTCTACCAAGAAAGGAATTGGGGATACATGTTTTTCTTCCAAGCAATTTAAGGCCTGTTCAAAACTGAGTACAAAATTATGCTCAGGCACTGACACCCTCACCTTGAAGATATTGACCCTATGGTAATCTAACCCCTGATAAAAGTGAGAATTTTTATTTTGCTTTCTAATTCTTCATGATTTAAAAACAAGTCCAAGGTAGGTAGTTAAGCTGTAATCGCTTCTAATGACGGTGTCTTTTAAGAACAATGATTGTCTGAGATGAAACTATTGGGTCATTTACAGGTTAGTTAACCTTTTGGAAATGCAAAGACTCAATTACTTCTAGTAGAGAAGGAACTTGAGATCACAAAAATGCCTGTGCCTTTAGTGATAAATGGATAATTTAACCAGTGAATTTATAAAAGCAGAATATTTACTCAGGTGTGGAGTGAATATTGTATTAATAAACAATGAAAACAAGTATTGTTAATTAACACTATTAGGACTGAGCTAATTACTTAATTTTATTGAATAATTTTAAGAATGAAAATATAAAGGGGAGTCATTTAAATGACTAAATATGTTAGTCTATCAAAAATTGGACAGATATTTACTTAAGGAAATCATTTTATTTTTTCTGCATGTTGTTTAGCAAAAGAAAAATATCTACTTTGAGATGAATACCAAGAGAGTTTGATCTGAATGTTCATTGTTATAACAGGAATAATATACTTGCATCACATTGAGGTAATTTAACTGGTTTGTATTTCATAGATAGATGCTTAAACTGAACTATTCTATGTAGGAGAATTTAAAATTAAACATTTCCCCTGTGTGTGTGTGTGTATGTGTTAGTTTTCTTAGAAGTTATGACCAAAAACTGTGATATTTTTAGCTACTGAATATGTTTATTTCTTACTAGAGGCCTGGTGCAGGAGATTCATTCACTGGGGGGGGGGGGGGCGGGGGGGATGGTGGGGAAGGATCCCTCAGCCTGGCCTGCGGGGGAAGTCCATCTGCCAGCTAAGGCCCTATCCAGCTGACAGTCAGACATCCCTCTCGCAGTCCGGGACCCCCCTCTCCTTACTGCCCATGTGCATCAGGGGTGGAAGAGGCTCCTGCCACCACTGCTGCACTCGCCAGCTGTGAGCCAGACTTCTGATCACCAGGGGGAAGCTCCTGCATTGAGCGTCTTGCCCCTGGTAGTCAGTGCGTGTCATAGTGACCGGTTGTTCCACTTTTCGGTTGATTTTCATATTATGTTTTATTATATAGGATAATTTTTAATTTATTTCATGGGATACTCATTAATTTAAAACATGCATAAGTCATATAGTTTTCAATACCCAGATTAATAGGCTCAGGAAAGACATATGAATTATAATATCAGAAGAATGACACCACTTTTCCTCCGAACATTGTTATAGTCTGTCTCTTAATGTCAAATATCAGTTGATTTGATTCAAAACTGTTAATCTATCCATATATAAGTCCCTATAGTATGTAGAACACTGCACTGGACACAATAGAGAGAAAAAAATCTCAAGACATTTAAGAACCTTTTCTACCAGTTGCTGCCTCCTAAGTAATTATTGTTATCACTGAATTGATTTAAAAACTTATCATGCTTACTAAATTATGATCTCCTTCTTTGTCTCAAAAGAGGTTTGATATTTATATTTTTTTATAAGTCCACTAGGCGCCCGGGGCACGAAATTCGTGCACTGGGTTGTGTGGGGGGGGAGTGTCCCTCAGCCCAGCCTGCCCCCTCTCACATACTGGGAGCCCTCAGGCGTTGACCCCCATCACCCTCCAATCACAGGATCGGCCCCTTGCCCAGGCCTGATGCCTCAGCCAGAGGCATAGACCCCCATCACCCTCCGATCACCTGATAGGCCCCTTGCCCAGGCCTGATGCCTCCGCCAGAGGTGTCAGGCTTGGACAGGGGACCCCCATCTCCCCCTGATCACTGGCTCTAGCCCCCTCCCAGGCCTGAGGCCTCTGGCCCAGGAATCATGCCTGGGCAGGGGACCCCCATCTGCCTCTGATCGCTTGCTCCACCCCCCGCCCAAGCCTGACGCCTCTGACCCAGGCTTCAGGCCTGGGCAAGGGGACCATCATATCCCCCCAATCCCAGGCTCCGCCCCCCGCCCAGGCCTGATGCCTCGGCCAGAGGAGTTGACCCTCATCACCCTCCAATCACCAGTCACTGGATCGGCCCCTTGACCAGGCCTGAGGCCTCCGGCAGAGGTGTCAGGCCTGGGCAGGGGACCCCCAGCTCCCCGCGGTTGCAGGCTCCGCCCCTGCCCAGGCCTAATGCCTCTGGCTGAGGCGTCCGGCTCGGGCAGCGGGGACCCGCAGCTGCAGCGGCCCCGCGATCGTGGGCTCCGCTTTAGGCCCAGGCAAGGGACCCCTAGCTCTCAGGACTGCCAGCTTCGACCATGTCCAGCTCCCATCGCTGGCTCCACCCCTACTTCCTGCTATCACTGGCCAGGGCGACAAAGGCGCCTGATTCTCTGATCATGGCTGGGGGGCAGGGCAAAGTTAGCCCCAGGGCCGCCTTTGCCCTGCCCCCCAGCTCTTAGCTCCCCCCTGGGTTTCTGATCACTGTCAGTGGCAGGGGGCTTCTTCTTGCTTTCCCTTTCGCCTCCCTGCATTGTGCCTACATATGCAAATTAACCGCCATCTTGTTGGCAGTTAACTGCCAATCTTAGTTGGCAGTTAACTGCCAATCATAGTTGGCAGTTAATTTGCATATAGCCCTGATTAGTCAATGAAAAGGGTATCGTCGTACGCCAATTACCATTTTTCTCTTTTATTAGTGTTGATTTCCTCATTATCATAAGCTGTTATGTTGTTAGATCAAATGTTGTTATTTTATTGTTTTTCATGCCATTGGAGTTTTGTTTCTTTGCTGCTTGTTAAAGTCTTTCATCAGACAGCAATTGTTTTATATGAGCAGTGAAACATGTGTAGGATGAAAAGAAATATCACCAGAAGTAGTCTCTATATGTATAATTGCTCAGAATTTGTTACCTGAATTCCATTTGTCTTCCCAGATGTTGTGTGATAAGAGAGATGTTTGTTTATGCATCACTCACCTAGATCATATTGCAAGAACTAGGAATTGCATTTGCAAATACAATTTCAAAGTGCCTGGCAAGACTCACCAAGCCCTGGAATGACAAGGATGTTTCCAGGATGCATGGATAATGTGTGTTATACACCTTGTTATAGAATTTTGTCAAGTGTGTTGTAGTATCTTTGATGTAGAAAATTGCTCCTCCTCTCCTTTGTCTCCTGTCTGTCTGCCTTTGTCAGGGCTTTGCTGGATTGTCAGTGAAGCCCATATAAGATGCATGTGGCAGAAATTGGGAGAAGTAGCAAGCTTCCTTGGGGACTTCTGGGAGAAAAATGCTGCGAATAAAGAATATAAAAAAACTACATGGAAAAGAGAATGCCTCCAAGGTGGAATTCAAATTAGCATTTCAATGCCACAATATTTTCACCATGTTGTTGAAATCATATTAACCATTTTAAACCTATAGCATGGAACATAGAACTGTATGATATGATACTATAGGTTTTCTCTTATGAACATTTTGGACATCAAAATAATGCAAAATATAAAAATACTTTGATAAATCAAGTATTACTATTGGATGTTCAGCTAAACATACAGGCAATGATGACTTAGGATGTCCAGGAAGATTTTAAGGTATGAAATACAGGATTTAAAAACCTATGCAGGAGAACTTAAGAGAAAGATCAGTTCTATGTGATCACATGAATTGCCTTAGTTTTGTTTACACATCACTCATCTTGACCATCTTGTAATACAATGGCTTATATTTGTAAATATGCAGTCTTTGTATGTATGAAAAAACATAAGAAAGAGAAATTAAGTCCAGCCCATATAACTCAGTGATTGAGCATAGACCTATGAGCCAGGAAGTCATGGTTTGATCTATCTCTCTTTCCCTCCCCTTTCCTCTCTGAAATCAACATATGTATGTTAAATAGCTAGGTAAATATTTTGGGAAGGGAAGTGAGGAGTTTTCTGGTTGTGTATAGATGGGAGTTTTCATTGCAATTTGCAAATGAAAAATTGGAATTTTAAAATATGTATTTCTTGATTTGTGTCTTAAGTACTATGTCACCCTACCTAAATTCCTCCTCAAATTAAGAATTGGGAAAAGAATGTGAAATATTATTGATAGCAATTTATTTGAATTTCCCAAGACATATGATATTCTAGGAGCATCTAAAAAGCAGAAGGAGGTCATAGGCACATTTTTCATATTTATCTACTTTTCCCTTCTCTCTCCCTTTCACTTCCTTGCTCCTGCATCCCTCACACTCTCCTTTTTTATTCTTCTAAGTGTGCATGCTGCTACATACTTACTATGTAATATGACAAGTTAAGAAACCTCTCTATGCATCAGTTTTCTATTTAAAAAAAAAAACAAAAAAAACAAGAGACATAAAAAGAGTATGGACCTGGCAGGGTTGTTTCCAGGATGAAATAAGTTAACACAGCTGCAGCAGATGCTGCTAGTTCAGGCCCAGAAGCTCTGGATCCCTCACTGGTTCAGTCCTCTGCCCTTCCCCTTGCTGCTGCTGGGCTTTAGCTCTCAGCTCCCACTTGATCTCTGTGTGAGGATTGCCCCTGGGATGACTGAGGCATCCTTATTATAAGAAGGGTTCTGGGTCTACACAATCCCTCCAGACCCTACAAAACCCAAGTCGCTGTATCAAGGCACAGCAATTCTTGGGACTCCTGCTAGGATCTGGCTACAAGCTGGACTCTACCTGATTGCCACAGTGTGTTGCTTTTTTCCCTTCCCTAAACTGCTTCCCTTAATCGTAATGGATTTTTCCTGAGCCTTTCCTTCAACTGTGTGCATCATGAAAGCTCTGCTTCTAGGGAACCCAATATAAGACTACATGGAATGTGCTCTAAACATTCCCAGACATTGTAAGTGCTCAATAAAAAAGTGCCTAGTTATTATTATCAATTCTTTCAACAAGGAACACTGCTTGTATTGAACACGGCTTTTGAACGGGCAATGTGCTGGTGTGAGCCTCTTTCCCAGACAGTAGTGACAAAGTGCAGTGCATTGATAGAAACCTCATCATGGCTACATTGCTGGCAAGATTTGGAAATTAAAAGGAGACTATAGTAATCAGTAGCATAAGGAAACGCATTGATGGTGACTTTTAGGAAAATAGCTGTTAATTTTTCTTTTATTTTGTAAACCATCTGTTGAAATGTGGGTTATTTTGGAAGTCATCTTAATGTTACATTTAATAATAAGTGTACTTCTTGTATGTATACTTCATTTCTCTACCAAAGTTGGGTATTTGTACTTTATTTATGTCATATTTAAGTGGCTTATTCAATTCATCTTTTTATTGCACATTGTAGCCTTGCTAAATGTCTTACCCAATTAACGAGTTGGCAGGTTTACTTTTTTCTTTCTAAGGTTTTATGGTTGTGATTTGTCAACATGTTATTTTTTTCCAAAATGTACACAATCAACTGTATGAAAGGTTAAACATCTCAACTTAATGCTTGCACCAGCTTTCTCTCAAAAAAATACTCAATAAAACTACAATACATGCCCATTCTGGAATGTAGATATTTGCGTTACCCAGATTTCAAAGATATGAATGAAGTTTATTTAAACTCAGTGCACTGTGTTTCATTTCAGTGGAGATGTTTGCATAATGCATATAGTATTCCCTCAAGCAGAGGGCAGGATAAAAGCGCTTATTGAGCTGAGCTCCGGGAAAGTGCACAAGGATTTATCTAAAGGTCAATGAATATTATAAGAAATGTTGTTTATCACTAAAAGTAGTTATAATAATGAAGTCAAAAGTTTATACCTAAAACTCAAATTTAAAAAACAAAAAGTTTTTCTGTGTAATTCTTGACCTCTATCAGAAGACAAAGTGGGATGAGACAGGTGGGAAAATTTTTATAATTTAAACCCCATTATTAAAGACTAGAGGTCCATTGCACAAAATTCGTGCATGTGTGTGTGTGGGGGGGTGTCCCTCAGCCTGGCCTGCATCCCCTTCAATCTGGGAACCCTCAGGGGATGTCTGACTGCTAAACATGCTGTCAGACATCCCTCTCACAATCCAAGACTGCTGGCTCCTAACCGCTCGCCTGCCTGCATGCCTGATTGCCCCTAACTGCTTCTGCCTACCAGCCTGATAACTCCCTAACCGCTGGCCTGATTGACACCTCACTGCTCCCCTGCCAGCCCAATCACACCCAACTGCCCTCCCCTGCAATTCTGTTCGTCCCCCACTACCCTCCCCTGCCAGCCATCCTGTGGTGGCCATCTTGTGATGATGTGAGGGCGGACATCTTGCGATGACATGAGGGTGTCGCACAAGGGCACTAGGACCACGTAGGCTCTTATTGGTATAGATATCTTTGTTTCTTCTACCTCAAAACTGCCCATATGTTTTCATTTATCTTAGGGACCTAAAGAGTAGAACCTCTTAGGAGTGAAATGGCTGAATCAATGTATGATTAACTTTTTTAAAAATAGTGAAACTTTCAAAATGTTTGAACCATTGCACTCACACAAGTTGTATAAGAGAGTTTCAGGTCATCCACATCCTCATCAATATTTGGTATGGCCTGTATTTTTAACTGTAGGTAAAGTATTTTAATAGGTGTGTAGTGGTATCATACTTTGGTTTTAATTTTCATGGCCCAAATGACTAATAGTATTGAATAACTTTTATATGCTTATATATTATTTTGTACATCCTTTTTTATGTACAGCAATCATTTGCATACATACACATTTTTTAAACTAAATTATTATTATTTTTTTTACTGTGAAACTCTGAGAGTTCTTTATGGACCCAACTCCTTTATCAGGTATATTATATGCAAATATTTTCTCCCTGTCTGTAGTTTTACTTTTCATTTTATTAAGAGTATCTTCCAAAACACAGGCATTTTTTTTAATTGTGATAGAAAACATATATAGATTTGTTCTTTATGGATAGTATTTTTGCAGTGAAGTCTAAAAATATCTTTGCCTAGCCAAAGGACACAAAGATATTCCTCTATGTTCTCTTCTGGAAGTTGTATCATTTTAGGTTTTACATTTGTCTGTGATCCATTTGAGTACATTTTTGCATGTGATCCAAGGTGTGGATTGAAGCTCAAGGTTTTTTTGCATATAGATATCTCATTGTTCTAGCAAAATTTGTGAAAAGATCATTCTTACTCTACACAATTGTCTTTGCACCTTTGTTGAAAATCAGTTGTCCATGTGCTGGCCCAACCTTCCAACCAAGTTTCCTGTGCTCCCCAACATCCATGTATATGTGGGTTCATTTCTGAACTTCCTATTATGTTCCAGTGACCTATTTGCTTGTCTTTGCACCATTACCATACTATTGACATGAAATATTTTCTTCAGCTGGGGATTCAGGCAGCAGCAGCATAGCCAGGAGACTAGATAGCTCAGACCTAGAATCTACTTTCTGATCCCTTTCCTCACCCCCAGGCATATATATCAGGATCCCTGCAGGGTTGCCCACATAGCCCTGGGCAGCATCCTGGATCTGCCAGAGCCAAAGCTGGTGCCTGCAGAGAGAGGCCTCCCCCACTGTCTGTCTCCTCAGCACCTGTAGTAAAACATTGGCTGAGTCCCTGCCCATCACCATGCACTGACCTGTGTCCCAGATAATCTTCCTGTTTGCCTGGTGACTCTGAACCAGCTCCTACCCAGGCAACCCAGCAAACGTCTATCAAATGGCTGCAACTCCACCTTCTTTAACAAGGGCCAGTCCCTCCTTCCCAGTGTGCCCATCCCTGGATGCTCTCCTGTAGCCTGTTGAACTCTTAAGACTTCTCTTCCCATGTTTTTACTTGCCCTCTAAGATAACATTACATTACATTACATTAGAATTATTTATATTATGTATACATCATATAAAAATTGGGTGCTATATAAAATTATTAATATTAAAATGCTCCTTATTGTGTGGTTCCTCTCTCCAGATTGGATAGAGACTGATCTAATCTCCCCATTCTTAAAATGTTAATCTATTTCAGTCTGTTTATTTAAAGGAAATTACTTGAAGGCAGCATATACTCAGGTCTTGCTTTTTATATGATTGAAAAATGTTGGGATGTTTAAGCCATTTACATTTAATAAGACTAGTGATATAATTATTTTAAAGTTTGTCATCTTGCTATTTATTTATTGTCAATCTTATTTGTTCTTTGTTCCTCTTTTCCTTCTTCTTTGCCTTCCTTTCAACAAATTAACTTTTTAAAACCTAATTCCACATTATTTTGATTGCTTATTACATATACTCTTTGTTTTATTATTTTAGTGGTTTCTTTGGATTTTAGGGTATACACATATAACTCATAATTATCAATCTTTAATAATAGTATACCATTCATGCAAAGGAAGAGAAGCTTAAATAATATCTTTCCATATCTCTTCTAAACAGCTTTGCGCTATTATTTTTGATACATTTTACATCCTATCTAATAAAAGGGTAATATGCACAATAACCATCACTCCATCCCCAAGATGGTGGCCCCCATAGCTACAAGATGGTGGTGCCCAGTCCTCTCAGCCCCGCTGGAGTCCCCCGGTCCTCGGGGGTGGGGGGGTGGGGGGGAGGGCGACTGCTGAGAGCGGGCAGCATGAGTGGCCAGGCAGAATGCGTGCTTTGAGGTCCTGCCCAAGCCATGGTGGGGGACTGAGTGGAGCTGGGGGACCCTGCCCAAGCCACAGCGGAGTCTTGAACAGAGTCGGGGGCTCTGCCCAAGCCACAGTGGAGACTTGAGCAAGGCCAGAGTGGAGCCAGGGGGCTCTGCCTAAGCCACAGTGGAGTTTTGAGTGGAGCTGAGGGGGCCCTGCCCAAGCCGTGACGGAGGCTTGAGCAGGCTCAGAGACGGGGGGGTGGGGGGGTGTGTACCAGCCGTGGCTTGCCAGCAGTCCCACCTCTGCACATGAGCTGCAGAGGAAACACCTTTTCTGACTGCTCATTGGCTAAGCTCCCTGTACACTACTGGCAGCATTCTTGGTAATTTGGGTAATAAGAATCCAAGAAGGTGATCTAGGGTTTTTCCACCTCACTCCTAGAGGAAAAAATGGAGGCCTGCTGCTGGAGGGCTAAGAAATGTCATATCCTGCCCTAGCCGGTTTGGCTCAGTGGATAATGCCTCAGCCTGTGACTGCAGGGTCCAGGTTTGATTCTGATCAAGGGCATGTACCTAGGTTGCAAGTTCCTCCCTTACTGGAGCCCAGGTCAGGGCTCATGCAGGAGGCAACCAATCAAAGTGTCCCTCTCACATTGATATTTTTCTCTGTCTTTCCCTCTCTCTTCCACACTTTCTAAAAATCAATAGAAAAGTATCCTCCGGTGAAGATTTTAAAAAAGAAAGAAATGTAATATCCTATGAAAGACAGATCTTGAAAATGCTAAAGAAAGTTGTCAGTTTTTCATGGTGAAGGAACTGGAGTCCGTGTTGATGAAAACACCTTGGCGGCGATGGCAGCCAGCAGTGGCAGCAACAGCAGGGTGATGGGTGTGGCACCTTTCCCATGATCAGCCTGGTCACCTTCCACAGAAGGAGGCCAGACTGTGGCTTAGGCCCGCTCCCTGAGTGGCCGAAGCCATCAGTAGGATAACCCCTGAGGCCTCCTGGACTGTGAGAGGGGGCAGGCTGGGCTGAGGGACTACCCCCCACCCCTCACCCTCATGTAGAATTTTGTGGATTGGGCCTCTAGTATGTTATAAACCTTATTATACATTGTTAGTATGTTTGCTTAAATAGATAATTATATTCCTAAAATTTAAACAATAAGAAAAATTTTGTATCTTCTTACCTTTGCCAGTTCTTCATCAAATGTGCAGGTCCAGATTTCCATCAGGTATCATTTTTCTTCTTCCTGAAGACATTGCTTTCACATTCCTTACAGTGCAAATCTGTTGGCAATGAAGTCTCCTGGATTTTATCTGTCTGAAAGTCTTTATTTTGCCTTCACTTTTTGAAAGATTTTTTTCATTAAGTATAGTATTATAAAGTATTGAATTTGCTGAGTATAGAATTTAAAGAGAGCTCTCACTGTCTTCTTCTTTACTTCCTCTCTGATAAAATATCTGCTGTTAACCTTATTTTGTTCCTGGCTCTTCTCTCTCTCTCTCTCTCTCTCTCTCTCTCTCTCTCTCTCTCTCTCTCTTCTGAGAACTTCCTCTTAATCTTTGTTCTTTAGTAACTTAATTATGTTGATGGATGAAGCATTTCTTATATTTATAGAGTTTGAGTTTGTTGGGCTTCTTGGATTTTTGGGCTTATACTTTTTATTAAACTCGGAAAACTTAGGCTATAGATTGTTCAAATATATCTTCTGACTCCCATGCTTCTTGAAGTTGGTTCCACAACTCAGTGATATATTCTATCATCTCTCTCTTTTTAATTTTATATAGTATGTATTGCTATATATTTAAATTCACCAACTTTTTGAAACAGTTAATCTGCCTTTAATCTTATCCAGTATACTATTCATTTTTAACATAGCAATTTTCACCTCTGGTAGTTCAAGATTTTTTAAATTCTCTCATGTCTATACTTTATTTTTTAGTATGTCGCATACAGGAATAATAACGATAATAATATCCTTGTCTGCTGATCCTGGCAGGTGTCAGTTCTGGATCAGTTTTGATTGATTGAAGACTTTCCCCATTCCAAGTTATAATTTCTTGCTTCCATACATATATGTCTCACCTGTTTGATTGGATACAATAGAATGTGGACTAGGCATTTTTGAATTCTTCCTAATATTACTGAGCATAGTTTGGGGATGTGGTTTAGTTATGGAAATAATTTTATACTTTCAGATTTTTCTTTAAGATTGGCTATGAGGACCAGGGCAGTATCCAATGTAGACTTCATTGATTCCCACTGCCACTTCAGGACTCTTTTCTGTACCACATGGATGTCCCGTGAATATGAGTTCTTCAGATTTGTCCAGTAGAAAGAGGCACTATTCCTGGGCCTGTGTGAACTCCTGTCATTGTCCCTCAAATTATTCTGGATAATGCTATCCAGTGCCTTGTGAATCTTCTGTATATGCAAGTGCTGACCAGTACTCTGTTGAATATAAGGGAAGTTTTTTGCAGAACGCTGGAGTTCTCTTTCTCCCTGCCCCTCTCTCCTGTGTACAGTGAACTCCCTCCAGCTTGGTCTCCCATGACTATCAGTTCTGTCTACTCAAGGGAGAGTGGTGCTGGGCTCTGCCTGGATTTTCATTACCTGAACCATGGCCTGTTCACTCCTTCAAGACTGTAAACTGGAAAGATTATAGGGCTCACCTTATTTATGTCCTGTCCTTTGCTGTGTTAGTTTTTCTTGCTGTCATAACAAATTAATACAGACTTAGGGACTTAAAACAACACCCACTTATTTTCTCACAGTTCTGTAGACCCAGCTGGTGTGACTCAGCTCGTTACCTGCCCACAGTCTCAAGGTTGAATGAAGGTGCCAGAAGAGCTGCATTCCTTTCAGAGGCTTTAAGGAACAGTCTGTTCCCAGGCTCGTTCAGGTTGTTGGCAGAATTCATGAATTCATGTATGAATGGCTATAGGACAGGGGTTGTTACTAGCTTCTCCAGGCTGATCATACCTTCTGACTGGTAGCCATCTTCAAAGCCAACCCTTTCAGTCTTCTAATTTCTGTGAATTCTCATCTTTTCCCCTCATTTCTGCCTCCTCTTCTTCTCTTCAACTTAATTGGTCCTACAGACTCTTCTGTCTCCTACGATGATCACATTAGGATCCCCTGGTTTATCCATGGTGATCAGCAAAGTAGTAACCTTAAAACCCATCCACAGAGTTCCTTAACAACAGTGCTTATAGTAGTATTTAAATGACTAACCAAAGGTTGGAAATCCTGGAGGGTTATCTTTTAAAATTCTGACTATCCTACTCACCAATTATAGCTTTATGGTTTTGTTTTGTTTTGTTTTGTTTTGTTTTGGTGACTGTGTGTGTGAGTGTGCATGTGCGTGTGTGTGTGTTTGTGTGTGTGTTTGTGTGATGTTCAGTGACTTGAAAATTATTTGTTTTTACAGTGGGTCTAGATTTTGTTTGTTTCAGAGAGATATATGTCTTTTTTTCTATTTTATCTTAGACAGAAAACCATGTCAGTATTTAGGTTTCCAGGTTTTCTTTTTTCTCTACCTTTCAAACGTAGTGTCACTATCAGAAGTGAAAAGGGGACTGTTGGAATGGCAAAGGGATTTTGTCTTATTTTTAAAACATGTTTTTATTGATTTCAGAGAGAGGAAGAGAGAGGGAGAGAGAGATAGAAACACCAATGAGAGAGAAATATCAACTGACTGCCTCCTGCATGTCCTATACTGTGGCTTGAGCTGCATCTTGGGCATGTGCCCTGACCGGGAATAGAACCTACGGTCTCCTGGTGCATCGGACAATGCTCAACCACCTGAGCCACTCTAGCCAGGCTCTGGTCTCATTCTTGAGCATGTGCATATTTCTGACATGAAGTGTCTGGGTGAGTCTGAACCTGTGTCCTTGGGATTAGCAAACATATAGCTGATCTCAATAGATCCGTGGGTTGTCACAATGACATTTACTGTGGAAATACTCGGTCCTGATAGAATTACCCATACACTTTGTTTTCTTTGTCCTAATCCTGGTTTTCCATTGGAGAATTCAGACTCACACACAAGCCTTATTCACCTCCAGCATTTTATCTCCCAATTTAGAAAGAGAAACTTCTGAATACCCACACTGTGGCTGTGGGTAGTCACGATTGCCAACTAAGGAAAGTCTATATTTTTCCATCACTGTGGCTTTCTTCCTACAATATTTGTGTAGACCAAGCATGTCAAACTCATGGCCCACGGGCCGCATGCGGCCCACAAGGAATATTTTTGCGGCCCAGCCAATATAATGGTATGTAAGAAATGTTTTAATAAAAATTTTGTAACTTAATTTTCACAATGTCCTGTTATACATAATTATTAATAATGAACTACAACATTTGTTAATGACTGATTACTATAATCATGTTGCATTCATTTCCCTTCTATGCCTTATGTGCAGGCACACCATTTCTCTCACTAATACTAGCAGTGAATATTTTAGCAGCCAATTGCCACATCATTAGTCTTGGACTGACTTGTTTGGTGTGCACAACAGTAAATATTTCGCTTTTGGAGAACAAGAAAATAGGTTTATTTGCGTTACACTTATTAATTTGTGCAGTTACTTAGTGTTTGGTAAATTAATATTGAAAAAAACATTAATTTTTATTAAAATGTTCTATTATTTTATGTTAATGATTACTCATTTATTTCAGCCCTTTGTATTTAGCATGTCTCTATTGAAATAAACCCATGTTTCTATGAAAATTGAAGCTTTTGTTTTTCGTGGCCCACATAAACTTAAACCTCGTTTATTTGGCCGGTGTTAGCCTTTGAGTTTGACATGCTTGGCTGTAGAGCATCAGAATGGAGGGATTCTCTTAGATGCTTTCAACCTGCCCCCATATACTAGTACATCTGCAGAAAACAGACACCCAGGTCTTGAGTTTGTACTCTAAGTCTGAGGCTGCTGGCTTCTGATTTCTTCTCCTTGCTCCCACCAGTCTTAGAATCTTCCCTTGCTCTTAAACTGGACAGAAAATACTTTTTCTACTTTATATTTCTGAGTGATTTTCTGGAGAAATATATTTTCCCTAGCATCTCCTAATTATAATATGGAATCCATAAGCTTTCCTTTTGATATTCAAAATGAAACCAAAATAAAAATATATTGATAAATTTAAAATATATTTTATAAAATATTAGACAAAAATAAATCTATCAGATGGCAAATTCTGCATATTGGCATATTGATGCCTTTTTGTCTCCTCAAAAATATTTAATGCATTTCTGCATGTAGATTAAAGCTTTGTGCAATAAATACAGATAATGGATAAAATGACAGAAAGCCAGTGGGGAAAAGGCTCAAAAGATAAGTTGATCTACTCAATACTGAATTCCTGATTTAGGACAGCAATGGAGAAGACAGAAAATAAGAAGCCGCTGAGGGTAGAAGTTTCAGGCAGACAGTTTTCTGAGGAAAGAAGTATATTTTATCTTGAATAAATGATATAAAAATGATGTATTTATTCAAAATAAAATATAGTTTGTAAGACCTAACATGTATCTACTTTCAGGTCACATATAAAGAGATGGAAATGGACAATTGCAGTGAGTTAATGGAGGGAAAATCCTAGCACACAACAATAGTTTGGTGCTTTATTCCAACTGAATAAAGCAAGGTGAATGACCTGAAGAATGGTGTCATGACCAAATTGATCCACACTGAAGAAAGAGGAAATTTATTAGGGCTCAGGGAGGTTGATACTCGAACTCATATTCTTCCCTATTTCTAAATACCAAAGCTATAGAAGTGGGATTTAGAAATAAGCATCTAGGACACATTCTTTTCTCCTATTATCTCCTATAGTTAATCCCTGGGAACAACACATATAAGTTTGAAAGAGCTTCTTGTTTTTCCAACTTTTTCTGTGAAAGCGGTTTCTCTGCTTCTATTATCTATTGGCAAAAGTGTTTAATAACATTTATCTTTTGCCCTTTTATCCATTTGCCCTTTGAGGATTTTTTGTACCAGCCCTATGAATCTATGGTACAGAGCAATCTACTGTATTTGCTCTGTAAATCAAAACCATCTCAAAGCAGCTTGCAGCTACATAGGACTCTACTTTTACTCCAATCTGTCCACAGACAATAGGCAAGCACAATGAAAAGATGCAAGTGTGAGTTATAGGCTCAGGTCATTTCCTCTTTGTTATTTTCCTTTTTTAAATTTATATTTGAAGAAAATCCACATGATATACCTCACAGCACAGAGTTATTACCAAATCAATAAGAGACAAATATCCAGCTTACATTTATAGTCAAGAAGGTGTGAAAAATTTCCTTTTTCACTTAACTTGCAAACAAATTGGAAGGAGACTGTGTTGAGTGAAATGACCATAAACTGTTATTATGTTCTTTTCCTTTTTATAGTTTTGTCACAAGGATAGAAAACACCCAGATGTATGCACAGTACTGGCTTATTTCCCAACTCTGTCATCAGATTAGTGTTCAACTTAATGTTCAGGGTTTTATCCATTATAATTAATCATCCTCTAAGTGCAGAAAGATACTTAATTCTCTGTCCCTTCTCATTATTTAGACTTTTAGTTTTGTAGTGAAGGTTATCAGAAAAGATTAATTAAGTCAAACACTTTAGGGTTATTTTCCTTCATTGTATGGAGGATTTATATATAAATAACTGGCATTAGTGTTGGTGAATATTCCTCTTGTGATTCCCTAGAATATCAATGAAACCAATGACTCCCTACACAAGTTTGTCTGACAATGCTATATGACAAAATTACCCTAATGAATACTTCTAATACTTTACTTTTATTATTTTTTTATTTGTTCTGAAGTAATAACCAAACAAATTTTTTATACTATAGGAGCACATACTATGCTTTAGGAAAAATGAAAGTATATTTTAGGTTGAAAAATAACTATCTCCATAACCAAATTACTTCCATATACTTGCTGAATTTCAATTCTCTCAGCTAACCAATGAAGGGTTAAAAATATCCCTATGATTGCTTACAATTAAAAATATAATATAAATATGTAATATATTTTATTTTCTTAAATATATTTTATTGATTTTTTTTTACAGAGAGGAAGGGAGAGGGATAGAGAGTTAGAAACATCGATGAGAGAAACATCGACCAGCTGCCTCCTGCACACCCCCCACTGGGGATGTGCCTGCAACCAAGGTGCATGCCCTTGACTGGAATCAAACCCGGGACCCTTCAGTCTACAGGCCGACACTCTATCCACTTAGCCAAACCAGTTGGGGCAATATGTAATATATTTTAAAGTGAATCTAAAATATTGATGCTCTACGGATGGACATCCAGTCACTAAAGTATACACAATAGTCCTTAAAATTTCTACCATAGAAGAATAGTCACTATTAATAATTTTATATAATGGTGGCTTTATTTTCCTCTATGGATGTCATTTATCAAAGCATAAAACATATATAGGCTTGAAAATGTTTAGAATTTATAGCTGAGGCTGTATTCTCAACCAAATACATGCCCCCTTTTTTTCTTTTTAACTTCAAAAAGAAATTCCAGCTGTGGTTTATTCTTGAGTAGTTAAGTCAAAAAGACAATATATAAATCACAATTATATTAAATATGTTAACTTTAAAATATCTAAATACAAGTAATATATTAGGTTATTGATTATTTGTTTTCAATAAAGTTTTAAATGTTAGGTTCCTATTAATGCACTCTCTTCTATCCAGAAAAATCATTTAGGTTAAATCATCAAAGATCATTAAAGATTATTCCAAATTATTTTCCCAAGTGGAATACCACTGCTTGTAGAGCCTTATTAGGCAAACTGAAGCAAGTAGTGGTTATTTATTTGATGTGTGTATTTTTCCGCTCAACTAGATCATAAGCTTTTGGAAGCGGTATTCAAATGTTATATTTCTTTGATATCCTAAGGCAGGAATTTGGCAAACATTTTTTAAGGAATAAATTGTTATTTCCAGCATTGTGGGCCATACCATCGCTGCCACAAATGCTAAACTCTGCCATTTTACTGCAAAACTCTATAGACAACAAATAAATAAAAAGAATGCGGCAGTGCTGCAATAAAACTTTATTTACAAAAAAAAAAAAAGAAAGAAAGCCAGTTTTTCTTCTGGACAATAGTTTACTGGTTCTCTTATTTGGTCATATAGTCATGCATAATAAAAATAGACTTAATTACAAAATCAGTATAAAGTCTTATTTGCATTCTAACATTTTATTTGCAACATAGCTATTTTATCATATTGTTATCATTGATAACGTTATACTATTGCCATTCAAATCCACATAGAAAATAAATGTTGACAAAATTGTATATGTAAGCTAATATCTGTCACATAAAAATGCAAATATGTAGGGAAGAAACCTAGAAGCCAATGGTAGTAGTGAAGTCTTATAGTGTAATATTGAGATTTTGTTTGTTTCTGTTTTTAAAATGACTTCAATGTGAATTAAATTTATTTTTATAATAAAACTAATCATTTTAATAACACATTAGGCTGCATGCATAAGTTGTGCTTAAAATTAATACAGATGTTCATGGTTCATTATTTGGAAAACAAAATTTAAAAATACATGAAAAGCATCATATGATAAGAAAAATACTGGTTGTGATAAAAAAATGATTCAATATCCAATTATTTTAGCTGATCTAATTCTTGTTTTTTATGTCATAACACAATTGTTCTAAGACTTTAATCTTTTTTTCCTCAGTCCTCACCCAAGAATATATTTAGAGAGAGGAAGGGAGAGAGAAATAGAGAGAAGCATTGATGTGAGAAAGGAACATCCATCAATTGCCTCCCTTATGCACCCCTACAGAGTATCAAACCTGTAACCTAGTCATGTACCCTGAATAAGAATTGAACCCACAACCTTTTGGTAAATACAATGCTCCAACCATCTGAGCCAGCTGGGCAGGGCTAATCATTTTTATCAGTTGAAAACTTGTTCTGTTTTTCAGCACTCTCACAACACTATTTGAAGATATCCATAAGATAGTCATGGTAACGTTAGCTGTGTCTTGTTACTCTAAGCCAGGAGCACAGACTATTGAGCCCTGACTTTCATAACTTAAAAGGTGTTTTCACTATTATTGTGTATAAAGGACTCTGTGGAATCCGTAGTTTCTCTTTATGAATGAATCATTTGGTTACAAGCAATCATAACTTTAAAACTCACATCAGAAAACATTACTGTGAAATAAGGAAAAGAAGTTTAAATATATTTTAGAATGATCTTCATCATTATAATTTTTATTGCTTAACAGATTTAATAATGCTCTGAGGAGTCTGTGTTTTGTAAATAAATATATCCATACATTATTTGTGTGTTTGGATATTTACTCCTATCTCTGCTCCATTATTTCAAAATGGGCCAGCTATTGGTTGCCTGTTTGGAATTCAAATTGTTAGAAAGAATGCCTAAATGAAACTCCGTGAGCCCAAGAGAAATATTTTGTCTTGAGTGGCAGATGGAAGCTTCCTTAAAAAACAAACAAACAAAACAACAAACAAAAAACCCACAGCTTTTAAATCTTTGAAAATTCAAAAGATCCATCTTCCAAGGTTTTTTTGTGACTCTAGAGAATAAATATGGGAATTATCACATTACCTATGATTGAGCTTTAAGTAACAATGTTTTGCATGTGTGGATTTCAGTAATAAAAGGAATACATTATAAGTGCCAAAATTTAACTAGAATAAAAGGATTAAAATATTAGTGTGAATCTAAAAGGTTCTTTCACTTTACCTCTTGCCTAATTTTGTTTTTCTTCCTGTATATCTCTTCAGGCCTGTATTCTCCTTCTTCATTGGCAATCTGACTTTTCTCCTTTGTTTATAAGACAAAATTGGTTACTAATAGGTATAGTATTTCCATGTCTCCAGTTTCATTCCGTCAGAAAGGTACTGTTTAAAAATCCTGGGTACATATTCCAAATACTCAGCCTGTATCTCCTCTGTACTAATCAACTATAGCATAGATGGGATTGTGACATAATAGAATACCTACTTCAATACAAACATCTAGATCCAAGAAGTTTAGCAGTCACCATATATAATATGTGACAAAGAAATGGTTTGCAAAAAAACAACAACAATAAAAACAAACCAAAACAAAACCAAACAATAGGTGTTCCCTTATATAAGCATGCCTTCTTTAGGGAAAAATTAACTTTAAATCTTTGCAAATTCAAACAATTGTAAGTCAAAAAACAGAATCACCCCCTGTATGTACACCCATATATATATTATTTATTAGGTGAAGAAATAGACTTTCCACACAACCTACTGAAGAATTTCATGAATGTCTTCCAAGGTTTCTTAAAAATGATGATATAACTTTTCTCATCTGACTTCCTAATGTAATAGTTACTGTTTTTCTGAGCATGAAAACATGCTTTGCATTTCTTTGCCAAATTCTATCTGTTAATAGTATCTCTTATTTTAATACAGAGCTAGATATTTATATTATTTTAATCACATTCTTGTAATTACCTGCAGTAAGTGAGGTGGTTGTTTCTTTAATCTCAAGTAAGACAATTGTATAGTTTTAGTCTTAACTTAACTTACTATTAATAGTATTTGCCTCAGTCAAGCAGTTCCTCTTTTATAAGCGCACTTTTTTTCATTTGGATTCCAAGTCACCATTTTTACCTGTTTTTCTTCCTGCTTAATTTATAGTTACATCGGACAGAGGATTTAGCCCCTCGTTTCCTTTTTTCTTTTCTAAATTTTTCTTTATTGTTTAAAGTATAACAGATGTCTTTTTTCCCCCTTTAAACCCTCTCCATCCCGCTCCCATGCCACACCTCAAAGCCTTCACTGCACTATTTTCTGTTTCCATCCGTTACGCATAGTCCCTTGTTTCTTAATGTACTTCTCTACACTCCTGTGGTAAACTCATCCTAACTTTTATTTTCAACCCATTTTGATGTTTATAATTCCAATTTTTTTTTTATGTCTAACCCAATATTTTCTCAAGAACTGTCTGGTACTCCTAAAAAATATCCACTAGTAAAAGATGACAGTATACATTTTGTGTTTTCTTTACTGCATCCAAATATATTATCTTTCAAATACGGAGTCATTCTAAAAATTATGTTTGGCTGGGCCAATGTGGCTCAGTGGTTTAACATCGACCTGTGAATCTGGAGGTCACAGGTTTGAATCCTGGTCAGGGCACATGTTCAGGTTGCAGGCTCATTCCCCGGTGTGGGGCACAGAAGGCAGCCGTTCAATGATTATCTCTCATCTTTGATGTTTTCGTCTCTCTCTTTCCTTTCCTTCTTCTCTGAAATCAATAAAAAAATATATTTAAAAAAATAAAATTAAAGTAATCTATACTTTTGCATCTGAAGAATTAACTTTCACATAACCAGGGGAGGTCAGAAAGCATTTGTAGAGACCTGAGTATTATGATGAGATGGTAACAGAGGCATTGAAAGCAACATTAGAGAATCTCATAATCAGACTTTTCTGAATTTTAGGGGAAATGAAATGCAAGGAGACAGTAGATTAAGTGTCTCATCCATCTTATTCAATACTGGATAACTAGAGGGGCCGTATTCCAATTTTGTGGTTCCTATTGTTGGTGTGGTGGGATGGTTTTAATTTTCTTCACCCCACATTGTTTTCAATTTAATTAGATCTAAACAGCTGGGGGAAATTTAACGTTTTAATATAGTTTTTAAACTCTAATGGAGAAATACAATTCACAACGGTTAAACACAAAATAAACTTCCCTTTACTATGATACTTTAAATCCCTTAAGCTTTGAGTAATCACAGTTCTAAAAATAAAGTGTAATTATTCAAGTGAAAATTAATTTGGTAACACCTGTTTGGAACATTTTTTTTGTAAAAATAGAAGTCACATTTGAAAATGTAAGTTTTGCGATTCAGCTCCAGGAAAAAATTATTTAAAACAACTCTGTGAAAATATTTAGCTTAAAATATAAAAAAAAATTATTGCTAGAACTCTTGTGTTGAATGCCCCACAAAATGATTTAGCATATATTCTGGTTAAAAAGATATGAGTAAAGAGAATCATAAGTGTGTTTGTAGCATGCCACACCATGCTGGAACTTGTGGAATACACACATAACTGTAGTAAAACCAAAATTGCTTTTCATAAAATTGTAAGCACTTTAAATTAATTATATTAATTACTTAAACCAAACAAGTGATTAGCTAGATAAATAAATCTGTTTTTTAAATTTTAATCCAATATTATGTTTGACTAATTTATTAAATTGAGCTTAAAATGTATAGTTAGGAATGCCAAGGAGATACCACAATCCCTTGATAACTTTTCACAAAATTATAATGCCCGATGGTCATGTGCCATGGAGTGTCCAGATGGAGACTCAGCAAGGTAACAAATCCACTAAGCATAACTAGCTTAAAAAATATGGCATTATTTTTTACCTTGAAATTAAAATAACACTCCTAATCGCAGTGTTTTCATTGTGCCATAATAGTTTTGACATTAAGAGTACTCCTTAAGTTTGTTCTATTGTCTATTTTCCTTAAATATTTGATAGTTAGTCACTTTGCAACTGTTAGTTTTTTGTTTTGTGGTAGAAATAGATACTTAAAATGTGTTTGCTTAATTTTGAACATAATGGGGCAATTTGAAAGCATAATTGTGTATGGTGATATTGAAGTCATATGTTTTGTGGTTTCCTTAAAAGGATATAGGAATAAGAAAGTAAATGATTGAAGAGTTGTCAGAAACTAAAAAGAAAACATTGGAAAGCCAGAAAGAAATTGACTGGATATTGATAATTAGGAAGGTGTAATGATTTAAAGTGAAACTGAATATTTGCAAATGCATAAATAGAAAGATGACTGCATTTTTGATAAAAATAGGAAAGAAGTACTGAGGTAGTCATAAGGAAATGTGCCCTGGTGGCTAGCAGGCATTTTGTAAATGCTTTTTTTAAAAATCCTTATCCCAGGATATTTTCCCATTGATTTTTAGAGAAAGTGGATGAGAGAGGGAAAGACAGAGAGAAACATCGATGTGAGAGAAACACATTGATTGGCTGCCTCCTGCAGGAGCCTGACCAGGGTCTGGGCCAGGGAGGACCCTGCAACCAAGGTAGGTGCCCTTGACCAGAATCAAACCCAGGACCCTTTGGTCTCAGGCTGATGCTCTGTCCACTGAGACAAACCAGCTAGGGCTCTAAATGCTTTTTGAATGACTGTTAAATGAATTCCATACTAGACACATTGAGTTTGATGTGGGCCTTTTCAGTAGTCATGAAACCTGAAAACTGTATGGTGCTTCATGTTTACAAAGCACTGTCATACGTTGCCCCATTAATCCTCACAATAAACCCATGGAGTAAAATATCATTAAACCCATCTTACCGCTGAGGAAATGAGGCTTATAAAGATTAAGTTCCATCCTTACAGTTATATATTTAGTATTAGCCAGAGATGAGGTTTAAGCCTGGGTGTTTTTTAAACCAAAACCTGGTCTCTCTATTATACTGCAGAATGTTTCAAATAGAAGTAGCTTTGGCTTCAATGGCAGGTCATCTCAGACACATTTGAGAAACTCATAATGTTTGGAAAGACACAAATATTTATAGTCAGTTAAAAATTAAAACACATCACTATTAGATGTGAGACTGATAAGCTAGACACTGCATCTTTCTCATTGCCATATCAAGAACACCGAGGGAGCTCCATATATGTTTATTGATTGAGTGATTTGATTAAAGCTTGGAGGATCCTGGGAGAATACAGGCTTATAAAGGAAAACAAAAATTCAAAGGAGGTAAGTGCCCAAAACCTGGTAAAAGAGGAAGGATCATTATTTTGCAATTAATGTAATGTGAGTTAAGACTATTCCGAAGGAAAAGGAAGGATACTATAAGATCCTACTTGAGGAAAAGGTCATACATATCAAGTATACCAAGCTGAGGTATTTGAAACAGCTAAAATTATAAAACTAACATTATTTTGTTATTTTATAATAGACCTTTTTTATGAAAATGTTCGACATATGCGGAAAGTATTGGTTAACACATTGCTGTTAGCTGTGTGGAATTTTGCTAATAGAATGTAACGCTTTTGAGAAATTTTTTAAAGTCAACAGTTTTTTTTTAATTTATTTATTGATTAAGGTATGATATATCTTTCCTTATCCCCTCAACCCCCCCACTCATGCCCTCACCCCCCTGCTGTCTGTGTCCATTGTATGCATGCATACAAGTCCTTTGGTTGATCTCTCCCCCTTACTCCCACCCTCCCTTACCTTCCCGTCAACAGTTTTTGTTTCATTGCTTTGGTTTCCTTTGAGTTCATATATAATAGAGCTATTGGGTATTACTCCACACAGTCATTTTTTTCTTGATTCCATTTTATCTCTTTATTTTTTTAAACTTTCCCCTTTGCTTATTCTGCTTATCTACACAGCATCTAGGGTAATATTTATTTTTGAAATATTGTATTCATTTATTTGATTATTTTGTGGGTTATTATTTAATTTCTGAATGTTTTAAAATTTAGATTTATGGTATTATTGTATTCCTCTTATATGTTCTTAATTTATTTGAGTTGTTTTGAAACATTTGGCTGCTGATACCATTCAAGTCTTGTGCTGTCAGGGATTTGTGTCCCCTGCTCTTATTTCACAATTTTTTGTAGTAGATGTCTTCTTGAGGAGTTGGTTTTGCTATTCTAGTTTTTGAGGAATAACTTCAACATTACTCGTTACTACCACCATTTTCCATCGTCCCTCCTCCTGACATTAAGGTAGGAGCACCAAGCTTAGACTTTAAGGCTTTGACTGACCTAAGCAGCTTCTCTATATATTGTGGACTCCAGTGCATTAAAAGTATATATCTCATAATTTTTTAAATTAAATAAACATGTATAGTTGTATGTTTTATTTTTCTGAAAGTTAAAATATTCATGTTTTTCTAAAAAGCTCTCTCTCTATATATGCACACATATACACTAAGAGCTCATAATTACAAATTAATTTTGACTTTAACAGTCTAAGTGATAAAGAATATTATCATCAAATTATCTCAAATATTTTTTTCACTTTACAATACTTACCAAATCAATTTGTCCTCATTTTCAGAGTGAGGCACAGCACAGTTCCATTGCTGTATTTCACTGTAGACTGGTGCCTATTTTTGCTAGACTGAAAATGACAAATCACCCGTCTTAGCCAGAATTGGGAAAAGAATAAGTCTTAGCAAAATAAAAACAAAGACCTGCAATGATTTGATAAGAATGCTTTTACAATTTCAATGCTCTAAAATAATTATTTCTTGAACACTCAAGATTGTGTATTAATTTTCTTATAAAAGTTAATTTCAAAAATTTGGAAACCATTAGTTGATTTCTTTCTTCTTATTTCATTTATTTATTTTGTTGTTAATTCTCACTGGAGGATATCACCCAGAGAGAAAGCATAAGAGCTTTGTTCTCCTGGGTTTTAACCAGGAGCTTTTTCAGAATAAATAATTAACTTCCCAAGATTTCACAGGCTTGCTTTGGGGCCAGCCCCTAGCCAATAATATTTTTCCAGGTTATAGTGACCTGTTAGGGCCACAGCAGACTGTGTGGGCTCCCAAGGACAATGAAGTGAAAACTCTGGGCACTGGCCTTTATGTTGGCCTTGTTGAAGACATGGTTGTCCTTTGATCCACGGCAGGACAGACAGAGATGGAACATTGGAATCCCTGGGACGGAGGCAACCATCACAAATAAATCATTTTGCCACATCAAAATCTCCTTTGGCGGGATCCTTGGAATTCTTTCCTTGGGCCTTGGGATGATATGGAAGAGCTTGTTTTCCACCCACAACATTATTGTTTTGGTGTTCTTGGAAAAAAAATTATATATATATATATATATATATATATATATATATATATATATAGATAGATAGATAGATTTCTCAGAATGAAGGATGAGAAGAAAAATTAATCTGATAAACATTAATGAGTAAAAAGTGTTGGTGACATTTAAATGAATATATGTTCATACACACATGTACCCCCCCATCCATACTCATCTATATTTAAGACATTTTATAAATAAACCATAAAACATTGGTAAATTCATTATATTTGAAGAAGGTATTTCAAGTCAACAGAGAAAACATAATTTATTAAATAAATAGCATGTTGAAATTTGATTTGAAAACATATTTTAATTCCTACTCTACAATTTGTATTAAGAGAAATTCTAAAGTTACTAAATAATTAAATGAAAAAAACACCAATAAAGTGCATAAAATAAACATAGAGTAGCTCATTTTAATTCACGTTTTTAGTGGTTAGACCTTTCTTTCAACAGTATACATAGCCCAGAAGGTATACATTAAAAGGATTAATAAATTCAAGCTATGTAAGTAATAATATTGAAGATTTTTATAAGAGCATGACAATTAGAGACAATTGACCATCTGATATTTGTGTCAGCTATTGCTGTGCTACAAATACTCCCAAATCTCAGAGGTTGCTGCAATAAGGATTCATGCTCATTGCAACTGGAAGAGCCAAATCAAGACTGGGTTGCTGGAGGACTCTGCTTCCGCCTGTAGTACCAGCTGGGCTAGGATGCCAGCTCTATTTTAACTCAGGCCTTTGCATATGCCCATTGTGATGACCAGGCAAAAGAGCAATGTTAACTGGAGGGAGCCTCTTCTGATTGTGGATTGCAAAAGGCCAACATTTAAGACCAATATTTAAGCCAATTTAAATTCTCCACTCCTGTCATACCTATGATATCCTACTTGGCCAAAACAACATGTCCTCATGTTGATGAGGACAAAATCAAGGGGTGGAGAAGTACACTGTCTCATAATACAGCAAGGGCCAAGACTTTGATGCATTGTGCTATCAAAGAGAAATAAAAAGTTGTGCTTAATAATTCAATTTTTGACAGTGAGGTTGATATTTGCAATTCATATTACATTAAAAGGGAAATTTTCTTGTACAGAAGTAGCTTCTACAAATCCATTAGCATTAAATTGAAATGCAAAGGAAAAATTAACAAAGAATATCCAAAGACAATTTCCAGAAAATAAATATACTTTAACTATATGCAAAGATAGTCTACCTCATCCATAATAAGATAAATGTAAATTAAATTTGGCAAAGATTGGCAAAAGTGAAAATAAAATTACAATACATTGTATTGGTGAG
The DNA here is from genome assembly GCF_963259705.1 of Myotis daubentonii. NCBI lineage: Eukaryota > Metazoa > Chordata > Mammalia > Chiroptera > Vespertilionidae > Myotis > Myotis daubentonii. Next base: position 185,940,852 of record NC_081841.1, read on the forward strand.
GATTTCTAATATTTTAGTGATGGTTGGATAACTGGAACATCTGCAAAGAACAATTTAAATACATATATACATATATAGATATATACACATATATTCATTTTGTGTATGTGTTCTACATTTTTCTAATATAGTTTACAAGTATTTGTTTAAAATGCACACAATCTTTGATCTAGCAATTCCATTTTCTTAAATGTATTTGTCTTACAAGTAAATCATTGTACACAGGTCATTCATGGCAACAGTTAAAACAGTAGAAGACTGAAAACATCTAAAGGCTATCAATTTCCGACTAGTTATATAAATCATAATACATCTACACAATTATACTCAGCCTTTAGAAAAAATTAGCCAGCTCTTTGTGCACTGGTGTAGAATGATCTCTATGACATATCAATAGGGGGGAAAACAATATGGAGAAAAGGGTTTATAATATTCTCAGATTTTTACAGGGGAAATTAACACAGACTGGGATTCTGTTTGTGGAAAACTGGATAAAAATGGAGAAGATATTTGAAGAATAAATAAGAAACAATAGTGCTGTCTCAGGAGAGAGAAACTTTAAAGCAATTAGCAGCTGTCATTGGGATGAAATAATAATAAAAAAAAAGACAGAAAAGAAAAACAAACAAACAATAGCGCGCGCACGCACACACACTCTCTCACACACACACACACACACAGGCACACACGCCTAAAACAGAATTCTCATCAGGACCTATCTAAAGGGCATGGATACCATGATACCAATGTTAAGCATTAGGGAAAAATGTTTGAGTATATGTACAGCTCAAGATGTAACTTTAGAACTTGTAGATTTCTGTTTTCTTCCTGCTTTAGCTTGACAGCACGGAGACGCCTTTCATACATTTCATAATATATGTATTCAACAACCAGAATGTGAATTTTAGTACATAAATTTCTATAGGACACCTATCATCCTCTTTCATTTTTTTTGAAATCACCCTGTTATTCCACTTATGATTTTGATAATGATGACAATCCAGATTATAATAATTTCCTTGTTATCTTCCAGCTTTAGAAAATTATCTTCTCAAAAATCCTCTAATTCTCTAATTCTTTCATTATGAACATTAACTTCTAAAGACATCAAATACAGCAATGAAAGGAAACTTTAATAAGGATAATTTTTCTTGTTGGGGAGTTTCCCCTCTTTAGATTTTTTCGTTAATTTTCTTGAAAGAGGAGGGACATTTATCAGCTAAATTATCTGCTATTTTAAAACTACGGTTTTCTATTGGCACGCTAAAATACACATTTTACACAAGTACTTGCTTCCCCTTAAGAAGTTATATTTTTAACAGAACGTTGTCATCACTATTTTATATGAGCTTCATCTTTTAGGCTTTTATTTTATAAAATCTAAGTGAAGTTAAAGCAACTTGGTCTAGTCATTTACCTCTCTAGTTTGTTACAAAACATCTTAAGTAACACTGAAGTCATTTAAAAATAATTAATGATGATTGAGTGGTGTAAACTTTCAGGTTGGTTAAAAAATAAATAAACAAGTTTGTGACCTTTTTATGCCTCAGTTTTCTCATCTGAAAATGTGAATAAGAATAATTACTTCTGAGGCTTGTGAGGGCATAATGAAAATCATTAGAAGAGTACTTGAGAAGGAAATAATTGTTAGCTATTTTAGTTATATTTTTTATTAAATATTCATTGTTACTTAAAGGAAACTTAAAGATCTGCTATGTTTTATACTTATCCTAAGAGAAAAGTCTGTAAATTTTGGCATGTTTTCATGATAAGTAGTGCTTGTGATTAATAATAATTGAATATATGTTCTTCCTTTATAACACTATGGTTTTCTTAATTTGAATGTATAGCTGAATAAGTGGTTGGTAGATAGTATATACAAGGGTTGGAAAAAGAATGTTTACAGTTGTGAGTACATGAAACATGGAGTTTATTCTTGTATTTTTATTTATTAACTATAGGCCCAATGCATGAAGTTTGTGCAAGGGTCTTGGCACTCATACCCCAGCTTCATCTGGTAGGTCGTCTGGAAGGTCACTTGGCTGTCCAGTCTAATTAGCCTCTTACACTTTTATTGTTATAGATGATTGTATTATTTTCCATACAGACAACTGTAAACCTACTTTGAATACACCTGTACTAACACCTATACTAGAAAACTAGTATACGATAATGTTCATGTTTTATCTTTCAGCTTTTGTCTCAGATATTTTTCTGTCCTGCTAATACTTTGGCTTATTCTCTGAATTAAAAGTCTACTAAACAAGTATAAGGACAGAGATGTTTAAAGCTTTCCACCCCCAAAAATAGTTTCTCACATTTTTCTTTCTTTAAAAATGATTATATATTTGGGTTTTAGTAAACTTGTGATTTTGAGCAACAATCTTACAGGCAGTTTCATCAAATGCCATTGAGTCTTTTTAAAGGAGAATTCTGGATTTATTTATTTATTTTTTAATATATTTTATTGACTTTTTACAGAGAGGAAGAGAGAGGGATAAAGAGTTAGAAACATCGATGAGAGAGAAACATCGATCAGCTGCTTCCTGCACACCCCCCACTGGGGATGTGCCCGCAACCAAGGTACATGCCCTTGATCAGAATCGAACCCAGGACCCTTCAGTCTGCAGGCCGACACTCTATCCACTGAGCCAAACCAGGTAGGGCAGATAATTCTGGATGTAAAAAATGGTAAGATCTCTTAGAAAGAGCACTGACATGAAGTGAAGTGATATTAATAGGAACAGTTAACACTGTACTAGGAGTGATTAACTGCCCGGAAGAGAAATTCATGGATGCAGAAAGGGATATTTCTGTTCCAGTAATAACATAATCCACCCATCAGTAAGAATATACCCAAAGCAGAAAAATGATTTTCATCTTGCGGTATACCTTCATTTATATACATGTCATATTTATAGCTTATTAAAAACTTAGTGGGGATTACTATGCACATTTTGTAGATAAAATGCTGAATTTGAAGGAATTTAGTGAATAAATATTTTTTTGTTTCTTGACAGTAAGGTAAAAACCTATAGACTATAACTTTTTTATTTAGATGCCAAATAATTAAATCAATAAATAAAATAATTTATGAAAAGAAAAATAAGTTTAGCTTAAATTTTATTTAATACCACCCTGAATAATAATCACATACGATCATAGGTAATAATTTGAATTCAGGAGTATTACATCAAGTGAAAAAGCATTTTATTTGTTCCAAAGTTTACTAGTAAATGTGAAAAGTTAACTATATTAGAATTCTAATCTTTATTCTATATGATTCAGATATAATAATATTACATAAATAATATGTAAACTTAATATAGAATTGAAGATGATAACCAATGATATGCTAATATATAAATATTTATTATGATGATTTTACATTCATAAACTCAACATATAGGATGATTTTTGTCTTCCAGCTGAAATATGTATTACTTTGCTTACTTCTCAGTAGGAGAAAATTCTGTTAGTATTTTTTAAAAGATCCCCATTTTTTTCTCAGAAATGCCATAGTCTTAGAATCCTTAAGGGCACAGATTGAAAGTTAATTTATGTTGCAAAACACACAGATGCAGCTGCAGGATTATTTAAAATGAGAGAAATCAGAGACTTCAGACCATTGCAGATGCCCCATATGAAGCCCAGCATCTCTGTATCTCTGTACAACTTTCTTACAAAACTGCAATGAGTATTGTAACAAAGTTGGAACTGTGCACTAAAGACTAATATTAGCCTTGAAACTCACTGTCAAAAAAATACAAAAAATAAAAGAAGACAACTACAAAATTAAAACAAAGCTTATTAGAAATGTATTGGTTTAAAAGTAAATAAAGGAAACAGTAGTGGAGAAAATGGTCCTATTTACAAGAAAATTGATTAGAAACTAAATATAAAACACAGATTAAAGTACTGGCAGTTTAGCCCAGGATTCTAAATACACATTCATAGTCACAGAGAAACAAAAACAACAACTATTAAATCAATTCAAGGCAAGTTTTATTGTATAAGTTATTGAATTTATATGAAATTCCCAAGTAGTTTATTTCACAAAGCCTAGTCTACTAATGCAACAGCAATTGACTATAAACAATAGTTCTGATATTTAAAAAATATATAAATATTTAAAAGACAAGAGTTTGCACAGTGGACTGAAAGCTGATCTGTTTCTCAGGGAGTCTCTGCCATCAGTTACTGTCACTAAACCACGCCAGCCCCTCCCTCCCATGTCTGGAGTGCTCCCTCTAGCATGTGAACAGAGGGTTAATTAGATAAAACTGCCCATCTATGATTAGGGGTAAATGGGTTGGTACAGGGGATAATGGATAAATCGTAGGCCATGAATTAGTGTCTGGTTCTTTTCTCAAAGCAAACATGAGGACATTAACCAAAGTAATCATGGACTTAGTCTTAAGAAGTCTTATCTACAGTACCCATTAACCCTCATCTTAGCAGGTACCCTTCTTTCTTTAAGAGGTGGCAACTTTCAAAATAATGCTTTCCCCAAGATCTAAATGATATCTTTACTTTTGTCCTGAAATCCTATTTTTTCTACTCATCTGATCTTCCAAAGAAGGAAATTATCTTCCATTTAAAAACAAATATATTTGTGTGTTTTGTAAATCAAAGTTGTCAACTTATGAGAACATATTTTGCTTAATGGTAAAATATTAGACCTCTGGCCAGCATATTAAAATTCACTCACTAGTTCCTTCAAAAATTATTGAATACTTGTTGGTGCTGATTTTGGTGAGAATGAAAATGTTGCCAACCAAATATACATTTTTGAAAGTCTCCATGAAATGTCATTCTGCCTGCTTCCAGGAGACCACTGGTGGGGGGGGTAGCGGGGTGGTAAGGGGAGCAATTTACATGACCTTTGAAGCTCTGGGTACAAAACTTGAGACATCAGGGCCTGGAGAGTTCCTCTGAGTTCTTCAGGATTTCATCAGCCTGTTCAAAAACAAGAATTTAACAGTTAACCTTTTCTCAACAAAGAGGATAACTTTGCCTTCTGGTTGAAACATTTTCTCATTATTATTAAACAAAGTTTTCTATATAAAAAGATACAGGATCCTTGAAACAAGTTTCAGTGAATTTATGATAACTTTTGGAGAGAACTAATAATTGACATGTGGATGAACATGATTTAATATTATTACAGTTGGCCTTAGAACATAATTCATATTGACCAATAGAGATGATGATAGTATCAGAAAGTGCTCCTGTTTTTAGCTACAATATCCCAAAACTTTTCTTTTAATTTTTGATTTGCAAACAATTCCTGAGAAGGAAGAATTTCAATTGAAGTATATTATTTACCACCAATTCCAATAACCTTTCAAAATGCAGCTATGCAACCCATATTTATGAACTTGTGAGGTAGATAGACAAGAGAGAGAGTGAAAGAGAGACCAAGTTTTGAAAAATCTAGGCAACAAAATCGAAATTCCCCTTTCAATTCAATACTGGGAGCATTTCAGTTGCTACATTTATTCACTTATACAGAGTATTTATGTTAATATTTAATTTCTAATCATGCCATTCAAATACTAAATCTTTTTTACTTGTAGATCATTTTATTTAAAATGCCATTTTAACATGTTACATTTATTTACTGTTAGTTTTCTGGCTTACCCAATATAGAACAGAGAAAATTTAAGTAAGAAATATAGCCTCTTAATTTCTATTTAATTTTGAGATGAAGATATTAAAGTTTATATTCTTGTTTATGGAATAGTGGACATAAAAATTAAGCATCACATTGGTGTGACATCTATTCTAAGCAGCAGTATTAAGTATCTGAATAAGGCTCCTTTTAATTTTTATTTTCTGCACTACTTTAAAACTTTGAGTTCATATTGAATTTTGGGCTAATGAGATCATGAACATATTTTCAATTAAATTATTAATTACAGATTAAAGAAGATCATCTTTAAGAACCAGAAATAGATTCCATTTATATGGACACAATGAATTAAATACATTGAGATAACTGTTTATCAGGGTGCAGTTTTACATGTACTTAAAAATTAAAACTTTAATTTGACATTTTAGTCTGTTTATACATAGGGCTAATCAGGCAAATTCAATTGGCCATATTTAGTGTGATATATGTGGACTCACTCAAAAATGTGCCAAGTTACACTTGCCTTTGTGAGTGAAAAGAAATGTACTTTGAAAAAAAAATTGCCTATCATAGCACGGCAATGATGGGAATGAGGGACTTTTGAAGTTAATAATATAGAATTAGAGTTATTTATTTAATTGGTTCCAGTCTACTGCAGTGTTTAACAAGCTCAGATAAATGGACTAATCTTTCACAATTAGTCTATTAAAGTCTGGTTATTTTTCAAACTTGTATCAGTTGTAATCAGAGGGTTTCCTAAGGCATAAATTGTCTAGCACCTTTATACTTTAAGGACATTTAACTTGCTATTCAACTATTTGCTCTATGAACTGTGTTTGTTTTAGCATAAGGAATTTCAGAATGATAACAGATTTCTGAGAAACCCCAGATGGCTTCAGTGAAGGAAATAAATTAATCAGTATTAGTGACTAAAGGGTATTTCTGATTTTTATTGAATAAGCATTTCCTATTTTTAAATGTGTAAGTGCAGACAGTAAAAACATACTGCAATGATAACTTTTAGATAGCACTAATAATTGACATTAATATACAGTGTATTTATTCTTGTATCAGTATGCCACATCATCTTAATTTTACACTAATCCGGATTTGCATTCACTTAATCTCAAGTATAGTCACATTTTTGAATTTTATAACTTTTTAGAACTTTTTGAAGGGGTAACAACCATTTAGTATTCTTCATAGTTGAAAATCTAACTTTGTCCTATTATACAGTCAATCATAATAAATTGCATAAAATGAATGAATGGAAATCATTGGCACACTATAACCTCAAGGTCAGAAGTAATAACTAAATTCGTTTTTCAGTGAAGATGAAAAACTCAAAGCATAGATTTAATGACGTGTGATCTCCTAATTGATCCCTAGCTCTTTCCTCCATCTACCAACATTCTTTGACCTCTGACCAATATAGTTTCATTCTCAGTCCAGTGTTAGACCAAGTAAAATCACCTCTGAAGTCACTTCCAGTTGTTCTGTTTTTCTCTCCTAATCATGTATGACCTGTTTTTAACATGAGCACTCATAACATTGTTGACTAGATTTTGAGGTTACAAAATAAGTCTCTCCTTACTCTGATTACCTAGCAAACAGACATTTAATAAGAAAATCAACTGGTTTTATAATTTGATCATTAACAAAAATATAGAGAAAGATAACATATTATACATTACATTTTCTATTATGAAATATTTAAATTTTTATTTTATTTTATTTATTATTTATTTTAATTAATTCTTTATTATTGAAAGTATTACATCTTATAACTCTAGATACAAGATGATGGATATAATTATAGTTAAATGCAAACATAATTGCCATAATAATATTAGGTGTGATAATAAAATAGCATAACCACAGTTTTAAATAAAATGAAAATAATCATCATAGACAAAATATGGTCAAATGAGATAGAAAGTTGATCTTAGTGTTCTAATATGCTACAAAATAAATATTCATACTTGAGAATAGAAGTGATATAAATGATCAGAAGCCAATGTATAAAAGTGCCAGGAGTAATTGATACTAGATTGTAGATCTTTGAATATGATTCTTCCTTTATTTCTAACTATTCTCAGTAAATATCTAGTTGATATTTAACTACAGAAGACAGGGACTGAAATGTCAGTGACCTCCCATTATATGTAGAGAAAAAAGTAAGTCATAAAATTTTTTTATTATAATAATAGATTGAGATAAACCCAAAGAATATTTGATAATATGCCAATACATATATTAAAAATATAATGTTTGACATTCTATTTCCCTTTTAAGAAAAAAGAGAAGTGATCTTTATTTTTGGCATTGCTTTACCAGTGGAGAGGGTGATTTCCATATTTTTCTTTAAGTTAGATTCCATGAAGGTAGCACACAATTACCACATGAATGTTACAGGTGAATGCTATAACTTCTGAAGAAATAGAATCAGTAACGTCAATGTCTAGTTTGCTCTTTGGCAGTTAACCATTTATAAATTATAATGGCATAACCTTTTAAAGTAATTAACATAATGTCTTTCTGTATTTATTTCCTCTGTGATAAATTGCTGACTCTTTCAGTTTTAAAGTTTAGATAATATAACTGTTCCATCTATTAAGTTTATTCATTTATTTCATTTACTTATCTAAAAAGACTTGGATAAAAGGTTGTAAAAGTACATATTAAACTTCCAAGGACCTCCTTTCTCTCAGGAAAGGTAATATTGGGAAACAGATCCTTTGCTTCAGAGGGGACTATCAAAGTTTTTCAACATCTAATTCTTTTCTTAAAAGCTGTATTAGAAACATAGACTCTCTAAGTTTTATAGATTTTTCAATACAATTTTTATCATTATGTCAAAACTAGAGGCCTGGTGCATGAAATTAGTGCATGGGGGTGGGGAGGGTCCCTCAGCCCAGCCTGAACGTTCTTGTAATCCAGGACGCTGCATGCATCAGTGACCATACAGGTGAAAGGCATCTTGCTGTTGTATGGGCAGCTACATTTTTTTTTGGCTCTGGTTATAAAAAGTACTACATAACAAGATCCTTCTGAGACAATAATAGCATTTCCCATCTTATGGTTGGAAAAACTGAAGCAGAGAGAAGTTTAGTAATTGGCTTTGTCACACAGTTACAAGTGTCAGAATCAGGGCTGACCACAAAATGTGCAAGCCAGAGTCCATGCATGTCATTGTTGCATCATCCTGTTTTTTCAGTGTTAGAGTAGCCTTGCCAGGTTTCAATTTTTAAATCTAAGAGACTGCTCCCAATATATAGGGTAGGGTCCCTAGGCCTGGCCAATGATCAGGGCCATCTGTAGGGCGACCAGCGGGCAGGGTGATCGGGGGGCCCCCAATGGCACCTGCCTTGGCTGGCGGCCTGGTGCCACCCACTGGAAGGCTCCACTCCCCGATTGCTGCCACTGGTTGCCTTCCCCGGTGGACAGTGTACATCATAGCGACCAGTCCTTCCACCGGCTGTTCCACCGTTCAGTCAATTTGCATATTAGGGTTTTATTATATAGGATATTATGACTATATTAAAGTTGCAGGGCTAGATTAACTGGGGAACTTATATGCATATATGCATAGCCATTGGACACAGACAATAATATGGTGAAAGCCTAGAAGGGGAGGGTGTGGGGTAGAAGGGGTCAATGGGGAAAAATAAAGGGGGCATCTGTAATACTTGCAACAATTAAGATAAATTTTTAAAAAGAATATTTTAAATTTTTGTAAATCTCTATAAATGTTGGGAATAAAACACAGTTTTAATAGAATTTCAATATACTTATAAGACCTGCCTGTGCAAGATAAGTAAGCTATTAGTTGTTTTTTGTTAGCTAAGTAAACCTAGGACTGGATATTTAAATGTTCTTGCTCATGGGCTAAACATTTTTAAGTGTCAGAACTAAACCCAGTTTCTTCAGATGTGCAGTCCAACAGAATACCATTAGATTGTGTTGCCTTACTTACCTCTTAAAGTCAGAAGAACACATTTCTCAAAGTATATTTCTTAGATAACTACTTGGAGGAGATTATGATACATATTCTGGTTAGCTATAATATTGAAACAATTGAGAAAAAATATTTTACATGGTTCACCTTCTACTGTACATCCCCAGAGAGCCACTAAAACACACACACACACACACACACACACACACACACACACACACACACTTTTTTCAGCTTTATTTAACCTAGGATTTAGAAACTTACTTATCAAGTAGTCATTTTTGCTTAGTATCTTGGAATTAGTTTTTCAAGCTCGTTTAAGAAAATCAGTCAGTACAAATGCATGAATCCTTGTAATCAAATCTATTAGTATTAATATTTATGTTGTGTCAGCAAAGTATGCACAATTAAGTACTAAATTCACCCAATTATGCATCAAATTGCATAGTGTAAATTTATATTTAAAATGTGAAAAAAATCAATTTAATGAAATTAAATAATAATTTAGGGCATAACATAATGATATATCATGCCTATTACCAATACTGATTGTAGAGATATACCATGTCTTAAAAAATTAGTATAAAAACATATTGTGATACATAATTTTTAAAATTAATTGTTTCTATGCATCTAAAATAGCATTGACATTAGAAATCTTTAAAAATACATAAATGTAGATACAAAACCCATCATTGTTAAATTTTGGAATATTCCCTTATTATTTATACACACACTTGCACACATTACACACATTTAAACATTATTTAGTACGATAAATAGCTGGTCTCATTTCCATTGCTTAATTGATTCAGTTAATATTCATAATATACCCATTTTGTCCAAAGTACAGTCTTATAATACATCAAAATTAGTATTTCTTTCAATATTTTTTTGAAATGTTACTTGGTGAAAATATAATATAGCATATCCCAAAAATATATATATATACATACACTTTGAATAATTTTAAAGGCAGCATTTATTAAATGCATTTAATTTTCAAAATTGAGCTATCAGCTGTTAAAAGTGTGTGCACATTTTTGGGACACCCTGTATATAGGTATTTTATTTTCTATTCTGCCCTTTAATATCCTGTATAATAAAAGCCTAATATGCAAATTATTCGACCGGGAGTTCGACCAGGAGTTCCACCATTTGCTATGATGTGTGCTGACCATCAGGGGGTGACATGTAACATGGCAGGTGTCAGCAATGCGGTGCTGGCAGCAGTGGAGGTGCTGCTGGCCCAGATGGGCCCCGACAAGAGTGGGACCACGGCCGGATGGTGGAGCAGGTGAGCAGGTGGCATCAGGCCAAGGCAGGTGAGAGTGGGGGCCTGATTGCCCTAATGATTGCCTTGTAGATGGCGACCAGCAGCGGTGGTGGGGGGGCAGGGCCGCTGCCTGGCTCCCAGGCCCTGAGAGAGCCTGGCAGGGGGCCCCGCCCTCATCGCTTGCCCCACAGAGAGCAACCAGCAGCAGCAGCAGGGGGCAGGGCCGCCTGCCCTCCCACAACAGTTGCTCACGCTTTGGTCGCCAGCGAGGCCTAGGGACCGCACCCATCCATGTATTTCTGCACCCGGCCTCTAGCATATTATAAATATTTTCTCAATTTAAAGCCATCTTTGATGTCTCAGTCCTATTGCATTGCTGAGGTGGATCAACATTACTACTCACTGAAAGTTGGATACATTTATGAACTTTGCAACTTGGCCATGAGTAATTCAATAGAAACATGGCTCCTATTCTCTTCCCTATTCATCGCTGCCCCTTAAAATACTTCCATACCTCCCATTATATAGGCTGAGGACCTAACTCCTCCTACTGCCCCAAAGGTCACACATGACCAGGCCCTGACTATTCTTAAGGTTGCTCCTCAGTTAAGAAACTCTAAACTCTTTCATAACTCAGTCTTTAAACTAGATTTCCATTTGTCTTAGATGACCTTCACCCAACTCTCTCAGTAGCCAATTCCTTTTCATTTTTTGTTCTCAGTTTGAATGTACTGAGATGCAGAGGATGCATAGGATGAGAAGGTAAATAACCATTTATGAACAGCTCCTGCGCTAACCTCATGGCCTCCATCTAAGAGACCACAAGCACTTCCAATGTAGGGTGGAGTTTTCTTCTGTCTCCCAGATAACAAAGCATGGAAGGCATACAACAACACAACTTTGAAGGTAGAATGAATGATTAAATAAATGGATGCATGATTGAATGAACTAAGAAGTATTTTCAGAGGGCAATTGTTTTTATATAGACTTGAAATATATGATGAAAATGAATCTGATCAGGGAAAAGAGCAATCACATAGCATTGTCATGAGTAAAGTAAAAATAATGCTAACCTTTAGGCAACATTACCTTAAAATGGCCTGTATTCTTAAACACACAAGTTTTTCTTTATATATATTCATAAACAATGTTCAACAATATTCTAAGAAACTCTTAATAATCAGAATCTATCTAATAATAACATAATATGCAAATTGGTCAGGATGCCGTCACATAACGACCAATCAGCCGGCTGCATCCCCCACCCCTTGCCTGGCCCTGAGAGATGAGGGTCACGTCCCGCCCCCAGCAACAGGCCTGGGACGTGAGGCTCACATCCCCAACCCCCTGCGCTGGCCCAGAAGTCCGCAGGCATGCAGAGGTCTGCAGGCCTCTGCCACACCCGGCCCGGGAGTTTGCAGGCCTCCCCTGGCTCTGGCCTACCTCTTCGGGGCAATCCACTGAGGAGCCCTGGATGGGTGGGTGGGGCCTACCTCTTTGGGGCAATGGATCACAGGGCTCCTGCACAATGACAGGGCACAGGCCAGGCTGGGGGACTCTCCCCCAGCCCCGAGTGCATGAATTTCGTGCACTAGGCCACTAGTATCTATATAAAATAAAAGACATATAGTTAAGAAATTATAAAACACAATAAGCCCAGTGCACAACACTCGTGCACTGGGGGTTGGGTCCCTCAGCCTGGCCTGCACCTTCTAAGTTGGCAGGCGGACATCCCCCGAGGGGTCCTTAGCAAAGCCAGCAGTGAGCCCGGCTTCTGGCTGAGCAGGGCTCCCCCTGTGGGAGTGCAGTGACCACCATGGGGCAGTTCCTGTGTTGAGTGTCTGCCTCTGGTGGTCAGTGTGTGTCATAGCAACCAATCATCCTGCCATTCAGTCACTTTGCATATTAGCCTTTTATTATATAGGATTATCTAAAAACCCTGCTGGTTATGAGACAATGTGCTAAACAAAATTAGTTTCTCATAGATTTTTTTGGTTCCATCACATTTCTTTAAATCTTTCTGAAGGAAATCAATATCATATTAAGTATACAGAGATATTTGATAGCTTAATTTCAGAAGGACAATTAATCAATAATTTTAATAGGTTACAGTCTTAAATTTTTCAATAAAATAGTGGGATATGCAAAGTGTCTTTTTAAATTATTATCAGTGGTGTCTTAATGATGCAACAATATCAGTTTTTGTTCATGATATAGAAACCTATATGTGTTTCTCTGGTTCTGTGTGTGTGTGTGTGTGTGTGTGTGTGTGTGTGTGTGTGTGCAAGGCAGAATGATAAGGGAAAGAAATATAATTTACAAATTGTTAGGGTATGATTGGGACATAAAATGATTTTTAAAATAGCTTAACTTCACTTTTCAATACTTGAAAGACACCAAGCATTAAGGCTTTATTAATATTTAATTTTGTTTAAATTAAACATTTATTTTACAATTCAGTTGTAGGAATAGGAGGTATAAGAATATGTCAAAACATAATTGTCATTAATGTAATTTCCAACTCAAATACCTAGTGCTAGTAGTCATCTCAAAGAAGTGATTGTCTATTTTTATAATCCTCGCCTGAGGATATGTTTTTATTGATTTTAAAGAGAGAGGAAGGGAGAGAGAGAGAGAAAAAAGACAAACACAGGTCGGTTGCCTCCAGCACTCGGCCTAACCAGGATTCACATCGTTCTGGCAAACTAGGTATGTGCCTTGACCGGAAATTGAACCTACAACCTTTTGGTGTAAGGGGTTACACTCCAACCCAGTGAGCCACCCCACTCTGACCGGGCGAAATGAGCTGTTTTTAAAGGCGCATTTGAAATTTAAAAAGTTAAATCACGGGTTTGTAATTGAAATTTTAAAATTATGTCTTCGGAACTATGCCACGTTTTGCTTCTCCTAATGTTTGCATTTCCTAAACTTCCACTAAAACATCCATATTTACTGAGAAGAAATTACAGCACATCACAGAAGAATGATACCTACCAATCACAGATAACCCCATGCCAAATCTAAGAGTTAATTTCCCAAACTACATCGCAGTGAGAACTAGGTTTAGCAGGGCTGCACATGTTTTGCTTTACAACTAAATAGTCCTTCGGGAAATAAAGTTAAAGAAGGATCGGGGAAGGGCTACATGGAGGGCGGGACAGAGAGGGAAGGAAAACACAATGTGTTTCCCATCTTAATCAGGAAAGGGGAGGGAGGCATAGGTGTCTGAGGGGTAACTAAATGATTGCAAGGGAAGATGAATGGGCCCTTAGAAGAACAGAAGGGAAGTATGATGGTTTGTGACAAAGTGTGTCTGGGTGTGGGATCAACTGACTTCTGGTTCCTCTCTTGTGACAAGAGTCAATTTTCCCTGCTTGAGAAACTCCCAGGAAAGGGATTGGTGACAACTGAGTTCCTTTGGAGGATCTGTCTTTAGGCAGACAAGTCAGGTTCAGGGAAGTCCTTTCCCTGCATTTGCTGTTTGGCAAGTAAGTGCCCACAGCTCAAAGTAATCAATATTCCAAAGCGACATATTTGGGAGTTGCGTGTTCTGCACCTTTCACATGCATCCAAATTTTCATAGATGTTCCCAAACTGCTTTCTTTGAGGCTATAATGTGGGCAAAAGCCTGCTTCAGGACACTGTGTTATTAAACTTTTAGGTTTTTGCTAATCTGATGAGAAACATTTTTGCATCAGTGAGGTATTAATTTGTGATATTCTTTTGAGTAAGTCTGCTCATTTTTTCCAATGCCTAAGAGTTATTTGTATTTTTTATGTGACCTTGAGGTATTTACTATTTATTTTAGTCAGGGGGGCTGATTTTTTAATACATTAATAATAGCTATATATATTTTAGGGAGATTGGCCTTTTGACATTTATATCAGACCAAATTAGATTTCTCCAATTTTTCACTTGTCTTTTGACTTTGCTTTTGATTATTTTTTCCCATAAAGAATTTTAAAATTTATAAGTGGTTATATTTATCAATTTTTATTACACAACCTTCTTTACTCCTAATACTTATAATAATTCTCTCACACACTTAGTACTTTGATGGTTTTATTTTTTTAAACACTTCCAGTTTTGATCCATTACAATTGCTTTGGGTAAAAGTATAAAGTATATAGATCAGAGTTTGCAGCTTTTCCCCCAGAATGGTATGTGAACTATTTCTGAACTATCCAGTACTCCCAACTTCCAATGCACTCATTTGGTATGCCAACTAGTACTAAATTCCTGTATTCATATAGGTCTATCTACAGATTATTATTAGATTCCATTGTTCTTGCTTTCTATTCCTAAAGTTTTCTATTAAAAATTTTTATGGCCCTGACAGGTTTGGCTCAGTGGATAGAGTGTCAGCCTGCAGACTCAAGGGTCCTAGGTTCGATTCCTGTCAAGGGCATGTACCTTGGTTGCAGGCACATCCCCAGTGGGGGGCGTGCAGGAGGCAGCTGACTGATGTTTCTCTTTCATCGATGTTTCTAACTCTCTATCCCTCTCCCTTCCCCTCTGTAAAATATCAATAAAATATATATATAAAAAATTACGTTCTTAGCTATATAATATATTTAAGTTTCTACTAGTTTTAATAACCACTCTCTATGTTTTTTTAGAGTTCCCCATAAGTATTTTCATGTATTCATTTTTTGCCATTTAAAATCAAATAATATAATTAAAAAAAATCTCTGTTGATATTTTATCAGAATATGATTAAGTTTATAAGTTAACAAAGGGAGAGATTTTTGTGTGTGTGATGTTCAGAGTCTTCCTATCCAACATCATAATAATGTATTTTTCTTATTTAATGTGTGTTTTGTGCCAAAAAGAAACATTTAAAAATTTAATTTATCTAGTTCTTGTATATTTTTAGTTTTATTTATATTTTGTATAGATGCGCATATCTATTTTTGTGTATGTATATTTATTTGTGTATATATAATTAAATGTAAAATATATATTTACTTAAATTATTAAAACATAAATGGACAGTTTAATGCATCATTAAAAAATGAAAACCTACATGATCACTAACCAATAAATAAACTTAGATATATAGAATGTGAAGATTTGTAGTTTAATTTTAATACTTTAGACTTGTGATACTTGTGATAGCTAATTTATTTTAATTGCTGAATACTCTGCATTTTATGAACATACCACAATTTTGTGGATGGCCATTCAAGTCTTTTTCAATATTGCACTATTATAAACCATGTTTCTATGAATCATCTGTACAATATTTCACTCTACAAGCTTTCGAACGCAATCACTGCATTATAAATTATGAGCAGCTACAAATCTATATACTAATATATAAAAGCCTAAGCAACCTTATGACCAAATGACCAGAACGACCAGTCAACCAGTCGCAATGATGTGCATTGACCACCAGGAGGCAGATGCTCAATGCAAGAGCTGCCCCCTGGCAGTCAGTGCTCTCCCATAGTCATCCTCCCATGGCCCCTTTCCCCAGCTGGCCAGCCCCCCAGATAGGCCTCAATCACCTGCCAGTCTGAGGGACCCTACCTGTGCACAAATACATGCACCAGGCCTCTAGTTTACTATATAAATATAGAGTATATTCCAAAATTTCTATCTCTGTGCAATACCTCAAATTTGAATGTTTATCTGGGTGTTTATTTTCGCAGTCTATAGATTCCCAAACATTTCAACTTTGATTAAATATCATTGATTCTTTTTTTTTTTTTTTTTTTTTTTTTTTTTTTTTTTTTTTAGCAAATCTGAACCTTCTATAGTGATTCTTCTCTCAATGATAAAAGCTAGGAATCTTCGTGTCATTCCTGATACTGCCTTCCACCTGAGTGACTTTACCAGCACTGTGTGTTGATTTCCCTTCTCCTCATCTCTCCAGTATTCGAATTTATTTGTACATTTGTGATCAATCCCCTGAGTTACGCTTCCACAATCTATTGCCTAATCCCATCATAGAAGATCTCTGATAATTTTCACAGAGCTCCAACTATATCCTTTTTCATCAACTTTCTTTTCTTCTTTACAAGTAATCTATTGAGAACTGCAGTTTAATTGTATCATACCTCACATCAAAGTTCTTTTCTCATGGAATAAAAATTAGATTTTAATCATGGCTTTCTAAGACAGTATGATAGTCTCTTACAAGCATTCCATCTTCAACTCATGAACATTCTTCCCAAATCTCTACTATGAAGATTTTTAGTTTAATATTAATACTTCAGATTTGTGATACCTCTTCTTTCTTAAGACCTTTCCCACTCTGTTCTCTTTGCCCAGAATGCTTTCCCACCTCTTATCTAATTAACTCTCATTGATTTTTCTGTTGTCATCTCAGCTATCACTTCCCTAGCTAAGTTTTTACTGACTAGGCCTGCCATAAGACTAGATCTGGGTCCACTTGGTTTAAGCCCTAAAATCAAAAGTTTGTACTTAAAGAAAAAAAAAATATTTGAGATTACAAGTCACAAATAGACATATTTCTAAGTATGTATTTTCCTTATCACTGAATATTTTATATTTATTAAATGAGAGCTCTTAGAACTTAAATTTCAATTCTCATCATATTATTCTTGTGCATACCAAAGAAAAGTGAAATAAACTGAATTTAGGTACTAACTTTATAGCCAAAGTCCAACTCTTCTGAATCACTTTTTGCCTCAGAATTATCAATGTCATATTTTTAACACAATATCATGCTATGTGCCATTCAAAGCATTGGTGACACAGGATCTCTTGGAAGAGTGCTGCATTGTTGTCTTTTGTTCAATGTCAGCAAGAAATTCCTGACAAATTGATGTTTACCAATTTAGGATAGTCCTATTTGAGGCATACACCATCATGTCAGCTCCTCTTTACTTTGAATGGTTGTTGTTGTTGATTTATCTATTCCTGGCTTTTTGACAATTTATCCTGACATCAACCCTATTGCTTATTGTGCTTCATGCCATCCAATTGCAAGCAAAATGAAGTAGAGATTCAAACCAATGGATATCTTACTTCCTTAGGTCTCAGAAAGCATATTCTTATTACTTTGCAAGGAAATCTGAAATTGTAATAACTCCTCCAATAAGAAATGTTTCCATGCTGGTGTCAAACTCATTCTCTGCTGCTTGAGTACCATTCTTTTCTGTTGACACAATATCTTTGTTTTAATGATGATTTGCGATGTAATCTTTTAATACATTTAATTGGCAATTAAATCACCAATTGTGGAAGCAAAAATATGCAACTAAGTTAACACTGAGAGTGCTCTATGAAGCTCTAAGCCATTAATATCGATGCAAAGCAGTAAAAACCACTTCCTATGTGTCCTTGTTGATTATAGTTATAAGACACATTTGGAGTCCAAGTATATTAAAGTGTAAAATGTATATTTCTTATAGTTGATAAAATACATCATTATTGAATCTACAAAGTGCATCAGGATTAGACAAGTAGAAGAAAATAAATCCAAAGGATCAAGGAATGACCATGTAAGAGAAAAGCAGGTAAAGCCAAAGATTATCATTAAGATGAAAGATGAAATAATGCCGCTTGATTTTAATTCCCTTTATTTTTATGTGGCTTATATGGAAATCTCCTCTAAATGAACATTTACTGATTTATAATCCACATATAAATGTCTTAAGTAGCCATGGGTAAATTTCAAATCTCCAAATCACTGCAGACTGTCAACTGCCTTTTATTATGCACTAATGAATGGCCGGGCATGCTGTTAGTTGCCTTCATCCTCTAGTGCAGTGGTCGGCAAACTGCGGCCCCTTGAGTGTGGCTCTTCCACAAAATACCATGTGCGGGCGCGCACGTACAGTGCGATTGAAACTTTGTGGCCACACTCAAGGGGCCAAAGAGCCACATGTGGCTCGCGAGCTGCAGTTTGCCAACCACTGCTCTAGTGCCCTCCTTGGGCAAATAATGGCTGGGGTAGAGAAGAGTTAGTTTTCTTTTCAGACCCACAAGGCTCATTATTTCTTTCCTGGGATCCTATGTCTTGCCAAGACTATCAATCTACACTAATAAAAGAGAAAAATGGTAATTGGCGTACGACGCTACCCTTTTCATTGGCTAATCAGGGCTATATGCAAATTAACTGCCAACTAAGATTGGCAGTTAACTGCCAACAAGATGGCGGTTAATTTGCATATGTAGGCACAATGCAGGGAGGTGAAAGGGAAAGCAGGAAGAAGCCCCCTGCTACTGACAGTGATCGAAAACCCAGGGGGGAGCTAAGAGCTGGGGGGCTGGGCAAAGGCAGCCCTGGGGCCGCCTTTGCCCTGCCTCCCAGCCATGATTGGAGAATCAGGTGCCTTTTCCGCCCTGGCCAGTGATAGCAGGAAGTAGGGGTGGAGCCAGTGATGGGAGCTGGGCACGGTTGAAGCTGGCAGTCCCGGGAGCTAGGGGTCCCTGCCTGGGCCTAAAGTGGAGCCCACGATCACGGGGCCGCTGCAGCTGCGGGTCCCCGCTGCCCGGGCCGGATGCCTAGGCCAGAGGCATTAGGCCTGGGCAGGGGCAGAGCCTGCAACCGCGGGGAGCTGGGGGTCCCCTGCCCAGGCCTGACACCTCTGCCGGAGGCCTCAGGCCTGGTCAAGGGGCCGATCCGGTGATTGTTGATCAGAGGGTGATGAGGGTCAACTCCTCTGGCCGAGTCATCAGGCCTCGGCGGGGGGCTGGGGGTCCCCTGCCCAGGCCTGATGCCTGGGCCAGAGGCATCAGGCCTGGGTGGGGGGCGGAGCCGGGGATTGGGGGGATATGATGGTCCCTTTGCCCAGGCCTGAAGCCTGGGTCAGAGGCGTCAGGCTTGGGCAGGGGGTGGAGCAAGCAATCAGAGGGAGATGGGGGTCCCCTGCCCAGGCATGATTCCTGGGCCAGAGGCCTCAGGCCTGGGCGGGGGCCAGAGCCAGTGATACGGGGGAGATGGGGGTCCCCTGTCCAAGCCTGACATCTCTGGCGGAGGCGTCAGGCCTGGGCAAGGGGCCGATCAGGTGATCGGAGGGTGATGGGGGTCTACGCCTCTGGCCAAGGCATCAGGCCTGGGCTTGGGGCAGAACCAGTGATGGGGGGAAATGAGGGTCCCCGATCCTGCGATTGGAGGGTGATGGGGGTCAATGCCTGAGGGCTCCCAGTGTGTGAGAGGGTGCAGGCTGGGCTGAGGGACACTCCCGCCACCCCCCCCCCACACACACACACACAGTGCACGAATTTCGTGCACCGGGCCCCTAGTATAAAAATAAAGTTTAAATATTCATTGCTAATTTAAAAACAAAACAAAACACCTTTCTTTCAGTAATCAAGTCAAAAATTAGAAAGTGAAGGAATCAACGTCACTCTGATGAAAACATCTCAGTGGTACACTACTAACCACTTACTGATCACACAACATCAGCAGCAATATAAGGACAGCTCACCCCAGCCCCTTAGCCGCAGTTTGGAACCATGAGGGTGTCTGCAAACCCAGGAGAAATGTCAGTGAAGATAGTGTTCCCAGCAGCACTGAAGGATGCGGGGGCAGCATGTCCCTTGACTTCAAATAAGGGCACCTGTGGGTCCATAGGAACCAGAAATTAATACAAACAGTGGCTTTGGCTTTCTCTAAACATTTTTGCTCACCATTTTAACCACATCTACCAAAATGCCCAGTGCATCATAAGTGCGATTCCACGTTGAATGAGTTTTAAGATTGGTTGAGATAAATTATGAAAATATAAATAAGTACTTCATGTCCAATTGCATATTAAAACATCTTGGAGAACTAAAATATTTAAAACAATATGGCACTAATGTAAATCTTTGTAAATAGATACTGGAATATAATAAACAGAAGTGAAAACCCCCTCGCCTATATTTGATCATGGAATTTAGAAAAAATAACACATAACAATGTGGAAAGGGAACTGAAAAAACATTGGCTAATTGGAGAAAAATAATCCTACAGCTCAACTTATTGAAAATAATTTTGCAAATAAATATAGTAGTAAAGTGTAATGAGATAAAATAATTGGACTAGAAGAAAAATATTACATCCTGAGAATATGCAAGTTTTAGATAAACTTCAAGCTACTTTCATATTTGTCTTTGCAGGATTCTATTTTATTGAGGTATAATTAACATATACATTATATTTGTTCCAAGTACACAGCATAATTATACAATATTTTTATATAGTGTAAAATAATCACCACAATAAGTTTAGTTAACAACCATCACTATACAGTTAAAAATTTTTTTCTTGTGATGAGAAATTTTAAAATTTACTTGCTTAGCAACTTTCAAATATGAAACACAGTGTTTACCAGAATAACCATACTATACATTACACTCCATGACTTATTTTATAGCTAAAAATTTGGACACTCGACCCCTCCTCACCCATTTTGCCCAGCCTCCAACACCCTGCCCCTGGCAGCCCCTGATTTGTTATCTGTATCTATAAGCAATTGTTTTAAAATCCTACATATAATTATGGTTCTGTGATACTTATTTTTACTCAATCCTTCCACCCTCACCCCCACCATAGACAAAAAATAAAACAGGCAAACAAACAAACAAACAAAAAACACCTCATGGCCCTAGCCAGTTTGGCTCAGTGGATAGAGCATCAGCCTGTGGACCAAAGGGTCTTGGATTCAATTCCTGTCAAGGTCACTTACCTCGGTTGCAGGCTCCTCCCCGGCTTGGGTCCTGGTCAGGCCATGTGCAGGAGACAACCAATTCATGTGTTTCTCTCACATCGATGTTTCTCTCTGTCTTTCCTTCTTTCTTTCACACTCTGTAAAAATCACTTGAAAAATATCCTTGGGTGAGGATTAAAAAAACACAAAAATAAATAAAAACAAAACAAGAATGTATAGAACTTAATGCATATGTGTGCTCACACATATACATACATAAGTGAGGAAAAATCTTAATAATATTGGTTGATCAATGTCAGTAATCTGGTTTTGACTTTGTACTATAATTTTTCAAGATGTTAACATTGGGAAAACTGGGTAAGGAGCACATGGGATCTCTCTACATTATTTGTTAAACCTGCACATAAAACACAATTGTCTTAATTTTAATTTAAAAAGTTAACTTTAACAAGTGCAATGGAAATTAATAGAAGGGATGAATGCAATGTTCCCCATAACTCATAATTATTAGCAGTAATAAGATTATTGGTGTCCATCATGGCTTAATCCAAGTTATTTATATGTGGTTCTTATTGAAATCAATGGTCATTGATATAATGAGTTCTAGACATTTCAGGGTGTGCGTAGGTTCTGAAAACCTCAGTGAATTCTCTGGCCTCAATTGCTTTCTGGCTAGCGATATCATAACCTACTTGAGGATAATCGTTCCATACCTTTAGAAAAACAATGAATAGACATAGACTTTTTCCCCCAAATCCATCATTTTTGGGATGCCATTTTCCTGATCTGTATACCTGATAATCTCCACACTCAGTGAATGAAGCAAGTTTAATAATAAAAAAAAAGTAATACAAAAACAAACAAAAAGCACATGGCACTGATATATTTACAGAATGAAATAATTTGAGAAAAGTTGACACTAAGCTTCACTGAGACCATAATCAAATAGGGTCTTGGGCCGAGGATAAAGAGTTTAAAAGGGGGAGATAATAAAGGAAAAAAAAGAATAGAGAGCAAGGAATAGAGAGATGCTAATTAAGTCACATAGATCTTATTACTGCTTCTTCTAACATTCTCCAGCTTTATTGTTATTACATTAAGTCATTATTATGTTTGTAATTTGGCCCTCAGGTGATCCAAATTGGAATACTCTTAATTTTTAGTCAAAAGTTATCATTATTAATGATCTATTAGACTTTAATAATTCCTTGCTGGTTAGTGGTATTTGAGTATTATAGATTTCTGTAAAGAAGCTGTAAAACAAAGCATGGTCTCAGGCACAGCATTAAAAACAAAAAACAAACAAACAAAAAAACACCAATACTACAAATCACAATTACAACTTTAATTAGAAGTGAGGTTTTGATTCCCGCCCGCCCCCCCCCCCCCCCCCAGCATCTAACAGTTATTGAGGGTTCACAGAAATATAGCTAACCCAAATTTAATTAATAGCAACAAAGAGATATTCACTAAAGAGTAGGCACCATGATAAAGTCAGGCCATTTTTCAGCCTTAAGTAGGCATTGCTTATTGCCTGTGGGTGCTCTTTTACTTACCCAGCCACTTCCAAAACAGGTTTGAGATCTTTTTCCTGACATATGGCCATGCTAGTAGATTGAAGAGTGTTTCTGTATTTCCTCTCTTAAAGAATTTTAGCAGTGATATAACAATGAAGGATCTTCTGATATATTCCCTCAGTAATTTAGTTACTGATCCATTTCTGTGAATCACAGCCAAGTAATTAATCTTTTACCTAGAAGACAGTACTGGTGATGTTAATAAAACACAGGAACAAGGATACATTTATATAAGAGAAAGGACAGGAAGGGCCTGTTTTAGGGTATTATTAAAAGGGGATGTTTTGGCAGGCATGAAGAGAAATAGAAGCCTGATATCAGTGCATGAAATTTCTTATTACTGCTTAATAGCAGTGTACAGAAGACACATGGGGAGCAGTATTTAGCTAAGAAAAAAATATACTGATTTTTTTTTTTATCCAGCAAAAATAAGATTGGAAAAGCATTCATTAACTTGTATGCTCAGTTGATTGCCTTTACTTGGATGGCCTTTTCATAGGACCACACCTCTTTTTCCAAGATGTACATTATTCTAATTAACTACTTGTGATGAAGATGAAGGGATATTGGCAAGCTCATTTTGATCATACCAGCCCAGGGAGAAAATTTCAGTAACCTCTGTGCTTTAGCTGTCCAAAGTGGAGTGGCTCTGTGAAAGTGTTTGATTTGCATATTCTGAAATGATGGAAAGGAAATAAACTTTGGCATAATTCTTAGGAACCTGTATATATTTTAAAAGCCGTTTATTATTTTTGAAATGGCAATTTTCAGCACATGTAGATCATTATCCTGACTAAAAACAGAGACAACAGCATATCAGAGTTCCCCCAAAGCTTAGTTTTCTCCTAAAAAAATCAATGCTAACACTATCTTAAGAGAAGAATGAAAACACAGAGCTCATAAAATATATCACATAAATATATAATAGGTATAATGTGCAATGCCATAAGATGCCAAAAGAGATGAAGTAAAACTTTATCTAGCTATCAAGATTCTTGCCAAACCCAATTTTGTTCACTCATATATTGTGAAGCTTCACACAGAATATTGAAACCAGTTGTCTTAGCTGCTATTTAAAATAAGAAACACCAATATATTTCACCTAGAATTCGTTGCCTTTTTTTCTCACCCCATTAGAACTTGCCATGTTAATATCAGCTGACTCCTAAAGGCTCCAAACTGATTTTTATATAGTTGGTCTATACTTATGTTTGTCCATAAGGTGCTCTTGACCTTGACCTTGAAGCTAAGGGTAATGCATTGGGATTGTACCTTTAACTTGCCAGATCCCTAGTCCTGGGTTAGTATGTTATGTTAGACTGACGTCAGGGAAGTAGAATCTGGAGGCACTGTGATACCACCTGGTGAAGTTATAGAACAATCTGGGTCTCAGTTCTTTTATCTTTATGAAGAGGGGATTTAAGACAGGTGATTTCTAAGGTACCTGCTAGAACTAAAATTATAATAGATAATGCACCCAATTTGAAATATTAAACAAAATTTATTCAGTATAATATTCCTCTACACAGACCATTCATGTTTAAAGTCCCAATAGCAAAAAGAAATGTAAACTTTAAGCATTACTTTTTCAATGTAATGGTCAAAAATCTCAATTAATTTTTTAAAAAGTCACCTTTATACAAGTAATGTTCATAAGAAAAACATGTTCATTGCTTTTGAAATGAAACAAATTTAAATAAAAATAATTATTTTATTATGCTCATAAAACATAGACAGGCTGATTTGAAAGGAAAAAAGATCAGTTAAAAGAATAAAATTGATAATCAGATTGGTATCTGATAATAGCAAGTTAATAACACTTCTTAATTGTTGTTCTAATGAATTGATTGTTTTCAAAACATCTACTGGTTCAATTCAATTCAGTTTTGCTTTGTGATTTTTTTGAAAAGTAAAAACTGATCTTGTGAATAAATCCATAATAAATTAATTTCAACTTAAAAATATAAACACTCATGATTGCATGTTTTTCTCATTTGCTGTCAGAGATGGGTATCTACTAAATCACCTGGGTGAGATATCTCCATCTCCTATCAAAGATCTGGCAAAATGATATCTTCATTGTAATAGAACATGTTAGGGAAATGGGAACAGGGAAAACACTGAGAGATCATGAGACATGGGAAATGATTTTTAGAGAATGCTGAAAGCTTCATTTAGGTCCAAAAGTCCTGACTCTAATCTTAATTGTAGTCCACGCTACTGTTCAGAGCAAGAAATGTGTCTGGTTGATGGAAAAATGGCTGCATAATCTGAAGGTATTCAGACACCTTGTTTTCAGAAATACTCACAATTTTCCAAACTAGGTTGTTCTTTTTCTGGTTAATTGTCCATACGCAAAGTTCACCAATCCTCCAAGCTACAATCTTAGTCATTCTCTGTCAATTTGATCCAGATGGCAAAATTAAAGGCCCTTCACATCATGGCACAACAGTAATTTTAGTTCATCAAAGATCCTTACCCCATGCTGGTTTTTTTTCACAATTAATATTGAAGTTCCTGTTTGGCAAGTGCTTCATGAACAATGACATGTACTCTGTAGTGAGAGGATCCATCTTCTTGTCAAAGCTGATGGCGGAAAGTAGTCCGTGGACATGATAATTACACAGTGCCTGAAAAGGTGGAAGGTGAGACACTACAGATGGTAGGGACGATGAAAGAAGCTCTCATTGTCAAAGAATTCCAAAAACAACTACGTCCTAACGGTATTGCATTCACTAAGGCAAAGAATGGCTAAACGGAAGGGGGACAAAAAGAACTGTTGAGTTTTACTTGAATTTTAAAAATTTATTGATTTCAGAGAGTAAAGGAGAGGGTGATATAGAAACATCAATGATGGGAGGGAATCATTGATCGGGTACCTCCTGCACACCCCTATTGGGCATCGAGCATGACACCCAGGCATGTGCCCTGACAGGGAATTGAACCATGACCTCCTGGTTCATAGGTTGTTGCTCAACCACTGAGCATCCCAGGCCTGGTTGGTTTGATTTTTAAATACAATTAATAGCAACACAGGTACTAGAGGATTAAAGCAATTAAAGAAAAAGAAATTTTGAAAAGCCTAGGTCTCTATACACACACACACACACACACACACCAATTTAACTTTTAGGGAGTAGTGGCTTTGAATACAGACATTTTACATAATTATTCTGACTTGGATATTGTTTTTGGAGTGGAGGAATAGAAACTTTCCAATTTCTGGAAAATGTATTATCCTATTAAATTCACCAGGAGGTCCATAGCCAGTTTGGCTCATTGGACAGAGTGTCAGCCTGCAGGCTGAAGGGTCCTAGGTTCAATTCCGGCCAGGGACATATGCCCACATTGCTGGCTCGATCCCCAGTAAGGGGTGTGTAGGAGGCAGCCAATCAATGATTCTCTCTCATCTTTAATGTTTCTATCTCTCTCTCCCACTCCCTTCTTCTCTGAGATCAATAAAGATATATTTTTTAAAAAATTGACCAGGAGGCATTTTTCATTGGTGTAAATTATAACAACATTTATATCTTCTTACCTAATAATAGAGAAACATGCAAATTGACCATACCTTCGCTACACCCCAAGCCATGCCCACCAGCTAATCAGAGCGACTATATGCAAATTAACCCAACCAAGAAGGCGGCCAGCAGCCACGGGGCAGGAGCGAGCAGGAGGCTTGGTTGCCCCAGAGACGGAAGAAGCCAAGCTTCCCGGCCGGCTGCTGCCTCCTCTCAAGGCAACAAAGCTTCAATTATAGAAGGTAAATAAACCCCAGATACCTGCTTCCAGTCACCGTGGCCATGGAGCTGGAGTGAATAAAAAAAATAAATAAACAAAGGAAAGGCTGGGAGCTTTGGTCATCGGGGGGCTTGGTCAGTCTGAAAACAGCCATCAGCCCCTCACCCAGGCTGGCCAGGCACCCCAGCAGGGACCCCTACCCTGAAGGGGCTGTGGCCAGCCTGAAAACAGCCATCAGCTTCTCACCCAGGCTGGCCAAACCCCCATAGGGTGAGGGTCCCCACTATGGGACTTGACCAGCCTGCAAACAGCCATCAGCCCCTCAGCCAGGCTGGCAAGGCACCCCAGTGGGACCCCGACCCTGATCCAAGACACCCTTCAGGGAAAACCAGTTGGCCCCCACCCATGCACCAGGCCTCTATTCTATATAATAAAAGGGTAATATGCAAATTGACCCTAACAGCAGAATGACTGGGAATGACTGGTCACTATGACACACACTGACCAACAGGGGGCTGATGTTCAATGCAGCAGCTGCCCCTGGTGGTCAGTGCACTCCCACAGGGGGAGCTCTGCTCAGCCACAAGCCAGGCTGATGGCTGCCAGCACAGCGGTGGTGGCAGAAGACTCTCCTGACTCCTCAGCAGCACAAAAGATGTCTGACTGCAGCTTCGGTCTGTTCCCTGCTGGCAAGTGGGCATCCCCCGAGGGCTGCCGGGCTGCCAGAGGGATGTTTGACTTCCAGCTTGGGCCCAATCCCCAGGGAGAGAGCCTAAGCCACCAGGTGGACATCCTCCAAGGGGTCCCATACTGCAAGAGGGCATAGGCCAGGCTGAGGGACCCACCCCCCGCCCCCACCAAGTGCACAAATTTTTGTGCACCGGGCCTCTAGTTGATTAATAATATCATATTGAATTTTCAGATGAGAGAGCAGTCAGCAAAATATTTTATCTCATTTCATTCTTGAAACAAAACCAAATGATTGACTTCATTATTTCAATTTTAATTGGGGGAAAAAAGCTCCAAAGAAATTGGTGATTGAATATCTCAGTATTCAAGAGACTGATTTGAGGTTTAAGTAGGTCTTTTGGCACCAAGTTCATTGTTCTTCCTCTCAAATCAATAATACATCCCATATCCTCAAGAAAACATTATTCCATGTATGTGCACTTGATATTGTCTTGTGGTGATGTTAAAAATAAGGGATAGTGTTAATTAGCAAAGCAAAACAAACAAAAAGTGGTATCAATAATAACTTATAGAAAATGTTGATGGTCATAGTTCAAAATATTTATATAAAGAAGAAAAATAAAGTCATAATCTCCAAAAATGAGTCATTTGCTTATAAAATAGTTTGGCAATGTTTTAAAAAGAGCCAAAATGAAAAGAAAAATGTTTTGAATGAACATTTTATGTAAAACAAAAATTTACTTCAAAAAAAGATAAAGAAACAGATTATCTCCTTATTCTTTCATCATTGATATTTTTCAAGTTGTAAAAGATTAAGTTGATTTTGCTGTTTTCAAAATATAAAATTTTATTTGTCATTCATTAATATTAACCTAACACTTTCTTACTAAATTAGTTATCATGAAAATAGCAATGGTAGTAGTAATGATGAAGATAATGATGAGAAGAAGAAAGCTCATTGGTGGCTTAACATGAGGCAAAAATTTTGCATAGAAAATCCCAAAAACTAGGAGTAGTCACTATCATTGTCCCTATTTTAATAAACAGGCAAAAAGTTTAGGGATTGTCATTGAATCAGAGAGATGAATAGATTGTTCACCTCTCAGTAAAGATCAGAGTTTAACTGGAGCCCTTGCTTCTGACTCCAGAGTTACCCCTTTATTCTGTGACTCATGAGATATATATGAAACAAAAACAAACAAAAATAAAAACATCACTTGACTCAAGAATTATCATTGTCTGAACTAAAATAATTACAAAATTGACTTAATAAGAGATTAAATCATTGGAGGGTTACATAAATTTTCTTCTATACTTATTATATAGGCAAGACATATCTATTATGTGAAAAGCTATTACTAATTATTTTTAAATTATGTGGTTAATTAAAACTGCCCAAAGTATTTTGTATATTGTACAGAAAATGTTACCTAAAATATCAGGATCAATTATTTTTTTCTATCTGGCTGGAATATCCTATTGTTTTCACTGGCGAGACGATTGTCACAATTTTTATTTTTATTTTTAATATATTTTATTGATTTTTTACAGAGAGGAAGGGAGAGAGATAGAGAGTCAGAAACATCGATGAGAGAGAAACATCGATCAGCCGCCTCCTGCACATCCCCCACCAGGGATGTGCCCGCAACCCAGGTACATGCTCTTGACCGGAATCGAACCTGGGACCTTTCAGTCCCCAGGCCGACGCTCTATCCACTGAGCCAAACCGGTTTTGGCATCACAATTTTTATTGATTCTTCAAGACAGAGCCTAAGTTTTACCTCTCTTACACAGTCCTGTATTTTTAAACCCTCCGGTGTATTTACCTGTATTGTATTTAAGTTCTTGTTACTACTCTATATAAATTCATTATAGCATTTATCCCTTTTGCTGTTTTTTTCAACTTTATTTGTTACTATCTCTCTCAAAGGTATAAATGAGGGGCCTCTGGGGATAGCAACCTTATTATGCATTAGACGTTTTCAGTGCTTACCATGCTTATTCCATAGTGGATTCCTAATTTATGTTAGTTAATTTATAATTGAAACTTGTCTTCCTAGAGTGCATGCTTACAAAATAAGTTTTAAGTTATGATTATTTCTTATATGTCAATTTCATTACATTCTTATTTTCTTTATAATATATTGTTCAAACTAAGGTATTAATAACTTTATCTATTGGCTTGTCTACGTTTTCTATGTCTTAAATTATTAAGAAGTATACAAAAAGTCACAGGGAGAAATTATATTTCAAATCTACAATTTCTGTTCATTAAAACCATAAGAGTAGAACTTAATATTTATGAAGATAATTCTATAAAGATGGGTAAATACTAATTTTAGAGAGTGTTTGGTTATTTTTTTGCATTTACCTCTGAAAATATATTAAATAGCAATGCTCTAAAGACGCAACTAGTTTAATTTTGACAGTGTTTATTCTTTAGAATTCTTTATGTTCATACATAATTTATCTCATGTCCATTAGATTAGAAGAGATACTATGAAAGGGAACAACAGTTGAAAACTAACAACATGACGAGAAAGAAAAAAAATGCAAATTTCATCCAATGCTGAGAAAAAACGGTAATGAGAAAGACATGATTATATATATATACTAGAGGCCCAATGCATGAAAATCGTGCAAGGGGCTCGGCCCTCGCAGCCCCAGCTGCCTTGGCCCTCACAGCCCTGGCTTTGTCCAAAAGGTTGTCTGGAAGGTCAGCTGGATGGTCATTCCAATGTTTGGCCATTGGTCAATTTGCATATTATGCTTTTATTATTATAGATTTTATGTATAAGTAGCATATATTCCTGATAATTATTAAATTTATTCAATTATATAGTTCTTAACTTTATTATATGTATTGTATATATTTTAATTTAACATATTTATATATTATATGTCTGTTTTTAATCCTCACCTAAGGACATGTTTATTGATTTTAGAGAGAGAAGAAGGAAGAGAGATAGAAAAAGAAAGAGATAGAGAGAGAAGAAGAAATCAGCTGCTTCCCATATGTACCCTGATGGAGGAGCACAAAACCTAGTTATGTGCCCTGACCATGAATCAAACCTGCAAACTTTTGGTGTATGGGAGGATGTTCCCACCAACTGAGCCACACAAGCAAGAACTATAAGTCTCTTTTGACAGATATTCTCCACTTCTATGTCAGTGCCTTAACATTGAAAAATAGGATATAGGTTAATTTTTAAACTGAAACAGCCTTATTTATTAGTGTAACCCTCACATTTTATGGAATATCTTGCATTTAAATAGCATATCCTCCTATCTAATAAAAAAGAAACATGGTAATTGGCGTACGACCTATACCCTTTTCATTGGCTAATCAGCGAGATATGCAAATTAACTGTCAGCCAAGATGGCGGCCGGCAGCCAGGCAGCTTGAAACTAACATGAGGCTTGGTTGCCTCAGTGACGGAGGAAACCAACGTTCCCCGCCTGCCACTGCCTCTGAACCTGCAGTTTAAGAAACTCTGTAACAAATACGCCCAACTTCAGCCAGCAGATTCGCAACATTGTAAGCAAAGGCCAGAAACCTACTTTCAGCCGGAGGCCTAAGAGCCGGAGCCAAGCCTCAAGCTAAAGCTGGCCCAGAATTAAAAAAAAAAAAAAAAAAAAAAAAAGGAAAAAAGGAGCGTTTGGGAGTTCAGTCACCCCCAGCCTGAAAACAGCCCTCAGCCCCTCACCCAGACTGGCCAGGCACCCCAGTGGGGACCCCCACCCTGATCCAGGACACCCTTCAGGGCAAACCAGCCAGCCCCACCCGTGCACCAGGCCTCAATCCTATATAGTAAAAGGGTAATATGCCTCCCGGCACCGGGATCAGCGGAGCCGTGAGGCCTCCCGGCACTGGAATCAGCATGACAGGGGGCAGCACCCAAACCCCCTGATCGCCCTGCGGCTCTGTGTGTGACAGGGGGCGGGGCCACAACCTCCCTATCCACCCTGCTCTGTTCCTGATAGGGGGGAGCTCCCCCCCCCACGGGCCCTGCTCTGTGTGTGACGGGGTAGAGCCATAACCTCCCCATCAGCCCTGCCCTGAGTGTGAGAGTGGCGGCGCCCCAACCCCCTGATCCGCCCTGCTCTGTGGGTGATAGAGGGCAGCACCCCAACCCCCTGATGGGCCCTGCTCTGTGCGTGACAGGGTACAGAGCCCCAACCCCCCTGATGGGCCCTGCTCTGTGTGTGACAGGGGGTTGCTCCACAACCTCCCCATCGACCCTGCCTTGAGTGTGACAGGGGGCGGCGCCCCAACTCCCCAATCAGCCCTGCTCTGAGCCCGACCAGGGGCTGCACCTAGGGATTGGGCCTGCCCTCTGCCACCCTGGAGCAGGCCTAAGCCAGCAGGTCGTTATCTCCCGAGGGGTCCCAGACTGCTAGAGGGCACAGGCCAGGCTGAGGGACCCCCCCTCCCCCCCCCGAGTGCACAAATTTTTGTGCACCGGGCCTCTAGTATATAATATATACTAGTGGCCTGTTGCACGAAGATTCATGCAATAGGCCTACCTCCTTCCCCTGGCTGCCAGCACCGGTTTTCCTCCAGCATCCGGGACCCAGGCCTTTGGTCTGGCCGCAGCAGTGAGGCTAGGCTTCTCCGCTCTAGCTGCTCCCAGGCCCTCCTTTTTTTTTTTCCAGCTTTCCAGCTCCGCCAGGGGAGCCCAGGGCGAACTGGAAGCCTGGGTTGCACCTGGCGACCCAGGGCCATGGCAACCCAGGCCCCCAGCCCCTCCTTGAGCAGAGTACAGGGCCAGCGGGAAGCTTGGCTTCCTCCATCGCCGGGAGCAACCCAAGCCTCCTGCTCGCTCCAGCTCTGTGACCACTGCCATCTTCAGTGGTCTTCAGTCTTTGCTCGGTGCTTCTTGCCTCTGTATGCAAATTAACCACCATCTTTGTTGGGCTAATTTGCATAGTGGCTCTGATTGGCTGATGGGTGTAGCGGAGTGACAGAGTGATGGTTAATTTGCATGTTTCTCTTTTATTAGTGTATATATATATATATATATATATATATATATATATATATATATATCTTGATTTACATAAAGTGAGGTAATAAAACTACCTATAAGATATGAAGTTTAATTTGTTAGAGTTCAGATTTTATTTTTTGAATTAGGCAAGGATGGGCATTTTGGAAGAATTTAATATGTAACTCCTGCAGGTCAAAAACTGGGTCGGGATGAAGTGCAAATTAACTAAGTAAAAAATTACCACATATTTAAATTTGCATAAAATTCATGCAAAATTTTGTTTATAGGTCCCAATAGCAAGTTACCAATATAAGAATGTTTTTTTATACTGGAAGGAAGTTAAAACATAGAAAGAATACTCAAATTATCCACCTTAAGTCTTCGTTTTCTAGTGATTTTGTTGACTGCTGCTTAGCATTTTATGTAGAACAGTATGATTTTTGTAAACATTAGCATTTTCTCATCTCAACCAAAAGCAAGCAATTGAGTTATTATGTACATGACACTGTCATACAAAGCTCTTTGATATTTTTGAAGCTTTTTAATTCTTCATAAAAACATGCTGAAAAATCCTGACATGTTTGGGAGTGATTAGATCTTGACAACAGGCAGTTTTTCATTTCAGTTGAATCAGTGACTTGTCCATAAGACTTTATTTGAGACCCAGTGGTAGCCAGCAGACTGATCATGCAACAAAGTTCAAAGTTCTAGGCTAATAGATCAATCACTGTGAAAAAATATGATGTAAATGGTTTATACCTGTTCTGGGGGCAACAGTAGATTAACTGACAACAACTTAGTGAACAAATCCAATAATTTTAACATCCTATCTCATTATAATGTCAATAATGCACTTATATTTTCAATGCAATAAGTACTAAAGAAAAAAAATCCCACAGTTAAAACGCAAGTGTTAAATATTTAATACAGAACAGAGAAACCACATTAATGGTTCTAAGATTGCTTGATTTAATTTGTAGAAATAAGCTTAAAATAAAGGAAAAATCTTAATCTGAATTTAAAACTTTAGGATCTTCCAGAAGATTAGGAATAGCATGGCTTGCAAATGAGTTTTCCCTACAGACTACAATACTATATAGACAGACATTTCACAGAATGTGATTCTTTTGACAAAGCTTATAATGAACTGCAAATAAAGTGCATTTCAGAAATATTAGAATGAACTGACAATACCCAAATTGGAGTCTTCAGGAGGAACGGTATCCCTTCAATTTACTCTAAATGTACCCAAATTTTACAGACCAGTTTGTATTTAAAGAGAAAATATACCATGTATAGTCTCTGATTTAGACTAAAAGGGAAGAATAACATAAACTTGGATAAAATTGAAAAAATACCATTAAGAAAGAAAAGGATTTGAAAAATTACTCTTAGATTTTATTACAATGTGTTAGTCCATATGCCTTAAATATTTATATTCTGAAAAATGGTGATGTTATATGTAGCAACGTTATTTAGTACTGGTTGCTTCCATTACAGTCTTGGAGGCTATTGCATTCACTCCTGTATTTTCAGAACCCAGTATACTCTCTGGTTCACAGGATATATCTATATTTACATCCATATCTGTATCTCTGTCAATGACTTTATCTAAGAAGATATCCACGTATATAGAGATGTATCTAAATCTACATCTAAATAACATCTACAAAAATAAATAGTTCCATGTTAGAGCAATGTACAGACTAATATATCTACATATATAGACAAGCATATATATACATATATATATTAAATACAAAAATAGGAAAAAGATCATGTAGATAAGAATTTATGCTATTTTAGGAAAACAACCATCAGTAAATATATTTAAATAAACACACATTAACTAGTATTTGGATGTCTAACAAGTTAGCAAAAATGAAGGACAACTAATTATATAGCAAGTAAATGAAAGTGTGGGTTTTTTCTATTCATTGGTAAACCATTTTAGAAACAACTTGGCAATAAGCATCCAAACTATTTAAAGGGTCATGTACCCTTCTATTCACTAATTGTTCTATGAGGCAACTATTCTAAGAAAAGTTAATAATGCCCTGGCCAGTGTGGCCCAGTTGGTTGGGCACTGTCCTATGCAGCAAAAGGTCACTGGTGGGATTCCCTGTCAGGGTACATACCCAAGTTTCTAGCAGGAGGCAGCCGATCAATGTTTCTCTCTCACATAGATGTTCCTTTGTCAGGGTTCTTGTTCCGGCATTAAGAAGGGTTCAGCAATCTGAAGAAGGGGCTGTGTGTAATTTAACAGTCCAGAAAAGAAGCATAATTTTGAAAGGCATTTGGGGGTCAGAGGAGCCTAGTTAAAGAAATTAAGATCTCCTCGTCTCAGGACCCCATGCTTTTTATTAACACAAATTGTCCTTAGGCGAGGCAGATATATACACTTCAAAGGGTCAGGTTTCCTATACACAATCCATTGTCAGATTGGGGAGATTAGCCTAAGGCTGTTCAGGTGTTTGGCCAGTAGGAGGCAATAACATGTAGATTAAGATGCCCTGAGCAGCTTGGCAGCAAACAATCAATTTAATGCATCCTTTTAGGTTTGGGGAAATGCCCTTGCCCCTCCAGATGATTCAGCCCTGCTGAACATGCTGGAATTGGCTCCCGGCATTTCTCTCCATCTCCCTCCCTCTCTCTTCCTCACTCTCTCTAAAACTCAATTAAAACATATGTTTTACAAAAGAAAGAAAATATAATAAGAAAATCTTTATGTGCAGATATGTCTATTAGATCACTATATTGCCAAGATTTTAAGACAATCTAAATAGCCAATTATGTTATGAGTGTTTGGTAAATTATAGCATATGCACTCAATAGGTTAACATGTAGCCATTAAAATAATAAATATTAAAGTTGTGAATGATATGAGAAATATTTTAAATAAACATTAAATACATTTTATTCAAAAATGTGTAAATATTGTATATAGCTATCAATGGCAAAAAAAGTAAAGGAAATATAAAATATTGTACTTTTTTTATGAAGACCAATGGATAATCTTAGTTTTTTTTCTTTGATTTTTACTCTTTTAATCTACTTCAATTTCCAATATTTTATAATGGTATGCATTATTTTATAGTAGCTCATATAATTAGAATTATATTATTGTTAAAATAAGGTATGTTTCCCTGATAAATATTTATTAAGTACTATGGGCTAGTCATGGTCAAAAACATTAAATAAGTTGCTCTTTTTCATAGATATACAATTTCTAACCTTAAAAAAGTTGATATATAAATTGAAAACTAATAAGACACCAGAAAAAAATACAGAAATAAACAGATCCATAATCTGTGAAGATGATGTTAGGTTGTTGGGAATGTGCATGGAGCCCTCTAATATTCTGTTCTGGGGCGCTAGTTCAGAATGAGATCAGGCAAGCCAGCCCCAGCCTGGAAATGTCCTGAGATGTCAATGTGTAAGGTATGAGATTCTGAGATGAGGTTAGAATAGAATTTTAGAGAAGCATAACTAAACATAGTGGGGTTTGTCTGATGTGACACCTTAAAAATGAACTCAATATTGCTGTGTGTGTGGTTCCTGAGGGCACAGAATCCATTCAGACATCATCCAAACCAACCGGAAATGGCAGAAACTCGTTGTTGGAGGCTGCTCCATGAGTCTTGAGTGTTTTTGTTTGCATTTATTTATTTATTATGGAACTTGACCTTCCTCACTAATTAGCACCTAATGGCAATTTCAATCATTAGAGGAAGTAATTTTAAAGGTATTAATTAAGCTCTAAATAGAGATTCTCAAAAAATGCAAATGAACAAATTTTCAAAATTTCTCTGTACACATTTTGGCCACCTGCCTTCTTGTTTTGCTGACTATTTTCACAGCCCTGACATATAACAGTGCATATATTAACACAAAAGAACACGTCTCTGACATAGTGTATATTTTTTCTTCTGTAAAGCATTTTTTCTTTTTGATTCAGATTATTATAGCTATTTTTTTTAATTCAGTGTTTCTTTTAAAGCCTACGGTTTATTTTCACACTTCTGATTGCCAGAGGAAGAGGAAAGAGGGTGTCGCACATCAGACATTCAAATCTAGACATTATGCAATCACAATGACAAGGATTAATAAAGATTAATTTTGTTCCCATTTAAAAAGTCCTAACACTTCAGCAATACCATTGCAGAGCATGTAAGAAAAATAATAATTATCATCAGCTCTTGAAATGTACTTTCTTTTTATTATATAGTGTGTTGCTGTCCATGTTGGCCAGTTGTTTTTATCAAAGTTTTTCTCTGGCTACAGTTTTCCAAGAAGTTACAGCTAAGACATAGAATTTATGAGGCAAAGACTCACCTGTATCACTAAAAAACTATGATCATTCTTCAAATAGCCACTTTGCTGGATTGGCTTGCTTTATTTATTTATTTATTTATTTATTTATTTATTTATTTATGGTATTATTACTTGTATTTTAAAGTGGAACATACAATTTATTTTAAAGAAGGCATCCTAATACTATTTAGGACTTTGTTCTTCTTAAGAATTTTATCAAAAAAGTTGAATTCTCACAATGCTACATGATTAATTTCTTCTTTTTTGTTCTTTTTTCAAACACTCAAAAGAAAAATCTATCCAAACAACTTCTCATTCCTTTCACTCAAGTGACCATTTGAATTAAGTGTCCAACTACTTGTTTTGTTTGGGTAAACACAAGGTGAGTTCTTCTGAAGCTCTAGTATAAAGGGGTGACACTATAAGCAAGCATTCAAAGAAACTTAAAAATAGCAACACATTTATTTTTTACTTTATCCTTAAAGAAGTCCAACTCAGCGCATACTAGTTGAAGTTCTGTGACACTTATGTGACCTGAGTGAAATAGTTATTATTCAGCATCTCAAAACAGGAAGATAAAAATTATTAATATGTTCCCAATGATGTGTTGTTTTCAAAGCTATGCCTAAATGACGTGCTGAAATCATATCTATATTAGTCAGTCCCCACAAAAAGCTTTTTAAATCTAATCTCAACTATGTATACTAGAATATCTGATTTTTATTCTTCTTAGAAATATGATGTTTAATATTTTGTAAATGGTTTGCTACCATGCTATAGATTTTGAAAATAGAAAATAATTCATTTTATTTGTTGTTAAAATTTATATATATATATATATATATATATATATATATATATATATATATATATATAATTTAAAGACATGTTTTATGCAAATAATTTCGGTGAATCATTTCTTAATGATCTAAAACCCAAATGATAAGCAAGATCACCATGGTGTTTAAGAGTCTGGTCTTTCGGCTCAGAATGCCTTGTTTGGAAGACTGACTCCTCCAATTTACTAGCCATGTGACTTTATAGAAGTTTCATAACTTCTCTGTGCCTCAGTTGCTTCCTTAGTAAAATATTTATGATAATAACAGAACTTGCCCCATAAAATGTTAAATATATTAATTCCTAAGACATACACCTGGCAATATAAAAATCTAATGTTGGCTCTATATTATTATTTTATTAACTTTTAACCAAAATGGTATCTTTTTACATTATAAAGCCCCTGTACCAATTGGCCTGGGTTTCTGGGAATCATGGATACATTCAAAATAATCCATGCAAATGAGTGTTAAAGAATGAATGTTGTATTCCCGCTCCCCCCACATTCATATGTAGAAATCCTTGCCCCAAGTTGATGACATTAGGAGGTGAGATATTTGGGGGAGGCATTGGGTCATGAGGGTCCAGCCCTTAACAATGGGATTAGTGTATTTACACAAAGCTTCTTCCCAGCATATGAGATTACAGCAAAATAATTATCTCTAGATGAGGAAGCAAACCTGACCAGGCACTAAACCTGCTGGTATCTTGCTCTTGGACATCCCAGCCTGTGAGAAATAAATGTTTGTTGTTCATAAGCCACACAGCTTATGACATTTTATTACCTCAGCCTGAACACACTAAAATAGTGGGCTTATTTTAAATTCTTACTTTGCTAATATTAGTTCCTGATTATTGGAGCCATCTTTTTTTCACAAGTATCCTTCCAATGGACAATCCACCTGACCTACAGACAATCCCTCACAGAACAAGCCTTTTTTCATATAATGCTCTTGTCTCCATCTGGAGGAGATCATTGGCCAAGGGCTCCAGCTACTGGGCTTTTATGCTGAGGCCACAACTCCTGTGGCAGCTTTCACCCAAACATGGAGTAATCCAAGGCTGCTACAGGGGGCCTGTTTCTCAGAGATAGAAGACAACTCTGACAGACTACGTGCATCAAGCCCTGCATGAGGGCCTTGTTGAAACTTCTTTAGATGGCACATAGCCCACCTTCCCTTTGTCTCACCTTCATTCAGGGTCTTACTGCACGCTACTAGCCTCACTCTGTTTACTCTCTCACAGGCACTTCCCTAATAAACCCTTGCTCAATTAGTCCTGTCTTGACATCTGGAGGACTGGAAATAAGAGCCACTGCATGGTTGAGTGGCAGGAAATGGGCATGTTACCCAGGGTTTTTAATGTCAACCTCCACAGTCATACTGCTTGTAGGTTTGGTCTCCTGTGGAGTTGCAGTAATTATCATCTTCTCTTATTTCTGTGCCACCAATTATGTCTCAGTGTGTCTTCTACACGTGAGCTAAGTTTTATAGAGTCTGTGAAAGAGTGTAATTGTGGATTACTTAAATTCTCTGTATTAAGCTTCAAGGAACAAATAAACAAACAACAAAATGCATGTACATACCCTAGTCTATGCCTATTTATTAAATAACACAGTGTAGCACATGAATGTATATTCAGGTTTACCCCACAGTTTTAAACTTTTTAAAGCTCTTTCTATTTAGTCATTGGATCTATAATTATTTTGCATCAGTTGACTTCATTTATTAATAAAACTAACATACATTGCTATTAATCTAGGTGATCTTGCTGTTTCTTAAGAAACTAAAATAGCAAAGTTGCATATGTTCAACTGCTTTTGAATATAAAACAGACATAACAAACAGTAAGTCCAGAAATGCGTTCTTGCTTTTTCTCCTCAGACCTGCTTGTCCCATAGTTTTCTTCTCATAAGTGAGCCTCCATTAGGTCTTTGGCTTTCTCTTTGACTTGACTTTTTTGTTCACCTCCCACAGCCATACCATCAGAAAAAAACTGAATACCTTAAGTCTACTTCTTCACTATTTATATCACTGCCGAATTGGGCCCAGTCACATAATATCTCCCTTCAGAGTTCCAGCTGGTCTAGCTGTTTCCAGGTTTCTCCTCACAGTCTTCTCTCCACACAAAAGCCAAAATGAGCCTGAAAATGCAGGTGTCCTAGCCTTCCTCATCTGGTGTTCTTCCTCACTTAAAATAAATGCAACCCTTATCAGGACACCCCTGTGTTTCACAAGATCTGGCCCCTGCTGTTGACCAACTCTTGTCTTATTTTTGACCACTCTTCTTCCCCCAGTTCACTTTGCTCCAGACGCATAGACCTTCTTGTCTTTTCTTAACCAGTTCATGCTTGCTCCTCCCTCATGATTGGCATTTGCTTGTACCTCTTTCTGGAATGTTGCTCCCTACATAACAGCATGATCTTTTCCAAATCTTCTTGGTTTCTGATCCAATATCACTTTATACCACCATATCTAAAATTGTATTTTCTTTCAGGCACAATCTCCTTATTCTGATTTGTTTTGCTTTTTTGTTTGTTGTTTTTTGAGTTGTTTCACTCCTTGACATTTTCTCCCAGTATACTCCCAGGGTCATGACGGGATAGATTGTGTCTATTTCATTCCTTGCTTTAATCTCAGGACCTAAAGAGAATAGTCCTTATATTTATTAAGTGCTGAGTAATTATTTGTTGAATAATTAATTAAATGAATAAAAATATAAATGAATTATTAATCTATAAAATTAAATATTTGCTTTATTAAATCATAGAATCAGTAGTGATATAATATATTTGGAAAGAAATAACCTCATAATAAGTGGAATTTAACCAATCAAGAGACCTGGATCTCAGTAACTAGATAAAGTAAACCTAATCAACTCTAACCTGATAATTCTAGTTTGAAATATAGTCTCATGAGAAAGGTTTAAGCAGTTGAAATAATATTTTATCTTTTAAATTGATAGCCTTATAATATAATTATTTCATTAGTTTTAAAATATTTTATTTAGTTTGTAAGTCACAAAAACTGAGCCATAAGAATCATAAGAACCATAATTTAAATTCAAATTACTATGGAATTTAAATAGTATAATTTTAATTTTAATCATGTTTATTATATAATAGACCATCTGTTTATGTCAGATTTTACAAGTACAATATCAAATCCATATAGTACTATGTATCCAATATTGATGAAGCTCAACAAATATTAAGTGACTTCATCAAAATTAGATCATAATTATGAACAACTGTGGCTCCATACTTCATGCAGATTCCCTTCTCTGTTAGGATATATTACTCTGCTTCAGGGAAGGGATGTAGCTGGTTCAACTCCCCTTTGCCCTCCTTATTTCATTAATTCCTATGTAGGCTTCAAGCACTTAATGGATATTGGAAACACTGAAGGACAGATAACAATAGAGGAACTCTCATCACCTCATTGCTGCTTCCAAAAAGTAGCTTCAGTTTTATTTGCTTCTTATGCTAGACTTCCAGGTATGATTTTAGAAGAGCAATAACATTTCTTAACACCCTATTCCTCTAGGAAAAATGGAAGTCTGAATAATATTTATATTTAAAGTGAACTCCAAATCCATAATTCATTATTTAAGGTTGTTTGCAGTTTGTCCCTGCTCCCATTTCACCCTCATCTGAATCTGTTTCTATCCACAACAAGCAAAAACAACTAAAATTGTACACTTAACTCTATTATGCAATCCCCAGTAATATTTCAACATTCTTCTTTACTTGAGACTGGTATAAATACATGAAAGTATCTCGATTTTATAAATATATATTAAAAAAGAATTAATAATTTAGTAAAGCAAGAGGCTAACCAAAGTAAAGTATATTTTAAAATTATTTGTTTATATTACCTCCTCAAGAAAACCTCTCCAGGGCAACACTGACCAGAGTAAGTTCTCCTTCAATGACCTCCTATAGCATCTTGTATATAAATTCATTAAAAAATGTATCACTCTGAATTAAAATTCATTTGTTTACTAGACTTTGGAATCCTTGAGATAGAAATAGGACTTTTTACCTAATGAGTTCCTAGAATCTAATGCACTGCTGGAAGAGGGCATGCTGTATAAACACTGGTTAAATGAATGCATGAATTAACTGGAGTTTTAAATTAGTAGTGTTGTGTCAACATTATACAAATCATAAAACATCTTCATCCACAAAGAAATTAAAATTCCTAAAACAAATGATAAGAACTCAACCTTTCTAGTCTTTGTCCATATTATATAATTTTCATGTTTTTCTCTATACTATATCTTGTTATATAATCATTGTGCTAATGAATAAAAGATTATACCATATTGTTTTAAGAATCATATGCATTTATTTGGAACAATATAAACGGATAATTTCACTTTTATTTTTTGTATTTTCTAGTATAAAATCATGTTAATACTTAAAATATTAAAAATAAGCTGAGTTGCTGTAGGTTTTCTCCTAAGTGGATTTCTAATGATGCTTTTAACATTCACCATTGTTATACATTTAAGTCAAACCACACGATTTCTATTACAGTGCAATGAACATCTCTAGATTTAGTATATGCTTCCTGTCATTTCATGGATTCTTTATTTGGGATATTTGGTGAAAGATTATAAACATTTTATACCCATTAGAATAGTTGCTTACAAAATAGTTAAACAACTTCCATTATAAATAATAAAGAAATGTATATATACAGTAGTCAAATAGAGTATGTGGATATTCATTTATTATTTTTTATATTTAATATGTATTTCCAAAACACCTCTCCAAGCAATTATATACTAGTACAGCAGAGTTGCTTGGAGATAAAGATAAGTCTCTCCTCTTGTAATATTTGCTCTTTCCAAATAACGGTCAACAAATGTCTAAAGAAATAACGAGCTGAATTAACCAGTTCAGGTCTTTTTTTCAAAACAACTTAGAAGACTGCAGTGCAACTTTGGAACCATATACTTTGGGGCAACTTGGTGTCTCAAACTCATTGTTCATCTTTTTCTTGGCATGGATATATATTGTAATCTATATTTTGACAGTTTTCTTCTAACCGTGAGTAGCGATAATGTGTTCTTGATGGCCAAACTGATACTGTCAACAATTTGTGGCAACAAATTAGTAAGTGACAGCTTTGAAATAATGTTTCCTGAAGAAAAAAGTTTTCTTCTTTTACTTTCTATGAGAAATTTGGCTTATTCAATGCTGCTATATCAGAAAGTGAGTACCAGTATGTCTTCGTCTGAGAGCTTGCCCTCCAGTGGGTAGCACGATGGTACTCAGTAAGGAAATATCCAATTTGTTCTCATGTGATTTACCAATGGCACCGAGAATAAATATCTATGAATCAAACACAGGATGAATCAGACTAATTTTCTGAAACTTGAATTTAAGTATGACATTATATAAACTAAGGCATTCTGAAACTATTAGCAAATAAAATTAAAATATGAATAAAAATAAATCTAGTTAACAAAATAAAATATGCATCAAATTTGTTTGTTTTAAGATTTTACAGTGTAGTTATCTTCAATGAAATTTTTGGAATCAGAATTTTCATTTTCCAAAAGATAATTTAACATAATATGGACTATTAGTTTTGATTTGAAAAATTAAATTTGTTTTGTTACTATTTTGATCATAAATTTCAGATTTAATTTAAAACACTTTTTTTTTATTTTTAGCATTTGACCATTATTAAATTAAGCAACATTTTCTCCTATACATTCTGCCTTTTTTTTGTTTTTGTTTTTTTTTTTTTAGAAATAGGAGCACTAGTGGGCTGGAATACTGAGGGGTAGGATGGTAAGAAAACTTTGGAAGATGATTCCTTTAAGAATTTTTCA
Organism: Myotis daubentonii; assembly: GCF_963259705.1. Taxonomy (NCBI): domain Eukaryota; kingdom Metazoa; phylum Chordata; class Mammalia; order Chiroptera; family Vespertilionidae; genus Myotis; species Myotis daubentonii. The sequence continues at coordinate 185,984,346 of NC_081841.1, forward strand.
TCTACAATATTTTTCTTGCTAAATTTAGGATTTTGTGTAATTGAGCTATTTCAAAAATAAATTCTATATACATATTAAGTAACAAAAATCAGTGCAACAATAAGCCAGATCCATAGAAATGTCTGCTGTTCAATAGATCCTTCAATACTGGGAATTTCACAGATGAAATTTTTTTCTCTCCTCTGCTGAAGAAATGGGTAAGAAGACCTTCTCTGAAATGTTTATTTGGAGATAGAGAAATTAAAAACTAGTATATGGTAAAACCACCTGATCGCCTTCTTGCTGCACTAGCCTGTACTCTCCTTGCTGTTCCATGCCAGTCTCAGCTCCCAGTGGTTTGCAGGTGATCTTTACATTTCTTGGCTTCTGCTGCATCACCCCAATATCCACTTTCACTTTCGCATGGCATTCTCTTCTTGTGCATGTCATCTCTAAATTTCTCCTTTTGTAAGGATGACAATCATATTGCACTAGTAGGCCCACTCTACCCTGGTGTGACTCCATTTTAACTAATTAATATCCAAGACACTAGTGCCTAATAAGGTCAGATTCTGAGGTGTAGGGTTTAGAACAGCAACATACAAACTTTAGGAGACACAATTCAAATCATGAGACAATTGCTTTAATTCATATGTCTCTCCTCTCACATCCACCACTCTCTCTCTCTCTCTCTCTCTCTCTCTCTCTCTCTCTCTCTCCTTTGCTCTCCCTCCCTTCCTTCTACTCTCTCTCAAAAAAAAAAAAATCAATGGGAAATATATCCTTGGTTGAGGATTAAAAACAAAAAAAACAATATGGGTCTGAAATTTATGCTTTTGTATAGTCAAAAAATTTAAATTAATATCCATTTATCCTTGTCTCTTGGGATTTAAGTTAATTACATATATCACCTATTTTATGCAACTACTACATGAAAACAGTAAATTATTTGTAAATCAAACTTTGGAATTTATTTCCTCTTATTCTTTAATAATTCAACCACTGCATTGTCTTATACCAGGAGGAATATATATATATATATATATATATATATATATATATATATATATATAATATTAACAATTTATTTTTTTAAAAAAATACTTTGCTTAATAGAGTCTGATAATGTTGGTTCACCTGATAAAAGTGAATGCTATATGTTTAATAAACTTTTAGAAACATTTTTTTTTTACCTAAAACTATTTGATATGCTTCCTCAGAAAATAACATATATTTGAAGATAACTAATTATTCTAGTATAATACGAAGTCCATTGATGGTTAAATTTATTTCTAACATAATTTTAGATAGCACTCTCAGAAATGTTTTCAAGCAAATCAGCAATACAGAAACTAGCAATGCTTTGAACCAAATTTTAAAAGAGGAATGATTTGTACTTGAGATTTAAAATACATATATAAGTAATGAATTTATTTTAATGAGAAAAAATTAGCAGCCAATAATTACTGCTGCAATTGGATAATTGTTCAGGCAATTGAGCAATTTCAGTTGCAATTGGACACTTTCCACTTATCTCTGAGTTGTAATTAACCAATTTTAGGTATAATTATTTGTACCTGGGCTTTTAGCCGCTAAATTTATTCTACCTCATGCTTCAAAAACATGTTGCTATGTTTACTATTTCTTATTTGGACTGCCTCTGATTTTTCTGAGTATAAGGCAATGCCATCCAAGAGATTTCCATTAATGATGGTTACTTCAGACTGGAAATGGAATATCTTAGCCCTTCAAATAGCTGCTAAAATGCACAAAAAATTGTTTTAAAAGCATTGACTAAATTGAAAAATTAACTTCTACAACAAGCCATTTTAGTCAAAACAATTTCTTGACGGAATTGACTTTTGACCAATTATTTAGCTAAATTGATAGTTTGTTTTACTTAATTTGCTTGTCAATTTAGTCAAAACTCTGAGAGTTTGAGGAAGCTACTGCCAAACTGTGCTTGTAGGAAAGTAAAATAAATTACAACTATACATTACAACATATTGGTGTATAAAATACATGTGATATCATACAACTTTTAAATATGATGCTATAGCTAAACTTGATATTTTCAATAATATTTTTTCATAGTAAACATCCTATAGATGCTTACATGATTTTCTGTCTCAAATGCCTTCATCCCCATTTCTGTGTACATATATTTTGATTATATTTAAATGCATGTGATATGTGTAAGTTTTCTAGACAGATATCCCATCTTATTTACCCAAATATCCCAAGTGTCTCATGTACTTCCTTGCACACCTTAAAAGCTAAGAATATTTCTTGACAATCACTCTACAAAAAGGGGCAAATATTGCTATCATATATCTTCACTTAAAAAATATATTTTTTATGTGTCATTTGTCTGTTTTTACCAGAACTATAACTTTTAAAAATAGAACAGATCTGCAAATAATTAATGGCAGGGCAGCAAGTGATACTAGATTCCAGATATCATGGTATTAATCAGTACTAAGAGCCTTAATTCTCACTGAGGGGTAATTTGCATATCATAAGTAGTAAGCAACCTTTCAGCGGTCTCAACCTGTGGGTTGCGACCCCTTTGGGGGTCGAATGACCTTTTCACAGGGGTCGCCTAAGACCATCGGAAAACACATATATAATTACATATTGTTTTTGTGATTAATCACTATGCTTTAATTATGTTCAGTTTGTAACAATAAAATTGGGGGTCACCACAACATGAGGACCTGTATTAAAGGGTCTTGGCATTGGTCTGAGGGAAGGCCTACCAGGCAGAGCTGGCTTCTTCCTTTGTCCTTACCCAACTCTCCAGCACTTCCCTTTGGCTGAATCCAGCTGACAAGTGAGCCTGAGAAATGAGTCCTAGGAGGGCCAAAGCCCTGCAGGATAAAATGGAGCAGAGGAAACATAAGAAATCAATCTGAGGTCTGCATTGAAAAACAAACTTCAGAGTAGCCATTATGACTCTATGTAATGTAGATTTTTCTCCTAGATTCATCAACTTTAGAAAACATATGTTCCTTCCCACTATGAAAGATGCGATCATTAGCTAATTCACTAGACTAGACCCTTCCCCCATCAACCTTCACATTTTGTTGATTTTTTAAATATTTTTTTTGTCTTTCTAGAGCTGCCTTGAATAGCTTCTATATTATGTTTATCTAAGTATCTTGATTTAACAGTTTTAGAGAGAACAATATACTTTTGGCCTTTCCACCTCTCTAAAAATATTTGATATCTTTCATTTGGTAAAGGTATTATTTTACATGTGAAAAGTACATCCTATTATTTAATAACTTTAATTTTGTGTGCTATGTTCTGTCTGTTGATGATTTATGAAATTAAAAATCAAACTCACAGCATTTATATGACTGGAAATTCACTACTACTTCTTGTAGTATCAAGTAATGTGGGTCTAGCCATATGGAAGGAAATGTAAACCCAAATTATGCGAACACCACTATTCAAACATCAGTATAAGTATCAAGGGAGCTGGGATCTTCTTTTTAATTTTAGATTATTTTTGTTTTTTCTGGATCATATGTTACTGTGGTCGGCTGAATAATGGTCCCCCAAAGATGTTTATGTTTTAATGATTGGAACCTGTGACTGTTTACCATATGGGGCAGACCCTTTTCACTTGTGATCAAGTTAAGGACCTTAAGCTTTGAAACATTATTTTGGATTACCTGGTTGGTTTCAGTGTAGCCAGGAGTTCTAGAAAAAGAGAGAAAGAGGTCAAAGGTGGCAGGAGAGGGCAAGATAGGATGGGAGTAAAGATTAGAGTGAATCTGGCTGTTAGGGAAGGCTGCTCACACACTGTGGTATGTCTATACAATGGAATACTACGCTGCCGCAAAAAAGAAGGAATTCTGATCATTTGCAACAGCATGGATGGAACTGGAGAGCATTATGCTAAGTGAAATAAGCCAGTCAGAGAAAGATAAATATCACATGATCTCACTCATTTATGGAATATAATGAACAACATAAACTGATAAACAAAAACAGATCCAGAGACAGAGAAGCATCGATCAGACCATCAAACCTCAGAGGGAAGGTAGGGGAGGGTGGGGGTAAGCGGAGGAGATCAACCAAAGGACTTATATGCAAGCATATAGGCCTAACCAATGGACACAGACAACAGGGGGTGAGGGCATGAGTGGGGGGGATAGGGAGTAATGTGGGGTTAAGGACACATATGTGATAACTTAATCAATAAAAAATTTTAAAAAAAGATTAGAGTGAAGCATCAAGGAGCCATGGAACACTGCCGCCTGCAGAAGCTGAAATAGGAAAAAAACACAGTCTGGAAACCTGACTTGCCATAACCAACCAGCCCTGCTGTTCCTTGATTTTAGACCCTTAAAATTTATTTTGAACTCCTGATCTTTAAAATGATAAGGGGAATATTTGTATTGTTTTAAGCCACTAACTTTGTGGCAATTTGCTATAGCAGCAATAGGAAGAAAATGTAGTTATTATCAATATTTACTTTATCTCATGTCTAATTATGATTTACTTTTTTCCTAGAGTACAACTTATTGAGTAGTATCTTCCAATGTTTCCTAGATGAGAAACTCCCAGAATTCTGAATTGCATGTCCCAAAATAAAACTTTTGCACCTGTGTTTGGCTTATTATTTATATGCAAAAAAATCCCTTCCCTCAACACACACACACACACACACACAAAAAAACTAAGGTCCAAACATTTTCATTTTAATTATTTGAATACAGAGTTGAGATTTATTCCCAGTAGTATCCTAGGCTAAGTATCTGGATCATTTCCTAGATTAAATAAATAATCTATTTAAACAAAACTCTGAAAAGCCAGTAAGATTTGATAGACTAGTAAGGAATACATAAACCAGATTATATGTAAGCCAAATAAGCCAGAAATAAATGAGACTAAAGCTATTTTTGTTCTGCTTCCAAAAGCAGAAAACTTTAGTTCCAGTGAAACAGTGGGGTGAACATATAGGATAAATGAGAAGGACGCTGAATGTGTTAGAACGTTGCACAGTTAGAAAGGGGAATGTGACACATACATTAATCTGGAAGTCTCATACAAGCCGAATATTAATCAAGAAAGAAAGTAAAAATAATGCATGATGTGTGTTTTATTTATATAATGATTAAAATAAATCTAAAAAATAGTCACACATATAATAACAATTTTGACTAAAGCAAGGGAATGAATATTAAAAAGTCAGGAAAATTAGCCTCAGTAGAGAGCGAAGAGATTGTGTGGCTAGGGCTTAGCATGTGAGATAGATGGGATTTCTCAAGTGCTGATAAAGCTCTATTTCTAATTTAAATGACTACATGAATGTTATTTATTAATCAGTCCTTAAACTTCACTCATGTTAATCACCCCTCAACATGTCAGATATACTATACATACCAAATAAGCAAGCACACATTCTCTCTCTCTCTCTCTCTCTCTCTCTCTCTCTCTCTCTCTCTCTCTCGTTATTCTAATGTGATGTTTCAAAAAGTCTAAATGAAATTTTAATAGTGTCTCTTTTAATAACCTCTTTTCTCAGACACACTCAGTGTGAATGGACTCCCATAGGTCAATTTGGAAAACATAATTTCTGTTTTCCAGCATCCCTTATAGCTAGCTATCTGTGGCCAGTGAATAGTCCTTGCCAAGGATGCTCTAACCCTGTTCATTTCACCTTAGCATTATTTAAAGTCTATCCCGTATGTTCTCTAATAATATTGGTAAAGCCAGCTTTAATTATCACTTTGTCTCCCCCATTTACTTATTTGTTCATACCTACATCTGCAAAAATATAGACTCATTTATCTTACTAGTATTTTATTCTGTTAGTGTTATGACATAAATTATGTATTATCACAGTTCAGGTATTCAAGTTTTAACCCCCAGTATTTCAGAATGTGAATTTTCAGAGATGAAGTATGTAAAGAAATCAATTAAGTAAAATGATTCCTATGAGTAGACCCTAATCCAATATGCCTGGTGTCCTGGTGAGAAGTGGAGGTTAGGACACAGACACAAATGAAGGGAAGATCATGTGAAGACTCCATCCAGAGAGAGAAAGGCCTCAGAAGAAACCAACCCTTAACCTTGGACTTCTGGCCTCCAAAACTGTGAGGAAATACATTTCTATTGCTTAAGCCACTTAGTCTGTGGCACTGTTTTATGTCAGCCCAAGTAAATTAATATAGTTATAATCAGAAATCATTGTGACAGTTTTGGGGTGTTTTTATTTTTTCTTATGGTGGTTGATGATGACTCTTTTTTGAAATGCAAAGATTGGGGAAGGACATCAGCGAGGGCAATTAGGGAGGTAATAAGGCTGCATGACAGTTGTCACAAGATTAGAGTTTTTTAAAAGTGGGGAAAATTATTCTGAGAGTACTATGTATGAAGAAACACACCTTTATAGCTGGCTTGAAATACTGGAAATATAGATAGAGTAATCACACCTTTTAATGTAGAAACCAAATGTGATTATGTCAAGACAGTGAATACAAACCAGGACTAATCTAGGGAAATTGGGATCGATAATCACCCTAGATATCAGAGGACTAGAAATAATTTTCATCTGAGTAGATTTAATGAAAATACAATCATCCAGGTTCTGTCCTGTGATCTAAGGATACAGAAATTTTCAGGAAGTAGAGGATACAAGTGAGTTAGCTACTTACAAACATGATGTTGCAGAAAGCATGGTAAAGAATAAAAAAAAAAAACTTACTGTTATGACACAAAAATAAGACAGAGAACAGACAAAATCTAAATAAATAGGTTTCAATAACATTATGGAATTTTGTACATTGTTTCCAAATAAGTGAATAGCAAACAACATGTTTCCTTCATTGTCATCATATCTCTTCCCAATTTTTCAGCATTTGATAACATGTTTAATTTTCAAGGCTAACTGGTGGTTTAGCTAAGGTGTGCATTCAATTTATTTCTCTCCCCAGAGATAATATATATACTAGAGGCCTGGTGCACAAAATTAGTGCAGGGCGGGGGGGGTCCCCTAAGCCAGGCCTGCACCCTTTCATGATCCAGGACCCCTTGAGGGATGTCCAACTGCCGGTTTAGGCCCAATCCCGCAGGAATCTGGCCTAAACTGGCAGTCAGACATCCCTCTTGCAATCCTGGACCGCCGGCTCCTAACTGCTCGCTTGCCTGAATTCCTGATCACCCCTAACCACTCTGCCTTCCTGCCTGATCGTCCCTACCCACTTGCCTGCCTGCCTGATCTCCCCTAACTGCCTCTACCTGCCTGTCAGATCACCCCTAACCACTCACCTGCCTGCTTGGTCAACCCTTACCACTCACCTGCCTGTGAGATTGCCCCTAACCCCTCTGCCTGCCTGTATGATTGCTCCTAACTGCTCGTCTGACTGCCTGATCACTCCTAACCACTCGCTTGCCTGCCTGATCATTCCTAACTGCTTGCCTGCCTGCCTGATTGCCCCTAACCACCTCTGCATAGGTCCTCACCAGCGTGGCTTTATTAGTATAGATTATATATATATATATATATATATATATATATATATATATATATACACACACACACACACACACACACACACACACACACACACACACTAGGGGCCCGGTGCATGAAGATTTGTGCACGGTGGGGGGGGGGGGGAGGGTACCTCAGCCCAACCTGCACCCTCTCCAATCTGGGAGCCCTCAGGGGAGCCCTCTCTAATCTGGGAGTTTCTGTTTGTCTTTGCAATCATATGAATGAATTGTCTGAGACCCCCAACCCAGTTTGGTTTGTTGCTCACAGAATAATAGAGGCATTTTTTTTTCTTTGCTTCATTGGTGGAGATTTTCTGGAAGTTTTAGGATATCTTGGAGAGCCATGTCCCCCCAAGGGAGTGACTGAGGGAGCGACCAATGTAGCCACTTCCCCCCAAGCTGCCGGCTCTCCTGCTTATGCTCTCCACTGGGCACTTGTGTATGCAAATTAACCCACCACCTTTGTCGGGTTAATTTGCATATTCACCCTGATTGGCTGGTGAGTGCAGTGAAGGGATGGTCAATTTACATGTTTCTCTTTTAATATATATATATATATATATATATATATATATATATATATATACACACACATATATACATATATACATATATATATACATACACGCACACACACACACACACACTTAGTGGCCAGATTATAATGACCATCCCATCAGTACTTCGGTGGGCCATCTTTTGCCTTCAATACTGCGGTGATTCTTCTTGGCATTGACTCCACGAGATGTTGAAAGATGATGCAAGGAATCTGACACCATGCCTGATGAAGAGCACTGTCCAGTTCCTTGAGATTTGATGGTTGTGGAACCAGCTGCCTGATGGCTCTTTGGACTTCCTCCCACAAATGCTCAATTGGATTGTGATCTTGTGATTGTGAGGGCCACCTAAGCAAGGTAAAGTCTCCCACATGTTCTTGAAACCCCTCCTGCACAATACAAGCACCATGGCATGGCGCATTGTCTTGTTGAAAGAAGCCATCTCCATTGGGATACGCCATTAACATGATAGGATGAATTTGATCAGCAACGGTACTTAGGTATGTTGTGCTATTCAGACGTTGTTCCACACGAATTAAAGAGCCCAAATCATGCCAGGAAAACATGCCCCAAACCGTAACACTGCCCCCACCAGCTTGAAGGGTTGTATTCATGCATATGGGGTGCATGCTTTCACGCTGTGTCTGCCAAATTCTCACTTTGCCATCTGCATGATGTAACTGGAAATGTGATTCATTGGACCACATGACTTTTCAAATGCTTGACTGTCCAATCCTTGTGTTCCTGTGAGAATTGGAGATCCTTTATCTTGGTAACTGCAGACAGCAAAGGCGTTCGAACAGGCTTTCAGCTTCCATATCCCATATGATCCAGTGTAAGGCTAATTTGCCTACAAACATCAGGTGGTCATAATAATCTGGCCACTCAGTGTATATATACATTATATCTGACTCTAATTCAAATAAAAGGGTTCTTTTCTTTTCATTTATTTTTCCATATAGAAATGGAATATGTTTAAATTACAAAGTACCTAGTAGAAAGTAAATATAAGTTGCTAGAGCCAGCAATTGGAATGAAAGAAAATACAAAATAATTCAAATATCAATATTTTTGAAGTTTGTGTAAGGAACTGATGATTAGAAAAAGAAAAAAGGAAAGGTAGATTTTCAGAGATCCTATCTCCTGTTTTCTGTCATTATACCTTCCCTATCTCTAGAAGTCACTTGAGTATTAAAACAATATTGAAAAAAGATGACAATATTTTATTCACTTCTGAAAGATTAGACAAAATTTAATATTCTTTTACAGACATCAGATAATTTCCTTTTAGCAATATTTCAGAGGAAATAATATATATTGGCAGCAAAAAATGATCTTTTTTTTGTTCTAAAGAAAATGCATATATCAATTTTAAGAAATATCCATATGGAATATGTTTCAAAAGGAACAATAAAGACTTGAATGTTTTATCCATCATGTGATTTTAATAAATAAGGTAGTAAGGCAATAATGTGGTTTGCCAATGAATCCAGAGGGTCCGTTGTAAGTTATGAAAGATTATGAATTCATAATGGATTCTTAATATCTAATGACAATCTAAACATGGTCCTGATACCAGGTAGCACCAAGGGAGGTCTCATTCACATACCAAAGTCCAGGTTCTCATCATGGAACAAGGAAGAGTTTGAGAGTGTGATAGAAAGATTTAGCAAGCACAATAAATTTATTTAAAAGATTATACAAACTCAATGAGTGAAAGTGGGACACCTCAGAGAATGAGATGCCCGGATGGAATCTGGGAGGAAGGTTTGTATTAAACTGAGGCAAGGTGGGGGACAGGATGGTCTTTGGCCTCTGACACTGGTAAGGTGACTTTTAGTGCTGCTGGTCCTTATACCTTACTCTTGCAGGAGTTGGGGAAGGGTTCCAAAACTGCAATGCAAATTTATTATAAAGATACTAGAAGCCTGTTGCATGAAGATTTGCACAATAGGCCTTCCTTCCTCTGGCTGCTGGCACCCGTTTTCCTCCAGCACCCGGGACCCAGGCCTTTGAGGCTTGGCTTTTCCACTGCAGCTGCAGTGAGGCTTGGCTCTAACCAAATATAGCATTCCATTTAATGCACTTCCCTTTTCGGATTCTCAGTCCAAGACTTACTCTAGATATTACTTATGTATACATATAAAAGCCCAGTGACCATTATGGCTGGTCGCTATGATGTGCACTGACCACCAGGGGGCAGACGCTCAATGCAGGAGCTGCCCCCTGGTGGTCAGTGGGCTATCACAGCGGGAGTACCACTCAGCCAGAAGCTGGGCTCACAGCTGGCAAGCGCAGCAGCGGTGGCAGGAGCCTCTCCAGTCTCCATAGCAGCACTAAGGAGCCTCAAGCCAAGCAGTAAGGAGTGAGCAAACAGGCAGTAAGGAGCAGCAAGCCAAGCAATGTAAGGACCAAGCAGGCGGGCAGAAAGAAAGGCAAGCCAAGCGATAAGGAGTGAGCAGGCGGGTGGTTAGAAGCAAGCAGGCAGACAGTAAGGAGAGAACAGGTGGGCGGTTAGGAGCGAGGGGTCCCAGATTGTAAGAGGGTGTAGGCCTGGCTGAGGGACCCACCCCCCTGTGCAAGAATTTCATGCATTGCGCCTCTAGTCCTATATAATAAAAGCCTAATATGCTAAGTGTCTGGTCATCAAGTTGGCCATTCAACCAATCAAAACATAATATGCTAATGATGTTAAGGCCACTCATCTGCTCGCTATGACATGCACTGACCACCAGGAGGCAGACGCTCTGACCAATAAGTTAGCTTGCTGCTGGGGTCCGGCTGATCGGGACTGAACAAGACGGGCTGGACATACCTTGAAGCCCTCCTTAGGTCCCTCCCTGGCTGTCCAACCTCCCGTGTCCCTCCCCAGCCCCGTGCCCTCTCACAATCCAGGCTGAGGAACGCCCCTGCCCCCCAGTGTGTGAATTTCATGCACTGGGCCTCTGTCTATATATATAAAAGCCTAATATGCAAATTGTCCCAGCAGGTGGTCAACCAGGAGTTTGACGACTCACTATGACATGTGCTGACCACCATGGTCCGCGCGCAGAACATGACGGGTATCAGCAGCAGGCAGCAGAGCACAGAACATGGAAGGCGGCAGCCACAGCAGGATGGTGGAGCAGGTGAGCGGGGGCACCAGACCAAGATGGGGCACCAGTCACTGTCACTGGGGCAAGCCTCTGGCAGTTACTGAAAATTCTTTGCACCTGTGCACTGTAGTCCTGCCCCTCAGGAGCAGGGGGAGGTGGAGAAGCCCTGAGGGGCAATCAGGACCAGCAGCTGCCGCAGCAGGTGTGAGCAGTGGCTGCCAGCCTTGATCACCCCTTAGGAGCAGGGGGATGGGGAGAAGCCCTGAGGGGTGATAGGGCTGGCAGCCGCCACTCACACCCGCTGATGGCACCAAGCAATCAGGGCCAGCGCCATCAGCATGTGGGAGCATCAGGAGCAGGGCTGCAGGCAGACAGGGGACCAGGGGCTGTGGCAGGAGGGGCTGGGCAGGAGTGCGGAGGATAGGCTGAGACCTGCCCCTGTGTCCACCGAAGCCTCATGGCCCACAGTTCCTTTCAAGGTGCACAAATTCATGCACCAGGCTCTTAATCTTACCTAATAGACAAACATGTAAACTGACCGTACCTTTACTATGCTAACCAGCCAATCAGGAGATGGCGGTTAATTTGCATACGTAGGCTCCAAGCAGCGGAACGAAGACTGAAGGCGAGCCGGAGCAGCAAAGACAGAAGACTGAAGGTGGCTCCAGCCAGAGCAGCGAGGACAGAAGGTGGCTCCAGCCGGAGCAAAGGCCTGGGTCCCGGAGGCTAGAGGAAAACCGGTGCCGACAGCCAGGAGAAGGGAAGGCCTATTGCACAAATCTCTTCGTGCAACAGGCCTCTAGTCTATATATATAAAAGCCCAGAAACTAAAATGGCAGAATGACCAGAATGACCGGAATGACCAGAATGATCAGTAGCTATGATGTGCCCTACAGCAGCCAACTAGGCTGATCTGGGCCCCAATCAGCCCCCACCCCCCTCTGGCCCCACTCCTGACCAGTCCCCAACACTCCGATCTTTGGCTGGGCTGGCCTGCGAACTGCCCGCAGCCCCTCCTCCCCTCTGGCCCGGCCCAATGGGCCCCCATCAGGGTAGGTCTGTCAGACCCTACCCATGCACGAATTTATGCACCAGGCCCCTAATTTTTACATATTAGACTTGTTATACTCGAGTCTCTCAGTGAAAGTATTACAGAAGTCTCCTTTTTTGTTGTTTCACTTATTTTTAAGTGCAAAAGCATCTTTTGTTGTTGTTTTCTTTTCTTAAGCGCTATGTTATTAAAACAAATTCTGACTGAAAAATTTCTTATGTTTGTCCACATAAAACTTTTAGAGAATCAGTAAAGGTAGGAAATGACTAAAAATCAAAGACTACTCAACATGAACTGGAATAAAATAAACAAATCATTGGGTTTTGAATGAACTGTTTTACTAGTCTAAGGAAAGATGGCTTAGGAAAAAGGTGGTTTGCTGATAAATATTATTACTTCTTTTGAAAAAGCAGTATCCTGTATAACAAAAGGGAATGTGCTAATTGGTCCTAACAGTGTCCAAGTCACAGCCAGTAAAAGGTGCTTGTGCACAGGAGCTCAGGGGCGGGGACGGGGGCGAGGACTTGTGCCACCAGGACATGAGGCTGCTTCCAGGGGCGGCCCCCCAGTGGAAGTGTGTGCAGGCCCGCAGGGCTGCCCGACTGGGAGGGTGGCGTTAGGATGGGCCACAGTGGACCCCTGGTGGAAGCGTGTGCAGTCCTGTGGCGCTGCCAGGCCTGGAGGGGGGTGTCAGGATGGGCCACAGTGCCCCACCCCCTCAATGGAAGTGCATGCCTATGATGCTGCCCGGCCCAGAAGGAGGCATCAGGGTGGGGGTGGGGCCTCAGCGGAGAGCTCTCAGCACTCCTGCGCTGGGGTCTGAAGGCACGGAGAGGAAGGGAGAGCACATAGGCAGTTAGGGGGTTTAGGCCAGGAGAGGAGTGCAGATAGGCAGTTAGGGGGATCAGACCAGGAGGGGAGAGCAGTTAGGGGTATCAGCCCAGCAGGGGAGAGCAGTTAGGCAGTTAGGGGGATCAGGCCAGGAAGGGAGAGCAGTTAGGGCCATCAGGCCAGCAGGGGAGCAGTTAGGGGCATCAGGCAGGCAGGCAGGTGAGTGCTTAGGAGCCAGTGGTTCTGGATTGCAAGAGGGATCCCAGATTGGAGAGGGTACAGGCCAGGCTTAGGGACCCCCCCCACCCTGTGCATGAATTTTGTGCACTGACCCACTAGTATTTATATATAACCAACATACAGAAAAGTATTTCCAAAATGATTTCTTATATAATATGCATATATATATTTTTTATAATCCTATGTAGACAAGGAAAACTTTCATTAGCAGATTTTTTCAAAATGATAAAAGGCTGTCTGCCACCACATTTTATACTATGAGTTATTTTCCTAAAATATAAACTTATATATTGTTAAATCAATTATTATGACACAATTTTCTACCATATTTTCATGAACTCTAAATCTTATAAGATAAACACTTGACATTTAATGAAGATGTGTTTTTCTGTTCATATAAGTATATAATAATAATAATAATAATATTATAATAATAATATATGTATATATATATATATATATATATATATATATATATATATATATATATATATATATATTGAGACACATGACTTACTGACAGGGATAAGGTCACTTGTCAAAAAAATTGTATTTGCTGTCTTGAAATTGACATGTAACCAATGAAAAAGTAAAACCATTTAAAACTTTAGATGTGTAATGGAGTTATTGACCTTTTGCTTCTACTGTTTTATATATATACAATTGTCAAGTTACAAACTATTTTTGCAAACTATGTGTACTGTTTGAAAAGGCAATCATTTCTTTATAATGGCTACATGTTTTTTTATTCTTACTATAAATGCACATTAAGCTTTAGTTCTAATATTTGAGATATTGAGTAAATTTCAGTAAAGTAACTTTAGAAAAGATGTCTAAAAAAATAAATGTACCTTCAGTCATGGGCAAAATATAGATGAAAAATCTTTATTTCTTTTGAAATCATTCAAAGCAAAATATCCATATTAGAGTAAAATTTGAGTAATAAAAGTATAGGTTAAAAGGTTGACTTATAACAGTATGTACAGAATAATATTTTAAATAGTAAATTTAAATGCATTGTTATAATTATTTTATATATTTACATATATAGGCATAATTATATATAGGATATAAAAAATGGAAATAAACAAAGCTTACGATTATTATCTCTGAGTTGTGATAGCAATTTTTTCACATTTGTTTTAATATGCACCCTAAGTTTTCTATGGTAAGCAAATTTTATATTTAAAATCCTATATAATAAAAGGCTAACATGCAAATCAACCGAATGTCAGAACAACTGGTCTCTATGATGCTCACTAACCACCAGGGGGCAGACGTTCAATGCAGGAGCTGCTCCCTGGTTGTCAGTGTGCTCCCGCATGGGGAGCGCCACTCAGCCAGAAGCCAGGCTCATGACTGGCGAGCACAGCGGTGGTGGCAGGAGCCTCTCCCACCTCCGTGGCAGTGCTAAGGACCCCTCGGGGGATGTCTGGAGGGTTAGGGCCTAAGCCAGCAGGCAGACATCCCCTGAGGAGTCCCAGACTGTGAGAGGGCACAGGCCAGACTGAGGGACCCCTCCCCCAAGTGCATGAATGTTGTGCACCAGGCCTCTAGTTATAAAATAATATGCCAAGTAAATTTTATATTGGCCTTTATTAAGACAATAAAGTGTTGGGATTCACTTTTAATAAATTTTCAAGACATACTTTAAATTGTGTAATCACCTACATCTCCTTGAGTTATGTACTGGGCAAGGTTGAAATAACTGAGATATTGGTTAGAAATTCCCAATTGGTATCATAATTTAGTTGTATTTTGGGTGGCTTTAGATGCTTCTTAAATTTATAGAGATTGAGATTAAAGACAAAAAGACCTCCTTCCAAATTTTCAATGCTTCTTCATTTATTTAGTATATTTTAGAGCAATTATTTCATGAATATACATCATGTGGGTTTAATATGGACATTTTCTTAAATATGTAAAAATACAAAGAAAAGTCAGCCATGATCTCAGTCTTTATAGGTAACTACTGGAAATAATTCCTTGAATTTTCTTTCTTAATATGAATATATTCTTTAAAAATAAAGCAGAATTATAAGAGCAGTGAATCTTTTCTGTTGTATTTTCAGACATGCCTCCAGCACCTAGAACCACAACTGACACATAATAGGTGGCCAGAATAATTTGTTCAAAGTATGTTTTGCTTGTTCCTCATTTTCCTCAAATTATGTTCTAAAAGATTTCCCCAACATTCTTCACAAACAGTACTTTTGAGGAAACATACTTCACTCCTCCATTCTTTCAATTCTACTTGCCAAAGGAAACCAGGATCAATAGTTTGGTGTATTTCTCAATCACTGTGCTCTCAGATGCAAATACCAGATGCCTAAAGTAAGATGTCCAAAGCAAGCTAAAGTCAATGTATTTGTTTATGCAAGGGCCATCACTGGGCTTAGGGCATGGTTTTATCAGGGCTCTTGCTCTCCTGTGTGATTCCCTTGTGTCCACACTTCATTATGTATTGCCCTCAGGCTGACGCCCCACCCCTTGATAATAGGGAAAAACACAGAACAATGAACAGGGCCTCACCTGTGACAGCTTCCAGAGTGAGAAACTGCTCCTCCAGCCATCAGACTGATTGCA
The DNA here is from genome assembly GCF_963259705.1 of Myotis daubentonii. Lineage (NCBI taxonomy): Eukaryota > Metazoa > Chordata > Mammalia > Chiroptera > Vespertilionidae > Myotis > Myotis daubentonii. The sequence continues at coordinate 186,000,197 of NC_081841.1, forward strand.
ATCTCCATTTTGAGAAGCCCTGCCTTCACAGAGCTTAATTCTCAGAATGTAGAAGTTGCCTCCACTGGACAGGAGTTTACTCTGTGTTCAGGGAATTCTTTGCCCAGAAAGATAACTGTAAACCAATCAAAGATGTCTTTGTTTGGGACAGATTCCTCAAACTGTCCCTTTAAGACATTTTTTTTTTTATTATTTGGGCAAAAGAGCCTCTTTCTCAGGACAATAAATCACTTAACTTAGAAAAAGACACACTTATCAACACTGTTTATTATGCAGTCTTGTTTCAAGGTAGTCGCCTTACTCTGTGCACCAATCTATTATATCGTACTATATTAAATCATACATCTTGCCTCATCCTACTTAGATCCCATTATTGAAAGGCCTGATTTAAACTACTCAACTCAGGGCTTGAACTCTATTCTGAATTTCCTATTCTGAGACTCTAAGATTCCATGAACATGGTACTCTCTTTGGTATTATAGGAATAACATCAATCAGCTTTCTTGATCAATAGATAATAAGGTGGTGATCTTTTTGAAAATCAGCAACTGGCAATTTTGATTAGACCCCGGTCAAAATTTCATTGCACAGATTGGTCTACCTTTCTGTCCAGACCTAAATTTATCACCCTGGCAAGGAGCATGATATTACTCTCAACAACCACAGCTGTTTTGTTTATTGTAAACCCTCATTACATCAGTTATTCTCCCAATATAATAGTGAAATTGCGGTGAAGGTTGAAAAGAAAGGATGTGTGTAGTAAAACAAAGGTAGCAAAACATTTTTAGAAATAATGAAAAACAAGAACATCAAACTTAATCCTACCAGACCTGAGGCCCTGAACCTAACTGTCCCCTATACCTGAGCTCCTGAGCATTAAAGAGAAAACACCAACATGATATAGAAAAATGTTAGTTACATGCAAACAAGTGGTTAGAATAAGATGGAACTTGGAGACATTGTAGAAAATAGGTCTACCTTTCATCTACCTTTCATCTAGCGCCAATATTCCACCTTTGTGTGGAAATTACCGAAAAATTGGTACAGCGGTCTGGTAGGGTTAAATTCATTGTTGAAATGATTTTGAATCATTTTCGTATAAAAAAGTGTTTATTGATTTCAGAGAAAGGAAGGGAGAGGGGAAAAAAGATAGAAATATCAGAGTTCAAATCAAATACTATGTTGGTTGATTGATTTATACACAGTCATCAAAATATTTTGAAAAAATTCTAATAGTCTTTTCTTCAAACCAGGAACTCAGATATTTGCCAGAAAATAAATTGCACTCTATCCTTGAAAGCATTGAATGCATTTGACATAGAAAATGCATTAGGTTTGAGTAGAGTCCAAACTTAACAGAGTGTTTTCACTCATCCTTGCTATTTAAGCTGGCGAACATATGACCTAGTATATAATCCATGGTTTTAGAATAACTGTAAAATGTGCTATAAAGCAAACCTTAATGTTTGTATATGTAAATTTTAAAACATTTTAAATTTATTTGGAAGCATGTGGCATTTTTTTCTAAATACTACTTCATATTTCATTGCTATAATCATATAGCCTTTGTTTTACAGTATAAGAGTAAAAAAAAAAAACCTTAAAATGGTACAGCTTCTCTTTATCTTCTTTGACCTAGTCTTTTCTTGTACATATGTTTAGAACATGACTATTTCTTTCTGTATTCATAATATATTGATTACATTCTTTTGTTTCCTTTTCCTTCAACGTGAGCGGGGGAAAAATGTATAGTTGCGGAAATTGTTAGAATAACATTTAGTTTAAAAGTAGACATTTATATAAAATAATAGAGGCCCAGTGCATGAAATTCATACACACTGGTAGGGCCCCTAGTGGCTGCTGGCTGCCAGCTGGGGCCTCCCTCCCTTCCCTCGGCCAGTCCCGCCCCCTGATCAAACTCCTGGATGAACTCCCCATTTGCATACTACACTTTTATTACATAGGATACCATCATCTGGGGATAGTGTTGTAACTCTTGGAAAAGACATAATCATGCCCTCAATGAACTCATGTGATTTTTAGGAATTTTATTTTAATCCCAGAATGTTCCAATGTGAGATAAGTAATAAAGAAATATACATGGTAATGTTTTGGAAAACATAAAAATATGCTTAATTGATTAAAAAAATAAATTATATATATGTAAACAGAAACAAATCTTATACCCTCTCCCACAGAATTCCTGTAATATTATAGTTGGATAAAGAGAAAGTTGAATAAAGAAAGTGAGGAGTTTGCTTGAATTACCAAATTAGTTCATGAGAAGAAGGTGTAGTGGCAAAAAATTCAAATTTAATTATTCCGGACTTTTCCATTAATTTCAACCTCATATAAACCTGTTATGTTAAATTCTTTATTAATCTTTGCCTTTAGGCTTCAAAATTGTCTTCTGCATACATTTAGTTTGTGTGGATGTCATTTATATAATTTGGCCTTGGGATCCTATGAAGAGATTTCACACCTGATTCCTACATGAGGTTCATTCATGTTTTGCCTAGAAGGAACATTTAGAAAGAAAGAATCACAAAACTTCAAAGAATTTATATCTGACACACTAGGCTGGAACACCTTGCTTATATATGGAGGCAAGGAGGACATACATTTAAAAGAAAAGAATTCATTATCCTATCTAATAAAAGAAAAAAGGATAATTAACTGTACCTCTGCTACGCTTCCCATTGGCTAATCAGGTCGATATGCAAATTAACCATCAACAAAGATGGCAGTTAATTTGCATACACAGCTCCAAGCAGTGGAGCAAAGCCAAACAGCCCTGAAGCTGCCCAGCAGTGAGGCCTCATGCCCGGGATCATTGGAGCCACAAGGCCTCCCAGCACCGGGATCAGCAGAGCCGAGAGGCCTCACAGCACCAGTATCAGCGCAGCCGCAAGGCTTCCCAGCACTGGGATCAGCACAGCCACGAGGCCTCCCTGCCCCTGGAGCAGCATGACAGGGGGCAGCACCGCAACCCCCCGCATCTGCCTGCTCTGTTCCTGACAAGGGGCAGCGCCCCAACCCCCAGATCGGCCCTGCTCTGTGAGTTATAGGAGGCAGTGCCACAACGCCCCCCCCCCCCATCAGCCCTGCTCTGAGCATGACAGGGGGCGGCGCCAAAACCTCCCCATTGGCCCTACCCTGAGTGTGACTGGGGGTGGCAAGGCAACCTCCTGATCTGCCCTGCTCTGTGCATGACAGGGGGCGGTGCCCCAACTCCCCAATCGGCCCTGCTCTGAGCCCGACCAGGAGCTGTGGGGCAGGCACCTAGGGATTTGGCCTGCCCTCTGTCACCCGGAAGTGAGCTTAAGCCAGCAGGTCGTTATCCCCGAGGGGTCCCAGACTGTGAGAGGGCACAAGTGGTGCTGAGGGACACCCCCCTGACAGTGTACAAATTTTTGTGCACCGGGCCTCTAGTCTTATTATAATAAACTAGGGGCCCGGTGCACGAAATTCGTGCACTGGGTGTGTGGGGCGGGGGGAGTGTCCCTCAGCCCAGCCTGCCCCCTCTCACATACTGGGAGCCCTCAGGCGTTGACCCCAGCCCAGGCCTGACGCCTCTGACAGAGGCGTCAGGCCTGGGCTGGGGGCAGAACCAGTGATGGGGGAAATGAGGGTCCCCTGCTGGGCGGGAGAGCAGGTTGGGGGCGAGTCGCCCTGCCGGCCCTCATGATCGGGTCCTGGGCTACCACCGGCACTCACGCCCCCAACCCGCTCTCCCAGGTTGAGGGCGTGAGTGCAAGCAGACGCCGCAGCCGCCCCGCCGGCTCGCGTCCTGGTTTGCCAGCGGGATTGGGTCCTGGGCGACCGCTGCAGCCGCCCCGCAGGCTCGCATGATCGGGTCCCGGGCGACCACCGGCACTCACGCCCTCAACCCTCGCGGGTTGAGGGCGTGAGTGCAGGCGGATGCCACAGCCACCCCGCCGGCTCACGTCCAGGTTTGCAGGCCGGATTGGGTCCCGGGCGACTGCTGGCACTCACGCCCCCTACCCGCTCTCGCGGGTTGGCGGCGTGAGTATGAGTGGACGCCGCAGCCGCCTCGCCGGCCCGTGTCCAGGTCTACCGGCAGGATCAGGTCTCGGGCGACTGCTGGCACTCACACCCCCAACCCGCTCTCTGATGGTGCTGTACCATCCTGCCTGCAATATGCAAATTAGCCGCCATCTTTTTTGGCGGTTAACTGCCATCTTAGTTGGCAGTTAATTTGCATATCTCACTGATTAGCCAATGAAAAAGGTATTGGTTGTACCCCAATTACCATTTTTCTCTTTTAATAGTATAGGATCACCAGCTGTTAAGGCCTCTTTCTCACTCATCAGGAGCAAAAATATCCATAAAGAGCAACATGAAGCAATTATCAGCAAAAAAAAATTACCATGACTCCTATTATCTACGGTAAAATATCATGATTTTCAAATATATTTTTTTGGTAGTTGTCAACAAAATTATATTTTAAAAATACAACTACAGTGATAATACCTGCTTATATTTGAAGTTCTATGCATCATCAAATAAACATTATGTGCACATTACAGATGCACACTGAGAATGTTAACTATATTTTATAGCAAATCATGACAAAAAAAATTGTTAATCCTTACTGAGAATATTTTTTCCTTTGGTTTTTAGAGAGAGTAGAAGAGAAAGGGAAAGACAGAGAGAAACATTGATGTGAGAAAAACACACCAATTGGTTGCCTCCTGCATGAGCCCTTACCAGGGCTAAGACCAGGGAAGAACCTGCAACCAAGGTACTTGCCTTGACTAGACTCAAACCTGAGACCCTTTGGTCTACAAGCCGATTCTCTATCCACTGAGCCAAACCAGATGGGGCCAAAAATTTCCTAAGACTATGTGCTCAAAATCTTCCTAGAATAGAATTATCACTAATAAAAATTTGTGGACTTTCCTGAAAGTAACATACACCAACTCTAAAAGTCAAAGTTAAAGAAAAAGATCACAAATAGCACATAATATTACTGTTTTCTAAAATAAGGATAATTTGTGCATAATATAAGTTAAGCATCTGCTTGATTATAAAAAAGTATAATGTATTGTCATATCCTATATAATAAATGGCTAATATGCAAATTGACTGAACTGTGGAAGACTTGTCACTATGATGCACATTGACCACCGGGGGCAGACGCTCAATGCAGGAGCTGCACCTTGGTGGTCAGTGCGCTCCCATAGGGGGAGCACCGCTCAGCCAGAAGCAAGGATCATGGCTGGCAAGCACAGCAGTGGTGGAGGGAGACCCTCTTGCCTCCATGGCAGCACTAAGGATGTCCAACTTATGGCTCCCAGACTGTGAGAGGGTGCAGGCTGGGCTGAGGGACCCCCCCCCCCGCCAGTGCACGAATTTTGTGCACTGGGCCTCTAGTGTGTGTGTGTGTGTGTGTGTGCGTGTGTATATGTATATATATATAGATAGATAGATAGATAGATAGATAGATAGATAGGGGGAGAGAGAGAGTAGGAAAAACATGTGTCAATGTGTATAGACATATATGGATGAACATGAAAATAAATGTGCACACAAACTTACTTAGGAAGTATATATTTTGTTCATACAACCATTCCACAAAATATGATTATTACATGGTTTGAGTTGTTTTACTAAATAAATGCTAGAACTAATAAATTATCCACATTATAAAAATTTAAATTAAAATTCAACTTGACAATTATATAATACTTTGCTTTGCCATAATTTTGTATTATATTAATTAGTATAAAAAATTCTCTTCTTCAACTTCAAAAATTATATTAAAATTGACTGAGATATATGACTTTTTTAATATGAATCATATACAGGAGTGAACAAAAGTAGGTTTACAGTTGCTCATATGGAAAATAATACGATAATTAATAAATTATAATACAAGAATAAACTTTGTGTTTCGTATACTCAAACTGTCAACCTACTTCTGCCAACCACTCTGTGATTGGACATTTGTGAACTAGATGATGATAATAATAATAATAATGAACATGCTTATATATTAAACAAAAATTCCTTAGTCCTCATCATGTACCAGACAAGGTTCTAGCAGTTGAAGTTCTGATGATGAAGTCCAGACACAAGCTTCAAACAAGGGTCATGTGGCCCTGACTTGATTATACATATATTTTCGAAAGAAACAAATAGACCATGTGATGCTGGAGACTCTGCTCTCTTGATCATTGTCCCTAATTATCCTAGAAGAGAGTCTAGGAATGGAAGAGCAATATAGCTGAAGTAAAATTTTTCATAGGGAGAAAATAAAAGGAACTACAAGCAAACATAAATGTACTACTGTTACCAGAGATCCACCCAAGTCCAGGAGAGCTCTCCCCTTCTCAGCTCTTGTCATGGTCATGAGAAAGAATTCAGAGGAGTGACAGAAAGCAGTGTTGAAACAAAGTTAAGCAAATTTATTAAGACTACACTAGGCTCAGCTGGTGTGGCTCAGTAGTTGAGCATCGACCTATAAATAAGGAGGTTACAGTTCGATTACCAGTCAGGGCACATTCCCAGGATTGGGGGCTCAATCCCCAGTGTGGGTCATACAATTGGCAGCCAATCAATTATTTTCTCTCATCACTGATGTTTCTATATTTCCCTCTCCCTTCCTCTCTGAAATCAATAAAAACTCAAAAAAAGAAAAAGAAAGAAAGGAAGAAAGAGAGAGAGAGAGAGAGAGAGAGAGAGAGAGAGAGAGAGAGAGAGAGAGAGGAAGGGAGGGAGGAAGGAAGAAAGACACTTGGCATTAAGCACAAACAGGCAACTCAGTTTTTCTGAGTGTCCCACCTGGTGGGGGTTTAAGGATTTTAGACTTTTTCCTTCTATAGGTATCAAGGTTCCCCTTCCAGATAGATTAGATTTCAAGGTTCCCCTTTTATACTGTTGTGACTCTTTTTTCTAGAATTTATGAGATCATCTGGTGGGGTGTTTTTTTTCCTCTGTCTCCTCATCCTGGCAATCAGCTATCCATCTTGCCTAACATCCCTCCCCCTCCCACCCCCAATCTTAAATGATATCATATAAACGCTTTTGGTTTTTTGCTAATTGCCTCCAGACTTCATCTCTCCTTGGGTTTAGCTGTCACAAATGACATTAATTGATTTTATTTTCCCAGGCCAGGGAGTAAGAAAAAGAGAGAATCAGAAATGTCTGCCCTTCTCTTCAGGGTTTGGTGTCATCTCATAAGTTTGTGGTCAGGTCCACCTAAGACCATCCTCTATCTTCCACTGGTGAAGGTAGCTTCTGGATTCCAGAAACATCACCTTCTCCTTTCATTTAATAGCATCTCAGAGTAGCCAATAAACTTGGATTGCCTTACATGCCTCCTTACGTGCCCCAAGACTGCTCTTTTGATTTTTGCTTTCATAGCCACACCCTGACTGCTAGAACAGATCTGCAAAGACCAAAACAAGGAAGAAAATCAGTAAGTGAGAGAGAAATCTTTAAGAAAGTATTCTTGGGAAAGTGCAGAGAAACCAAAAGTCTAGTTTTAAAAAAGAAGACCTTTTCTTTTTCTACACTCCCAATGTGCTATGTTGTTGTTTTACGATACTCTATCTTGCTTTCTTCCTGTTGTCTTTTCTCCAGGCTACTCTAAAATCATTTACCCTGATTTTCTCTTCTGCATATATCAAAGTGCCTATATATTAAAAATCCCCAATACACATTTGTTAAATAAGTCAGTATTTTTTTAACTTTCCAAAGCTGAAATATTCTAATAAATTTTTATGGAAAAACTAGTAAATTAGTAGGTCAAGTTAATTAAGTGCTCTCTGGGCCTCCCAATTGATAATCTGTATAAATTAACTAATATCTTTATAAATTATATTTATATAAATCAATGTTTTCACCTAAAAAGCTAGTATTTTATATAAAAGTATGTCTCCTAGTTCTAAATTAGCATAATTTATTTCTTCTTGTCTTTAAACATTGTATTAAGACAACAACTAAACATAAATAATCAAAATTCTGATTTTTAAACAGTTCTGTTTTAGTTTGTTCTTTCTATATGATTCTATCAGTCAACTATCAAATTGTTTTTCTTCATATTGTTTGGCATTGTCATAAAATAAAAGAACATTTTAATATATTTTTTCTTTTCCTAGCAATAGCCAAGTAATAATAAAGTTGAATTCTGGAAATCTCCTTTGTTTCTCAGTGGGGCTGTTTGACACATATGAGTTTATCATCTCTCTGAATAAAATTTACTTAAACTTGCTAGGGAAATCATATATGACAGAATCTCAAATAATCTTCTTAGAGCAAAAATATGGAAGACTATTACATTTCTATAAAATAGCTTGCTTACAGCATCCTGCTAGGCTTCTGTGGATTCATTGTACATATTGTTAACTGACTAAGTACTGTTAATTAACATAAAGAAATTATTAAAGATAATCAGAGAAGGCCTTTGGTATAGGTATTGAGAAAATAAGCATTTTGGATTTTACCTTTTTATTCATTACCTACGTTGTTTTGAATCAATGCTTCAGAGGAGTACTCAACCTCCTGTAGATGTATCAGTAAAATCCTGGGGTATGAAAGCTCAAGATATTCCTTTTTTTTCACTTTTAAGTTCAATCACATCATCAAAATATTAAATGGGCTATTGGATGGATCAGTGTTTGGCTTACACAGTCCTCCAAACTGGCTTCATTACTTACTATCCTTAATGAAAAGACTCTTAAATTAATGAAAGATGTGAAAACAAGTGTCAGTATTTGTTTTTACTAAGTTGAGAAGTAATTCCTCTCATTTATTTTTAAATGCATCCAAAGTTTCATCTGGGAAGAACTTCCATAATTGGCATCTGTTAATCATTTCAGAGTTAAATTTGACAAGTAAAGGCAGAGAGGGAGATTTTCAGGGAAAATTAATTGTGTTTGGGTTTCTTGGCAAGAGGATGATTAGAAAGAAAAGCCTATCTTGAATGATTAAAAGCAACATTTCTTATTAAAGGGCATTAACAGACATTTGGAAAATTTCTCAAAAATGTTTAAGTTTAAGGTTAAAAATATTTAAAAATTTGATAGGAAGAAGATTTCTATAATTTAAAATCATATTGAAAACATGGGCACATTATTCCCTTTGGCACAAAAATTCAGACACAGTTTTAGCTGCCTAACTGTTGAATACTTGGCCTTTCCAAGACAATCTATTATGTGTAATGTGTAAGCAATGGCAAATGGTAACTATCATTACCAGGTGGTTATTTGCAATGCAAATTCTAAGCCCTAACTCAAGACTGGTTGGCTCTAGCAGTTGCCAAACAGCTGGTTTTAAACCCTAAACCCATAGGATACCCAACACTTTAATTCCAGCATTTGGCCCTATAATTGTATTGAAAATACCCTCAAACATTACCAACAACCTAATCACAAAAATCTTATATTTCCCCTTTAGTCTCATCTTTCTAGATCATTTGTATGTAGTGCTATTGACCATCTTTTCTTATTAAAATGTTTTTCTCCCTATCCCCTATGATAATACATCATTATAAGATCTGAAATTTTAACTATATATCCCCTACTGGTAATATCTTATTTACTTCTTATATATTCTTCCCTAAATATCCTTTTGATCACCTTACCTAATGTAATTTGTTCAGCATTCCAGTCCATCCCTATGGCTTTAAATGCAACCCGTGTAGGTGAATAACAAACACATATCTCCATCACTTAGCCTCTCTCCTGTCTATGTTTCTTCAACCTAAATTCAATTTGGGTAAAAATAAAACACATCATTTTCCCAAAACCTATCTAAAGACTTTCAGATTAACTCATTTCTGTCTTGCCACCTATACTTGATCAATTGGGCTAGAATTGAATTTTTAGAGGCCCCTTACTTCCAATTGTTTGTCACCTAGCCATTCTTTTTTCAAAAGTCCTTCTCTCAACACTCGATCTCTTGTCATGACCTTCTGCATTTTCCTGGGCTGCTAAATATGCATCATTAACCTTCCATCCAGTTTTTGTCTGTTTAAATTTCTACCATCTTACTTCTTCCATAATGCCATTCCTTGTTCTAGGTGTATTTAACTGTTCTTTATTAGGTCTGCTGCATGTTTCTAACTCCCTGTCAACCCCCCCAGTAATTTTAGCTGTCATAGCAGTTTGTGAATATGTGTGTATATATGTATATACACATATTCATATATACTCATATATAAATTCATATATCTATATCATATATATATATATATATATATATATATATATATATATATCTACACTAATAAAAGAGAAAAATGGTAATTGGCGTACGACGCTACCGTTTTCATTGGCTAATCAGGGCTATATGCAAATTAACTGCCAACTAAGATTGGCAGTTAACTGCCAACAAGATGGCGGTTAATTTGCATATGTAGGCACAATGCAGGGAGGTGAAAGGGAAAGCAGGAAGAAGCCCCCTGCCACTGACAGTGATCGGAAACCCAGGGGGGAGCTAAGAGCTGGGGGGCCGGGCAAAGGCGGCCCTGGGGCTGCCTTTGCCCGGCCCCCCAGCCATGATCGGAGAATCAGGTGCCTTTTCCACCCTGGCCAGTGATAGCAGGAAGTAGGGGTGGAGCCAGCGATGGGAGCTGGGCACGGTCGAAGCTGGCAGTCCCGGGAGCTAGGTGTCCCTTGCCTGGGCCTAAAGCGAAGCCCACGATCGTGGGGCCGCTGCAGCTGCGGGTCCCGGCTGCCCAGGCCGGACGCCTAGGACAGAGGTGTTAGGCCTGGGCAGGGGCGGAGCCTGCAACCACAGGGAGCTGGGGGTCCCCTGCCCAGGCCTGACACCTCTGCCAGAGGCCTCAGGTCTGGTCAAGGGGCTGATCCGGTGATTGGTGATCGGAGGGTGATGAGGGTCAACTCCTCTGGCCAAGGCATCAGGCCTGGGCGGGGGGCTGGTGGTCCCCTGCCCAGGCCTAATGCCTGGGCCAGAGGCATTAGGCCTGGGTGGGGGGCAGAGCCGGGGGTTGGGGAGATATGATGGTCCCCTTGCCCAGGCCTGAAGCCTGGGTCAAAGGCGTCAGGCTTGGGCAGGGGGTGGAGCAAGTGATCAGAGGGAGATGGGGGTCCCCTGCCCAGGCATGATTCCTGGGCCAGAGGCCTCAGGTCTGGGAGGGGGCCAGAGCCAGTGATTGGGGGGAGATGGGGGTCTCCTGTCCAAGCCTGACACCTCTGGCAGAGGAGTCAGGCCTGGGCAAGCGGCCGATCCTGCGATTGGAGGGTGATGGGGGTCAACGCCTGAGGGCTCCCAGTATGTGAGAGCGGGCAGGCTGGGCTGAGGGACACTCCCCCCCACACATACCCAGTGCACGAATTTCATGCACCGGGCCCCTAGTATATATATATATATATATTTCCCTAAGTAGATATTTAACTTCTTAAATTTGCATACTCATTATAAAATTTTATGCACTGCATGGTGTAAATGCACTGACAAAGAAAGCCATTAGCAAGGTAAAAATTGGGTATGTTAGAGAAAAATAATTGAGATGAAAAAAGAATGACAAATGAGATGGAACTATAGGAAAGCAAATGCACAGGATTTTTACTAAGTACTTATGAGTTCAGAGAAGGTTGTCATCCTGTATCAAAGTGAGTTAAGAAATTTATGCAGCATAGTATTTTTATCAACAGTTGATGCATACATTCAGTAAGTAAATAATACAATGTATAATATGACCTTGACTTATTAGTAAACAACAATGGAATTAGAGTATAATTTTAGACACACACTGGGGAACTAACTACAGGCAGTTATACTAATAAAAGGGTAATATGCTAATTAGAACGGACAGATCAGACATATTCTGGTGATCCGGTCCTCCTCTGGACAAAGCCACGGTGGTGGTGGCTGAGGCAGAGGTGGTTAGGGATGATCAGGCCAGCAGGGAAGCAGTTAGGGGCAATCAAGAAGGCAGGGGAGGGCAGTTAGGGGTGATAAGGCCTGCAGGGTGGCCGGGTTAGGGGTGATCAGGAAGGCAGGTAGGTGAGTGGTTAGGAGCCAGTGGTCCTGGATTGGGAGAGGATGTGCAACTGCAGGTTAACCCCTAAGGAATCCTGGATTGGAGAGGGTTCAGGCCGGGCTGAGGACCCCCCCCACCTCTTGTTCACAAATTTCGTGCATTGGGCCTATAGTAGAAGCATAATTATGAGTTTGGAATGTGATGTTATTCTGAGTTTAAAATTCTAGCATCCCCACTTCATTGTTTTATTATTTTAGGAAAGTTGCTTGGATTCGTGAACTTTATTTCTATCATGTTAAATAGGAACAATGATGATACATCCTTCAATGTGTTGTGCTTGCTTGTTTTAAAGTAAAATGATTTATTTGGCTGCCATTTTTTAAAAAATATATTTTATTGATTTTCCACAGAGAGGAAGGGAGACGGACAGAGAGTCTGAAACATCAATGAGAGAGAAACACCATCAGCTGCCTCCTGCACATCCCCCACCGGGGATGCGCCCGCAACCAAGGCACATGCTCCTGACCAGAATCGAACCTGGGACCCCCCAGTCCACAGGCCGATGCTCCATCCACTGAGCCAAACCGGTTACGGCAATTCGGCTACCATTTTTTTCTCTGAGAAATGCAAATCAAAATGACAATGAGATATCACCTCACACTTGTCAGAATGACTATCATCAGCCAATTAACAAATGCCAAGTGTTAGTGATAGAGAGGGAAAGAGAGAGAGAGAGAGAGAGAGAGAGAGAGAGAGAGAGAGAGAGAAGAGAGAGATGTGAGAGAGACAAATTGTTTAGTTGCATTCCACACTTGCCCTGACTGGGCTAGAATGAACCTGTGACCCAGATAGTACCCTTGACCAGGAATTGAATCTGCAAATCTTTAGTACATGGTTGATTCTCTAACCACTAAGAAACACCAACTGGGGCATAATTAATATAATTTTAAATAAGGATAATCTATTAAACACCAAGTCTTAATGATTTCTGCAACTTTTTACAAATAAAAATGAATTTATCATCTACTCTAATTAGATAATTATACTATACTTTAATTTTGGTTACTTCATTTTTCTTCCATTGACATTACACACACACACACACACACACACACACACACACAAGCTTTAAAAAATCATCTAAGACTTCAGAAGCAAAGGGAGGTAGCATAATGTATTCAACCTAATAAAATGTTAGATGTCTTATATTGCCATGGGCTTTTTTATATGAAAGATGATACAAACTCTCAAGCCTGATATCCAGTCAAAATGATTCTCAGATGTTGACAGATATATTTTTAAATGAATATAAATCTCAGCAAATATATGTCATCATTCTATGTGCACCGAGCCTGAAATTTGTATCTTGTAGTGAAGGAAATAATGTGAAATAATGGTTTATACCACTACATATAAAATTCTTTGGTGGAAAAAGGCAGGTGCATTTAGTAGAAAATATAAGACTTATTCAGCCCACCATTGCCAGAAAAGTTTGAGAAAAGTTTTTTTTCTTTTTTTAAAAAAATCACCCTCCATCAATCTGTTTACCTGTTCTGTGGAGCTAATGATGGGATCACTAATGCTACACTGTTCATTAAAAAAAACAAAAAAACAAAAAACAAAACAAAACAAAAAAAACCACAACGCAAAACTATGTAGATTTTTTTCAACTGTAAAGGCAATCTGTTTGTTACATTTAATATTCTGTGTGTACAGTTCTAATATAAGAGGTGTTGTATCAGAAAAGAAAAATGACAACTTATTAATTGTGTACCCATAATTTATTATTTGGCTATTTCAATTAGGATGCTGTTCTCCAAGAAAGCTTTCCTGTTCTCTATGTGCCTCCCAGCAGTAGCACATCTAATGATATTATCTTATTTTCCCTGTATTTCAAAACAGTGGTGGGAAAACATTTTCATTTAATTCTGAGAAAAGTTCCAAATAAAATGCAATATTTGTTAAGCATTCTAAATTTATGTAACTTTATTAAGTACTAGAGGTCCGGTGCATTAATTCATGCACAGGTGGGGTGCAGCTGGCCCACCCCAATGGGGTGGGCTGGGCTAGCAGGGAAGAGGGGATGTGGGAGGTTGGCCAGCCGGCCTGCTCCCAATTGGGATGGGGGGCCCTTCGGGCATTTGGCTGGGTGGCCCCGCCCCCAGATGGTTGGCTGGCGGCATTGCGCATTATAGAGACCAGTCGTTCCAGTCATTCTGGTGATTCCAGTGTTCTGGTCACTTGGTATATATATATATTTGCTTTTTTCATTAAGTTTGAACAGTAATAATATATATAAGTATATATGTATAAATGTATGCACACTACATACAAACACACACATTGTGTGTTTAACTGTAAAAAGTATTAATTACCAATCGTCAAATTAAATAAGAAAATTTGAATTTTATAACCTAAAAATAAATCTCAAGACATCCACTCTTCACTATGTGAGATGATTTAATTCTTCTGAGCTAAATGTACATATCCTATTGATTTATGCAGGACCTTTAATATATGAAGTGAAATTTCTCATACAATGTTTGGTGAAGTTAGACAATCTGTCTTTCCTATGTATTTCCTACATAATGTAAAGGTTTTTCATAAAAAAACAAAAAAAGAACAACTAAGATATATTTTATTCAAAATGTATAGGGATATCTCAGAAAGTGACTCAAGAGAATAAATTTGTAGTTTACATATTCCAATTGTGTCTAATACATATTTAACAAATATGTGTAGGTGTAAATGTTGTCACACATGACTTCTGAAGTGAAGTGAAATTTAATGGATCTTGATGAGAGAGCAGAAATATTCTCAGAATCACATGGCTCTTAGGATGCTTTGTTGATTTCTGAGTTGTGCTGGTAACTTCGGTATAGAAGGATGCCATAAGTGTAAGCAGGAAGGATGAAGGCTAAATACCATATTCACTTGTGTGTGTTTTTGCTCTACTATTTTTTTTTAAAGAATTATTTTTTAAAATATATTTTATTGATTTTTTACAGAGAGGAAGGGAAAGGGATAGAGAGTTAGAAACATCCATGAGAGAGAAACATCGGTCAGCTGCCTCTTGCACACCTCCTACTGGGGATGTGCCCGCAGCCAAGGTACATGCCCTTGACTTGAATCGAACCCGGGACCCTTCATTCCGCAGTCCGACGCTCTATCCACTGAGCCAAACCGGTTAGGGCTACTCTACTATTTTTCAAAGGCTCTCTCTTTCTTTTTCCTGAGAACAATCAACAGTTGTGTATTTGATTGACTTACCTTCGTTTGTGCACACTCTCAGTATTTTCCACCCAAAGTCAGAATGGAGGAAGGCACTGATTGTATTGAGGAAAGGTGATGCTTTATGTCTTCCATTGTTTCTTTGTCTAAACATAAAAAATAACATCCAGCTATACATTCCAAGTAGTAAGATAACTGTACACCAACCTTTCTCTGCTCCATGTTCTACCTACCTTCGTTTGTTTGTTTGTTTTGCCATGAAGACGACTTTATTTTATCACTTGGTGAAGCAACTAACACTGAGCCATAAAGCAGTTATTCTCAGATTAAGAAAATTTTGGGACATTTGACAACATCTGGACACATGTTTGTTTGTTCTAACTGGAAATGGGTGCTACTGGTATCTAATAGGCAGAGACAAAGGATGTTGCTAAACATCCCATAATGCGCAGGAAAGACCCCATAAAACAAAAAAAATTATCTGTCCCAAATTGTCAATAGCTCCGTACTGCAAGTTTGGGAGACCCAGCTTAAAAATGTAAAGACAATGCTAAGAACGTACCATGGGGAGGGAGAAAGCAAAGTAAGAAAAGAATGAGAGGGAAAACAAGGGAGGGAAGTGCATTCCCCAAACATTTGCCAAAGACATGAGCTAGTGTGTGTATGTGGCACCTGTGTGTGTGTGCATGTGTGCAATAACCAATTTTAAATATCGGAAGATGACTAATAAGAGAGTCAACCAGATTGAAATTTCTCTATCTCTGACTCTGTGATTCTCTCCTCTCTCTAAGCCAGCATGACAGCATGGCCAGAGATACCAGAATGAGTAAACCAGTCTGGAAATTTCAGTGGAGTCCCATTTTTCCACTCCTCCACTTCTTTGTTCTGTGACATCAGGTATGTCCTTTAGCTGTTTGAGACTCAGTTTACTTTTCTGTAAATCAGTCTTAGTAATGTTTTATTTGTATCACAAAGGCAAGGTGGGGTATAGATATCTACTGTACTATTTAAAGGCAAGTCATTACTATTAATCTTGAACAATGAATATTTATCATTACTACTGTTAGACCATATCAACCCATGGCTGTACTAGGAAATTCAGACAGGTAAAGTAAGTGTCAGATAATTCAGTGTTAGATGAAACAGACAGTTGTTATAACAATTAAGGGATATATAGAATCAAGAGAAACTTGCATAAAACAATAGCTAGAGCCCAAGGAGTCAAGCATTTCAGATAAAGACATAGAGGCAACAGGTAAGCGTGCCTTTGTTATGAAGACATGGTTAGGGGAAAGCCTGGAAACTGTGGAATCCCTTGACATAAGACAGCAAGTTCTGATCTTCATAAACACTTATGAAGTGCTAGATAGAGAAACAAAGCAAAGACTCAGACTAAAGGAAACAACCCTTAGAATGAATTACTAGAATTGAAATATTAAGACAATCATTTCCGATGGGAAAAAAGTCTGTTTACTCTAAAAACTAAGAATATTTCATACTATTAATTATTTCCTACTGTGAATCTAAAATTTATAGGAGCCTATTAATAGTCTAAACTAAGTAATATTAGTTTTTAAGTGTCAAGATAAATTTACAGATAATCTTCTATGATTTTATATCTCTCCTATAACCATAGCTGTTTCTAAGGTACACAGAGAGAATTATATTTTAAAAAATCACAAATGCAGGAATGTCTGTTGTCACTGTTCCATTGGCTTTGGTTGGGAGAAAACAGGTTTTATTATCACTTAAAAATATGGCTTAATTTTAAAAATACATGTTATTTAAAATCAACATTCAGGTTATGGGTATAATCAATTATGTAAATTGATTAATTTATATAAAATTTCTTTATTTCAAGTTGAACAACTTTTTTTTAGTATATTTTATTGATTTTTTACAGAGAGGAAGGGAGAAGGATAGAGAGTTAGAAACATCGATGAGAGAGAAACACCTATCAGCTGCCTCCTGCACACTTCCCACTGGGGATGTGCCCGCAACCAAGGTATATGCCCTTGACTGGAATCAAAACTGGGACCTTTGAGTCCTCAGGCCGACGCTCTATCCACTGAGCCAAACCGGTTAGGGCAAGTTGAATAACTTTTAATTTAACCAGTTATCTATGATGAGTGGTAATTAATGATAGATCAACAGGCATTGACAGAGTTATTTTTCAAAAATTATATTTTATATTCCTTATTTGAAAAAGTGATAGAGAAGTTATGAAAAAGACAATAATTTATACTTTGAAAACCAGGCTTAGCCCAATATCAGCAATATAAAGTTGAAAAATTTTTATTCAATTGAAACTAATACAAATAATAATGAAATAAAATTATCCACAGGATAATTTTTACTGAGTGCTTACCTGAACTCTTGTGAGGAAAAGACATAAATAATTTAGTAGACAATGAACACATGGCACCAACACAGTACATATATCTAAGCCACATTTCTGGATTGCACAGAGGTACAAGTGATTTTATTCTATGTCTTGTACCCAAAGCATGAAAAAATCTCTTTAGGGGATCTCCTTGGATACAGTTGAGCAATAAAGCACAATTCTCAGAGAGGAAAGATTACATATTCTAGTATGCCTTACATGGTAGGTTTTACTGAAGTCTTGTACAACTCTCATTTAGAGTTAATTTACTTGATTTGTTTCTTAATCTGATGCCAGTTTTAATTTGGGGTAAAATAGGAAATCTACACATTGAACCAACTATCTCACTGGTTAGAAATGTGAAATTGCTTCTCATGGGTAGTATATGATACCATCCATAAGTGATTATCCTTGGTTATTTATCTCAGCTGGTTGCAGCAAGCTTTTAGTGAAGTCTAGACTATTGACCACAATACATCAATTTCCAAAAGGAACATTTAGCTTTGTTGTTCTTCCATGAACTTTTTTTTTTTTTTACCTATTTTTAACTCATAATTTTATGAGCAAATATAGACCAGACAGAAGTAATTATTTTCTATGAAGATGATCACACAGGATTAATTTAATTATTGATAGATCATGATTTAAAATCCAGTAAGTCACCTGAGATAATGGAGAAAATACTGACTAAACTATTTTTTTAATAATGTTAGAAAATAGATGGTATACAGAGAAGATCTGTAGCATGACGTGAATTTATTGTCTGATTAAAGCTTCTTGGTAGATGGTCTAAAAGTTAAGACAAATAGTCCATATAGTTTCCATTTCTCAGAGTTTCCTTCTCTTTTTTTATTTTTTTTTATTGCTTAAAGTATTACAAAGGGTATTACATATGTGTCCATTTTATCCCCCCGCCCTAGACAGTCCCCTAGCCTCCCCTATACCCCAGTGTCTTATGTCTATTGGTTATGCTTATATGCATGCATACAAGTCCTTTAGTTGATCTCTTACCCCCCTAGAGTTTCCTTCTCAATGCCATCCAATTGAAGAGTCTTAAAGGGTGAATCTTACTAAAACCACACACACACACACACACACACACACACACACGTTATCTCATATTGCAAAACATACTTTCCCCTCCAAATCTGCCTAACCTCAAAGGATCATACTGCTCTAGCATAGTCTGGGATAAGCACCACCTCTACATTTTTCAATGCATCAGATTGAACTGTGCTTATACCTCCTCAGACCTTCTATAAACTTGTAGATGACCCTTGATGGCCTTCCTCCAAGGGCCTTAGACTCCCTTCAGTTTCTTTGATAAGTTACTCATTACTGATCTCCCTACAGCAATAGCCTGGAGAAATTAACGCAAGCCAATCAAATATAGCGAGTCAAAAGAGCAATGCCTACTATTTAATGACTTTCTAGAATGATTGTTTTCAATTGGACCAATTTTAACTAAAATAAATCTACTGTTTTTCTGAAGAAGCAACTTAGATATAGTAAAATGTTATATTGCAGATCATGCCTTGGGAAGAATAGAGAAAGGGTATAATAAGTAAGTCAGTAAGTAAATAAATAAATAATTCATAAATGATAAATATACCAATCACTCTTCACGTTGTCATATTACGAATTTTTAGCAACAGGAACCTTAATCACATTAGGTAACAGACAACTTTGATGACGAAGCTACTAAATAACTACTGATGTCCATATGCATTTTCATTTATTTGTGGCCACAGCCAGTGTTCATGACATAATGAATTAACTAACTAAATGATTGCCTTGTTTGAAGTGCTACAGGAAGATCAAATGCCAATATAAGAATCATTCTTCAGTTTTTATATTCAAATAATATATTTATATATCCCAAAGCCTCAAACGTTCTGCAATTAAGTGAAATATTTCCAAGACATAATGGATATCAGTCAATATTGTGAGCATTGTGGAAATGGGACTAACACTTGGGACAATATTAGGTGTGTTTATTGCTTAGTTTATGAGAAATTTAGGCAGACAATGATATTTTCAAAGTGGGTACAATTGCAACGGAATTTTGCTGCTCCTTCTATGAAAGATGAGATGCATTTTTCTTTTCCTTGAATCTGGCCTGGACAGAACATGACAGAGCCTGAGGATCAAGAAGCTTTGCAGTTTTTCACATGCCCTTTCTTGGAACCCTACCCTTAGACAGCCACTGGGGAAAACAGGGCTAGCCTCCTGGAGGATGAGAGGCCACGTGGAAGAGAACCAAAGACTGCCAGGCAATTGCCTGCTCTGACTGCCAGATAAAGAAAGGCACATTGGCTTTCACCCCAGTCGCCTTGCAACTGCATGTGTAAGGTCAAGTGAAAACGGCACGGAAACACCCAGAAATGTGATAAATGTTCAGGTTACAAATCATTGCCATTTTAAGCTACTACTAATAGGAGTGTATTTTTATACAGTAAAGACTCAGAAAAGCATCTAAACCTAGCATATTTACTTTAGTAAAATTATAGATATATAGATATATAGATTTTTGATATATAGATATATAGATATAGAAATAGATAGATATAGATATATACATATAGATGTATGTATAAATAGATATATTGATAGATATATTATATATAAGTAGATACATGTAGAGATAGATAGATAGATAGATAGATAGATAGATAGATAGATAGATAGATAATATTGTGTACCATTATGTAATTGTGTGCTGAAAAAATGGCATTTTAAGTTTATTTTTTTAAGGCTAAAAAAATAATTGTACTTGCAATGCTTTCAGCCTTACTCTAAATATCCACCTTTTTTGAAGTGAAGGTTTGGTTTTTGACTGTCCTGAAGTTCCTGACCAGAGGGCATGTGCCTTGGACAGGGAATGAAGGAAGCACTGTGAACCAAGGGCTGTTATCAGATACACTTGAGTAGTTCTCATTGCCTTCATCGAAGGCCATAATTTAGCCAAAGGCATTTTTGTAGTTTATTAAATTGGCTTTTTGACCAGTTCACAGTCAATAAGCCAAAATGCTAGATAATTGCCTAGGCAACCTGAGCAAAGTCATTATTCACTATAAAGCTAGCAGAGGAAGAAACCTTTAGCTAAAACCTCCAGTCACTCTGTCATCAGGATGACCTGAAATGACTTCCTTCATATAAAGCCACCAGTGAAATGTTAAATGTATTTAATGTTTTTTAATCTTCTGTTTATCATGTAAAATACCTCATTTTAATTTAGACTATTTTCAAGAATCAGGGGAAAGACATTAGTTTTCTCTTTACTTGTAGACATTTAGGAAAGCACATCACACTGTGTATGTAAAAAGTCTGAAGTAAAAATCTTATGTTATTTTTTTCTTGGGTGGCCTGGGCACAGGTAAAACATATATATATATATATATATATATATATATATAGAGAGAGAGAGAGAGAGAGAGAGAGAGAGGAGAGAGGAGAGACCTATGAATATGGCATTGCTTTTGTTTGATAATGAATTTAGAAATGATTATTTTAAAAAGAATTAAGTTTGATTCTTAAGTTTCTAAATAATTAAAAACTATTTTAGACTCAGTGTCTGGTCTATATCTTGTGAAATTTTGATGAGTGGCTATATTTTTGGAGCTTATATTGACTTGTATATCAAATTTTAATTTCCCCAAATGTATGTTGATATAATTTCTTTCTTACATAAGTGCATACATACATTTGCAGTTTGCTACAGTAAATGAAGTGCTTTATGTTAAGATCATAACAAAATTGACAGTAGTGATGATCATTTACAATATGAATACTAATATGGACATGTCCATGGCGAGATTGGTATAATTCTTCTTCCTTTACATTTTGTTTAAGGTTATATAATTAGCATAGACCAAGATACTAATTATTGGGTCATTAGTTGATACTTAATGAATCCCGTGGTGCTTAATGGGTTTTAATGAGCTATCAATGTAATTTTACTTTTGCTTTTTAAACTTGCTTTTATAAATTTATATTGTTCACTTTTTGAGATAAGGACACATTCCAAAGACTTGATTATTTTAAGAATAAAATGGTTGGCTATCCCATTCTTCAAATATGGATATCTTTACTGAAGTAAGTTGACTCTGAATAAAACCAAGATGAGAACATTTCTAGTGTATTTTTAGTTTTGCATGTAGCAATTGCAAATCATTTTAATTTCCTTGAGCAATATGTTTTATTACTGGAAGAAAAATAGAAGGAACATTATTTTTGTTTCACCAGAAGAAGACAAGAGAATCATATAAGAAAGAAAAAAAAATCTTTTATAATTAGATGACACCATTTTAGGTGTTGGGATCGAGCCAGACTATAAGTTTGACTGTCGTGGACTATAAAATTGTTTTATTTTCTAACTCCACAAGAAAGTTTCAGTTGAAAATCCAATTTTTTTCAAAGAATATGACTGAATGTACTAAATTGCAACAGAAGCTAACAAAATGCATCAAATAATGCTGTAGTTTTTGCAACCCAGGACTCATGAGAAAATGTACAACTTATGAAACCACATATTTATGACATATGTTCCCAATTAATATATCTTTTATTTCAAAATATGCAACATGTATCTACAATTTTATCAAGCTTACTATTTATTAAACAGTATGTAAAATGGCACAAAGAGCACAAAAATAATATACCTTCAAAATTATTACCAATTTATATTCTTATTAAATGATTTAAATGTGGTGTTAATACTGATTCACTATAGAAAGTGACTACAAAATTACTGACATATTGGAAATTAATTTTATTTTCCACATAATTAACATTAATACTGATTAATTTTCAAAATATTTTCTGACAAAAGGTGCTTTAAAAATGTTCAAGTATTGAGACTGAAAGCAGTAACATAAAAATAAATATTTATAGCAGATACACATATTTTTCTAGTTCCAGAAAATAACATATTATATTATCCCTAGAGGCCCAGTGCACAAAAATTTGTGCACTCGGGGCAGGGGGGGGGTCCCTCAGCCCGGCCTGTGCCCTCTCACAGTCTGGGACCCCTCGGGAGATAATGACCTGCTGGCTTAGGCCTGCTCCAGGGTGGCAGAGGGCAGGCCCAATCCCTAGGTGCAGCCCCTGGTCGGGCTCAGAGCAAGGCGGATTGGGGAGTTGGGGCGCCGTCCCATGTCATGCATAGAGCAGGGCAGATCGGGAAGTTGCGATGCCACCCTCATTCATGCTCAGGGTAGGGCCAATTGGGAGGTTGGGGCACTACCCCCTGTCACACTCAAGGCAGGGTCGATGGGGAGGTTGTGACGCCACCCCCTGTCACGCACAGAGCAAGGCCAATCAGGGGGTTGGGGAGCTCCCCCCTGTCATGCACAGAGGAGGGCCGATCAGGGGGTTGAAGAGCTCCCCCCATGTCACTCACAGAGTAGGGCCGATAGGGGAGTTGGGGCACCGCCACTGTCACACTCAGGGCAGGGACGAAGAGGAGGTTATGGCTCTACCCCATCACACACAGAGCAGGGCCCATGGGGGGCGAATGGGGTGCCGCCCTCTATCACCACAGAGCAGGGCCGATCAGGGGGTTGGGGCGCCGCACCCTGTCACACACAGAGCCGCAGGGCAATCAGGGGGTTGGGGACGTCCCCCCTATCAGGCACAGAACAGGGCTGATCAGGGGTTTGGGGCACCTTCCCCTATCACAAACAGAACAGGGTGGATAGGGAGGTTGTGGCCCCGCCCCCTGTCACACCCAGAGCCACAGGGTGATCAGGGGGTTTGGGCGCTGCCCCCTGTCACGCTGATCCCGGTGCCGGGAGGCATATTACCCTTTTACTATATAGGATAGAGGCCTGGTGCATGGGTGGGGGCTGGCTGGTTTGCCCTGAAGGGTGTCCTGGATCAGGGTTGGGGTCCTCACTGGGGTGCCTGGCCAGCTTGGGTGAGGGGATGATGGCTGTTTGCAGCTGGTCACACACCCTTCAGGGTGGGGGTCCCCACTGGGGTGCCTGGCCAGTCTGTGTGAGGGGCTGAGGGCTGTTTTCAGGCTGGCAGGTGACTGAAGCTCCCAACTGCTCCTTTTTTTCTTTTTTTTAAATTCTGGGCCAGCTTTAGCTCTGGCTCCAGCTCTGAGGCCTCTACTGCTGAAAGCAGGTGTCTGGTTTGTTTGGGTTCTATAATCGAAACACTGTATCAACTCCAGCTCTGAGATCCTGGCTGGCTGAAAGCAGGTTTCTTGTTTAGCTTCCATATTTGTAACAATGTTTTAAATTGCAAGTGCAAAGGCCGGCAAGGCAGGCGGGGAAGGTTGGTTTCCTCTGTCACTGAAGCAAGCAAGCCTCATGTTAGCTTCAAGCTTCCTGGCTGCCAGCCGCCATCCTGGCTGGCAGTTAATTTGCATATCGCCCTGATTAGTCAATGGGAAGGGTAGCGGACGTCCAGCTAATTACCATGTTTCTCTTTTATTAGATAGGATAGAGCCATAGAGGCAGCACTTCTTCAACTTTGTTTTTTTGTTATGTTATCAATGCACACATTTCAAAATTATCTGTTTTAAAACTTATGAAATTATGATATAAATGTATATCATAGAATTCAAAGAGTATACAGTATGTTAAAATATGTATATCTAAATTATATAGATATCTTTCTCAATGTCTATGTTTTTATCTATGTCTATACCTTGTAAAATTGCATTAAACAGCCCATTTTCACTATAAAATTTTGGGAACCTTGGGAAAACAGAAGAGCTCAAATTATTTCTATATTTTAATATCTTACTATAATATAATAAACTTCATGAATCATTTCCTAAAAACACAGTGTTATGCTTCCTCACAGCATGCTGTAACTATGACCTGATCTAATCCGACATAGCATCATAGAGGCATTAAGCTACGTGGAAGCTCTAGCTCTCTACTTTGAACTACCTTTAGCATTTAATCTATATCTTATTGAAGTTATTTATACTCATCTTCCTTTCATTGAAGTTTGGACAGAATTATCTAGCTATGAGTGCATTAGCTTAAAACCCTGATACTGTGTCTAATTTTTTTTTATTCCACAATAGCTTAAATGGCATATTAAAAGTATTATGGTCATTATCATTTTTGTTGCATACTTTGTAAGTAATAACTTATTTGATCCTCACAAATCCCAGGTGATGTAGGCTATAGAATGACATTCAGATTGTTTGATAGACTAATGTATCAAAAATTGCTATGCCTTGCCTGGCTGTTGTGTCTCAATGTTTGAGCATCAACCCATGAACCCATGATTCCTGGTTGGGGCACATACCTGAGTTGCAGGCTCAACCCCCAGTAGGAGGTATGCAGGAGGCAGCTTATGAATGTTTCTATCTATCTGTCCCTCTCCCTTCCTCTTTCTCTAAAATCAATAAAGATCTATTTTTTTTTATAATGATATACCTTGTGTCAAGAAAGAAAAGGCTAGGTTTCAACACAAGTCTAACATTCAGTCAATATGCTCATAAAGCTATTTGTGAAGATCCTACCTAGAATATTTCCATATACAAATTAGTTTAAAATAATATCTATTTAAGAAAAAAAAAGCAAGAAAATGTTATTTAACATTTAATTTAAGTTATCATGTCTTAACTTAATTGCCTAGATATAGCAGGCAAATATAAATTGATATAAATTATCTAAACTCAATATCAATCTTTTATGTAAAAAATTTATTTTGCTAACTCTGAAAATTAAAGTCAAAGATATGTTATTCTTAAAACACAATGTTTCTATACCACTGTGATACATTTTAAAGGGAATAGATTAATTGTCAATAGTATGTCTCAGAATGTGTTAGGAAAAACAAGTTCAATCTACAAATTCAATAAGTAATTGATAAAAAGTTAATTATGCATGCCTGTGGGAAAATCTTCAGTCTCAAATCAGTAATTTTGGTGACACAAATTAGCAGACATTTCCAAAATAATATGCCAGATATCTCAAACTGTCAGTAACATTCAAAAGAGGTCCCAGTTGTGTTATTATGGGGTAGGATCAAAGACAGATGTATTCTAGAAAGCTACAGTTTTGACATTATAATAGCCTTAAAAAGTTGTCAAACTGTCCCTATGAGGCAACAAATAGAATCAAAACAGAATTAGGATAAGAATTAAGAACTTGTGGTATGTTGTGCTGTGTAAGGACTGCAATTCAAGTCCTCCGTTGTGATAAAGACACTATTCCCATATCACATCACATTTTTAACATGTTCTACTTTTTTTTAACATACATTTTATCTATTGGAGATAAAACTTACCTTATTGCTGAAGTAAAAAGTGGATTAGATGCTTGTTATTGATAAAAGAACATAGATTAAATATCAGCAGCATCTTCTACTAAGCAGAGGTAGCTATAAACAGAATGTGTTGAGTCATGACCATAAGTCTGCATATACAAACTTTTCTTTCCAAAGAAGTTTCTAGAGTAAAGGGATTGCATGAAATGGCCAATTGCCCCACCTTTTGGCCTTACTATATTTATTCTCAAGTAGACAGTTCAATCGTTCCTGGTAGAATGAAGCCCAAGTACCCAGAGCAGAATGTAGTTTGATAATGCAACCATATGTAGAGTTTACTCCTTCCTGCTTAGGTCTTCCTAGTGCCTAAAACACTCTTCCTGGGGTATCTTTCTGAATAAGCAATTGGACAAAAATGAGGCCCTGAAAGCAGGATTGAGTAAAGCAACATTAGGAAACTTTAGAGAACTTTGTCATGATATTTTTGAGGAATAGTAATAATGCTTAAAAATGTTCTATGGGATCTGCATAAATTTGGTTACAAATGTCAACAATACAGTGAGCAACCCCAGTACAAAGCCAAAAGCAAGTTGTAGAGGGTGTGGTCAGTAAGAAGGTTATATATGATGGGCATTTGCAGGTTCAACATTCAATTATACATGTGCTGTAACATGTGTAAGAACATAAAATTTTGGGGGGCAATTTGTTCTTTGGTTGATTACTGCCTATGCCATCTTAAATAATTTTAAAGTTGATTGCAGGAGGTCCCTGGATGAAATATTGGTGACGGCCCCTGGACATACAAGATTCTGTGGAAGACTTTGAACTACAAAGATAAAAAAATAAAAGAAAACAAAAAAACAAATGAACAATCTTAGTAACTGATGGATACAATGTGTCTTCCTTGGGTCAAAGCCAAAATTAATATGCTAGAAATAATATATTATATAATAACATCCTATCTAATAAAAGAGAAACATGGTAATTAGCGTACGACCGCTACGCTTCCCATTGGCTAATCACGGCAATATGCAAATTAACTGCCAGCCAAAGATGGCAGCCGGCAGCCAGGAAGCTTAAAGCGAACATGAGGCTTGCTTGCTTCAGTGACAGAGGACTCCAACGTTGCCCGCCTGCCGCTGCAGGCCTCTGAGCTGCAACTCTAAGCAACTATGTTACAAATATAGAAGCTAAACAAAACCCCAGAAACCTGCTTTAGTCCACTGGGCTTCAGCCAGCAGGATCGCAACATTCTTTCAAATACAGAAGGTAAACAAAGGCCAGAAACCTGCTTTCAGCAGTGGAGGCCTAAGAGCTGGAGCCAAGCCTCAAAGTTAAAGCTGGTCCAGAATAAAAAAAAAGAAAAAGAAAAAAAGAAGCAGTTGGGAGCTTCAATCACCCGTCAGCCTGAAAACAGGCCTCAGCCCCTCACCCAGACTGGCCAGGCACCCCAGTGGGGATCCCCACCCTGAAGGGTGTGTGACCAGCTGCAAACAGCCATCATCCCCTCACCCAGGCTGGCCAGGCACCCCAGTGGGGACCCCCACCCTGGTCCAGGACACCCTTCAGGGCAAACCAGCCAGCCCCGACCCGTGCACTAGGCCTCTATCCTATATAGTAAAAGGGTAATATGCCTCCCAGCACCGGGATCAGCAGAGCCGAGAGGCCTCCCAGCACCAGGATCAGTGTGACAGGGGACAGCGCCCAAACCCCCTGATCAGCCCTGCTCTGTGCCTGATAGGGGGGAGCTCCCCAACCCCCTGACCGCCCTGCGTCTCTGTGTGTGACAGGGTGCGGCACCCTAATCGGCACTGCTCTGTGGGTGATAGAGGGTGGCGCCCCAACCCCCTGATCAGCCTTGCTCTGTGTGTGACAGGGGCTGGTGCCCCAACTCCCCTATAGGCCTTACTCTGTGAGTGACAGGGGGGAGCTCCCCAACCTCCTGATGGGCCCTGCTCTGTGAGTGACAGGGAGGAGCTCCCCAACCCTCTGATGGGCCCTGCTCTGTGCGTGACAGGGGGGAGCTCCTCAACCACCTGATCGGCACTGCTCTGTGCGTGATGGGGGGAGCTCCTCAACCACCTGATCAGCCCTGCTCTGTGCGTGACAGGATACGGAGCCCCAACCACCCTAATGGGCCCTGTTCTGTGCATGACACGGTATGGAGCCCCAACCCCCCTGATGGGCCTTGCTCTGTGCATGACAAAGGGGCAGCGCCCCAACCCCTGATTGGCTCTGCTCTGTGCGTGACAGGGTATGGATCCCCAACCCCCCTGATGGGCCCTGCTCTCTGCGTGACAGGGGGTGGCACCGCAACCTCCCCATCCACTCTGCCTTGAGTGTGACTGAGGCAGGCATCACAACCTCCCAATCCGCCCTGCTCTGTGCATGACAGGGGGTGGCGCCCCAACTCCCCAAATCCCTGCTGTGAGCCTGACCAGGGATTGCACCTAGGGATTGGGCCTGCCCTCTGCCACCCGGGAGTAGGCCTAAGCCAGCAGGTTGTTATCTCCCGAGGGGTCCCAGACTGCGAGAGGGCACAGGCCGGGCTGAGGGACCCCTTCTCCCCCCCGAGTGCACAAATTTTTGTGCACCGGGCCTCTAGTATTATATAAAATTATTGCACAAATATTATAATTATATTACAATTATTACATTTATTCTTTATAATTATATAATGTATATATTATAAATGTAAACATCCTATCTAATAAAAGGGAAATATGGTAATTAGCCATACCTCCGCTACCCTTCCCATTGGCTAATCAGGGTGATATGCAAATTAACTGCCAGCCAAGATGGCGGCCGGCAGCCAGGCAGCTTGAAGCTAACATGAAGCTTGCTTGCTTCATTGACGAGGACTCCAATGTTCCCTGCCTGCCTTGCCAGCCTCTGAGCTTGCAGTTTGAAACATTGTTACAAATATAGAAGCTAAACAAAACCCTATAAACCTGCTTTCAGCCAGCCGGAATCTCAGAGCTGGAGTTGAAACAGTGTTTCTATTATAGAACCCAAACAAACTAGATACCTGCTTTCAGCAGCCAAGCCTCAGAGCTAAAGCTGGCCCAGAATAAAAAGAAAAAAGGAGCGGTTGGTAGCTTCAGTCACCTGCCAGCCTGAAAACAGCCCTCAGCCCCGCACCAAGACTGGCCAGGCACCCCAGTGGGGACCCCTACCCTGAAGGGTGTGTGACCAGCTGCAAACAGCCATCATCCCCTCACCCAGGTTGGCCAGGCACCCCCGTGGGGACCCCCACCCTGATCCAGGACACCCTTCAAGACAAACCAGCCAGCCCCCACCCGTGCACTAGGCCTCTATCCTACATAGTAAAAGGGTAATATGCCTCCCAGCACCAGGATCAGTGGAGCCGCGAGGCCTCCCGGCACCAGGATCAGTTTGACAGGGGGCAGCGCACAAACCGCTTGATTGCCCTGTGGCTCTGTGTGTGACAGGAGGCGGGGCCACAACCTCCCTATCTGCCCTGCTCTGTTCCTGACAGTGGAAGGTGCCCCAACCCCCTGATCGGCCCTGCTCTGTGCATGACAGGGGGAAGCTCCCCAACCCCCTGATGGGCCCTGCTCTGTGAGTGACAGGGGGAGCTCCCCAACCCTCTGATCGACCCTGCTCTGTGAATGACAGGGTACAGAGCCCCAACCTCCCTGATGGGCCCTGCTCTGTGAGTGACAGGGGGCAGTGACTAACCCCCTGATTGGCCCTGCTCTGTGCGTGACAGGGGGTGGCGCCTCAACCTTCCCATCGACCCTGCCTTGAGTGTGACAGGGGGCGGTGCCCCAACCCTACAATCGGCCCTACCCTGAGCTTGACTGAGGGTGGCATCGCAACCTCCCAATCCGCCCTGCTCTGTGCATGACAGGGGGCGGCGCCCCAACTCCCCAATTGGCCCTGCTCTGAGCCCGACCAGGGGATTGGGCCTGCCCTCTGCCACCCGGGAGTAGGCCTAAGCCAGCAGGTCATTATCTCCCAGGGTCCCAGACTGCGAGAGGGCACTGGCCGGGCTGAGGGACCCCCCCTCCCCACTGAGTGCACAAATTTTTTGCACCGGGCCTCTAGTAAATATATAAAAGTGATTGCGGGGGGAAGAGTGTATAGGGGAGATAAATGGTGATGGAAAAAAGAAAATAAAAAATATAAAATAATATATAGAAACATAAATAGCATATACAAGAAAATAAAAAATAAATATATATGTGTATGGTTATTTATCTTCTTGGTTTTAAAATGACCAGAAAGCTTCATCATATGAGTAATGTGTTTTTACCCTCTTGGTGTACAAGAGGTATGATATCAAAACCACCTTTGGATATGAAGTCTCACAAGCCTTTGGGGATGACCTCAATACCAGGATATTTTTTGTAATTAACCTTCTCTAAAACTTAATTATTATTCCATAAAGCATATGCCAAAAGATGACTATATAAATTTTAATATTATATAATCCCCATTAATGAAAACAAAGCTTGCAAACAAAACAAATATTTAAATTTATATTTAGAAAAGTAAGAGAGATTCTGAACTAATTAAATTATGAGAGCATAAATAATATTTTCTATTTATTTTTTATTCTAACATCGCCATTTCAAAGTGTGGATAAATTTTTTAATGAAACTTACTGGCTAAATTTAAATTTGGTGAAATCTGAATCAAAGTAGCAACGGCTTATGGATAAGTTTTATTTTACACTTTTTACACATCTATTTGTTAAAGAATAGTCCACAGAGGCAAAACTATCTTAACTTTGGAGGTATGTGGACTAAAACATTTTTACATTTAATAAAACAAGCAAAGGAACAGGAACAAAACAAAAAAAGAAGTAAGCAAGAAAAGGGAAGGAAGGAAGGAAGGAAGGAAGGAAGGAAGGAAGGAAGGAAGGAAGGAAGGAAGGAAGGAAGGAAGGAAGGAAGGAAGGGAGGGAGGGAGGGAGGGAGGGAAAGAAAACGGACTTTGGAAGACTTCCTGTATTTATATAATTTAGACCAACTTGCAGGGAACACAAAGCAGGTGGGTTCTGCGTTGTAATATTGATTTCAAGGTTCTCATCACTAAGATAATAATGTTAATTCTTCATCCAAGTAGCTCAGGGAATAGTGTCTGTTCTAATCCAATCCAGATGTTGTTGTGTTTTTTTTTTTCTGTTTGAAGCAGTTTTACTTTAATGCAGTCCCATCCAGGATTTTCACGTATTCCTTTAGGGACTTGGTCGCTAAAGCAATTCATATGTTTCCTGCACACATCAGTCGATGGTTAAAAATAACTTACAGATTTTGGCAGCTCAGTATTCCTGATCATCATAACTAATGGGCTTCAACGCCCTCTTCCATGGCCTTCCCCTACTCCGCTTAGTTCTCCTGGGTGTTCCCGAATTCTCTGCCTTGTGTTCTCAGGCAGTGCTAACTGTGCTCTCCCCAACACCTCGCCCCTTCTCTGAGCTCCCACATGTTCTGGTGTCGCCACACAATGCTCGAAGTAGAGATTCGCTGGGCCCATAGCAGAGATCATTTCCATGCCGATACAGATAGCCCAAATCCCATTCTTTCTCTCCTATGCTGATATCATCTGTGGTTCAAATAATGATTCTCAAAATGGTGACTCAGATTCTATACAAGGTCTCTGTCTCTCTTTATTTCTCTCTCTCTCTTGTACACACACTGTACAGTGTGTGTGTATTATGCATTATGCATCTATAATAATAAAAGCATAATATACTAATTAGACTGGACATCTGAACAACCTTCCAGACAAAGCTGTGGTGGCGGGGGCCAAGGCAGAGGTGGTTAGGGGCGATCAGGCAGGCAGGCAAGCTGTTAAGGGCGATCAGACAGGCAGGCGAGCAGTTAGGAGCCAGCAGTCCCGGATTGCGAGAGGGATGTCCCACTGCTGGTTTAGGCCTGATCCAGCACTTGGACATCCCCCAAGGGGTCCCAGATTCCAAGAGTGTGCAGTATGGGCTAAGGGACCCCCATGCACAAATTTCATGCACAGGGCCTCTAGTTGTGTGCATAATACAGGGTGAGAAGATCCTGGGTTTACAATTTTTTGTATGGACAATAATACAATAATTAGTAAATAATAATATAAGAATAAACTCTGGCCGAAACCGGTTTGGCTCAGTGGATAGAGCGTCGGCCTGTGGACTGAAAGGTCCCAGGTTCGATTCCTGTCAAGGGCATGTACCTGGGTTGCGGGCACATCCCCAGTAGGAGATGTGCAGGAGGCAGCTGATCGATGTTTCTCTCTCATCGATGTTTCTAACTCTCTATCTCTCTCCCTTCTTCTCTGTAAAAAAATCAATAAAATATATTTAAAAAAAAAAGAATAAACTCTGTTTCATGTATTAACAACATTAAACCTTTTGCCACACACTGTATATGTTAATAATATAAAATACATAATACAGATTATGTGTATATATATATGTATATATATATATATATGTATTACATATATCTCATAATAAATATTATGTATATGTATGTCTTCTTTGAAATCTTTAATTATACAAATATTCCACAGTCCATTGTTTTACACACATGTATTCTATGGTTTTAGGATAGAGAAGAATAAATAAGATATTTAGCATATATGCAATAAAATTTATAAAATGGGTTATTACATTACTATGTGAGAAAATGAACATTTTTAGAAATCTATGTATACCTATGTATATCTATATAATGTATATTTTAAATAAAATAGATATATTTTAAATTTTGCTTTGAGAATACATGTAGAATAGAATGTTCTATTATCTATATTTCTAAAGGTTATAGTCTTAAAAATTAAAAAAGAGACTGAAGTAGAATCTAAATCTCATCCTCATCTCATTCATTGATTTGCCTAACATCTGTAACATCCCATAAACAACAAAATTTATACTAATTTTAATGCTAAGTAAAATACGTAGTAATTTAACAGTAAATACCAATGGTATGAAATCTGCATGTTAATCATAGCCTTTTAGGTTTAATTCAATTAAAATAAATAGATGGTCTTGGGGACTGTTTGAGCGATGGTGGATTCTCCCTGTCATGGACGCCTTCTACTTATTAATACTATAGTGAATTTATTTGACCTGTAAGTTGTTAGGTAGGATTGAAAGGCAGGTGCTCTTTAGAGAGAAGCTTCTTGTTAATCAAATTTAATGTCAGTCAGGTCAACCTCCTTTTAATTTTATGCTGCATTATATGTCCCTTAGGGTTCACCATTCCTTTTTTATCATGCTGTATATGTTTGATTATTTAAATTAGCAGTCAAGGATATGCTTTCATTGCTGTGCTGATATGCAAATTATTTAAAGCTTTGTTTTGAAAACCTTTTGTATGCATCTTAATTCTTTTTGTCTTTCCAGACGTTCATGTTCAGAAAAGATACTAAAATATATTCTCAGTAGCAGTGAGACAGGTTGCCAAGTTTCTTAACTAAAAAGTATTTTTCAACTTCTCTTGTTTTTTTTTCTGGATATGCTATTAAAATTATGCCATGCCTCATAAAGCAAGTAGACCTAATTAGTCAGTTAGAGTTTACAATATTGGGTGAGTGGGTTGTGAAGACATGTTTTAAATCCAATTTCCTTTGCTGCCCCTTTTAAAATAAATCTGAACTTTAAAATGAAAAAGATGATGAGTTATATTTACTGTGGTGAGTTTTATGATGTATGGTCATTGTTCACTTTTTTCGTTGTTGTTTTTATTTCCCCTTGTGAGCTGCTGCTGCAAAATTATGTAGTATTATTTAATCTTTTATGAAATATTTTAACCAAATATTTTACAGTCCATAGTTTTATACACACCTATTTGGTAGTTTTAGGATAGTCAAGCATGAGTACATCAAGTTAACATTTTTATTCATTAAGAAAAATTACCAAATGGGTACTATGAGAAAAATAACGTTTTTTGAATTTGTATGTCTATCTTTATCAAAACCAGAAATTTTAGCACAATCAGGGAAGGTAACACTGCATTTGGGTCTTTGGAGATACAAAAAAAATCTTATGCGGTGATTAGAAGGAGGTCATGTAGAGAAGAAGGAGGTGGAAATAAAATACATAAAATTGAGGAGATGGAAGTGTACAGTTTATGCTACCAAAAACACACACAAAATCACTAAGGAATTAAATCGGCAAAGTGCTTACTGTCTAGTGGGAAACAAATGACCCAAAAGATAACTCTATATTGAGTTTCTAATATGTACAAGTAATTTTATATGGATTATCTTATTCAGGCATGGTAATGATCTTACGTACAGTCGTTTTGATTTCACAGATAATAAAATTCAGAACAAGCACGTGAATTAAGTTGCCTAAAATCACATAGCAAATAAGTAGAGCTAAGACTGAATCCAAGACATGTGTGTGGGTTCTATATCCATGTTTTTTAGCTTGATTCTAGCCACTAAAGCATACTGCCTTGTTAAAATAAGGTCAGCATGTATGTTGGGACTGAGGATTTGAAAATATTTGGAGATAAAGAAAATCCTTCTCTTTACACATCCCACCCCCACTCATTCTCAGGGGCATCTTTGCTCACTATTTCACAGGTTCAGTTCTAAATTAATCCATTACTTCTATATTTATTTACATCATTAAAGTATCTTAAAGATTATAATTATGAATCCTTGCCAAACTCAAAACAAACTTATTTTTTTTAATCCTATCCTTTCTTGAATTAAACAGAGACTTCAAGGTTTAGTCACTTTCTAAAGTGTTACCTTGTGCCTCCAGGAAGAGATATTAACCCCAATTAACACATAACAATCAGTATATGATTTTATGTTAGAATCTTACCCCTTAAAATCACTGGTTCTCAACTCTGACTGCACATTTGAAACATATGGAGAGCTTTTCAAAAATATGAAATGTCCACATGCCTCACCGATGAGCTTTACAATCTATCTTGAGTGGGGTCAGGAATTGGTCATTTTAAAGCTACTCACAGGTACAGAGAACAGACTGACAGATGTCAGAGGGAAGGGGATTGCCGGCTGGGTGAAAAAGGTGGAAGGATTAACCAAAAAAACACTAAACTCATAGATATAGACAACAGTATGGTGATTACCAGAGGGAAAGAGGGATGGGGAGGTAGAAGAGGATAAAGGAGGGATAAATGGTGATGAAAGGAGACTTGGCATCGTGTAGTGAACACACAATACAATATACAGATTATGGATTATAGAATTGTACACCTGCAACCTATATAATTTTATTGACCAATGTTACCCTGATATACTCAATGAAAAAAAATAAAAATAAAGTTACCAAATTAAATAAAAATAAAGTTACCCTAACATGCAGCTAGGGTTGAGAATGACTGTCCTATAATATACTAGTAGTGGCTTACATATATACTAGTATCTCAACCCATATTATACCAGAGCCTTTTAATGGACAGGACCTAAAGAGGTCTTTCTTTAAACATCTATGTATAACTCCGACTTAGAACTATGATAAGAAAAATGGTTGAGGAGGAGATAGAAGTTTGAGTGGAATGATTCTGTATAGAGATAATGGAAGAAGCAGGAGAGCATAGTGCCCGAGTAACTTTTGAAGGAGGTGGTCATAAAATGTAAAAAATATTTTCTATATTTTAGGGAAGATGTTTACAGACAAAAGGAATTTGCATATAGCAAATTGCTGATAATTACTGTTTAAAGGGTCATTCAAAATTGGATTGGTGGTGGTAAAAGCCAGCTTGAAAGGAATTAAATAATAAATAACATCCATGAAATTGGACAGAAGTGTAGATACACTATTGTCATTTTTATATTAAAAAAAAGAAATAAAATAGTAGAAGCTTAGTTGATCATCCCATTAAGAAAAAATTTAGTCTAATTTATTAGTTGTTGTTTTATGTTAGCATGGTACATATTGAACAGGTAATGCAGAACACAAACATGTAATTAAGGAAAGTTAAGTATTGTAAGTTGCTGTAGAAAGCTCTATAGAATTTAAAGGATTGTTTTATGTTTTCTTTTTATTTACACAATGTTTTTATTTTTATTCAACAACTAGGGGCCCGGTACATGAAATTCGTGCACTAGGGGGGAGTGTCCCTCAGCCCAGCCTGCCCCCTCTCACATACTGGAAGCCCTCAAGGGATGTCCTAGTGACAGCTTAGGCCCGCTCTCTGCTCCCCCTGGGCAGCGGGCCTAAGCTGCAGTCTGGCCTCCCTTTGTGGGAAGTGACCAGGCTGATCAGGGGAAGGCACCAGCCCCATCACCCCGCTGCTGCAGCCGCTGCCAGTCACTGCAGCCAGCAAGGTTTTTTCATCAACATGGACTCCAGTCCCTTCACCATAAAAAAATGACAACTTTCTTTAGGCATTTTCAAGATGTGTCTTTCATATAATAATAATTTCTTTATTATTATTTTTTTATCCTCACCTGAGGATATGTTTCCATTGATTTTTAGAGAATGTGGAAGAGAAAGGGAACGACAGAGAGAAACATCAAAGTGAGAGGAACACTTTGGTTGCCTCCTGCATGAGCCCTGACCTGGGTCCTGGCCAGGGAGGAGCCTGCAACCTAGGTACATGCCCTTGGTCAGAATTGAATCCAGACCCTGCCATCGGCAGGTCAAGGCATTATCCACTGAGCCAAACCAGCTAGGGCAGGATATGACATTTCTTAGCCCTTCAGCAACGGACCTTCGTTTATTTTTCGCCAGGAGTGTGGTGAAAAACCCTATATCACCTTTTTGGATTCTTATTACCCAAGTTACTAAGAATATTACCAATGGCATACAGGGAGCTTAACCAATGAGTGGTCAGAAAAGCTGTTTCCTCTGTAGTTCACACCAATCGCCAGCTTGGGCCCCCTGGGCCAGGCCTGACACCTCTGGCCCAGGCATCAGGCCTGGGCAGGGTACCCCCATCTTCCCCCATCACCGGTTCTGCCCCCCAGCCCAGGCCTGACACCTCGGCCAGAGGCGTCGATCTCCATCACCTTCCAATTGCCAGATTGGCCCCTTGCCCAGGCCTGATGCCTACGCTAGAGGTGTCAGGCCTGGGCAGGGGTCCCCCATCTCCTCCCGATCACCAGCTTCTGGGCAGCTTCTGGGCAGCTTCTGGGGCTTCTGGGGCTGGCCTGCAGCTGGGATCAGATCCAATCACTGGCAGCAGGCCGGTGGCTTCTGGGGTCGAACACAGGGGCCTGGATGGCTGCTCTCGTGCTGGTGATTGTACTGTCCCACCCTGTCTGCAGTATGTAAAATAGCTGCCATCTTTGTTGGTGGTTAATTTGCATATTGTGCTGATTAGCCAATGGGAGGCGTAGTGAAGGTATGGTCAATTACCACGTTGTCTATTATTAGATAGGATAAGCAAACTGCAAAGTTAACACAACATTCAGCTACTCCAGATAGGCTTTCATTACACTAACCAAGAGTGATCAGTTTAATAGGCACATACTCCCGGATTTCTGATAACTTCTCACCTAGCCCTGCAGCTCATCTAGATGGCTGTGCCTCTACAGGACAGGGACTCTCCCTGTTGCTTTTTCAGTACTGCTCTTTAAAGAAGCAAGAGCAGGATACTGATGCTTGTAACCAATCCCAGATATATCATGTTGGGGGTTAGTGGATATGCCAGCTTTTGTCTGTCTGGTGAGAGACAGGGCTGTGAAAACATATTTCAGAATATGCTACCATGCACAATTCTGGATTTGGGCTCACAGAGGCAGAGGCAATGCATTTTAGTGCACTTTTTTAGTATCCCTTAAAGACCTTTTACACTCTGTACTATTACTGTAGACCTGTTCTTCTTATCTAAATGTCTTTCTCTTTAAATTCTGGGTTGCTAATGCTATATTAATGATCTAATGACCACATCATAGTACCAAAATAGACCCCAAAATGCAGTTCAATTTTTTTTCTTTTTTTAATCTTCACCCAAGGATATTTTTCCCTTGATTTTTTAAGATAGAGTGGAAAAGAGGGGGAGAGAGAGGGAAACATCAATATGAGAGAGACACGTTGATTACAGTGGGGCCTTGACTTACGAGTGTCCCGACTAACGAGTTTTTCGAGACACGAGCCGTCTCGGCTGATTTTTTGCTTTGAGTTGCGAACTAAAAATCGGGTTACAAGCCAGCTTCAGATACCCCACCGCTAGTTGGCACAACGAACGTCACAGTGAACACCACACATCAGCCCAGCATCACGTGTCTCACTCGTTCACTTTTTGATTTGACATACTAGTAATTTGAGTTACGAGCTCCGTCACAGAACAAATTAAACTCGTAAGTCAAGGCCCCACTGTAGTTGCCTTCCACACACACCAGGACTGGGGCTAGGGATTGATCTTGCAGCCATGTGCCCTTGACTGGGAATCAAACCCATAACCCTTCGTTCCATGGGCCAATGCTCTAACCACTGAGCAAGGCCAGGGCAAAAATGTAGTTTAAATTTGATCAAAACATAAATGAGGTGGTGTGACCCTGTGCAATAATAAATCGTCTCCTCTTTTGGATTCTGTGAAATAAGCCATCTATGTAGCTGGCTAGCTGGCTCTGATTTTGTGACTTAAATATGTTCCTCAAATTTTCTTCTTCGGCATTTTAGCTGAACAACTCTGTCCCATCCCAGTCAAAACAATGAGTATACAGCTATGATTTTTAGCAACCATTTACGTACTTTGGAGAAGCAAATCTATTGTCTGTAGCATTGCAAACTTCCTAATCTGTAGACCTAAATTTCCCAGAGCCTATCTGCTCTACATTCTCAATGTTTCTTAACTTGAACTTACCCTTCTCTTCAACAGCCCAGCTCTGTTATTTCCATAGAGCAGTTGGTGGCACAAGGTGTTACTTTCTGAGTATTCTGCTACCAGTGCCACTGCCCTGGCTCCAGGTACCTCAAAATGATTTCAATTCTTTTATAAGTGAACTTCTTGTCTCTAATTCTCTAAATCTTCTAATCTGCTTTATCAAGACCAGGGCTCTAAACTATATGGGTGGTTATGTCATTGCCTTGTTTAATGAAACTCTGAGTTTCCCCAATCTCTTCAGAATGAGTTCCAAATACTGAAATATACCTTTACTCTGCCTACTTTCCCAGAACCTCCTCATAAACAATGTTTATGTTGAGGAAGCTCTGTGTCAATTACAAGCAAGCAGTCCCCAACCTCCTCTAATACTTTCTATAATAACTGAGGGTTAACTTTCAGCCTTGGTGACACAAGACTTTTTGTTTTCTGAATACAACCTAAATCATAGCCTCGATTCCCCCTCTAATATGACTTCTTATCACTATTTCATAGGTTCAGTTCTAAATTAATCCATTACCTCTATATTTCTCTATGTCATCAAAGTATTTTAAAAGTTATAATTATAATTTAGCAGTCTTTGTCTAAATCTCTATTCACCACTTAAAAGTGTTTATTATATCAGACTGATTTATGCATTTTTCTCCAACCTTACGTAACAAACTTCCAAAGACAGATTTAGTAGTTATTATCTTGGTTTCTTGCTCAAGACAATGCATATGTTAATTGTTCAATATACCATCATTTAATCATATTATTGGATCTTTTACTTGCATAGGTCAAAGAGGAAAATCTCTAGGTAGCATTGTATTTTATTTTTTAAATCATTCTTTTTTATTGATTTTTTACAGAGAGGAAAGGAGAAGGATAGAGAGTTAGAAACATCGATGAGAGAGAAACTTCAATCAGCCGCCTCTTGCACACCCCTCACTGGGGATGTGCCCGCAACCAAGGTACATGCCCTTGACTGGAATCGAACCTTTGACCCTTCAGTCCACAGGCCAATGCTCTATCCACTGAGCCAAACTGGCCATAGTGGTAGCATTGTATTTTAAATGAACTCATTAGAATTCTGAAATTGGAAGAGTTTCTTAATATCTATTTCTTGGCAGATGAGCCTAATGAATCTTTATCTGAAGTAAAGGGATTTTTAACACTAACTAACTCGACAACTTTTTTTTTGTATGGTTCAAGTCTATATTTCCATTCATAGATTTATATAGTTTTTATTTGCGGGCTTCAATAACTTAACTATGTGTGCAAGTAGCATTTTAGACCCTGAAGAAAATTTATATAAAAGGAATTGTAGTGTTAGCAGTATATTCCTCCACCTGTGAGTAAATCCACTTCATTACATACTCCACATGGAGTTTACAACATTATGTAAAATCTGAACCTCTAACCTATAAGGTTAGTATGTTATCGTGATAATATTAACAAGTATTGCAATAATCATTCTGATTGTTCTGCTATAGAACATCCCATTCCTCTAAAGCTTAATTATATATTAAAAGACTGCTACACATAAGGTGGGGGAAAAAGTTACCAAAATGTAAAATATAATTTAAATCTTTTATAAAGACCTGTTGCTAACTTTTAGCAAAGTGCTACCTCTTTAAAAGGATGACAGTTTTTTTATACTGAAAATAAAAAAAAGTATTTTTTCAAATTTACCTGACTACAGCTGAAGTAAAAATGAATGAGACTGGGATTAAGTACTCAATAATAGCTCACATTGTCTGAAATTACCAGAAGGTACATGAGCCAACATGTCTGGAGTTGGATGTGTTCTGTATATCCTCAGCATAAACACTGTATATTTTCTTTTTTGTGCCATTGTGATTGATTTTGTCCCCACTCCAAAGTATAACCAGAATCTGGCCACTTCTCATTGATCCAGGTTCCCGTCATGTGTCCTTATGGACTATAACAGTAGCCTTTTACTGAGGTGGTTCTCTCCTACCCTTCCCCTGCTACAGTCTATTCTTCACGCAGCAGCCATAGTGATCCTTTTTAAATAAAAAAATAAAGTCATTACATCCTTTCTAATTGGTGTTTATAGCAGCACAATTTACGATAGTTAAGATTTGGAAACAGCCTAAGTGTCCATCAGAAGGTGAGTGGGTTAGAAAACTATGGTACATCTACACAATACTGTAAAAAAGAAGGAATTCTTACCATTTGCAACAGCATGGATGGAACTGGAGAGCATTATGCTAAGCGAAATAAGCCAGTCAGAGAAAGATAAATATCACATGATCTCACTCATTTGTGGAATATAATGAACAACATAAACTGATGAACAAAAATAGAGCCAGAGACATAGAAGCATCAAACAGACTGTCCAACCTATGAGGGAAGATGGGCGGTGAAGGGGCAGAGATCAAACAAAGGACTTGTATGCATGCATATGAGCATAACCAATGGACAAAGATAGGGGTGGAGGATGAGGGCATGTGCCAGGGGTTGGGGGTGGCCAGGGAGAGGTCAATGGGGGAAAAAGGATACTTATGTAATGCTTTAAACAATAAAGAATCTAAATTAAAAATAAATAAATAATTAAAGTCATTTCTCTCTGTTCAAAATCTTCCGGTAGCTTTTCATGTTGCTCAAGACAATTCAAAGCCCTTCTCCTGGTCTATAAGATCTTACATGATTTGCTCCCCTCAGATCTCATCTCCTGGACTCCTCCGGTGACACACTCTTTCCAGCTATAGTGGGATTTTAGCTGTTCCTCCAATGGTGGGTTGTAAGCGGTTTATGAAAGAAGAGTCCAGGATGACTGCAACATGTGACTAGTAAATCCAAGCAATGTGAAAAATGAAGATGCTATTTACTTACTTGGCAAAAACCAGGGAGGAGCAGGTTCGGGAAGAAAATAAATACTGGAAATACACTCAAAGCAACAACAACAAAAAAAGAGAATAGTCTTTCTTTTCTCATACTAAATCTAATGTAAAATTAAAAGATTACTTTCTCTTAAATGATCATATCCTAGAGACCTTTACAATAGTGCTTATCTTTTAAATGTCTTGGGGGATAAACATCATCTTGGCAAAACATATTCATGGAAGCATAATACATTGTAGTTTTTTCTCCCAAGAAAACATCAAGGCTTTTTTCGAGAAGGTATGCCATTTGTTTACTTCAAAGTGAGTTACCTGAGTCCTAATGTAACGAAGAGAATCTCCTTTAAAACATCAAACACAATGACAGTACTTTAAGTTAATACAATTATATTTGCAGCTATGTTCTTCATTTCTCACTGGAA
Organism: Myotis daubentonii; assembly: GCF_963259705.1. Classification (NCBI taxonomy): domain Eukaryota; kingdom Metazoa; phylum Chordata; class Mammalia; order Chiroptera; family Vespertilionidae; genus Myotis; species Myotis daubentonii. The sequence continues at coordinate 186,042,067 of NC_081841.1, forward strand.
ACAAGGTTGATAACAATTCTCACAAGCAATTTATTAAAATTAGGAAATTGTCAGGAAGACTCCAGCAGAGGTATGGCATTTACTTTTGAAAGTCATCCTCGGTTTAATAATAGGTATTTGGATAACTTTTTCTTTCCTTCTTGGGCTCAGCTGGAGGAAATTTTTACCACAAAGGAAGCCTGATTTTATGCATGTTTGACTTAATTCAGAGGGATTTATGAATGCCACAGTAGCCTATTTGGATTGGCTGTGAATAATGTGAGGCAGAAAGTTTTCATTTCTTTTCCAGCTGAAATATCTGATGTTTTCTTCGTAACTTTTTTTAGAGAAACAGACACTTTAAATAGTAAAACCCAAGTATCAAGCATTCTTATTTGTGAATTTCCACACACTTTCTGAAATATGTGAGAAAATATGACTTTTATAAATGCAAGAGCTCAAAAAGTCTGAAATAAATGTGGCTAAGTACAAAATGTGGTACCAACTCAGACTTAATATTTTATTTCATAGAATAACTAAAAGAAAACATTTGTGAAAATAGTCTTTCAGAGTAAAACACACATATATACTCTCTCTCTCTCTCTCTCTCTCTCTCTCTCTCTCTCTCTCTCTCTCTCTCCTGGCAGTGAAATATATAATTTCAATTAAATCATGACCAGTATGTGGTTTTTAAGTCAGAGATTGACTTTTTATACTTTGGTATGTATATGTTGTGTGTTGGTTTAATATGATTTCAAATCCACTTGTTTAATTACTTAAATAAAATTTATTTTAATTCATTTGTTTATAACACAAATAAAGTTGCTTTTAGAAGTAAAATTATTTTGACATCTGAATGATGTATGCTGTGTCAAATGTCATCATCTCCTCTGATGTCATGGATAAGCACCTCAGCAAGCCAGCTGCTGAGGGGCGCTTCCTAGGGCTTGTCAGTAAGAATTTGTGGAGAAGCAACTATGGCAAGAAGACATTTAGACTATAAAAACTGAGAACTTGTAAGAACTATTCCAAAGATTTGGTTTGGGCATGGCAACTTTTTCCTAACCTAAACATTCTTCCAAGACCTTTGGGGCATAAGCACCTTCCTAGCTCAAGGCAACTTTTTGGTGGGCGGTGGGGAGGGGCTACACAGAGGCCAGTAAAAGAGGTGAGCCTTCTGGCCAACACTGGCATCTTAGCTCCCTAGAAAAGTGCTTCCCAAGTGCCTACTCATATAAAAAGATACGCATCTGTTAACTTTGGACTCTATTCGTTTTATTGACTCTTGTCTGAAACAATAATGTAATTAACCTATCTTGCTTTGGGGTATGTTATTTCTTTATTGGCTTATTTAGAGATGTTAACCTGCATGCTATCGGCTTGTGAAATTATTATGATTCCCAAAGCAAATCTGTGCTAAATTAATTGCTGGCAAAGACAGAATCAGTCTCTGAGTATAAATTTACCGCCCAAACAAACCACAAAAACGTATGTATTGGCTGAAATCATGAAGACAGCTATTTCAGTAATTATAATTTACTTTTTCATATATAGTACTTATATTACTTGGTGATGATTGTGTTATTTTACATGAATTTTCTTTGTTAAATGAAATGGACCTTGAGAAGAGATGAACTCATTTGAAGTTGTTATTGTCCCGTATTCTTAAATTTGGAATTTGTGGGTGAGAAAGAGTGGAATGAGACCATCTCTTTCTGAAACAGATACATATTGATGCACTTGATGAAATGTATCATTTTCCAGGTGATTATGGAGGACAGACCTAACTCCAGTTCTGCTTTAGGAATCCTGAGGGTTTTTGAGGGATATGAAGACTGTTTAGGCATGGTCCATCGCTGGCAGTAGCCCAAATTCGAAGAGTCTAAGGCACCCTTTAAGAGGATAATGTTTCCTAATTACTTTGAACTTTCTGCTGACTCCCAAGATCTTCAGAAATCTGAGACATGAGACATCACACTTCATATATCTTATTATCATCCATATAAAAAGAAAGCTAATAAATTATTTTGTCATGATTATCTTAATTTTTATAAATTATGATGCATGCATCCAGGTCATTTCTTTAAAATGTAGTAATTTGATCCAGTATTTAAAGCATATAACATTTTTGTTACACTTTGCATCTGCCTCCAACTTGTTCTATTATCTTCAGAAAAAATATTTGATTACTGGCCCTCTGTCTCTTTCAAGCAGGGATATTTATTATCTGCCACTTTAATTAATCAGATTTTTCAAAAAGAGATTTGGTTTGACAAAAAAATAAGTTGTGATAAAACAACTGTTGCCCTAGCTGGTTTGGCTCAGTGGATAGCCCGTCAGCCTGCGGACTGAAGGGTCCCGGGTTCGATTATGGTCAAGGGCACATGCCTGGGTTGTGGGCTCGATCCCCAGTGGGGGGCATGCAGGAGGCAGCCGATCAATGATTCTCTCTCATCATTGATGTTTCTCTCTCTCTTTCTCCCTTCCTCTCTGAAATCATTAAAAATATATATTTAAAAAAACAACAACTGTTAACCACTAAAATTTCTTTTTAATCAATAATAATGACTGCATTTAGTATTAGAATTTATGGCTAAACTGCTAATGAGAACTTACCACACACACTCATACTTTGGTATGTATTTGTTGTGTGTTGTTTAAATATAATTTCAAATCCACTTGTTTAATTACTTGGACATGTCTACAGAAGAATCTATCATTAGTTATCATCTCCTTTACTTTCACTTCATCTCATCTCCAAACATTGATACCATCCTGAGACTGTCCTTTTGAATGTGTTCTTAGTTCCTTGTGAAATGAAGAGAAAGATTTTAATAAAAGCAGTTACCTGCCCGGGCAGCATGGCTCAGGGTTGAGTGTTGACCTATGAGCCAGGAGGTCGTGGTTGGATTCCAGGGCAGTGCACATGCCCCAGGTGCCCACTCAGTGATTTTCTTTCATCATTAATGTTTCTATCTCTCTTCCTCTCCCTCCTCTCTCAAATCAATAAAACAAACAAACAAACAAACAAACAAACAAACAACAGTTACCTACATGGACAAAAATTGTAATCAGGTCTTGTGGAAGACCTAACAAAAATGACACCTGGAAGGTTTCACAGTTGCAGCAGATACACTGAGTGTCCAGATTATTATGACCACCTGACGTTTGTAGGCAAATTAGCTATAATTTCACGCTGGGAGAGGGCCAGACCATTATAAATAGGGAAGCAGGTTGTTTACCACTACGGTAGAAGTGATTTTTTTCTGAAGATATGGGTAAACAATGCGATTTAACAGCCTTTGATTGTGGGATATATATATATATATATATATATATATTCTCAAAGACCTTTATTTGTGTTACATACTAGTAAGCACCAAATTAATAAAGGCATCTACAAGTGTCAGATACTCTTCATGATTTCTCCCATTATAAGAAATTTTTCTCTCTAGCTGAATGTGTAAGTTGTGATATTAAGAGATAATTATGCCTTATTTCCTAAAGACCTATATTTAATGTCTGGTAAATGAAAACTGTATCTTTTGCAAGTAGCACTGAACCAAGTTGTATTTTAAAATAAAATTAATTTGCTTTATATGCGCAGTGTGAGTGCTTACTCGTGTCTCTGTTTGACACTGAGGGAACCACAGTGTTTTCTGAGATAATTTTTGAAAACTTATAAAATGTGAAACTCTCATCTACTATTGAAAACTTAATAAAATTGGGATTCATGGAAGGGAGGTGAAAATGTCTAAAGTTAATGTTTCAACTTTTGTACATGACACTCAGAAGATAATTGTAATTTGTTTTGTGGATAATCTAAAATTTAATTTTCTGCTTCTTTATTTATTGAGTTTTCCTTTCTTGAACTGTTTAGATAGGTTTATCCCTAGCCCTTTTATTAGTGCGGAATAACTAAAAAGCCCTAAAAAGTCCCAAATCCTTAACCAATGTTGTTTCTCAGTGCTCATGTAATACATTTTCAGATAATTTCCTAAAGAAGAAGTCAAATTGTAACACTATCTAAGCACTAATATGATTTTGTTTCTTTTTTCAGAGTCATAGTAGATCGTTGCTTTTAAATAAAGAGACTTAGGAAAGAAGGATTATTCAAATTCACTTACAGAAAAATAGATTAATTTCCATGGTTAATTGCTTCTCTTTCAATTTGAGGGAAGTAGCTGAGCTATTGTCAAGATGTGGGCACCATCCCACTGAAATTGCAGGGCTGTCTGCCTATTTAGCCATCATAACCTTGAACTAGAGTGACCAAATGCAATTCTGGTTCTTTCTCAAGTCACTGAGAGGGTGGTCACTTTCTTTGAAGCCAGAGGGAGCTCGTATACCTCTGGGGGTAAGTCTCTCTGTCTGCTGCACTTTCCTGAGCTCCCGTTCAATTAAGTTAAAGGTAGTATTTGCATCTATTTTAACGAGTCAAGTTAGATATCGCCTAGTAAATATCAAGCATGCTGTTTACCAAAACTTTTTATTTATTGAACAGAATTATTATCGGTGAGCTTACATTACTTTTCATGCTCATTTTGTTTGTTTCTTCATTATTTCTGATACTTACATATCTCCTAGAGTCATGCTATACTTTACTCTCATGAATGTGTCTATCATTGAGCTCTTACTCAAATCTTTCAGACAGACTCACTTTTTTAAAAAACTTTTTTCTTTATTGGTGAAGGTAGGAAGGATAGAGAAGTCGTGTTCTAATTCTAATTTGATGAATGGATAATTATCTGCCTTCGTTCTGATATCTTAAGTATAAGAAAAATTGATAACAAAATTTACATAATGACATTAATAGAGTAGGTTGACGGTTGTGGAAATTACATTTCTTGATATAATATATTCATATATTTTTATGCTCTAGATACAAATATGGTAATATAGCTCTACCAATTATAAAACAATAGTAGTGACAACTGTAAGGAAAGAAGTGATCGGCATTCTCTGCTTTTCAAAAACAATTTGTGACCCTATGCCATAATATGCTTTCCAAAGCTCATTCATCAGTTTTGCTGGCTAAGCTCTCCATGCTTAGTAAAAGAAGGAGAGCTTGTGGATGCAATATAAATTCATTGTTAAAAGCTATATTTATTCAGTGTCCACTATATGTTACATACTGTTTTAGAAGTTGGGACAAAGCGATGAAACAAGCCACAATGTCATTGCTTTTTTTGGACCTTATATTCTGCAGGGAGCCGGTCCATGCTTGCTGTTTCAAGGGACCTGGCATATATGGCATACTGTTCTTAATATGTTTGCTCACCTTCTTGGCACTATGTGTTTTAACCAAGGTCTCTGAGAAAGGTTGTTTTCCCCAGGTAGGGATTTTCCCCTGAAGTTAGGGAGGGAATAAAACCCCTCAACTAAGTGCCAGGCGGGTAATTAATCCCTTTAACTACGAACAATCATGCTTAAACTACATAATCTTTTCTCCCTGGAATGGAGATAAGAAACACCCTAACCTTTGTAATAGAGATTGATAGGATTGAATCAACTGGTATAAATACAGTTGTAACAAGACAGAAAGACTCAGAACTCAGAACAGAATCAAGAAGACAGAACCTACACGGAGCCTGGAGACAGAAGAACTTCGCTGGAGAGAGCATGCCGGAGGATCCTGGAGAGGGACTGGCCTCAGAGCCTAGAGACAGAGCCTAGCGGGAGAACATGGCAAGGGATCCTGGACTGAACCTGACTACAGAAATTGGCAAGAGAACCTGACTAGAACATGGCGACCAAACCTGGCTGGAGAAGTCCCTGTGTCATTCCTTCTTCGCCGACTCCGTCCACACCTATGGGGACCCCTGGACCTGCTGGGGTTGGACCCCGGCATATGGCGCCCGAACAGGGACCCCTACATAAGCCCCACTCTCGGGATGGATAGGACTCCACCATAGGAAGAGGGTGGATAGTCTTCGCCGACTCCGTCCACACCTTTGGGAACCCCTGGAACAGGATTCCCTTAGGTAAGCCCCCCCCATTGAGAACCCCACACTCGGGACGGATAGGACTCCACCAGGGTGCTACAGACCCCCCTATAGAGGATAAGTAGGGTAAGAAGGTGGATAGTACAGAACTTAGATTGAGAAGATGTGCCATACTGAGTCCAAAGAAAGAAGACTCTGTATTGATTCTTAGATTGAGAAGATGTGCCATACTGAGTCCAAAGAAAGAAGACTCTGTATTGATCTTTAGATTAAGAAGATGTGCCATACTGAGTCTAAAGAAAAAAGACTCCGTATTGATCTTTTAACATATATGCTTATTAGCAGAGGAATTAAGGTTACTCCCAGTCAGACAGAACATTTTATACAAGAAATACGTCCATGCTTTTCTGAGGAAGGAAAGGTGCCGGAAAGGTAAATGTAGAGGCATGGGAGAAGGTAGGCCCAAGGAGCCTTATCCTTAACCCCACTGCAGCCTTTCCACCCCGGGAAAGTGCAGGATTGGCAAGCTCTCCCTGGGGTGATAGATCAGGACTCAGGTAATAGCAGAAAGCGCCAATCCTACTCTTAAAATGGATACAAGAGAGCGTTTCAGGTTTTTCTTTTTAATGCTTGCTTTTAAAAAATAAAAAAGGGGGAATTTGCCGGGAGCCGGTCCATCCTTGCTGTTTCAAGGGACCTGGCATATATGGCATACTTTTCTTAATATGTTTGCTCACCTTCTTGGCGCTGTGTTTTAACCAAAGTCACCTCTCCGAGAAAGGTTGAATCCCCAGGTAGGGATTTTCCCCTGAAGTTAGGGAGGGAATAAAACCCCTCAACTAAGTGCCAGGCGGGTAATTAATCCCTTTAACTACGAACAATCATGCTTAAACTACATAATCTTTTCTCCCTGGAATGGAGATAAGAAACGCCCTAACCTTTGTAATAGAGATTGATAGGATTGAATCAACTGGTATAAATACAGTTGTAACAAGACAGAAAGACTCAGAACTCAGAACAGAATCAAGAAGACAGAACCTACACGGAGCCTGGAGACAGAAGAACTTCACTGGAGAGAGCATGCCGGAGGATCCTGGAGAGGGACTGGCCTCAGAGCCTAGAGACAGAGCCTAGCGGGAGAACATGGCAAGGGATCCTGGACTGAACCTGACTACAGAAATTGGCAAGAGAACCTGACTAGAACATGGCGACCAAACCTGGCTGGAGAAGTCCCTGTGTCATTCCTTCTTCGCCGACTCCGTCCACACCTATGGGGACCCCTGGACCTGCTGGGGTTGGACCCCGGCAATATTCTAATTAGGAGGACATAAAATGACCAGTATAAAAAAAATCACTTCATAGTTGAGGAGTGTTAGGAAAAAATAAAGCCAAGGTACCTTAAAACAATTAGTGTTTGAAAACAAATATAAGGGCAATAACTTTTAAATATCTATATTTACAAACACACATACATACTTAAATAAGCGATCATGACTATGACAACTTAGTATGCGTAAATTGCATGTCAGTACTATGTAACAATTTGAGGATTGTTTTCATTTTCATGAGTAATACCAAGAACTCAATAGAGGTCTGTGGGTAAATAAACCTAACGGAAAAACAGCAATCTCATCCAATCACATCACTCAAAAATCCTGTGAATAACCACCTAAAGGCAGTGCCTGCAAGTTTAGTTGTAGAAATATGATTGTAACTCAATCTACACATACTTTTTCAGTGCTGACAAAAAGTTTAATCGCTATGTCCACTTTATGTTATATTATTATTAACATGAGCATCTCTCTAGGATTCTCTTTTCAAATCTACTTTAGAAAAGAGAAACAATATAATCGTACTGACTATCTGCAAACCTGCGACTTAATATTTTCCTTCCATGCAAACTCACTTACTTGTGTACTATAACTTCCTTGAGGAAGACTATACATGTTGAATTTTGAATATTAATGAAAACTTAACATGATAATACTTTAAAAAGTTTCAAGAATCCAATTCTTCCCAAAGGCCTTTCACAAAGAAATAAAAAATATTTTTATGTTAAAAATTATAATTTATCTCATTAACTATTTAGCATTCTTATCAACATTTTCAATTTTGATGAGTATTATTCAAGAATCCTGATAAAAGAGTATTTGTGTACTGATAACAATTTTATTGATGAAACGGGATATTAGTTTATCCCAGTAATATATTTTCATAATGATAATTAATAATTATAGCCTGATCTCCCCAGTATTGCTGATTTAGTTGGTAAAATATTTTTATGTTGCCGAAACCGGTTTGGCTCAGTGGATAGAGCGTCGGCCTGCGGACTGAAAGGTCCCGGGTTCGATTCCGGTCAAGGGCATGTACCTGGGTTGCAGGCACATCCCCAGTAGGAGATGTGCAGGAGGCAGCTGATCGATGTTTCTCTCTCATCGATGTTTCTAACTTTCTATCTCTCTCCCTTCCTCTCTGTAAAAAATCAATAAAATATATTTAAAAAAAATATTTTTATGTTTGTAGTCTACCAGCTTTGGTAGACTGAAAAACACACCCCTGAACTATGTCCACACCATATTTCACAGAACCTGTGACTATGTCACCAGACATGGTAAAAAGTTCTCGTAGATTTTATTAAAGATCTTGTTATGGGGGCACCATCCTGGATTGTCCTGGGTGAACCCGGTAGAGTCCAAGAGGGAAGCAGGAGGTCAGAGATGAGAAGACAATGTGACCAAGAAGGCAGAGATTAGAATGAAGAAGCCATAAGACCGAGAATGCTAGCTAGCACCTTCCAGAACTGGAGAGACAAGAAACAGCTTGCAAACTAGCCCTGCTGACAACTGTTAACCTTAATTTTAAATCTGTTAAACTCATACTAGACTTCTGACCTCGAGAACTGCTAGTGAGTACATTTATGCTCTTTTACCCCACTAAATTTGTGGTAATTTTTATAGTAAGGAGATGAAAGTCAGGCACACACTAAACTGTATTAATATGATAGACAAGATAAAATTATAAAATATTTTCTAAAAGTAATAGTAATACATAAGCCTAATTGTCTCTTAAAGCATTGAAAGAGAAGAGACAGGCATTGCTTGGAGTCTGTTCCATACATATTTACCACATAAACAACTTTATCAGAGTTTTTGAGGAATATCATAGGAAGCAAATAGAATTGCTTCCTCTGAAAAAGCAATCAATGGAAATTACCCTTTGAGGATTTTAGAGAATATTAATTTTAGAGCAGTATTTATATTTATTTTTTCCTGTTCTCCCTCCTACCTTTTAGGAGTATAAAGTAAGTAATTTATGGAACTTACTAAAATCCAAATTATGCTTAACCTACATCCACAGCTGTGATCTTTAACTTGAGCCTTACAGGAGAAAGTTACCCTCAAGTGTGTTCATGGCTGAAAAAATGGCGACACATAGAGTAAGCTTCTTATCTTGGTGAGGTCTCACCATATTTTATCCTGTATGCCTGGAAGGTTCAGTGTAGTTGTAAAATGACACACCATTCTCTGGCACAGTTGGGACTCCACCTTGATAGCTGATGCTTATGCATGAATTAACACACAGTACTAGAATTATTCCTCAGACCACTGCTTTAAAGCTTGCAAGCGAAACAAAATAATGAGGCTCCTCTAGGCTTGAGGAATATTACTTTTTGTTGTTGTAACAACTACAAAAGTACAAGATCAGATTTGAGGAAACTTTTTTTTTTATGTGCAATGTTTACTTCTTGCTTTGAGTTCCAGCTGTGCCTGGAATTAACTTTCAAACTAAAGAAAATGGCCTTTGCAGCTGGGGAGAGAGTTTGGGGCCCACTTGAATCAGACACAGTTGGTGGAGGGAGGAAATATCATGAATACCCTTCCACTACTTTTGTGTCTCTGTAGGAGTCCTTTGTAGGAAGAATCTAAACATTATTCTGCCTTCTCATCTTCTGACCGAATGAATGGATAGCAGTGCTTATGAAAACCCTTTCTTAAGAAAGTGCTGGCTTTGTGACCATTTTTCTCTTTAAGAGAGTAGCCTTTCACTAAAGTACAGGAACAGGATTACACATCTAAGCCATCCTTCCTCTTGAATTCAAAGCCTGAATAATAAAATGATGTGCAATGTAATATCTAAGGACTATTGTTCAGTGCGCTTCAACCTGTGGTATGCAATTGATTGAAAAATCATATTTTCATGCATGTAGGCATTCAGAGTCCCGTACATTCCCTGATTACAATTTGTGATGAAATTTAATTTTTACTGCTAGTAAGAATATATTTGCAATATCTCCAGGGGTAATAAAGTATGTTCCTGTTACTTTTAAAAAGTAAACAACTTGCCGAAACCGGTTTGGCTCAGTGGACAGAGCATCGGCCTGCAGACTTTAAGGTCCCAGGTTCGATTCCAGTCAAGGGCATGTACCTGGGTTGTGGGCACATCCCCAGTGGGAGATGTGCAGGAGGCAGCTGATCGATGTTTCTCTCTCATCGATGTTTCTAACTCTCTATCTCTCTCCCTTCCTCTCTGTAAAAAATCAATAAAATATATTTAAAAAAATAAAAAAATAAAAAGTAAACAACTTGCCTGGCTGGCATGGCTCAGTGGTTGAATGCTGATCTATGAGCCAGGAGGTCACAGTTCCATAGCCAGTCATAGCACTTGCCCAGGTTGAGGGCTTGATCCCTAGTGTGGGGCCTGCAGAGGCGACCAATGAATGATTCTCTCTCATTATTGATGTTTCTATCTCTCTCTCCCTCTCCCTTCATCTCTGAAATCAATAAAATTTACATATTGAAAAGACCTTTCTTAGTTTTTTTTTTAAGTAAACAACTTACTCTAATTGCTCTTAAGATATTTAAAATTAGGGGGTAAAAGATAAAAGCACAATTCATGTTTGTAGTGAATTCATTCTTAGGTCTATTCATTCATCACATTTTTATTGAGTATTGTTCTTGGCATGGGCAACCGAGGTGGGCAAAACGTATGATATCCCTATGTTCATGGAACTTTTAATTTCTGTGGAAGGAAATAGGCAATAAACTTAGAAGCCAATATAAGGACTGTTTTAGAGTTATAAGCCTGATAAGGACAAATTTAAACAGAGTAATGTTATCATAGTGTGCAGAAGGTGGGGAATGAAGGGCGGGTCAGAAAACTTTCTCTGTGGAGACCTAATTGGCCTGTCATACAGAGATCTGAGGGAAGTCTTCTCCAGGCAGAGCTACCAGCAAGCACCAGTCTAGGAAGCTTTTGTGTTTGGAAATATTGGTGGACAAAAGGCTAAGTAGCAGGATGAAAGGTAGAAAAGATAGGCTATGAGCTAGATCAAATCTTAGAGGTGTAGAAAATGTAGGTTTTTAGATTATTCATATAACTTTCTCTTGGGAAGATATTGGCATCTTGTTTGCTCTCTGCTACGTATATCTAACCATCATTTTAGGTTGATTAGATTTCATGAAGTTATACTAATTTGTTTTATCTCTAAAGAGGTTCTAGGGTCTACACTCTCAATGCTGGTGCCAATACTAACATAGTTTTGGTTTTGTCTCCTTAGAATTGTGACAGCAGATTAAAAAGATGGACTTATGTATTTTCCCTTAGGGCCCAAAGAATAACTTATGTGTTATTCAAGCTACACTCCCTTATTTGTCAAGGTATTCTTTTTTTTCTGTAATACCAATATGTTGAATTATATATTGGAGGAAAATAAGAACTGAGACTTGCTTACCATTTTCTTTCTTTCTTTCTTTCTTTCTTTCTTTCTTTCTTTCTTTCTTTCTTTCTTTCTTTCTTTCTTTCTTTCTTTCTTTCTTTCTTTCTTTCTTTCTTTCTTCCTTGATATGATCTCTTAGGGCATCCCATTTGAGCTGCACATAGTATGTCACAATTTTTGTCATCAAGCTATAGTAACTCTTTTTTGTACTCTATTAATGAAATCATCTATCTTATCCCATCACTATAGGTAAAAACAATTTTCTATATGTTATATACCCTTTTCATGACTTCTAAAATGCTGTCATGGTTGCATACTATCTACTTTACATTTAGAAAGCAGTGTCTCAGCTTTCTAGAAAATAGTTCTAAAAATGTGTGGATCTATTCATCAGCCAGTCTCAGCTGCTGCTGAATGAACAGTTCCATGATTAACAGCCAGAGACTGTGCAGGCAGTCTCAGAATCTGCTGCTTTCATAGAACTGGATAAATTAATTTGTACATCTTGTGATTATATGACTGTTAGAAAGAACAAAGTATTGCTGACACGGCTTGTGATAAAGAAAAACATACTGAATTTCCATTTTAGTTGATTTAAAAAAATTCTGGGCAGAAATTAAATATCTTAAAAACAGAGAAAGCTACTAATACTACATATACTAAACATCCTAATCAGTTAAGCTGAAATTTCAAAAACAAAACAAAAAATATTGAGTGCATAGTGCTAAAATATAGACCAATTAAGTCTAATGAAATGGAAACACATCTATATTGTGTTAATATTGTATGCCAAATGAGGCACCAGACAACTGAATTTTTCACTTTATAATTAATTGTAATATTGTATGGTTTTAGCCAGAGATATGAGAATGCATAAAAAAAGTTTTTAAAATGGAAAAACCATCAAAAAAGATATATAGATAGATACATACAGACATATGGAACATGTTGTATATATCACTTGTTGAATAAACATTCATTTATAAATTAATGTAAGCATACGCATATGTTTATGGAAGATTATTTGTTCAAGATACATGATTCCTTCCCAAATAATTTTTATCTAACACTGCCCAAGGAATATTAACATTCTAATATTTCTATAAGATTATCAGAATAGCCATATTATAACTGATAACAATCTTTAGGAGACTGAATCTATACTATGCATGATGATGACTTTAAGATTCATTGTTGTTGAAAAGATAGAAATGCAAATTGAAAATATAAGAAAACAATGTTAATGAAGGCAAATACAATTCATAGCAGATAATTTATTTTTGTTTTTAAAATATATAATTAAATAAAATGACAAGGTAATAAAAGGGAATGTAACTATGGTACCACAGAAACATGAGACTGGGGACCTGAGGCTGCACCCCCCACCTGGTGCTGGGCCGGGAGACATGAAGCTACACCCCCTGCCCTGCAGAGCTTGACAGGGGTGGGGCCGGCCAGTTCTGGGTCTCCCGTGAATTTGAGTTGCGTGCGGGTGGGCAGGGACATGACTCTGGGTCCTGCAGCACGCCCCAGACTCTGACAGGAGGGAGATTTTGATACACATTTTACTAATTTTCTTTCATCTCTGATACTTCTATTATAGAGAAAGGGCAAATAGCAATGCTAAAATATTTCCTCTAATTAATTCCCTTTTAATGTGCACAAATTTCATGCACTGGGCCACTAGTTAATTATACAAATTAATTTTAAACAAGTTACCTAGTCAAATAAAATATTTAGTATCTTGTAGATAAGGGATAAGACTAAATATGTGAACAAGTATTTCACCATTTTTTCATTTTTATAAACATTATGAAGTTATGCTGCTGGTTATTTATTTGTTCAACAGCCAACATTTATTTTAAAACCTTTTTTGAAATCTACATGTTGTACCGTGTTAAAATGGGTATGCCCAACATACAATTTGAGGGACTTGCAATCTTGAAAGAAAAAAAAAGCCATAAGCAAAAACATGCCGTTTTTCTTTTTAAAATGTGACAAGAGTGTACATATGATTTTGCTGGGGATGTTTGGGCAAGGAATGCTCCTCAGATTTGAGTGACATTTTAATGTTTGGACATATGCTTGTGAAGAAAGCTTTTTGGTTAATCCTACTTCTTACAAAGCTTTCTTTTATGTAGATGCCAAATCAATTTTATAGCAGGCTTTTCATCTCTCCTTCTGCCAAGGGAAAGCATATAGTTTAAAACTAAACTATCTGTTAAGGAAATGAAAAAGTCACCCAGAGGGTTTCATGGTCTTTGAAAATTAGTGCCTAAAAATTTTCAGATGTCCCATCTGATTTAAAAAATAATCATTTACAATAAATATAAATAGAAGAATAAAATCTCTCCAGTAAACATGGCCTCCTAGCTCATTTGGACCTTCACCTGTAATCAAATATGGTAATTTTAAGAATCCAATAAAGTATGCTGAAGTTACCTACAGAAATTCAGTTTTCTCTAAGAGCATGAAATAAAAAGTATTTAGTATTTAAAGACTGTACAATCAAGTCTTTAGGAGTAAATATCTATTTATTGTAGAAAACATAAACATTTCTTAGTGCTTGTAGTATGCTTCAGTCAGTTAGTGACTTACTACAACTCTCAAGTAGCCCAATGTTGGACTCCATCCTGCACTGAACTTTTTGTTAATTAATGATACAGTATGTCTAAGAAACTAAGTACTCTTCAGTACTTTGTTGAATCACTATATCAGCAAAATGAACAGATGTAGATTGTTCATTTTCAGTTTATTCTATAGTGCTGAGCTAAGCAATATGAATAGAGGTATATAAGATAGAAAAGTCTGATGTACTAGTACTACTATCAATCAAACATTTTCCAATGTGTCCTGGTTGTTTTGATATGTATATTTTATTAAATAATATGTTTTAATTACTGAATTAGTTGGTGGGGGCGGCCATGACAATGTATTCCAGACTGGGTGGCTTAAACAGCAGAAATGCCGTTTCTCCCATTTCTAGAGGATAGAAGTCTGAGATCAAAGTGTTGGCAGGCTGTTGCCCTCAGAGTCATAATGGGGAACCTGTTCAGACCTTTCTCCTTGATTTTCAGATAGCTGTCTTCTCTGTATCTTCACATCATCTTTCCTCTGTCATGTCTTTGCCCCAGTTTTTTCTTCTTATGAAATTACCAGTCATATTGAATTTAGGTCTACCCTAATGACCTCATTTTAATGTAACTACTTCTTTATAGGACCTCTATTCAAATACAGTCAAATACTGAGGTACTGTGGATTAGGGTTTCAACATACAAATATTTTTTGGAGGGGCAAATTCAGCCCATAATAAATACACATGTGATAAGAGATGTTTTTATTGTTCAGGGATTTAACCTGTTTCAAATATCTGTTGGGTATGTTTGTGTATGTAGAAGTTAGAAAGATAACTTATAAGTGAAAATCACACAAAGAAATAATAAAATTGAATGTATGTAATCTAAGGTCCCTTCTATATATGATCCATTTTAGCATAATACTTACTAAAAAATCATTTAATTTGCTTTCTTTTACATATTGATATTTTTTATTAGTATCTCATAATTATTTGCATACCTTTTCCACTATATGACCCCATTATCTCTTATTCCTGGTCTCCACCTTGTCCTTACAATTTTATGTGTGAAAAGCTAAAACCTTACTTTCACAGAAGCAAAGTAAATTTAAAAAACATAATTTTTGGTTAATTATCCTTGACTCTCAAACCAATTTTTTCCTGCACATATACCAATGCTATATTATAGTAGAAGCATGGTTTTAGTGCAGCAAGTTACTATATTTCTATTTAAATCTATTTTGTTTTATAGCGGCTATTAATTTAGTTTATATATGACATCTCTGAAATAGATTAAAAGGTGCCAAAGGGCAATGCCTGTTTCTTTTATTCATGTTGGTACCCAAGGCAGCATCAGGGATTGTGCACTACCAACAAGGGCTCCTCCATAAATGTTTCTTCACCAACTCAGCATAGCAGCACGATAATCATTCTACTATGCTATATGGTTTATGCAGGCTGAGTTCCTTCCTCATAGTAATGTGTGCGCAAAGTTGTTTTGCCATATCTAAATTGATCCAGGAAGCATATTTTTCTTGATATATGCCTCAAGCAAGCAGCTATTATGGGAAGTAAAGTTATTGGTCAGAGAGAGATGTTACTTAGGCTGTGCATATCTTACACAAACACTCTCATATGTATTATGGATAAGAACACATTTTTTTTCTCATTCAGCAAGTCACAAGTCAAGTTAATGCATGCATTTTGTTTGCGTTATCTTCTAAGCAGCAATGCAAAATATGCCATAGATTTCAATGCATTATATGTGTAATCTCTTGGTGTTGACATTTTTCTTCTGTAAAAATAAATGAAAGGAATGTATTGCTAAAAGCTAAAGTAATTATATTTTGAGTGCCAAATTCTCACCAGCAGGCAAGCCACATGCCAGCAGTGAGTTGAGCACTTAAACAGTGTCCCAACCACTTTTGGAGTCACACAGTAAAAATTAATGTATTTCAGATTGATGGTATTTTGACAGCCTTGTTCCATTGTCAAAGTACTGGAGAATATCACAATATATATGTTGTGCTCTAATCTAGCCTTACCTAGTTGACCTCAAATTAAAAGACCATCATATATAAGTGATTCCTTGAAAAATTTTGTGTGCCCATATGAAAATACAAATTTTAGGACCAATAAAAATATGACAAAGATTATTTTAGTTTTCAAATTTCCTACATTTCTTACTTTAAATTTTGGTCATATATTGTTTAGCTTTTTATTCTAGAATTTTTAAAGCATATGAAAAGTAAAGACAACAGTTTAATGGAGCCCCATTACCCAACTTCAAAAATTAGAAACATTTGGCATTTTAAAGAAATCAGATTGTTTATGCAAACTGTGAATTTATTGACTGGCTGTTTAGTAAATGTAATTAGTCAACTGTATTACACCCTTTAAGTAATTGTTCAAATTAGTTTAAAATTCTTTTAATATTTGCTGATATCTTCAAGAAATTGCAATCTATTTTCAAGCATCATTTTTTTCATCAGATTAATATGCCATTAAATCTAAAACTTCGTCTGTAGCAGGCACTGATTTCACTTGGTTTGATGCAATGTTCAAGTCATATGTGTGTGTGTGTGTGTGTGTGTGTGTGTGTGTTTTTAATTCAGATCCTATAAGTCAGAAGGAATCTTGTTGGGGGGAAAAGTAAGACATTATCAAAATCTTACTATTAATTCTTTGGTCTGAAAGATGAGAAAGGCGTACTTTTGCTTTTAGCAATGAGTAAATAATACAAATCAGTCCACACACTTTATTCCTGAATAGAAGTTATATAATTTATCTATTCATTTGTTTGTATCTTCAGCCAAAAATATTGAATACTTTCTGGATGTCAAGCCCTGAGCTAAGTATGGAGTAACAGTGAGTGATACAGACATGCCTTGACTCTAATAAAACTTCCAGGAAATCAGAACCTAAGCAAGTTGTTACAATAAAATGGGGAGAATGAGACACGAGGGGAGGTAAAGGGCATTGTAGACATTTGTTAGGAGAGAGCCCGATTCAGTTTGAAGTCAAGGAAGTCTGTCGAAAACAAGCAAAAAAAAAAAAACCAGGTTGAGACCGCAGAGTTGGTCAAAACTTAGCCAGAGGAAGGGGGAAAGCCCAGTCAGAGAAAGCAAAGGGAAAGAGATTAGAAATGGAGGTGAAGAAGGAAGGTTATGCTAACGATACACTTTAAGGTAAGAAATGGGGTTTCATCCCTGATCCAGTGCAGAGCTATCCCAGCATAAGTGAGTAGTAGGATACAGTTTGATCAAAATGTACACTGGCTTCAGTGAAAGACTTACAAACAATAAATCTGCAGGCAGGAAGATGGGTTAGGAGCACTTTGCAAAACACAAATATGGTCAATTACATTAGTGTGGTATCAACTGAATATAGAGAGGAGGATAAGGACGTATAGAAGACATAAACTTTATTCTATCGTTAGTTGAAAACCATGTTTTTAACTAACGATAGAATAAAACCCAGGAAAGATAACTAACTTGCCCCAAATCAAATTGTAGATTCTAGCTTTTTAAAAATATATATATTTTATTGATTTTTTACAGAGAGGAAGGGAGAGGGATAGAGAGTGAGAAACATCGATGAGAGAGAAACGTCGATCAGCTGCCTCCTGCACACCCCGTACTGGGGATGTGCCCGCAACAAAGGCACACATCCTTGACCAGAATCAAACCCGGGACACTTCAGTCCATAGGCCGACGCTCTATCCACTGAGCCAAACCGGACACGGCAGATTCTAGCTTTTTCCTGATTCACAATTCTAATTTTATAGTGCTTCCTTTTAGAGGAAAATAGTTTCTGAAACAAAACAAACAAAAACAACCCAATTCTGTCAATGAAGAGTGCCTTTTATGTGACAGAAATATATTTTAGTATCTCAATCATTCTGTGCTAATTTTACCTTTCACATGTTTCTTTCGGTAGTCTTTAGTGGAGCTCCTATTGACTGCTGCGATCTTGCGCTGAAACTCTCCGTGGCTAAGTGGATATTGAGAAAGTCCAATGCGTGCCAGAGGGAAACTGAAGTCACCCAAACACTCAATGGTTTGAATGTGTCCTGCCTAATTAAAACTTAGGGTATTGAAAGATCTTGTAGTATAACATTTCTCAGCATGTTTATAATAATTTTATTCTCTGATTTCCAATTTGCTTAAAATATTTTCCACATGACTTAATAATATATATGTATACATAATTTAAAAATTAATGTGAGTGTTCTAAGTATGTTTTTTTTTTTAATTTTCAAAGACCTTGGGACAAATCACATCATTGTGAAATTATAATTTATATTTCTTCCCTGAAGTTCTTCTCCATAAAGTTAGCCCATAATTTGGGTCAGTTTGGAAAACCTGCAACTAAATGACAAGAACATACATGGTAGGTCCAGTCAATTTAGGTTAATGATAAGCCAAGGGAGAGAAACAGCCGCAATCAGCAATAGTCACAACCACCTGTTACATGACTGGCTTAAATTTTTTGCTTAGGATCCAGAACCTAGGCAAAAAAATAAGAGCTTGATTTTTAATTTTACTTCAAAAGGCTATTTGAAAGAATAACCAAAGGTCTCTTTTCAAATAACTTCTATTTTTTATCCCCCTGTGAGAAAGCTCTATTTACAAAGAAGCCCAGACATAGGGACTTATTTGAATTTGAATTAAAACGTGGGATGGCTCCAAAGTCTGTCATATTTACATTCCTGGCAAAATCTAAATATTGCTGGAAGGCACATATTCCACTGTGAACTGTGTAGGGACTTGAGGGATTTTGGCATTGTCATTCTTTTTGAGGTTATAAAAGCCTCTAAAGGAAGTATATTGTGGCTTTCCAAATTTGAAGGTGAGAATTCTTTCAGCATGCCAAGTTCACCACAATTTTATGTTGGCCTTAATTCTCAACATATGAAATGGAGGGAGTGAAATAGGGAATGAAATCATGTCTTCCTAAAGTTGTTTACTCCAGGTCAGTGCAAGCAGAAACTGCCATCTCACAAGCTAAAATACAGCATTCCGGGTGCTATCAGAGTTTTTCAAAGCAACACATACAGATTTCACCACAGGACATCCATTAACATCTATGGTTGCTGTGCAGCAACCTCCCCAAGGGCTTTATTAAACACTAGAGGCCCAGTGCATGAATTTGTACACAGGTAGGATCTGGCCAGGGGTGGGGCGGCGGGGAAGGGCTGTGAAGGTTGGCTGGCTGGCCCCACCCCTGATCAAGCTGGTGGGCCAGTCACAGTGCTCGTCATAGTGACCGGTCCTTCTGGTAGTTCTGGTCATTCCAGTTCTATTTTGGTTGCTTGGCTTTTATATATATATATATAGAGAGAGAGAGACTAGAGGCCCAGTGCACAAAAATTTGTGCACTCGAGGGGGTCCCTCAGCCTGGCCTGTGCCCTCTTGCAGTCTGGGACCCCTCGGGGGATGACCACCTGCTGGCTTAGGCCCGCTCCCCAGGGAATTGGGCCTAAGCTGGCAGTCAGACATCCCTCTGGCAGCCCGGCAGCCCTCCGGGGATGTCCACTTGCCAGCGGGGAGCAGGCCTAAGCTGCAGTAGGACATCCTTAGTGCTGCTGAGGAGGCAGGAGAGGCACCCACCACCACCACTATACTGGCAGCTGTCAGCCTGGCTTGAGGCTGAGCAGAGCTCCCCCTGTGGAGCACACTGACCACCAGGGGGCAGCTCCTGCATTGAGCATCTGCCCCCTGGTGGTCAGTGTGTGTCATAGTGACCAGTCATTCCCAGTCATTCTGCTGTTAGGGTCAATTTGCATATTACCTTTTTATTATATAGGATAGAGGCCTGGTGCATGGGTGGGAGCAGGCTGGTTTGCCCTGAAGGGTGTCCCGGATCAGGGTATGGGTCCCCACTGGGGTGCCTGGCCAGCCTGGGTGAGGGGCTGATGGCTGTTTTCAGGCTGGCCACAGCTCCTTCAGGGTGGGGGTCCACGCTGGGGTGCCTGGCCAGCCTGGGTGAGGGGCTGATGGCTGTTTTCAGGTTGGCCAGCCCCCAACAGGGACCCTCACTCCACGAGGGTGTGGCCAGCCTGGGTGAGGGGCTGATGGCTGTTTGCAGGCTGGCCACGGCCCCCAACCACCAAAGCTCCCAGTGGAGGCTGGCTGGAAGCAGGTATATGGGATTTATTTATCTTATATAATTGAAACTTTGTTGCCTTGAGCCGAGGCCACAGCCGGCCAGGACAGGCAGGAAGCTTGGCTTCCTCCATCACCGGGGCATCCAAGCCTCCTTTTTGCTCCAGCTCCGTGGCTGCCGGCCGCCATCTTGGCTGGGTTAATTTGCATATAGTTGCTCTGATTGGCTGGTGGTTGTGGCTTTGGGTGTGGCAGAGGTCCGGTCAATTGGCATGTTTCTCTTTTATTAGATTAGATATGTCCTTAGTGTATAGTGTGTGTGTGTGTGTGTGTGTGTGTGTGTGTGTGTGTGTGTTTAAATAATCACATATTAAATAAACTAGAGGTCTGGTGCACAAAATTCCTGCACTGGTAGTGTACCTAGGCCTGGCTGTCGATTAGGGACAATTGGGGCCTTCTGGCTGCCAGCTGGGGCCTTCCTTCTGGCTGCTGGCTGGGGTCTCCCTTCCCTAGTTGATGGCTGCTAGCCAGGGCCTTCCTTTGTTCTGTGCAGCTTCCTGGTTATCAACACACGTCATAGCTAGCCATTGATCTCCCGGTTGAACTCTTGTGGGAACAATTTACATATTAGGCTTTTGTGTGTGTGTGTATATATATATATTAGAGGCCTGGCACATGAAATTCATGCACAGGTATGGTCACTAGGCGTGACCTGAGATCAGGGCCATCTTCCTGGGCTGCCAGCAGCTGGCCCCGCCCCTCATTGTGCCACCCACCCCCAGTTCCCTGTTTGCCATCAGGCAGTCGGAGCCTGCCGGCTGGGGGCAAAGGATCAAGATGTTGACCAGCAGGCCTTGATTAGGTGGTAAGGGCCTGGGGGCTGGGAGCAGATCCAGTGTTGAGCATCTGTCCCCTGGTGGTCAGTGCACATCATAGTGACTGGTTGTTCCGCCGTTCAGTCTATTTGCATATTACCCTTTTATTATATAGGATATGCATAGCCCATGGACATGGGCAATAGAGTAGTGAAGACCTGAGGGTGGTGGGAAGGGGCTAGGGGAAAGGAAGTAATGTGGGGAAATGGGAGATATCTGTAATACTATCAACAATAAAAATATATTTTAAAAAATACTCATCACATTTCTAATCACATGTTTAATGTCTCTTTCCCATTATTCCAGCTTCAAAAAGGTAGAAACACAATCTTGTTTCTTTATGTGTTCCTAGCACCAAGGACAGTGCCTCATGCATAATAATTATTTGTTGAAAGAGAATGAATGAATAAGGACGACTTCCTTTTTCTGGGTAACTCTTATTCACCTATCAAGGACCAAGGCCAGATGTTGTATTCTCCGGGTTGGGTTACAGTCAAATCTGATACATCTTTGGATCCCTAGGGCCTACTTTGGAACTTGGCACATGATTCATATACCATATATATTTGTCAAATAATAATAAACTCTTGGCCAGGAGTTGATAATTGTTGAAACTAACTGAGTGATGGGTATATGAGTAGGGTTCATTACGCTGTTCTTTCTTCTTTCATCTATATTTTTAAATATTCCATAATAAAAAGTGAAAGCATTTATGTTCACCTAAAGTCAAGATAAAGTGTGATCAAAGATGATCTTGAGGTTGCTGGCTGAAGCAAACCAGTAGATGGTGGTGCAGTTCACTGGGTGGATAAAGTGTAGCTCATCCAGACTTGAATGCTCATGTGCATGGTCTAGCTTAGAGAGGGTTCTATTTTACCCCAGTGAAAGTTCTTCGAAGGTCAATAACAGGGATGAAAGAATAAATTTTTATTTCAACACCTTTAGTTTTAATTACTTGAGGGCATCTCCAGTCAGCTGTGCAATAGTTAGCAGCTACAATAAATTAAAATCTCTGCCCTAAACAATGAGCTATGAGAGGGTTTCTGGATGGAAACCTTCCCCCTCATGTTCCTTGATGGCCTCTGGGGCACTGATCCGACTGACCATTGGCAACTGCCCCGCTATCTAGGGCGTCTGCAGTAAATCCTGTGCCTCACCAATGCTTCCTTCACACTTCTCATCCACACCCTCCCCTTTTTCTTTACCGCTGTTTTATTTCTACTGGGGAGCGATTGATTGACATCGGCGTGGCCTCGGTGGGTGTCACAGCTTTATGCTCAGCAGTAGGTAGGGTGTCAAGAAAATTCTGGTACCCTTTTGACTTCACCACCTTCTGACTGAGAGTTGCTTCACCTTTTTGAATCTCAAATGCAGCCTCTGAAAAATAAGGATAACAATCATGGCGACTTCACAGGACTGACACGAGGATGAACGCAGGAAAAAGGTTCAACACAGAGCCTGGCACCCTGTGAGCAGTTGAGAAACAGGAGCTGTTATTATCGCCAGCGCTGCGTCCTCCGAGGCTCTCCACCTGGACATTGGGAGAGCTGCTGAAGGACCAGAGCAGGCTGCCTTCCGCCAAGGCCCCTGGCTCCCACGCAGTGAGTGCGTGGCCCTGTGGGGGTGCGGGGAAGGTCCCCCGGGCAGGCAGGAAGCTCTCCGGCCAAGGTGGAGGGTGGTGCCGGGCTGGGCAGAGTAGGCAGAGGTGGGGGCTGCGCTGTGGGACCCAGGAATCCGTGCAGGGTTGGCTGTTGGCGCAGGGGTGGGGCCGTGGGCTCCCCAAGGCTGGAGGGCCCCACTCGAAGCCCGGCTGCCTTGGCCCCTGCCACCTCAGCTTCATCTAGAACAGGGGTTCTCAACCTGTGGGTCGCGACCCCTTTGGCGGTGGAACGACTCTTTCACAGGGGTCGCCTAAGACCATCCTGCATATCAGATATTTACATTACAATTCATAACAGTAGCAACATTACAGTTATGAAGTAGCAATGAAAATAATTTTATGGTTGGGCCACAATATGAGGAATTGTATTTAAAGGGCCAGAAGGTTGAGAACCACTGCTCTAGAAGGACGTCCGGAGGGTCATTCGGCTGTCTAGTCTAATTACCATATTACCCTTTTATTATTATACACTAGAGGCCCGATGCATGGAATTCGTGCAAGAGTAGGCCTTCCACCCCCTGAGCGCCGGCACCAGCTTCCCTCTGGCACCCGGGGCCCAGGCTTCCCTTGCAGCCCTGGCTTCATCTGGAAGGTCCTCTGGAAGGAAGTTCAGTCTAATTAGCATATTACACTTTTATAGATCGATGTCTCTGAGAGTTTTAAAAGGAAT
Organism: Myotis daubentonii; assembly: GCF_963259705.1. NCBI lineage: Eukaryota > Metazoa > Chordata > Mammalia > Chiroptera > Vespertilionidae > Myotis > Myotis daubentonii. Next base: position 186,065,594 of record NC_081841.1, read on the forward strand.
AGAAGGATGGATTATTTAAGTTGTATTGTTATTTATTTATTTTTTAAATATATTTTTATTGATTTTAGAGAAGGGAGAGGGAAAGAGAGAAACATCAATGATGAGAGAGAATCATTGATTGGCTGCCTCCTACATGCCTCCTATAGGGGATCGAGCCCCAAACCCGGGCCTGTGCCCTTGACAGGAATTGAACCTGAGACCTTTCAGTCCACAAGTTAGTGCTCTATCTACTGAGCAAAACTGGCTTGAGCCAAGTTGTATTTTTATATTCTTTACAACACTACTCCTCTCCTCTTTAATCACTATGGGAATATGCCTAATTTAAGTTTTTCCCAAGCCCTCATGTTTGGATTATGTGCTCCTAGGACACCCTGCCTTAATAATTTAATATTTCTATACATTAATTTATTTCCCTCCCTATACTATTAGATTCTTAAGATAGGGCCTGTGTCTTCTTCTTGAACCTAGCACAGTGATTCCTATGGGAGGAAAAAAATACCAGCTATTATTTATTGAATACCATGATCAACTTTGGATGGTGAAACAAATAGTCTAATAGCCACATCCCTTAATGTATATTAAAGTCATAACTTGATAGCACAGTAATAAAACTATGGCATTTGAATAGTACCCAAATATTATGATAATATTATTGGAGCACAGAAAACACACCTGTTCTCCATCCTGGAACAACACTTGTAGGGCCAACTTAAACTATAATTAAATGTAGAAGAAATCTTTGACATTGCACCTTCACATGTCCTCCTACCCCTTTGCTGAGATATTTTTAAATAGGTGTGACATTTTAAGGGACTCTTTCTTAACATTTTAACCAGATTATTTTGAACTTAAACTTCCCAATCATAAGGACTGCACAATAGGAAAAAAGGGGTGTTATGCTCTCTTGACTTAGATCATCTCTTTTCCAATTGCACAGACAATTTATGAGTCTATTCTTCTCAAGACATCACCTTCCTTCTGTTAAAGGCCATTCACATTGGTTGTGTAGAGCAGTGCCCTTAAGTTCCCAGAGCTCTGTCTGTGACTCTAGAGTTACACCTATTGTGACCCACCCCCCCCCCCATACTCATTTGTATTAGTATCCTCTGGAAGCTGTGACAAATCGCCATATTTTTTTCTCTTAAAATAACATAGATTTATTCTTCCATTGTTCTGGAGGTCACAAGCCCAAAATCAGTGTTGCTGGCTAAAGTCCAGTTCTTGGCAGAGCAGGCTCCTTCCTGTAATCTCTGGAGGATAATGTTGGGTTGTATTTTCTATCTTCTGGAGGACACTCCATTGCTTGGCTCTGACCCCTTCTTCCCATCACTCCTATCTCATGATCTTCCCATTTGATAGTTTGCTTCCTCTTTTGCTATCCCTGCTCTCTTTCACAAGGGCCCACCTAAAGATAATGCAGGATGATCTCACCAGCTTAAGACCTTTACCTCAATCACAGTTATTTTTGCTGTATTAGATATACCCACAGATTATATGGATTAGGAAGGGATACCTCTAAAGCAGTGGTTCTCAACCTTCCTAATGCCACGACCCTTTAATACAGTTCCTCATGTTGTGGTGACCCCCAACCATAAAATTATTTTCGTTGCTACTTCATAACTGTAATTTTGCTACTGTTATGAATCATCATGTAAATATCTGATATGCAGGATGTATTTTCATTGTTACAAATGGAACATAATTAAAGCATAGTGATTAATCACAAAAACAATATGTAATTATATATGTGTTTTCCGATGGTCTTAGGCGACCCCTGTGAAGGGGTCATTCGACCCCCAAAGGGGTCGCGACCCACAGGTTGAGAACCACTGCTTTAAAGGAACATTATTCAGCTTACAACACCATTGCATCAAAAACAAAATAATCTCCATCAAAAATAAGCACAGAGCACCGGCCCTATTATGGATTCTCTATAACAGCGACTACTGCCTTGGGAACACAGGCCTGCCCCTTAGGGTCTCCTCAATTATTTGGTCACACTGCATGACTTAAATAATCATTAAGAGAGTTCAGTAAACTATTTTACTATAATGTCAGAAGTATAGTGTAATACCTTCAACCAAATGGCCAAATGAAAGGAGCTAAGATACTGACTTGTCCCAGGCATAATCTATCTGGCTGCCTGAGCCTTGTTCCTCTTAATTTAGCTCTTTGCCAATTCTACCCATGCTCAAAGCAAGAGTTCATTTCTTGCAGCCCCAAATGTATGTTTAAAGAAAGGCTTTTTCTTTCTATGATGTCCAAACACTGACATGGTTTCACCAACTTAGAAAAAAAAACCTTGAATTAATAAAATTTAATTAAATTCTTCTAAGTGTAGAAAACAATTTCAATGGACAGGAGTTTTCTTACAATCATTTTTTGCCCAGCACAGTGCAGTGTTTTTTAAATCTACACTTCCAGTCTCAGTCCCATATCCAACTCTCCCGAGAAGCGTCTTTCCCACTTCGAGTTCTCTTGCAATTACAACACCCCCATCCTGGTTAGAAATGTTAAGGCAAAAGCCCTTTTCCTTTATTGCACTTTTCTTTCACAGATTATTGCTGGACAAGGCGAGGATTCTCGTTTTATTAAATACACATGACAAGCATCTGTCTGCAAAGGATTTATCCAGCCAACCATCAATTCATTCAATAATAACAGGTATCACTTATTGAAATGATGGGCGCTGAGTTAAGCACTACATTCACATTATCTGATTTAACAGACATCTATCAAGAAATAATGTTGTCAATGGTGTAATAATAGGTTTGTTTACTGGCTGTAGGGAACAATGACTTGCAATCTTGTATGAGAACTGTATCATAACACAATTTTAAGTAACACTTCAACCAAAATGTATGAATGCACACACACACACACACATACACAAAACAGATTACATCTGAGGAACTAGAATGATATTTATGAATAGAGCAACAATGTCCAGAGAAGAAAGGAATGGACATTGATGGAACAGGGAAACTTTAAAACACTGTGTACATACCAGCAAAGAGAGGATTGATCATAACACCGACTGATGTGAATTTAAACAGGCTGCTTAGTGTTGAGAGCCAGAAAATAAGGTAAGATACTTGCAAATAGTCAGTGATGTGATAAGGGATTACTTCTACTTCCTCTGTGTGTCTGTACCTGGTTCATCTGAAGATACATTTCCAATCGCAAGGTTATGCTCTCATGACCTAGATCATCGGGTATCTCCAAGCGTCTCCTAAAATCCAGCCTATCCTTCAAAGACCTTTAAAAAATTCTTGATTTTTTTCCAGCTTAGTTTTTCCTGTTTAGAATATTGATGGCAATTTGTAAACACCACTCTTATAAAACCTTCTGCTTGGTTACAGCTCTTTCTCTCCATATTTATCTGCCTTACAAAACTGTAACATCCTGAAAGGTACTATATATTTTATTATCTTTTCCACATCTAGAATCCAGAATATGCCCTTGTTTATTAAAAAAAGAAGAAATTAAAAGCATTTATTGCTAGGAATCAAAGAACTAGGAGACAATGAAGAAAAATGTTTTAGGTACAGGTTGGACTTAATAGGAAAGGACATATCCATGTCCTGGCAAAGTATACTTTGATCTCTTCCCCTTTCTGTTCATTGGAAGTGCAGGCTACATATTCCTGTCAATAATTTGGTCTTGGGATTAGTTTAGAAGACTTGATTCCCTTCATATGTTCAAAAGGCCTCTGAACCAGTGACCTGCTGTTTACAAAAATGAAAAAAACAAAGTGTGCTCTGTAGCAAAAGCTGTCAATATGAGTGCATCATTTTCCCTGGGCCCTGACTGTCTGATTCCAGAGATTGAGCGTTGAGAAACAGCAAGACATCGACTGCATTATTCTTCCACTAAATCAAAATTGAGGCAATACCTGCTTTTCATATTTGGGTGGTGTTTGGACTGAATCAGATCTATTCAGTGTGTTGTCCTGCACATTTAAAAAGCCAATGGAACATTTTTCTTACAGACGAATTGTTAGCTCTACTGCTGACTGCATAGAAAGTAAGTGTTCTTTGAAGATTGTCAACTGCCATTCAGATCTTGCATTCTGCAACCCATGTATAGTGGCTCCATTGCTTCTCTCCCTCCAAACTGGCTCCCAGCCTGGCTCTTAGCTGTTGCCCCAGCCCCACCCATTCCAAAGCCAGTAACCAGAGGGGTCATTTAAAAGTATAAAGTCCCTTCCCCGCCTGCATCTTCTCTTAGCCATAATCTACAAGGTCCACATCTACTCTCCAACCTCATTCCCATCACACTTGCCTTGTCCTGCAATGCTTCAAGTGTGCACGTGGACCCCACTCATGGCCTTGCTGCTTTGTTCGTTCTCAGTTCTAACCTCAGATGGCACACTATTGGAATTCTCTACCCAATCAGTTCCATCTCCTCACTATCCCATCCCTAAGATCTCCCTGTGCTTGCAGAGACCCCTTTCTTTTCTACCTTGCACTTGTCATGGATTGATGATTGGTGATTGATTGATTATTTCCTGTCTCTCCCTACTGGAATTTACGTGGAATCACACTTGTCAGATTTATTCAATAAATGTTGAGTGCTGTGTAAATAAATAATTCATGTTGTCTCTATGTTCATGCATTTGGTGTTTACATTTTTGGATCAATTTTTACTATTTAATGTTATTCATGCTGCCAAAACCAGAAAGAATTGGAATTCGACTTCTGTAAACTTTGTTGAAAAACTTCTGCCTTGTGAGAGGCTGCCAGGGTAGAGTGAATAAGTATTCCTTTTCCAGACTCAGGTGGTTTGTGAACTAAATCCAGTTTAATCATTGACTAATTGTGTAATTTGGAATGAATCCTTTAATCTACTTGCATGTGATTGCATTGATCAAAAATTATAATTTAAAAATAACACTATCTTAGGAGAATCCTATGAGAAAGAAATGCCTTATAGCATAAAACCACATCAAATGAGTCCTGGCCCATTGTTAAGTGTCCCATTAATATTAGTTATTCTTAGAAATATAACATATTTAAAGAATATATATTTAAGCTCTTAGTGAATAGTAGTTTTATATAGCTGATAATGTCTCTTTTAAAATATGAGCTATTTAAATTGTCAAAGGGTTAACAAAATATTTTATTCCAGATTATACTTATTTTTTAAGTAAAAAATATCTAGGCTTTATTGATGTTTATACAAAGATTAGTGTTTTTTTTTTTTTTTTAAAAAAAGGTAGGTCTTTGAAGTTAATGAAATAATACAACTTTATTAAAATACATAAAATACTTGAGTTGATGACTCTACCTAATGACTCCTGTCTGCTTATTTATTAAATCAAGGCACCCATGGGGACCCAGGTATGTTGACACTTGGCTTTACATGGAAGTAATATGGAAATGCCAATTAGAATCCAACAAAATCACACATCGCTTCAACTTCAGCTGGGCCGCAGCTGGGATTGAATCTATAAGTCATAATTAGTACAAATATATATCCAAATCTCTGTTGTTTCTCCCTTTACAGGAAAAAGAAACATGAAAAATGTAGAGAGAAAAATATCCTTCCCTAAGGGAAGTTAAATTGTACCAATTTCCTTAAGGAAACTAAGCTGATTTTATAATAAGATAAAAGGAATACATTATATGCCAAGCAATGTTGCTAAAAGTAAAGCACAAACATGATGCACCTAACTTTTTAAGAGATCTTATTCTGCTTTTCCATGCAACTACTGTTATTTGGTGAGATTTATGCTTTGGAACTAAAATATCCTATAATTTTTAATAAGAAGAAATCCTAGCCACCAGACCACCAAGAAGTCGCTGTAGTAAGAATTAATGAACAATTATTTACCTTGTGCACATTTCCTAGTTGAAGTCTCCTTGGAACCTATCAATTATTATTATTTAATTTAAGTGATACTCATACCCCTTCATTTTAAACAGAGGATTCAGAATGGTGTTTGAATAATTTTATGCTCTACAAATGGAAGCATGATATATTTTTTTCTTGACTTAAGGTGGAAAATGAGGAAATGAAAGTATTATAGACCTAAGTTACTGGCTACTTCTCTATCCATTCTTCTTGAAATAGAGTAGAGCTGATAACTATTTAAATATGAATATGAAGAGAGAATTTAAGTGTAGAAAATTACCATAAGTGTTTATAAAGAGCACTTTTTTAACCTGTAAATCCAATTTGAGGAAGCAGAGATGAATTGATAAATACATTTTAATATCTAAGAGCATTATATTAATTTAAGACTATGATATTTTAATACTATCCTATCTAATAAAAGAGAAACATGGTAATTAGAATAAAAAAGAAAAAGAAAAAAAGGAGTGGTTGGGAGCTTCCTTCACCTGCCAGCCTGAAAACAGCCCTCAGCCCCTCACTCAGACTGGCCAGGCACCCCAGTGGGGACCCCCACCCTGAAGGGTGTGTGACCAGCTGCAAACAGCCATCATCCCCTCACCCAGGCTGGCCAGGCACCCCAGTGGGGACACCCACCCTGATCCAGGACACCCTTCAGGGCAAACCAGCCAACCCCACCCATGCACCAGGCCTCTATCCTATATAGTAAAAGGGTAATATGCCTCCTGGCACCGGGATCAGCATGACAGGGGGCAGCGCTCAAACCCCCTGATTGCCCTGCAGCTCTGTGTGTGACAGGGGTCTGGGCCACAACCTCCCTATCCGCCCTGCTCTGTTTGTGACAGAGGAAGGCGCCCCAACCCCTGATCAGCCCTGCTCTGTGCCTGATAGGGGGGAGCTCCCTAACCCCCTGATCGCCCTGCGGCTCTGTGTGTGACAGGGTGTGGCGCCCCAACCCCCTGATCAGCCCTGCTCTGTGGGTGATAGAGGGCGGTGCACCAACTCCCCTATCAGCCCTACTCTGTGACAGGGGGGAGCTCCTCAACCCCCTGATGGGCCCTGCTCTGAGCATGACAGGGGGGAGCTCCCCAACCCCCTGATTGGCCCTGCTCTGTGCATGACAGGGGGCAGCCGCCAACCCCCTGATTGGCCCTGCTCTGTGCGTGACAGGGGGTGGCGCCGCAACCTCCCTATCGAACCTACCTTGAGTGTGACAGGGGGCGGTGCCCCAACCCCCCAATCGGCCCTACCCTGAGCGTGACTGGGGGTGACATCACAACCTCCCAATCCGCCCTGCTCTGTGCATGACAGGGGGCGGCGCCCCAACTCCCCAGTCGGCCCTGCTCTGAGCCCCACCAGGGGCTCCACCTAGGGATTGGGCCTGCCCTTTGCCACCCGGGAGCAGACCTAAGCCAGCAGGTCGTTATCTCCTGAGGGGTCCCAGACTGCGAGAGGGCACAGGCCGGGCTGAGGTACCTCCCTCCCCCCCGAGTGCACAAATTTTTGTGCACAGGGCCTCTAGTATATATATATATATATATATATATATATATATATATATATATGAAAATACTAGATATTGGAAGACAGAATTTCTTGAACAACAGTCATTTGACAATCATCAATGAAGAACCTCTGACAATACATGACAAAAACTCAATTTCTCTTAGTTACTGACTTCGAGAAAGCTAGTCCATGATGCAACTTTGCGGTAGATAAAGAGTGGACTCTAGGCAATGCTCTGTTCAAATAAGTCTCTGAATCTAATGGGGGAATGCCCTTGCTTCAATTTGACTCATTGGTCTCTAAATTTACTAATCTGATCTTTTTGGTACTGGTTATATTTATGCATTGTCTTATGCTTGATATCCTTAAAATCTATTTCTACACTGGTTCATCAACTGGTTGATTGGAGAGCTCTCTTGTATATCATCACCATTGCTACAATTTGCCACTCAGCCTTAGCTTTGCTATTTTGTGACTTGAGGAGGCTATTAGCTACACCAGTGTTCTTTCCACAAAAATAGGCACCTTTTGGGGGTGAAGGTAGAACTTCAGTCACAAGACTTGGTGAGCAAAGATGGATTTCGGCCCTGCTAGCTCTACAGGTCAAGAGCCCTTGGGCATCCAGACACAGCAGCCCTGTGTAATTTGTACCTAATTTTTGGGTAGACATAATCGTAGTCTATGTATTCATGACCTGCATTTTTTATGAAACTGCTTTAATCAACTGAAATAATCACTTAAGTATCACCCAAAGAAATACCAAACCACCCTGCTTAAAGTGAACATTTTAGAAAGTAATATTATAAAATCCATATTACAGAATTTCCCCCACGAAAAGGACATCTCTTGCACTTTTTTACGTACACTACCCTTAGCATGTTTTGTCAGGATGAATTTTAGTAAAACTGTGAATGAAGGCTTTATAAATCTCAAGATGGCTCTGTATGTGCACCTTTCATTAACACCAATTTACACTTAAAGCAAAAGACAGAAAATACATTACAGCACTGTGTCTAATGGTGAGTTGGATGGGCTTCAGATTTAGACAGCCTCAGTAAAAATCCTGACTCTGTGTTGTCTCCAGCCAATGAACCTCTCTAAGTCTCAATTTATCCATTTGTATAAAGAGAAGGTTGCCTACCTCTGAAGTTCCTTACTCAAAAGAAGTGAGAAGGTTTATGCAACACACACAGGACAGTGCTTGACTCATGGTACTTATTCAATAATTTGAGATTAGGTTATTGATTTAAGACTCAAGCAAAATTAAGCAACTAGTGGCCCAGTGCACACAATTTGTGCACATTAAAAGGGAATTAATTAGAGGAAATATTTTAATATTGCTATTTGCCCTTTCTCTATAATAGAAGTTTCAGAGATGAAAAAAAAATAGTAAAATATATATGAAAGTCTTTCTCCTGTCAGAGTCTGGGGCACGCCACGGGACCCAGAGTCAAGTCCCCGCCCACCCGCATTCACCTCGAATTCGCATGAGACCCATACCTGGCTGGCCCCACCCCCATTGGGCAAGATCCAGACCTGGCCTGTCCCAGCCCTATCAAGCCATGCCAGGTAGGGGGCGCAGCCTCAGGTCCAGTGTCAAGCCCCGCCGGGTGGGGGGCACAGCCTCAGATCCCCCAGCATACCCTCAGGTCCCCCAGTCCAGTACCAGGGTGGGGACATGGCTTGAGGTCCCCCAGCCCAGCGCTGCGGCAGGGGCCGTGGCCTCAGGTCCCCTGGCCCAGGGTGGGAGGTGCAGCCTGAGGTCCCCTGTCAAGCCCTAATGGGCAGGGGCCGCAGCCTCAGGTTCTCCACCCAGGCCCAGCGCTATGCAGCCTCAGGTCCCTGCTGATCGCTCGTTATGGCTCGTTACGGGAACCCCACCTCAGTGGTGGGCGCAGTCATCCTGTGACAGACTGATGGAGTGAGGGTCAATTTGCATATCACCTCTTTATTATATAGAATGTTATTTAAGTAGTGATAATTCCTTTGCATCCTCAAATAAAATGGATAGCTTAAATAATATTAATATGGTACCTACATGTTTTATTAAAAAACTAGAGGACCGGTGCACAAAAATTTGTGCAATCAGGGGGGAGGGGTGGTCCCTCAGCCAGGCCTGTGCCCTCTCGCAGTCTGGGACCCCTTGGGAGATAACGACCTGCTGGCTTAGGCCTGCTCCCGGGTGGCAGAGGGCAGGCCCAATCCCTAGGTGCAGCCCCTGGACAGGCTCAGAGCAGGGCCAATTGGGGAGTTGGGGCGCTGCCCCCTGTCACACTCAAGGCAGGGTCGATGGGGAGGTTGCAGCGCCAACCCCTGTCATGCACAGAGCAGGGCCAATCAAGGTGTTGAGTAGCTCCCCCCTGTCACTCACAGAGTAGGGCTGATAGGGGAGTTGGGGCGCCACCCACTATCACCCACAGAGCAGGGCCGATCAGGGGGTTGGGGCGCTGCCACTCTCACACTCAGGGCAGGGCCTATGGGGAGGTTATGGCTCTACCCCATCACACACAGAGCAGGGCCCGTGGGGTGGGGGGGTTGGGACCCCGCACCCTGTCACACACAGAGCAGGGCCGATCAGGGGGTTGGGGCACTGCCCCCTGTCACACACAGAGCAGGGCCGATCAGGGGGTTGGGGTGCCGCACCCTGTCATACACAGAGTGGCAGGGTGATTAGGGGGTTGGGGAGCTCCCCCCTATCAGGCACAGAGCAGGGCCGATCAGGGGTTTGGGGCGCCTTCCCCTGTCAGGAACAGAGCAGGGCGGATAGGGAGGTTGTGGCCCCGCCCCCTGTCACACACAGAGCCGCAGGGCAATCAGGGGGTTTGGGCGCTGCCCCCTGTCACGCTGATCCCGCTGCTGGGAGGCCTCGCGGCTCTGCTGATCCCAGTGCTGGGAGGCATATTACCCTTTTACTATATAGGATAGAGGCCTGGTGCATGAGTGGGGGCTGGCTGGTTTGCCCTTAAGGGTGTCCTGGATCAGGGTGGGGGTCCCCGCTGGGGTGCCTGGCCAGCCTGGATGAGGGGCTGAGGGCTGTTTTCAGGCTGGGACTGAAGCTCCCAACTGCTCCTTTTTTTCTTTTTTATTCTGGGCCAGCTTTAGCCTGGCTCCAGCTCTTAGGCCTCCGCTCCTGAAAGCAGGTATCTGGTTTGTTTAGGTTCTATAATCGAAACTCTGTATCAACTCCAGCTCTGAGATCCCGGCTCACTGAAAGCTGGTTTCTGGGGTTTTATTTAGCTTCTATATTTGTTACTATGTTTCAAACTGCAGGCTCAGAGGCCGGCAAGGCAGGCGAGGAATGTTGGAGTCCTCCGTCACTGAAGCAAGCAAGCCCCCTGTTAGTTTCAAGCTGCCTGGCTGCCGGCCGCCATCTTGGTTGGCAGTTAATTTGCATATTGCCCTGTTAGCCAATGGGAAGGATAGCGGTCGTACACCAATTACCATGTTTCTCTTTTATTAGATAGGATAAGTGGAGGATATGAGTCAATTGTCATAGGACATGAAATACTTCGAAGCTTTCAGCCCTCCTCCCTGGGAGCACTCTGTAATGCCAACCACTGCAACAGTGAAAATGCTAACTTCCAAAAACTGTGGGAAATCTATTAAGTTAGATTTCTCATCTTTCTTGACTGAGCTTCCTCATTATACAGCAATCTTATCTTCACATGAATTTATTCATAAAATAGTGAGAAAAAATGGAAATTTATTTTGAATCAGTGTGAAGATTTATCTACTTATTGTCCTCTTTTATTTCGTGGTAGAAGATATTTAAGTGACAAAAGATCTCACAGTAAAATATGAGTACTGGGTTTAAATGCATCCCTTTCTTTAAGCACTTAATCCATACTGAGCTAACTCCTAACATTATATAGGGAAAAAGCAACAGGAAAGAGAGCAGGGGGTCACTTTACCTGAATAATCTCTGATTAAAAATACAACAATGGTAATTGAAGGGAAGGGCATATGTAATACTTTAAAGAATTTTAAAAAATGGCAAAAGAGCCCGGTATTTATTGTAGGTCAGGGACTTGGTAAGTTGCATGCTTGAGTCATCCAGTGTTCCAGATGATTTCATTAAAACCAACTTCCTTTCCTATTTATCTAACTTCAGGTATTAATCTCTTCCTTTTCTGATAACACTTTTACAAATATTTTTTTCTTAAAATATAGTTTTATGGTTTTCAAATACTACCTCTGTTACACGCATTAAAAATATAAAGATGTGCCATGCCAGTGTGGCTCAGTGGTTGAGCATTGACCTATGAACCAGGAGGTCACTATTTAATTCCTGGTCAGGGCACATACCCTGGTTTCAGGCTCAATCCCTAGTGCTGGACGCAGCCAGTCACTGATTCTCTTTCATCACTGTTGTTTCTATCTCTCTTCCTCTCCCTTCCTCTCTGAAATCAATAAAGAATATATTTTTAAAAAATAGGAAAATGCCACTGGAATTGTATTTGCACAATGTTTTTACACCAAGAAATTCTACATAGATAATGCTGTATTAGATAAATTTTGTTTTTAAAAATCTTCCTGAAATAAAGAAATAATATAAAATATTATATAATACATAAAGCCAATTTGTCTCTGTTTATATTTTCTGACATGAAACCCCTATATATTATGAGTTTCTTCGAGGCTTCTCTCCTCTAAGGATATCAGTCTTGAATAAAAGGACAAAGGAAAATAAAATGTAACAATTTCATGCACAACAATGTGATTTTATATTTTAAATTTTACCAAATTAAATACTTAAGTGGATGTGACTGTTATTATATATTGTTTTCGAGTTAATAGTATTGTTTACACCTGCAAACATTTTTAAGTTTCCTTAGGTGTGACATGATTTGATCTCATAGTAACTGGATGACATATCCAAATACAAGTATGATAATTTTCAGTGTACATCAGAACTTTTTACTGCTGACTCCTCACATCTTTAATCAGGTTTTAATTTGTATTTGTGCCATCATCTTGATGCTTCAAACCAGTCTGCTTTTCATATCTGCTTTATTTGCATGGGCGCTTTCAAATGAGCCCTGCTACATTTTTCTACATTTTGTTATAAACGATACATGTGCCTGTCACAGCTCCTGGGACATGGACCCAGAACCAAGTGTGAATCATGCATGTATCTGACTCTCCGAGCTGGGAGACAGTCCAGGGTTCAGTGCACACTAGCTGGGTGAGCTGGGCTGTCTTCACCCCCTTCTGTACCCAACTCTGGCCTGGAAGATATTGACATCAGGTAAGAGTAGTTATCACACCGATACGATTAGTTTTGAAAAGCTATGATCCCATAAAAGTTATATGGTCACACAGCTAATATCTGACCAAGCTGAGGCCAGAGCCCAGGTCTCTAGATCTCTCCTTTTATTTCCTTTAACCTAACCATCTCTCATGAATAAAAGGACAAGGTAAAATAAAATGTAACAATTTCTTGTCATGTGACTCAGTACCAGTTAAATGATGACACGTAAAAAACAGGGGCATGGAAATGGGTTCCAACAGTGTTGAAAAGAGACACTTCATCCCATCCCTCTTGCAAAACTTCCGTGGCCCTATCCATGAATTCAGACGGAAGTTACAGAGATGGGAGTTACAGGGCGGGTTGTATGGAAAATCAACATACAGTAAAAGTAATGGGCCTTGTCTGTAACCGTAGCCAGGCTAGTCTGGCTCTCTTCCTCTTAGCCTTGCAGACTAACTTATTTATGTTTTTGTCTTGGCTATTAGAGAGTCTCTGGTCTTGTGGTCATCAGTCATCTATTTTTACTGGGCTGTAGCTCTTAGATACCAGCAGTTTCTGAAGCACTCCCATACTGTTAAAAATTCACTCACCACACACATGAGCACAGTGCTTTAGTTTGCTCATATGAGAAAGGCCTAAAAAAAAAAAAAACAACTAAAGGAGGATATCCCAGGTGTATTCATGCTTTGATCAACATTCGTATCTCAAATTGCAAAATCTATAATAGAAATGTGATTAATTTTATCAGTAAATACTTCTCCACTGCCTTCTAGTCTCATTTTAAACCACTGACAAGTGTTTTGTTTGTCTTTTAATAGCTTCAATTGGGCTCTAAATATTTGGTAAATTCCAGCAGTTCATAGCATATTGGTTTAGTATAAACTCTGTACCCTTTTCAGGATCAAGAAATATAATTTGTTGTTTGTCCGTACTGGCATGTTTTTGAGTAAATTCCACATTGTAAATCTTCTCCTATTTAAACTGCTTATGTAAGGTTGTGGAATACTGTACCTGAACTCTCCAGTTGAGATGTCATGGCATTCCACCTCTCATTCTTATTATTTTATATTTTAAAAATAATTCCATAAGTTGATATAGATTCCTGGCCATACCTTTCCAGGAGATATCAGAGCAAACAAAAGTAAATAATGTTTTTTCATCCTTTAGATTTTTCCTGAAAGTAGGAAAAAGCTTGTTTTATGAATCAGTTTTAAAATAAGAAGAAAGAACCCTAGCCAGTTTGGCTCAGTAGGTTGAGTGCTGGCCTGCAGACTGAATGGTCCTGAGTTCAGTTCTGGTCAAGGGCACATACCTCAGTTGTAGGCTCAGGCCCTGCGTGCAGGAGGCAACCAATCGATGTGTTTCTCTCACATCAATATTTCTCTCTGTCTTTCCCTCTCTCTTCCACTCCCTTTAAAAATCAATGGAATAATATCCTCAGGTGAGGATTTATAAATAAAAAATAAGAAAGAAAATAAACCAAATGGCAGTAAACAATTATATTTGAAAGGATTTCAGAGTTAAAAATACACAACTCTGTGTAATTTGTATGAGTCACAGGACTTTTGGGATGTGTAATCTAACTAAAATGTCCCTGAGGCAGGGGAGGCGTTTCCAGGTCTCGCTTTCTCATTCTGTCATAAATCTTTGCTTCCAAGTGTTAAAATTGTAGTCAGTATCCACATAAAAATTGTCAATTTAAAAATGCATCCATTATGACCTAGTTTGAATTAGATATTCAAACTAGAAAATGGTGACTATCCGCCCTCCACAACCACCTCAATGCAGAAAATGACACATTTGTCATTAAGAGGCCATTGGGTGAGGAGAATTAGGACTCTTAAGACAGAAGATAGAGGAGATGGTGTCGAATAGGTTATGAACAACATCCACTATCAGGCTTGACTGTCTTCTCTGATGAAGGTAGCCATCTTTCATCAGATGATCCAGATGGACAAAGCCATTATTTTCTTTCTGACCTTTGTTTCCCAGGGCCGACCCAGTGCCAAGCAGCCACGTGGGAAAGACTCTGAGTGAGCAAAGCTTAAAGATAGTGTGATATTTCAGGTAGGATGAATTCCTGTATTGAGAGAGGAATTCATGTAAACATTTTAAAAGCAAAAGCTAAGGGAGTAAAAATAACATAGCATTGGTGAATGGTTGGACTTGAACTGAGAAGAAACACAATGCGTGCAAGTCCTCACATTCTGTGATGGGAGGGAGAGGTGCCGTAACTGAGAAAGGAGATGGAGAGAAGGGCATGAGAGAGTGTGAGTGCCGCATGTAAGGAAGTTTTGATGGAGGTGGTGTAGCCAGACCGTGGCCAAGACACTTAAAGCACAGGAGTGAATTCCTCATGCACAAAAGTAACATCATCAAAGGCATATATGCAAACAAGGATTAAGGGCATATGTAAGGTAGAAAAAAAAAGGTAAATTGAAATTACATTGACAGACAGGAGAGAGGATACTAAAATCAAGATAAAAAGAAAAGTTGTAGTTTATGATGACCAAGATGGAAAACAATGAAAAATTTTAAGCACCGAAGTTATATTGTGGAAATGTAGGTGATTTAAACAGGCAATTGCATTCAAAAGCACATGTTAAGAAAAGAATTATGTGACCCCTATTCCAGATTCTGTACATGGTCCAGGACTTAATAGTGAATGAGACAACAGGATCCATATGCCACAGGTAGAATACTCAGGGAGGAAGAATCTAGAGATACATGTTCCAATGAGAAGTCTACTGTGATAGACCAGGTTTAAAAAAAAAAAAAAGACTTGGTTGGCCTGGCAGGTGTGACCCAATGGTTGAGCATCGACCTATGAACCAGGAGGTCACGGTTCAATTCCTGGTCAGGGCATATACCCAGGTTGTGGGTTCAATCCCCAGTAGGCCAGAGGCAACCCATCAATAATTCTCTCTCATCATTGATGTTTCTCTCTCTCTCCATCTCCTTCCCTCTCTGAAATCAATAAAAATATATTTTTTAAAAAGAGGACTTGGTTACAAAAAGGAAAGAGGGTTTGTTTTGTTTTGGTGTTTTTGTTAGTGTTTTTGTTTGTTTGACTTTTTATAACAGTAACAGTATTTGACAAATGATTGAGATAGAAAGTTAGCCCAGGGAAACATAAATGACAGATATGGGGTTTTAAAGACGAGTCCTGTGAAAATCAGGGTGGCACGAACACAGACAAGATCAATGGAGAGAGGTCACTTTGCTATGGGAAATAAGAAAGAGTTACCTTTGATTAATACAATCAATACTGATACTCTAGAATATACTTTCACAAAGCTTCTACTCATATTTTCCCCAGTTATTTTGTATGTCCCTGAAATTTTATCTGTCACAATTCATCTAGAGCATGAAACTTTAAGATCTCATTTAAGTTGTTCTTTTGAAATTACTGTGATGAGGTAATGCCATTTGGAAAGGGAGATGGAATATATATGTGTGTTGTGGGCAGGTATGTGGATGTAAATGCACATGTTCTACATTATTGTGAAAAACAGAACCTACTTTTAAGGTAAACCTTTGTCTGATGGTGGAACAGAGGTACAGTGATCCCCAAATCATAAATGTGTCTTAAAACTAAACAATCAAGTGGCAAATTCTTTGAATTTAACAAAAATTATTTTAAGGTAATTTACTTACCGGAAAATTGGGTTGGAGAAGAAAAGGTGACCCAGTAGTAACCTTTAGCCCAGATTATTTTCTGCAGCTAGATAGTTGTTACAGTTAATGTTTTATAGTCTAGCTGAACTGAATGATTGGCAAGACTAAGAGACAAAGAATGCAGTATAAGGCAGGGACCATACCTCATGGTGGTCTTATGATGAAAAATCACTTAGAATTGACACAAACACCTAGTTTGATATTTATCTCGGTTGCTATGCATTCTGGCCATTTACTGACAGGAATCTTTGTGGTTTGAGCAAGTTAATAGGACACAGCTAATCATTAACTGTGAGACTTTGGTGCTGCCTGAGACTATTTAGGATACTGCCCTCAGCTTGGAAAGTTGCAGAGAAACAACATCAGGAAAACAAAGGTGGAGTTAGTTTTGTTCACGTCAACAGCTGTACAGTCGTGTGAAATAGTTGACTTTTATTTTCAATTGCAAATAAGTTTATATCAGCTAACTACATTGTATTACACACAAAAATTAAAGCAGCAACATGATAAATCACCATCAATCTGAAGCAAGCTGTGTGTCTAACTTTACCATCCTGTCAAACTCTTGAACATGTACAAACTGGTTATGGAGACTTCTCTGGGCTTTTGCTTTCTCATGTTTGAAGTGAGGAGGTTGGGCCACACAGTTTCTTAAATACTTTTCTATTTTCATTGATGCGTTTGGCTATGTATAACAAGGACTTGCCGGGAAAATAGTACGTTGGCTCCCTGCTGTAAAACAAACAAACAAAAAAACTGTTTTACACAGTCTTTCTCCGTCTCACAGACCTCTGGGAAAAGATTCTCAGGTGCCCTGTAGAAGTCCTTCCTCTCTGATCACCTGCTCTGCTGGCTGTCAGACTGTGTTCCAGGTTCTCCCCTGGACTGGGCCCTCCATCCAGGAAGTAAAGGAGAAGTCCCATGTGAAGCCACCTCATTCCTATGAGAGATGGAAGGAGAGAAGGAGCACACCGTTCTCCTCTATTCCATGTGTAGTTGTGTGGGGTTTTGTCTGAAGACAGGTAGGGATGACTTTTAGGATCAATGAAATGATGAATTACTTCCTGCTTTTATTTAAAATATTTATACTGCCTGTATTAGTAAATCACTGATCATCCAGATATTAGGAATGGTTTTCTAGTCCTTTGGGGTTTAGATAAATTTAAATCCACCCAGGTACTACTTCCATTTTTGGAAGAAGTCCATTCCCATACCCATGAATTCTGTAATTTCCTAGAACTTGACATATATAAGGTAACCTCTGCTTCCAAGTTTCTCTCCAATGCTTGCCTTGTTTTTTTTCAGAGCCCAGCATTGGAACTTAGCCTCTTTTCCTGAATTGCCTTAAAGGCAGAACAAATAAGTCATTTCAAAACTACTTTGAAATTTAATATGCATTATAAACTCTTTGCATGCAAAATTCTATACAAGCCATGTGTTGATGTAGCAGAGTTCACTATTTGTAAACAGCACTTGCTGTTCCTCTGTGGGACATTATTTCTGGGCACTGACTGTAGATTCTAGTCTCCCACCCGCCTCGCAGTCCTGGGCACCAGCAGCTGTGGTTGCGGCCCGGGAGAGGGACAAAGCACCTGCCCGAAAGTCCCAGGCACCAGCACCTGCACCTGTGGCCCGGGAGGGGGACAAACTGCCCGCCCCACGGTCCTGGACACTAGTACCTGCACCTTAAGCCCGGGAGAGGGACAAGCCACCCACCCCATGGTCCTGGGCACCTCAGGCAAAACCTCCTGCCCACGGTCCCCTGCGGCTGCAGCTGGCCCAGGCAAAGCTGGCCCGGGTCCTGGGTGCCTGCAGCCCACCAGAGGGAGAGATGCCCGGGTCCTGGGTGCCTGCAACTGGCCAGAGGAGTGAATCCTGAATCCCGGGTGTGGGGCGAGGCAAAGGCAGTTAGGGGCAATCAGGCCAGCAGGGGAGCAGTTAGGGGCCATCCGGCAGACAGGCAGAGGTTGTTAGGGGCAATCAGGCAGGCAGGCAGGTGAATGGTTAGGAGTTAGCAGTCCAGGATTGCAAGAGGCAGTTGGACATCCCCTGGGGGGTCCCGGATTGGAGAGGGTACAGGCTGGCCTGAGGGACTCCCCCCCGCATGCGCCCCCCCCCCCCGCATGGATTTCATGCACTGGGCCTCTTGTTATCTTATAAAAAGGCATTGGTAATCCAGCTCTCCATCAGATAAGCAGTTTTTATTGAAGTTGCTGGCATGCCAACTTTCTGGCTAATAGAGGGCACTGCTGTAAGCAAAGCCAGTTCCCTGGGAAAGCCAGCCTGCACTGTGTCACACTTTCCCATATTTTTAAACTTTGGTCCCATGTTTTTCCTGAAGGAACAAAATGTGGGGAGAGCTGTGCTGGCAGCTAACCCACTAGCAGCAGCCCCACTGGGGAAAATATCTTGGTGCCTTTGCAAGACTGTTGTTTGCTTTCTTCTTTGTGGAATACACAACTTTCAAAAATAAGAAATGCTTTTTATTGTCCCCGATGATTCTTTATA
This sequence comes from Myotis daubentonii, assembly GCF_963259705.1. Taxonomy (NCBI): domain Eukaryota; kingdom Metazoa; phylum Chordata; class Mammalia; order Chiroptera; family Vespertilionidae; genus Myotis; species Myotis daubentonii. The sequence goes on from NC_081841.1 coordinate 186,084,393, forward strand.
GGTCCCACATCCAGTCCTGTGGGAGCACCTTCAATCGTGTCTTGTTGTGCCTTGTCGATCGTGTGTGTGGTGCATGATGAGCATGAATATGTACATGCTTAGCACTGTACTTATCACATGAAGTTTGAACTAAACAATGAAAATATGAATCAAATGAAGAAGAAGGAAGCACATCAAACTGATCATTTGGCGCTTTTAAAACACCAGGCAGTACTAGAAAATGTGCTTAGAAAAAAAAAATTCCAATTAATTTTTCTCCACAGCTCTCCTCCAAACATGATATTCACTGCCTTTTCTGTCTTCCCGATTTTCTCTTTTCTGTCTAAGTACATAATTTAAATATATTTGTATTTATGAAAACAGGCATTGGACATAGGAGCTCAAATTACTAAATTATTAGTGATCTTTAAGGAGTCTGGTGCAGTTCATCTTAAAACTGTACCTTCATTTAATGAAGCCATCACTTCTGCAACCCAGTCCTGTAATTTTTAGACTCTAGAAATAACAGAGCAAGACTCTTTTATACATTTACTTGCAAATGCCATCATAAGATGACAAGGTGTGACCTAAAGGGTCCGATTCAAGTTACTCAGTTGTTTGTAAAATCCCAGAAGGTGTATCTAACCCATAAGGATATCCAACTGAATTTTTGTGTTGAGCTCTGATTACAAAAAGACCTGAGCTTTGGTTTTAAAAGTAAATTGAATGTGTATGAAATCTCACTATTGGCTTACTTACCTAATGGCCTTGCTCCTTTCTGTGAAACTGTTCCTGTTACTTTGAATTTATACCATCCCCATCTTTGCCTCTTCTCAATAATATTTGTTTTAACAGATATATCAAAATACCTTAATCTCAGACACCAGCTAAGAGAAAAACCTACTTCTTTTTTTCTCCACAGAAATCCAACATTTTCCCCTTCTGTTCCTTTTGCAACAGACTCTAAATGTGTGAAAAAACTTAAGTGAACACTATCTTTGTGCTCGTGATAAAGAAAGTCACAGGTCACATGGCTGTGGGGTTATTTTCCCTGGGACTGTGTGATCTAGAGGGAGGGACCCATAACAAAGGAGGCACTGGTGTCTGCCTCGCGGGATGCAAGCTGCCAACTCAGGTGGCTCCTTTCCATAGTCAAATTGAGTATTTGACAGTGCATCTCCCTCGCATGCAAAGAAGCTCTGTTCTTCCTCAAAAGCAGCCCAGAGAAGCTTAAATTGGAAAAGCCATGCTTTGTCTGGTTAAAGGTAACACTAGCAATAAAGGCAATAAACTTTGTTCTACGCCTAGAGAATGCAGGGTTTGTGCCAGTAGCTTTGGAATCCCTCAGAGTTGAAAAGCCTGGAAGCTACTTGACAATGCTGCAGGTGGAGCCCATCCAGATTGTAACTACTAACACGGTCCTGGCGGCACAGCCCGGGCCTCCTGGTTATTATCAGCGGTGACTAATACCCGTAACCACCGAAGGGAACAATGGCATTTTTTTTGTTTTGTTTCATCACCTGGTGAAAGAGAACTATTGGCACACTTTTCGCCGGTGACTCAGAGATCCATCCTCAGAGGACTAACAAGGAGAGGCATGGCCCGTGCATGGTGAAGTGTCCTCCACCACCAGTGGGAGCTCCTTGCCTAATTCTTCCCTAGAGTTAATCTACCCTACAATGACTATCAGAAGTGACAGGGCAGACAGATCTCCGCAAAACTCACTGCTTGGGAGCTTGTGTGCTGTAGGGTGTGTGTGTGTGTGTGTGTGTGTGTGTGTGTGTGTGTGTGTGTGTGTGTGTGTTTGCCCTATGATTTTAACAAAGTTTAAAAAAAATCAGAGCAACAGTTCAGAAGGGGTTGTTATTGCCAGCAAAACAAGAAGAAGCAGGCTCTATGATAATGACAGTCTCCTGAGACATCTATATTACAAAGCTAATTGAAAAGGTGTGTTTTTTTTTCCAAACTTGTGGGTTCAAAGTATACATACAAGGTCCCACAGCAGGTTTTATGCAGATTGAGGTCACTCAAAGCAACACATCCCTCACACACCTTCTTCTTCATTCTTCATGTTAGAAAACACTATTTTTCTTTAATTTCTATACCCTTTTAGTTCAAGAAGCTTGGGTCAAACTTCTATCCTCAAACTGTACAGAAATATTAGAATACAGAGGAAGGTAAAAGAATGTCAAAATCAAAAATAAAGAAAATAGATGAGTGTAGAGATAGATAATATGTGGACATTTTTAAATTTCTAAACTTTTATAGTTCATATTTTGAACAAATACTACTGGCTGTGTTGCATCTGGAGTGAATGGTTATGTGGTGATTGCAGGATCTCCTTTATCTTTCCTGAAGTCATCTGGGTGGGTATGCAGGGGATAAAACGTGTTGGAAGAGACTGTGTTGGTTTTCATGGGGGTGTAGGTGGGGTGATGCATGATTCCTTAAACCTTGAACATGTCATACCTTTGAAAACAAACATTACTGAATAAAAGTCCACGATTAATAAACAGCTGCCCAAGAGAAGGCTCCAAAGTGGGACTGGGCAAGCAGGGGGCCAAACACGTCAATCAAATTAGCCTAACCCACCCTCAACACAAAATATATTCTTGTGTATGTAACCATTGCTGGGCTTTGTCCCTTCCTGAATTTAGCATTTTTTTCTTGTTTGAATCCTCAGTTTTAGCAAGAGAAAAGAGGAAGAGTCTGCAAATGAAAGTATCAAAGAGAAAGGTAGAGGTAGAGGAGTTATAAAATCTATCCAGCTGCTACCTTGGTTTATAGACTAGTTATCTGTCCCTTCTCCTACACACCCTTTCAGGGGAAACCCTGAAAAGTAATGAGAAATCATTAGAAAAGCTATGAAAAAAATTAGAGATTTGGCCCAGTCTTTTGCTGCATATAACCTATTGAATAGTAGGTATTTCTGAGAGAGAGAGAGAGAGAGAGAGAGAGAGAGAGAGAGAGAGCAAAATGAAATAAGAAAAATGTTTTCTAAACCTGAATTATCTTAGCTATTCAGGGTTAGGGTTACTCTTAGAGAAAAGTGAGAGTTCTGGCAATTTGAAAGATGAGCCCAAGGAAATATGTATGGGAGCAAGATAGATTAGAATTAAAATATATTTACTTAAGTTTTTACTTATATACAAAGAAATACCAATAATAGAATTTATTAGGAGACATTTATTAAATTTTGTACATGCTATTTATTCTTTAAAAAACTTTAGAAGATATCATTAAGACTATATATATATATATATATATATATATATATATATATATATATATATATATATATATTCAGATTCAGAGAGAGAAAATAATGTTATTCTATTTTATTTTTAACAAGAGCTCAAAGGAAAATAACAAGGAAGGACAATTAAAGGTCAGCAGGAAAATCAACTATTGCCCACAAGAGGGCACTAATCTTCTGTGGTAGGAAGATTCCAAAAATGGCCTCCAAGATTCTCACTATGGTTATTCAATCAAACACCAATCTAGTTACTGCTAAGAAGAGATTTTACAGATGTGAGTAAGATCCCAGGTGAGCTAATTTTAAGGGTTTTACCCTTGTGAGCACAGCCCAGTCTGGTGAGTTCTTGACTAGCACAGATTCTCACAAGCTGGTTGCAGAGGTCAGAGTGATTGGCAGAGCGAGGGTAGATTTGCCCTGAGGATTTCCTTGCTGCGATGTATAAGAGGAGGCACCCTGGCTGAACACCAGCAAGGACACAGGTGTTTCAATTCTATAATCTTATGAAACTGAGATCTGCCAGTGACAGGAGTGATCTGGTTGGGGACTGGCGCTCCAGGTAGGGACAGCCAGCTGCCCATTGATTTCAGCCTCCTGAGGCCCTCCGCACAGAACCAGATACACTATCCTGGACTTCTGACCTACAGAACTGCAAGATCATAAGTGGGCATTGTTGTAAGCCACTGAGTCTGTGGTAATTTGTTGCAACAACAATAGAAAACTAATAAACCTTTAAAGAAATAAAAGAGAAAGGAGAAAAGAAAGGAGAGGAAGTCACCAGGCAATGCAGTGCTGCCCCTTCTTTCTCTATAGAACAGGCATGGCTTTTCTCCTCCAATTTCCAACACCCAGGCAGCTCTCAGGTGATCCTCAGGTCACCTAAATTGCCACAGCATCGCTCAGAGCCTCTCACAGAGGCTATTGTCAGAGTGAGACCCCATCTCCACATTGGGATGGCATAGGGTATTACTAAGTTAACATTTTGAAAAACTTTTTTTCTTTCATTAGATTTCCTTTTTTGTACATACCTCAATTTAGGAGGGAAAATATAGATTCTTATAAAATATCACCACTTGCATTTTAAAAATTATGTTTTCCATGTTCTAAATAATTGAGCTGCAGAACCCAAATTGCTAGCAAAGTAGACATGCCCTTTAATGTATATATGCTCCCAAATGACCTTACTTTTAATTTTCTGCCATTTCAATTTTGGATTGAAGAGAAGAAAGAACTATAAGTGTATTAAATATCAGGGTATAAAAAGTATTATTCCATTATGCTTTGTCTAACTTTGGGAATTAATGAAGGAATTTTTAGAGTAATAACTATACAATGCCTTGCAAAGTATACCTAACAATATCTACCCCACCCCTATGGAGTAAATAAATAACCCCATTATTATGATAATAAGAACAAGTTAGGGAATTTCCCAGGAACATATAAAGACAACTCTATCCTAGTATTGTCCTGCTATAATCAACGGGTCCACATTTGCTAAATACAGCCCGGTATGCCTAAAAATGTTGGCATATGTAATGAAAGAAAGCTAGAGAACCACACACACAAAGAAAGTTTTATTTCACATATTTTCCTACTAGACACTTTTTCTGTCCATAGGTTTTTCCCCAGCTTCTATACTGAATCCAGTCATTAGGAAGTAAACTAAAAAGAAATGCTCTTGCATTTCCTTGTCAATAGTCTGTCTGTGTTGGCAAGAATTCTAAAGTCAAAACACTTATGGGAGCAGCAGGAAACTAACTTAAAAATTACGTAAAGAAGTGGCTGGAGTAAGATGTCGCTGTGTGAGCTCTCTGCCTGCCGAGCACTTTACATTTTCTTCTCTCCTTTTCTTAGGATCTAAAAATATCCAGAATGGATCCACTAAGACAGCAAATAGAGAAATAGGCATGTGCAAAGTGCAAGCAGATTTTGAAAAATGTTCATCCTTAAGAAATAAGGGAATTTAATAAAAAACACAAACATTTTAATCAACATTTCCTGGTTATGATTAATATGTTCTGCACTGAATTCTTATAATGCAGCCTTCTGATTCAGTTGTGTAGCTAATGGTTACAGACAAGTGAAGTATTTCAAAGCCTCTTCCTCACTCTCTTTGTCCTTTTTATTTATTTAAAAAAAAAACTTCTCCAGTAATAATTACACAAATTACTCTGGATATATTCAAATCTATGGAAACAGAGAACCTTAGTAAGGTTCAAGGATCTATCTCCATTGCTATACCTCCGGTTTGCCTTATTGTCCTTTGATTAAGCTCTTAGCTCTATAAATATTTAATTTCTGATACTAAAAAAAAAAAATTATCAGAAAAATACCTCCTAGAAGTATTATTTCTGTAGTCACTGGCTATGTAATATCTATGGAAATTTTAAGTGATTAAGAAGGTGATTGGAGGAGTCTATGCCATAGACTCTATGGGGTCTTTTACAGGTTTGGTAAAATTGACCTTATTTTATTAGATTGGTTAGAATTAGTTGCTCTAATTAACATTTGAAGAGTCAACCATTTAAAATATATCCCAGAGCACTTTTATTCTCACAATGGTAACTGGCTGTTACTACTTAGGAAATCACAGTAAAGAATCAATATAGAACTGGTAAATAAATCAAACTTTAAAAGCCAGCACATATAAATTTTTATTAGAACTGTGCAAAATATTACCTCTTTAAACATAAAGAAAGAATTGTCCTCCCCCAAGAGGTACCACTCACTGGACATTTATGTGTTAGCCCTTGTAATCAAAATGACCACATACAGAGTTTGCTTTCTTTGGTAGCAACTTACTATTGTGCCTTTTGTTTCCCTCTTTCATGAGAAATCTCCTCTTTGTCTTCAAAATCTAGGCATACATATTATTTTTCTTTCTCACCCATCATTTAATTCTAGCAAGTATCTTCCACATGCCTCTCCAGTTTCTCTGGTCAGCCAACTCATCCATCAGGTTGACCTCCTGAGTGAGTTTATCCCTAGCAATGCTTATCTCCACTCCTTGAGATCTCATTTTTTGGGATGACTTCAACAAGAGAGAAACCTACACATAATTTAGACTCTTAGTAAGTGATGATATTTTCAAATGCACTCATCACAACAAACAAAAGGACTTTTTAATTTTTTTAAAAATGAGGTAAATGTATCTTTAAATTAATTAGAAAACCTAGTTTATGATAGATTTATTAATAAATAGTAGATAAAATGGCTATGATTGTTTGGTTTATAGTTAATTTTTATGCACAAACCTCTGCCTTACACTGGGAATTTTTTTCCAGTAACTACTGACTCAGACTTGCCAAGAGTTACTAAATTAAGATAAAGGTATCCTTGACTAAGGCCCAACATTATGTCAACTCTTCCTTCTGGCAATCTGCAGGAGCCCACATTGTGCAAGTTTAGGACTTGGTTCAAGGTTTCTGTTCCACAGATATTGGCTTAATTTAGCGACTTTCTGTTTCCCATGTCAGTGTGCTCAAGCCTGTGGGTTATTTAGTAAGTGACTGAAACTTCAGTTTGTTTTTGTGCTGATAGACATTCAGGTGAATGGGTGAAAGGTGTACCATAAACTGCTAAGTGAAAAACACATACAATGTAAAAGGGCACTTGGATCTTCTCTGGTTTTTAAAGAAAATATAAAATACTCTGATACTGCCTCAATTAAATATTGAAAGAAAAGGTGCATGATAATTTGTTTATTCCAATTGTTTGTCATAGCACAGAAAATCATGCAAAAAGGCTCACCTGAACATCTTAATTTAAACACACTAAATACTTTCTCATGTCAGCAGGAGTCTACTCTTTCCTTTATCTGCAAGGGAGTTTCTCCCCCTCTCTATTTTCCAAGTACTGCAGAGTATTCAAACCAGCCCTCCCATAAAAGAAAGTGATCTCTTCTGTCTACCCCTTCTGTAAGGCTATTTCTGGCCAATACATCTCCCTTCACACTCTCTCAGGACATAGGAAGTTCCCAGCCATTCTCTCCCACTGCTCTGGAGAGCATAAGGCCCACAGAAGCTGCCCAGATAGGACCCATCCACCTAAAATTTCTTCCCAGCCATTGACCTCCTACTTTTCAGGAGTGTGCTGGAAACAAGGCATCTAGAAGTAGCTTACAGTGTCTTTAGATTATATCCTAGGAAGTTAATAAATAGTTTCCTATGCTCTAGAACAGTGATGGCGAACCTATGACACTCATTTTTTTGGTTGATTTTTCTTTGTTAAATGGCATTTAAATATATAAAATAAATATCAAAAATATAAATCTTTGTTTCACTATGGTTGCAAATATCAAAAAAAATTTCTACATGTGACACAGCACCAGAGTTAAATTAGGGTTTTTCAAAATGCTGGCACGCAGAGCTCAAAAGGTTCGCCATCACTGCTCTAGAGTCATCCCAATTTACTGCAATTTTATTCTCCCCTCCTTTCTGAATCTGACTCTTCAGGTTGAAATACTAAACTATGTCTAACTCATCAACTGGTATTTGAGTTCTAGTCACATAATCTCCAATCCTTCTAATATCATCTTCCTCTGTGTACTCTAATCTTTGTTGCCTGCTCTCCAAAATGCTTGGCTCTCTCAAAAAAAATCTCCTATTTGTACATTCCATTGCAAAAGGCAACACCAGTGACAATCAAAACCGGAAACCCCAGTGTCTTAAAGGGGATTTTTTTCTAATTCATATCATGTTTAATCAGGATGGGGATGTGGTGAGGAGGGTATGGAAGCAAGGTGGCCTCTACATCATGGAGATAGTCAAGTATCTCAGAGGTCAGAAACTTTGTATTCTTCAACATGTGACTTCCATACTTGTCCTGGGCTTTAGCATCTGCCTTACTTTTGCTGCATGATCTGGGGTAAAGGTAGAGTAGAGGACTGCAAGAGACACATCTATGGCCAGGCTTCTCAGTGGTTCATAGCCCTCATATGTCCATGATTAATAACAAGGGAGACAAAAAAAAATATTGTCTATCTGTGTGTCTCGGAGGAAAGGGAGCTATGTATAGTGAGAAACAGACCAATCTCAAATACAGATTTATCTGTCACATCCAAAATGTTTGTACTGCCCTTTGCTATGAGTTTTAGTGCCCACTTGGAATGCTCACCTAATGTACAAACAACAGTTAAAAAACAAAACAAAATCCCTGACCAGTTTGGCTCAGTGGATAGAGCATTGGCCTACAGGCTAAAGGGTCCCAGGTTCGATTCTGGTCAAGGGCATGTACCTTGGTTGCGGGCACATCCCCAGTAGGAGTGTGAGGGAGGTGGCTGATAGATGTTTCTCTCTCATCGATGTTTCTAGCTCTCTATCACTCTCTCTTCCTCTCTGTAAAAAATCAATAAAATATATATTTTTTTAAAAAACAAAATATAAGTATTTATTCTCAGCTACCTTTTGTTTTGTTTTCCGTGGAGCAATACATATAGAATACTCCTTTACTATCTGAAAAGAGTAAAGGGGAATGATGGGTAAAAGGAAGAAATGGGACATCAAATTTTGTTAATAAAAGAAAATATCATCCCAGTATTTTTACATGCACATATAAGTTTAACTTTTTGGTGGTTTTCATTTAATTTAAATACCTTGTTGGATAGTTGGTTTCTTAACCATGAGCTAGCACTGTGCTGAGAACTGTACATAAATCATTGAGTTTAATCCTCTCCATGCATTGGAAATAAACATAATTATTACTCCCATTTTATTCCTGAGTGATTGAAATGCTCTGTTGATGGTCCAAGAAATTTCTTTTTAGTTTGACTTCCTAAGAAGCTAATATCTATGTTGGAAATTTTAGTACAAATATATCTTGCTTATAGAACCACTACATTGCTGTATTTTCACAATAAGAAAAATATTTTACAAGATCTTTAAAACAACCCTGGGATTGTTTAAAACAATCCTGGCTTTTTAAAACAATCCTGGGATAAAAGTTTTCATATCAAATTTTTGTTTTATAAGTACAATTTTCTCAAAAATTAAGCAAATATTTATTTTAGAATACCTACTCCATTCAGTTGCAAAAATAAAAATGTTAAGCAGAATTAATTATGGCATCTACTAGTGGGACTAACTAGAGCTAAGTCTGAGAGATAACAATGACTAAAATATACCCAAATAATAGAAAATAATAGAAGCATGGAATATAGTCTAAATTTTATCACTCAAATAATTTATGCTCATCGTGCTATATAAGAAATATCATGATCAGGTAAGGTTCTATGAATAAGGATGGGCATGAGATATAATTAGAAAGAGTGTCCCAGAATAGGAAAAATTAAGAGGAGACAAGAAGAAAGAAGAAAGTGTGAGGAAACCCTGAGAGAAAGCTCAAAGGTGAGAAAATGCAGAAACCGAATTGTAGGCTGAATTCAAGCTATAGAATGTTAGGCAATTACTTTCATCCTCTGATAAAGATGTTATTCTGAAGACCATGGAACCAAGGAGTATATGCAACAGATATTGTAGGTATAGGGTGGGGTTTGTGTAAGAATGGAAGGAGGTCTAGACACATCTCAGCATAGAGGTACCATTTCCCAAATCAAAAGCCTTCTGTTGTGTTTCATTTATTAGCAAATAAGTATACAATCTCATCCACTAACATTTCACACCAGATATCTTATGTCTCAGGAGATTGTCGTGAAAATGAACTAGACTAATACATGTGAAAATCTTTTCTAACACTAATGTTCTTTACCAACATCATCTTCTTTTACTCAGCCAATAGACCAATTTTCCCCATCAAATAAACCTTGCATATTCTTGCCTTTGTAAGTTTCTGTTCAATCCACAGTCATTTACATAGTTAGTCATAAGTTAGGGTAAGAAAAAGTGAGTGCCTGAGCAAGAAAAGTTCAGATTTTAGGAAAACGTTGATAAGAAATCTCTCTTCATCTTTTATCAGACCATCTGAAACTTGCTCCTACTTTTGATATCTAACTCTCCTTTGACCACTGAAGCTAGGATTACTTTCTCTCCCTCTTAAATTTCACAGAGTCATCTTAGATTTGAGTCTGATATTTGAAGATATTTGATCCAATTTTTGACTAATTTCATCAGCATCATTTCCAAACTGTAGTCTCTCTGGCAAATTGATGATTTGTTTTTCTGTATTCTTCCATTGGAATGAAATTTTCATGAATGTAAGTATTTATAAGTTCTGTTTACTGTTATATCTCCAGTGCACATGAGTGTGTCTCACATTTACTGTATACAAAAAACAGAAAAAAAGATGAGTAAGTACTTGCCACTCCAAGTGTGTCCTGCTCACATCCCTAGGAGAAAGAAATATACAAAAATAGAGGAAAATCAAGAATAGCAATAAAACAAACTCAAATATTTAAGACAAAAACTGCTGGAAGAAGGCAATAAATCCACTATTCAATTAATGGCTATAAGGAAAAAAAACAAGGGAGAAAAATGCTGTAAAAAGGGAATGGGTAGCTAACCAAACGAAACTGAATTAGGAGATAATGACTGAGACTAGAAAAAAAAAGAAAAGGCAGTCCTGGTGCAGACTGGGACAGTGGGAAAGGACTAAAGTAGACCTCAACAAACATGGATTCCAGTCACCGATGCCCAGTCCACTAGACCTGGTGACTCTGAGAAAGCACTCTCAGGTGCCCAATGGAGATGATATAATTTGACATTATTTGCACAGCGGTTTGTGGCTTATATGAGGAACAACTATAAAAATTGGAAATTGCTTTTACAACTATGGCATTATCATTATGTGTATTTAGAAAAACTGTCAGGTTCTTTTTTTCCCCAAAATTAATCATGATTAAGCGTGTGCATTTCCTGTAATTTCTTTCTTTTACGAAGGCAGAGGATAGAGGGATTAATGTATTTGTAGGAGGAGCCAGAAGATGAATCGCAGATAGTGGAGGAGACAAACAGCAAAGTCCAACACTTGCTTTTTGGTCTGAGCAACACATTGATGATTGATGGAATGAGGATGGCAAGGGACTGACAGTCAAAACCTTGGTAAATGTCTTGCTAAGTCCCATTCAAAAAGCAAAAGGTCAATCAGATGGAGTTGGAAGCCAACCTTGGAATGTTTCAAGGACTCGATACTCCACCATTAGGTCTAAGATAAAATAGATTTGAAATAACAGCAGTGTCCAAAAGTATAGAAAAAATACAATTATGGAGATATTTAATTGTTCACAAAGATTTTTCTTGCTGGTTTCCCAATGAGTAGAAATTACACACACACACACACACACACACACACGTGCGCGCGCACACACACACACACACGCACACCATACACACACACACACAATGACTCACCAACAAGCCTATTACTAACTCAGTTTTTCTAATGCCATGTTGTATGTGGTGTGTCTCTGTGTTCATGCATTTGCATATTTGTTTATGTGAGCAATTTCTGAACAGAAAGGGAATTATGAACATACTCAACTTGAAGAATTTGAGAAAATCCAGCAACTGTGCAAAGCCCACGTTTCAAAGTAAGATTTTTTCAGTTATTAGGGTAAGGTATTTTCTTTGTTATGCACTTTCACTGCAGAGTTTAGGTCTTTTAATTTAATTTTATAAATTTCCTAGATGGGTCATAGCTGAAGAAAATATCAAGGAACTAACACAAGCCCATTTTGATAAGAGCAATTTAGTTATATAAATAAAATTGTAGTAAGAGTAAAACTATTACTATCTTACAGTGATTTAAACATTAAAACCTCTAAGCCAATTGTTGCCCTTCTGTTGAACTGCTAGGAAAGTTCCCACACTTCATGCTTTGTGAAAAATTAGAGTATGTGTGGTCAGAAAGAAAATTCCTTCTGGTCTAGTATTACCCATTTTAGGTGAATTATGTGTCTCATTTTTCTTAAACATTTATAGTCAGCCACCTAGAGTTAATGGTAAGTGTTAGATCATCAATCTAAGTTACATGAGCATTTAAATTAATTGGATTACATATAGATTTACATGATTAGAACTTGGAAGTTCTAGATGCCTGGTTAGAGACTCTTAATCCTCCAAAGTAGGTCAGCCATAACATTTTAGGGTTTTAGTTTTAGATAATTGTTGAAATTAATTTTATTTATAAAGATAACAGAAGTAGACCTTAGGACCACTTAGTCAGAAATTAAAATAGATGAATTTTTATTTAAATGCTTAATTTAAAAAATAGTGTTTCATGAAAAATAACAAGGAAGAGCATAATATATCAAATAAAATATTTAAATTAAATATATGTGGATGCACACATATATACATATACATGTATATATGATAAACATAAAATAAAAACATTAATATATGCAAAGAAAATATTTAAAACAACCTTAGGATAGTGGTTCTCTCCAGGCAGATGGAGGAAGAAGGTGAAAATAGATGGGCAATGTCATTTTAGTTGTGTATTGTGACTTTTCAGTTAAAAATCTACATATATATATATATATATATATATATATATATATATATATATATTGAAAAGCCAGTGAACCACATTGCAGAAATCAGAAAAGAATATAGAAATGTATTAAAATATAATGAAAAATAAATATATCATGGTACATATATGCTATTTTTATTCATTGTATGTGGCATGGATGAGAACAAATCTTACAGGTGAAAATACCTTTTTAAAAAAATTTAAATGGTCTATATTCTTGTATTCAAATATAAATCCTTGTTAATGAGGGTTGTGTGCCCTGCTTTCTATACTCTTATGTTCTAGGTAATGGTGTAATTGTGAAGAAAGCATGTCAAAGAACAATTTTAGCATAAATGCATTTTGAGATTTGAGTGGCTCTACTTTCCTCTAAGGGCAGGCTAGCTGTATTCACTCTTATACTGTCAGAATTGAACGTTTTTATTTTTTTCCAAGTGGATGTATGGAAATTAGAAGATAAATTAGAAGATAAAAACTTAACATAAGTTTTTAATGTTAAGATGTTACCATGAATATAAAAGGAACTTCGGTTATGAGGAGTGATCCAAGAATCTCACTCACTGATGCTACCTGAAGTGGGGAGAAAGGAGGGAACAATCATATCATACCCATCTCTCTAGCGAATAAACATGGACCATTATGCATTTTAGTTACTTTATTTTTTATTTATTCACAAAGAAGATCAGTCATATGCAGTCAAAATAAGCATTAGAGACTTGTGCAGGGCATTTTCAATGAAAATTTGCAGCTGTGACTTTTGCTTTTACCAGGCAGTGTGCCTAAATGTAAGTTTGGAGACCAGCGCGAGACACGTCATCCCCTACAATTTCTTGAATGTGGCCAAAATCAGGAACGATTTCTTTGTAATAGCCAGAGGTGGTTATCAAGAAGGATGGCGGTGTCTGCCGTCTGGGTTGCAAAACTATAGATTAATGTGTTGTTTTAGAATATGTAGTGTGCCCATAGGCTGTAGCAATAGGGAAATAAATCATTTGGGGGTGGGGGGGTAGGAGATCCAGGAATGCTAGTGGGGGGGAAACAAAGTATGCAGGTTGCCCAGGGAACGAGAGTTCTGATTAGTAAGTGAAGTATAATAACCAGACCCACATAAATCTCCAGGGTCTTAGAGGGGAGCTTTCAAGTAGGAAATGGAGTTGATTCACTAATTCTCCTTGACACTCAAGCTAAAAATCTAAATTAAGTTGTTTATGGCACATGATAATGTCCTTTAAGTGGGATACTATGATTCTTGTTCCCATAAAACCAACTGAATAAGCAGAGATTTTGAAGTTTGAACTTAGGGAACGATGAAAGAAGCAACACCTGAAGTTGGAATCAATTCTGGAAAGAAATTTATTTAAAAAAAAGTAAAAACGCAGTCCAATGAAATTAGGTTAGAAAAACGTAATGCACTTTAAACTTTCACATTGTTTTCAGGTATAAACTTCTAAGATTATATGGTAAAAAAAATTGTGGAAAAGCCTAGTAAAATTATAATGTGAATTACAATAAATTTTCTGTTTGCTTGCCATAAATATATATTATTTATAGCAATATATTATGATATAGTGGATGTTTTCTAAGAACACACATAAACCTGCTTAAGAAAGAAGAGATGTCACAGAAATATTATAAGCTAAAAAAAAATGCTAAGCATTAGATGTGAAACTGGGAACAAACTACTTTTTCAAACATATCCAAGTCATGGACAACATTTTCTATAACATGATGTGTCATTGTGTATGATAAATATTGAGTAGGAGATTCTCAAGGTGTACTCTGGGGAATAGTAGAAGACATTTCTTTCACTAAAGTTAAGCACTTTTATGTGTTTTTCCCACATTGAGTGTAGTTTTAGAGTTTTGGTGTTAATTGTTGGCATAGTGTGGAGTTTGCATGACTTTTAAGAGGGAAACTGAGAGTTGATGGGATTTTTTATATATAACAATGTTTGAAGGGTCTTTGAGTGACATTTTTTTTGAATGACTAACATTCCCAGAAGGAGTCTCCGGGTGAATAGTCTTGTGTATTGTGACTATGCATCTGATGCTCAGGTAACAAGTTTGGATGTGATGAGGACATTTCTCCCCTTTATATCAAAGTATAAATGAAATTATGACAGCTTGTGAAGCTAGTCAATTTCTGTGAGAGGAAGAGAGAGAGAGAGAGGAGAGAGAGAGAGAGAGAGAGAGAGAGAGAGAGAGAGAGAGAGAGAGAGAGAGAGAGAGAGAGAAGTAGACTGAGGGACAATTATGAAGCCTTGCTGAAAACCAAGAGAGTAATCATCCTCATAGGTGTCAAATCCACAGGCCCCAAGGAGTCTCAGCATTCAGGTGTCTCACTTATTCAGGGACATCTCTCTGTCCCTGCCTGTCTCCATGGCACTTAGATGAGGATGACTCTGAGGGCTACAACAATACTTCCATTTTTGTTCCTCAATCTTGAATTTTATGGATGTATACAATCACTCACGGATAGGTGTTTTGTTTAGCATTTGGGAAATACAATTTTATTTTCTTATCTTGTGCTTCCCACTGAGTCGGAGTTACCGGTAACAGGCCAGTTCAAATGGGCCCTTTCTTTGGCATCCATTTATTGTTTAACAAGATGAGACAGGTGGGAATGTTTTCAGTGGTGTATATTAACATTAATGTATTACTGAAAGTATTTAATGTCATTTTATTGACATCTCTCTACCTCTTATCTGTCTTGAGGCAGGATTTTTCATGGTAAGTGATCCATGCCTATCTATTTTATTTTCCTGAAATGCCCATCTCTCTACGATGCCTCAAAGAGTTTGGGAAATAGGAATTTACTTCACATATTATTTGATAAATTAAAAAGTTATTAATTAATTGGCATCATCAGATTTTAGTTTGAATTTGAAATATGAGATAAAGTTCCTTTGAGTGAAACAAATATATAGGAATATAGTGTCAACAAGAAGTAAAGCAGATATTAGACTTTGTCTCTCAGTGTTTATTCTCCCTCAGGATATAAGTTGTCTCTGATAAATGTATGTTCATAAAAGCAAAGATCATGACTTCTATTTCTAGTATTAAAAAACATCGTGATGCAGAGCACAATATTGGGTCCCTAGCAGAGGTTTATTTAAAAGAAAAAGTTAATTTATTTTGACTTTTGGCATCTAGTAAAATTTAAACTTAAACAATGAATAGTAATATTCTTCTGGTGTATTACACACACACAGACACAGCTGAGTAGGACAGCCCCAAATTACTTGACAGGATTATAGTATGGACCTCAGCTTGGATGAAAATATAATAAACAGCATTCAACTTTGAATTAGAGTCCAATACCTCAGGGGGACTTGGAGTATGCACTCTATCAAATTGAGGGATGATATTATGAAAAGAATGGTGTGGGATCCAGGTAGCAGGCAGCCACCAACACGTATTTTATGCATGTGCCACATAGTTCATGTTACAATTATTCTATTTGTGTGCATGTTTTTGTTCTTTCTAACCTAGTATACAGAAGTAGAGTCTCTACTTATTTTTGTTTTTGTTTAGATTTCTTGTTTTGAAGTTTTGAAGGCCCCTCATCTCCTTTCCTTGCAGAGGTATCACCTCATGTTCATAGAAATTATATTAGTGTGTTTCAGTAAAGAGCAAAAAGGGAAACACCAGAAAGTTAATAAAACTCAAACTCCCACCCCATTTATTTTCTAAAACCCTGATCGGGGCTCTAGGAAAGTTTTTACTAATTATATGTTTGTTTCAAAACTCATAACAGTAAGTGTTTTTAAAATTCTTTGGCTAAAAATGGGTGCCCTTATTAAGAGAAAATAATTCAAACACTTAGGGTTTCTCTATTTAAACTTAGATTTTCCTGTACTAGCTATAATATGTCTAACACCTTTCCTCTCAGAACTTGAATTTGTGTTATTGTGGGGATTAAATAAGATAAACTTTTGGGAGAAAAATGGGCTGGCTAATGTAACACACTATGAGAATATTAGCAGCTATTAGATTTTTAATAATTTAGTTAATGAAATGAGAAACAAGAACATTGATTTTTCAAGTTTATGTGAAATGGAGCCAATTTGTAGATGGACTTGAAAACCACCAGAAGGGATTATGTTAGATTTTGAGGGAAATAAGGTGACACTTTATTCTGTGTAGTTTTTTCAGTCACATACATGTCCTTTCTATCATTCCTAGAGCAGACCGTGTATCATGCTTTGCTGTATGTGAGTTACGTGGATGGACTCTCAAATATTTTTGAGGCAAAACATCATCCCCTTTTCATAAATGAAGAAACTTAAGTGTTAAAAAGTTAACTCACTTGTTCACATTTCTACAGCTTTGTAGATGTGAAACTGTATAGAAATCCAGGAATCTTTCCTCAGGGCCCACAGTCTTAAGCACTATACCACCCTGCTTCCTCTTTGGCAATAAATGAAAATGTGATTAGAAGAACCATGAGTAACATGTGGGCGTTACATTGTATTCATTCAAGTATAAGCTTGCAGGAAATGATGGTCAGAGTGAAGGCAGCACCCCGAGACACATTCCAAGGTAAACACGGGCAAGGTCTAATGATGCATTTTATTATAGTGATGCCGTAGAGACAAAAATAAATGCAAGTATTGAGATGACATGACTATGAATGTAACAGATTCATGATCTAAGAAGGGAGCTATCTAATGTGGCAGTTCAGAAAAGTTAGGTCTACAGTGGAAGCCAGGGTGAGGACAGTGATTATAATAAAGGAAGCTGCCGCATCCACTCATGCTCTTGTGTGCAGGACTGTGATTTCAGCAAGCCATTCTGGTAATATTGGATGATGGAAACTCTGTTTTCTATTTCTCTTGAGTTGGAGCCTCTTCAGCTTAGTTGACTTGAGTGAAGGCAATGACACTTCTGTTGTTGGGACTGGCATTAGGAAATATAACCAAGTCACTTAAAAATATTTTAAATATTGATTTGAGAGAGGGAGAGATAAAAAGAGCGAGAACAAGAGCAAGAGCGAGATTGAGTTGTTGTTCCACTTACACATTCATTGGTTGATTCTTATATATGCACTGACTGGGCATCAAACCTGCAACCTTGGTCTATCAGGACAATGCTCTAACCAACTGAGCTGCCTGGCAGCGGCCAACCAAGTCGTTTTAATGACCACCCCACAGCTAAGGGCCGTTGCGTCAGTGTACCTGTGTTTTACTGAATATACAACTACCTTAAGTGAGCACATGTCTATCTGAAGAGAATGTCCTAAGGATTTAAATTCTGAATACACACCTACAGCAAGTTATTAACATTTTAGTTATATCTTTGTCAACACATTAGATTGTATATAAATTGTTTTTTACTGTTATTTTTTAAATTTAGCAGACGTTTTGAGTTTCCCATTCTCTGAGGAAAAGTACGAACATGGCATACTTTAAGGATGATCTAAGTAAGAGAGAGGTTACTGTGGCAGTTACTGATGAGTCTTAGATGTTTTTAAGTAAACTGCTTTCTCTGTTTATACGAAGTGAGGAGTAAGCACAGATTGCTGTATCCCACCCTCCAATAAGACCCTAGGGGTGTTGGAGGTGACATGGAGGGCTACCACTTATCCATCTCAGTTATCACTTAGCAACTAAACACCTTTGCTTAGCATAACAAAATAATCAGAAGTAGGAGACAAAAACAGATGAACTAAAAATGAGACAATTTTGTACCTCTCGGATTGGAAAAAAAATATAAAATCAGATAAAGGATGTGGAAATGAAGATACTAATAAATAAAATGAACTATCCTATATAATAAAAGGAGAATATGCAAATTGACTGAACAGCAGAACCACCGGTCACTATGATGAGCAGACCACCAGGGGGCAGACACTCAATGCAGGAGCTGCCCCCTGGTGGTCAGTGTGCTCCCACAGGGGGAGTGCCACTGAGCCAGAAGCTGGGTTCATGGCTGGCAAGTGCAGCAGCAGTGGTGGGAGCTTCTCCTGCCTCTGCGGCTTAGGCCCAGGGGAAGCGGGCCAAAGTCGTCAGTCAGATATCCCCCAAGGGCTCCTCCTGGATTGCAAGAGGTCACAGGCTGGGCTGAGGAACCCAACCTAAGTGCATGAATTTTATGCATCGGGCCTCTAGTATTTATATAAGAGAATACTATACAACAATTAGATGCTATAGACTGAATACACATATTCATTTGCTTGTTTTAGATAATATTGGATGACAGAAACTCTGTCTCCTATTTCTCTAAAACCAAAATGCCCATTGAAAGAAATAAGATTAAGTTTATGCATCACACTAAGGATTCAAAAATGTTACAGCCAATAAATAGTTTGAAAAATATAGAAGCATAAAAGAAACCAATGACTATATCCCAAGAAACTAGAAACACCAATCAGAAAAGATATATGCACCCCTATGTTCATAACAGCACAATTTACCATAGCTAAGATTTGGAAACAGCCTAAGTGCCCATCAGCGATGAGTGGATTAGAAAACTGTGGTACATCGACACAATGGAATACTATGCTGCTGTAAAAAAGAAGGGATTCTTACCATTTGCAACAGCATGGATGGAATTGGCAAACATTATGCTAAGCGAAATAAGCCAGTCAGAGAAAGATAAATATCACATGATCTCACTCACTTGTAGAATATAATGAACAGCATAAACTGATGAACAAAAACAGATCCAGAGATTGAGAAGTATCAATCAGATCATCAAACCTCAGAGGGAAGTTAGGGGAGGGTGGGGGTAAGGGGGACAGAACAACCAAAGGACTTGTACTCATGCATATAGGCCTAACCAATGGACACAGACACCAGGGGGTGAGGGCATGAGTAGGGGGGTGGGGAGGGAAATGGGGGGATAAGGACACATATGCAATACCTTAATCAATAAAGAAGAAAAAAGAAACCAATGGAATCTGGACTGGGAGGATATATTTTAAATATTGCAGGGTGTGTTTCTATGGAAGAAATGACAATAGGATTAGCAGTGTAGAATAAAGGGGGTAAATTAAGCAAGGTAAAAGATAAATAATTTTAGTCTAAAATGATGTTATTATACTGGACAAACTGCAGAGCATGAGCAACTTAATATTGTATCCTGAGGTCTTTGAGAACATTGTCTTTTTCATTTTAAAACATGAAAATCTTCATTTTCCAATGCTCTTTAGTTTACAAATAATTTTCACTCTCTTATTTAAAAAGAAAATGGGATCTAAATAATATGGCCCCCATAAGACCATATTCCTGGGGTTGGGGGGGTGGAAAAAGAACTATCACTGGGCCTGCAAAATACCTTTTGGATAAATTTGTTTATAATAAGAAAAGTGGCCTCATGATGCAGATGCTTCAGGTACCACTGATGGTCATGGAAAAGGAGATGATGTGTTGTTTCCTTTTGGTTATTGTCTAGTTGGCCTTTCCTCTGCAAGCACTCAGACACACAAGAATGCAGGGGAGGTTAAAGCATCTTGTACTCCAATTCAGGTGATTCTCCTTTGGAGACAGAAAATTACAAACCTTAGATTATTTAGTTGCACTGTGGTCAGGGGCAACGGAAACCTGGTGCTGCAAGCTTCCCAGGCAGCTGTTAGGGAAGCACCTTGAGAAGACAGAGGTGTGTTGCCTGTGCGCATTGGATCAATGTTCTCACCTAGACTTTCATGAAACCTAAGCTATGAATAAGATCTGGGGACTGTTTGAAAATCCAAAGAACAGAAAACTTCATCCACAGTTGGCAAGACAATGATCTTCCTGACCACTCTAGGTTAGAAAATACCCTAAGTTTTTTTCCAGAGGTTCCCTTGAGACATCCAGACTTAAGATTGTGAGCCCTTCTAGAAGGTAACAATCACTAAGCAATACTTAAGGATTTGTGATGGAAAATTTTCTTCTGTGCGTATCTACCCTCCACTTACAAGGAAATAAATGGGCTGTGTTTATGGAAAGCATCTAGCTGCTTTGCCTGGGTTCACCCTTCAGGACTTGGTTGAGCAACAATATTACTATCCATAAAGGAATGGAAGCATGTTGCTTTTTCTGATAGAATAAAGCAAACTGAATTTAGGCAGGGTAAGTGGATGGGACAGGTGTCTCCTATTTAAAGGACTTCACTGTTTTACACTATTCAGAGGTACAAAAACCCCATTCCCAAGCCTTTCCAGAGTGCCCACTGTATCCTATTTTGTTCTACCTTCTGTTTTCTTCCTTTTCCCCCAGTGGCCTCAACTGGCTCCATTATCTTCCTCAAAGAAGTGATTAAGATTCAAGCTCCGTCTGGAAACTTTTAAATTTCTCACAGTTTCCAGTCATTGTGTCTAGGAGGTAGTATTAGGAAACACTGCAACCCAAGGGAAACATTTTACATTCTTTTAAAATATCTAAACGTAAGGACATCGTAGACTTGGATGGATGACTTTCCCGCCCTTCCACTTCATCACCCCGATCTCATTTGCCTAAATAATGTATAATGCTCTCATTTGCATTCCTTGATCTTATTTCTTGTGAATTTATAAGCCTAATCCTATTACACTGAGTGAATATTTGCCTGCCCCATGCTCTGGGGCATGTTAAAATCTTTCCTCCATTGGCTGACAATAAAGTGTGCCACGCCCAAACCTCCTCTCCTAGTTTTCCTGTGTCTCCTTTCCTTTCTGTTGAGCTTGTGTGATACCATTTTATGGTGGCTGCTTCAGTGCTGCACATCTGGATTTGAAGGGACACCTTTTATTCCCATTTATTTTATTTTTTTACATAATCTACAACTTGTTTACCATGACCCTTCAATGCTTCAGACACTCGCCGTGTATTTGAAAAACAAGATGTCTAAAGCATGTGATCCTGGTACCCAAAGAGTCCGTGTAACTTTTGATTGGTATTTCATTTGTGATAAAGTTACATATTTTGCTTACCAAAATTGATTTTTATGTATGTTTGCTAATAGGTTATTCATCACAATTTTTCTTCTATTGGAAATCTGGACATACTATTTCTAAGGACAAAATCAACTTAGGTATCAATTCCCTCAATTTGACTTCCCAAATGACAATGACAAGGATCTAGTTGGCTTTAGGGTAGCTGCAGAGAGAAGCCAGAACTATCAGGAAGATGAATCAAGAACTACAGTTAACGTATTCTGCTTTGCCTTGTGGTTTCTCTACATGAAATAAAGTTACCATCTTGCCAACACCAAGTGCAAATTAATTTAGATTACAATTGACATTTAGGTTTGGAGAGGGAGAGGGAGAAAAATCAATGGCATGTGAACACTGAAACCATAAATAGTAACAAGTGGAAATCCCAAACCTCAAATGCTTTTGAAGCATGTTGTAAAATCCTGCAAAAACATATGGAAGAGTATAATGGAGAAAATAATCATGGAAAGTTGGTATATAAACCTTAAACCACAGGGACCATGCTGGGGCTTTTTGTTATTGTTACTCTAATATGTCAATGTAATTCCTGGTATAAAATAATATGTAAATGTTAAAGAAAGAGGACATGTTTTATTTTATTGGGCTTATTTATAAAGGAGGAGAAAAAATACTTGGAACTTTTTAATGAATTAATCTCATTCACCAAAATGAAGAGCTCAGAAATCACCTCTAGCTTAAAAATGCATTTTTATTTTTATTTTTGCTAAGATCAGGGCATCGATTTGATGAATGCTCTCAAGTTAATCAGCCATATAGGGCTTCTTGAACATTACTCTGACATTGAATGCTGTCTGTGTAACTTACTGTTATAAAACCTGGAAGGCATATTTATAGTCCAATCCAGATGGGCCAAAACAAAGTACAATTATTCCTTCAGAAGTCGACCTTTGCATACAGATTAAAATGGATTGCTTCCAAGATTCAGATGGAGAAATGAACTCAGTTCCTCAGTTGTCTTGTATCCATTATTGGACTAGGTTTTGGCTAATGCTAATTAGTGACACATCTGTATTAAAAGTTGGACTCTCAGCCTAACTTGCAAAGTGGCAATAGGAAGAGTTGTTATGAAAGTAATTACAGCTATCAGAGATGATGCTATTTTAAATAGGCTGTGAATTAAGTGGTTTCACAGAAACAAATGAAAATGATTTTACTATTGACAGTGAACATTCCTATGCAAGGACAGAGATATTTGTGATTGGTCATTTCTAGATAAAAACCATGATATTTTATCCTCCTTGGAAAATTAAAAGGGAGATTAAAAACTTGTCCCCTGGCCCTAGCTGGTTTTGCTCAGTGGATAGAACATGGTCCGTGGACTGAAGAGTCCTGGGTACGGTTCTGGTCAAGGGCACATACCTCGATTTTAGGCTAGATCCCAATGCAGGAGGCAACCAATTGATGTGTCTCTCTCATACTGATGTTTCTCTGTCTATCTCTCCCCCCTACTCTCTCTAAAAATCAATGGAAAAATATCCTAGATTGAGTATTAACAAAAATTTAGTTAATCTGGAGCAACCTAGAGATTTGGAGATGCCTAATTAAGTTTTTCTGGCATTAAAATCTGTTTGTAAGTCTAAAATTGTTTGTTTGACCTGATGAATCTGACAACATCTTTCCAAATCAGAAGACAGCACAATTACTATAATGTTCTTGAGATGTAGAAAAAATATTCATCCCATAAATAAGCCAGAAGGTTAAGTGGTAGAATGTTATTATAAGCTGGTTTTTTAATAGATATCAACTTGTTGAGATAAATATGGGAAATTATTTTATTCCTTAACTTTTCAGCCATTTTAAACTATCAGATCAGTTACATCTTGGCGTACAAGACCTGCCCTATTCATTTTAGAATCTCTTTTGATCTCTCCAACCTCTTCTCCTTTTCCCCAACACAGACTAGTGTGGTGGTTATAGTCAGCTGAAGGTGAATATGGACATAGACAAGCTATAAAGCATCTCTTATTTTTCTCTCTCCTAAGGACCAGTTCCATCATGGTAAGAGTAAGAGGATGCAAAGAAGAAAGAGTTGGGTATACCTGGAGCATTTTTCTTTTGTTTGCCAGGGCTCCTATTCCAGTATCTCAGCACATGGTTTTCTTGAGCCCTGGGATGGTCTTAACATATCCATCTCAGGTGATTTGCATGTCTGTCTCTGATATTTCTCTAGGTTTTGGACATCTTTTCTTCAAATTACCTTCTTGCTGAGGGAACCAGGACATATTCCTAAAATGTGTGCCTATTTGCCTCCATGTACCAGGTCCAGAAAAATCTATAGCCCACAGTCTCATCTACTGCATTTGGCTAAACCAGGCCTACCTTACAGCCATTAACAGATTAACTTTCCAGAACTCTGACAAGTCAGAAGTCTCTATGTATGTATGTGGTGGAGAATTGGGAAGACAGGATGGAGGGAAGAGAGAGTGAAGAGATAGGGAAGGTCTAGAATAAATTGGGTGTTGTTGGGTCTCAGGCTCTTTTCCATTGATGGTCTCTCAAGAACCAATTTCTCCCAATTTTCTTCTTCCCTGCCCCTGGGGAAGGGCAGTTCATCCAGTATCAGAGTCAAGCAGACATCTGATCAGATATTACCACATTTTGCTTTTGCTGGTTTTCTACTGTGGGGGAGAAACAAGCTTTCCTCTAGACTCCAGCTTCTTCTGGTTGGTCTAATAATCACATGGACATGAAAGAGACTAGCAAGAGAAAATAACCAAGTGCAATACATATATATGTATGGAATCTGCCCTACATGAGAGAATCAGAGATCCCACATGCAAAAGAGGTTCAGCAATAGAGAGGGGACATGCTTATATAAGGCATCCTGAACTAGGGATGCGGTGAGATTCCTTGGGAGCTTCAAAGGGTCACTGCAGGCTGATAAAAAGAGTAGGTGTTTGGTAAATAAAAGTTTGCCCTGCCATACAGGTGGGTCAAAAAAAGAGTGTCATTAACAACCTGTCTCCCATTTGGGACAAGGCCACTAATTCAGGTTCTTCTAGTTAATTAAAAGGAGGGCCAGAAGTTCTTCTTGAATCTGAATTGAAAATTGTCTTTAGCTCAAAATAATCTGTATACCACTGAGACACACACATGTTGGGGTGGCTCCTCTTAACTCTATACCATTCATCATGTGATTTTATGCCCTCATCCTTGGTTTTAGGGCAAGAGACAAAGACCAAAAACCCCTTTCTCCTTTCATAGAAGGCAGTGGCTAGCCTTTTATTGACATCACTTTTAGCAGTTACTTTTTTTTGTCATAGTCTATTGACCAATGAGGAAGCAAGAAGTTTTGGGATTGATGCTTCTTATTCACACCCATCAGTGTAATGGAGAGAAAATTGGGTTTATAAACTCTGAATTATACCTGGAGCAAATGAGAGTTAAGATTTTAAACATTATAGTTTTAATGTAGTAAAAATAAAGTAAAATAGAAGGAAGTTACTCAAATTTAAATTTAAGCATATTTTAAAGTTATATCCTAACCCAATTCCACAAACATGTCTTGTGTTATTACTATGCAATTTTTTTTTTCACAAGATTATAGATATATGGAAATAATTAAGACATAGATGTGTTCTCATAAGGCTCAAAAGCAGAAATTTAAAATATTATAAATTTGTGAAAAAATATCTGATAAAGTGTTAAGGCTGAATACTGAGCATTTTAAATATTACATTGCTGTGACTTATACTCAAGTGTCTATTACAACAATGCTTTTCAAAATTTAATATGTCTTTAAATCTTCTGATGTTAGGTTTAAACACAGATTCTGAGTCAGTAGCTCTGGGTCTGGGCCTGAGATGCTATATTTTTAACAATCTTCTGCGAGTTCATGAAAGATACGTTGAGTAGCAAAGGCTGAAAATCCTCAGATTTCTGAGATATGTTAAGGGTAGGTACCAGGGAATGTCAGTCTAGGATGAATGTTATTTCCATAACATCTGTCCCTTACCCTAAATGAAAGAATTTTGACAGTGTTATTTCAATACGTCACTGCTTATTAAAAAATGAAATACAATAAGCTTAAATGTACAGGGAGGTTAAGTGACATGCATGTTGTCAGTGAGTAACCTGGCCAAAGTTTTAGGATTTGGTCTGACAACTGAAATGACCTTGATATTCAACTGCAAGCCTTGACTTTCACCCTTTTAGGGGGTGTTAAATGAAGTGTAGAGAAGTAGACTAACTCCCCTTCTCAATGATGAATGGCCTGTGAGGTCAGCTGACCATCCATCTGCTACTGCAATGTCAGATACATTTCCATGTCTGCAAAGTAACTAGACGTGGATGCTTATAAATCAAAGTATTGGCATTTGGCCTCCTTTAGTGTGAGAGAAACTTAGAGGAGTGTCTGATTCTCTTTAATTTTAGCTTTTAAATTTCTTAATCCTACCATCTCTACCCCCTGCCCCCATCAGTCTGAGAACTGCCATTCTGATTCATTCAAACTCACCCTTTTAGCATATGCATGAATCCCAAAATGTGTAATGATTTGGTTCAAGGAGTGAACATTACATCAGTTGCAGATCTCCCCCCCGCTGTTCATAGTCTGAAGTCCAAATCTGTGGGTGTGTTTAACCATTCCAGGAATTTACAATACAGAACAAAAAGAATGAATTTCAATTGCTAGAATAATTTAAGAACTCTTCATGCCGCTTGAGCTAAATACCTCCATCTTGCAATGATAATCTCTAGGGCAGTTAATTAAAAACTTCACCTTTTCAGACTCAAATAATTTTGACTCCCAGATTATTTCTTTCCCAAAGGAATTAATTTTAAGGACTAGGAAAAAGATGGCAATGAGTCACATTATGGTCCACTTAAAAAATAAATATAACTTTTTATGCCAAAAAGAAAATTTCAAAATGAGTTAGTGACTTTAACTGACGTGTTCAGCATACTTGTTTAGGAGGTAAAAGGTTCATGTAAGTGTGAGTTTTGAATGCTAAACCTCAGTCCAACTCTGAAGTATTTAACTGCCACCAAACTTTTATCCAGTAAAAGCTTCTTTATTGTTAGAACATTTTTATGGGTTTGAAATGTATCCTATATGCTTAGTGATCCTAAGTCAAACTTCCCTGATTGCCACGTTATGTAAACTATGTGAAGTTGGAACCACCAGTAAATCAAAATTCAATCCCTTTTTATAAGTGTCTGGACACATCCATATTTCAATTTAATTTGAATCAATCACCTTTCTCAACATTTCGCCTCTCTATAATTTCTAATACATTTGGCCTTCAACCGTGACCTGGCTCTCATTTCTAGAACTGACCCTCCCACTCAATTCTTATCTCTATTTTTCACATTTAAGACTGTATTACCAAGTGCATAGTTTGCAAATTTTCATTTGTTAAAAAAAACATGCCTACCTGCAGTATCTCAGCTATTTGTTTTTAGAATACAGCATATTTTCCAGTTTTCGTCTTTGTCTTATTTGTTTTCATAGCACTTCTGTAACCAAGCTACTATAATATGCAATTTGCGTTAAACCATGCACACAGAAATATTAAGAAATAGGCAAAAATTATATGTACATCCATACAAATTTGGATTTATGCTCACAGTTCCTATATTTATAATCTGTCACACAGAATACTAAGACCTCAAAAGATTCCAAACAGCAGTCAATGCTATCACGTGGGGAGAGCTGTTGTACTTAGAAGAGAAACAAAAGGCATATTGTTTAAAACACTCTGCTGAGAACTTGAGCATGCATGAGCAAGTGAAGAAGGTAGTTTGGGATAAGCATCTGAATATTTGGAAATAAACTTATCAGTGCTTGCAGAGTGTGGAGACTCATTTCACAAAACAGCTTGAAGGCATCTGCCCACACAATTCCCATTGTCATCTATCAAACAATAACTCAAATTTGCTTCAGATCAATTCAACCCACATTGGTAGAGTTGTGTGGCTTTGGGATCCCCTTATGAAATCAGAGACTTTTCACACTGAATTACTAAAATTAACCTAAATTTCAAGATGCTAGTATATCATCTCCATGTACTCTATAATATACAAATTAAAAACAAACAAAAACAACAAAAGCTTCCAAGGCCTGCATTTTCCACCATTTACTTCAATGATAAAGTGATAAAAGAGACAAAAGAATTTGTTTTGTGTGTTTCTTCTCTTGTACTTAATGAAGTAATAATAGTTCTAGATACTAAGATAATAAACTGGAGGAGTCTTGCTTAGTTTCGTTTTCTTTTATTCCATGGATACATTTTTGACTAAATGAGACTTTCTGGTAATTCTTTTTTAAGGATTCCACTTTTCAATGATTTTATTTTTTGATGGGTGTGACAGAATCTAATCCCTAGTAGTGGAAAAGACTAAATACACACAATTCTTAACACAGGATTTGAAAGCAGGGGCGGGTGCGGGGGGGGGGGGGGGTGAATTGAATGCTTTCTTTGTTGTCCCTAATTTGAGAATGATCTAAAGTCACTAATTCAAGAAACCCCAGAACTTACATGGCCTGAAAAGAAAGGGGGATTTACATACATTTTAAGTCATTCTATTCATTAATTCATCATTCATTCATTCATTCATTCACCTACTTATTTGTGTATTCTGTTAGCCATTAATTTACTGCTAGTTATTTTAATATTCTCTTTTTGAGTCACTAAGCATATTGTGTTCCAAGTATTCTGTTGGGTGCATGCAGAAAGAGGCAAATTTGAGTAAACTCTTACTGTAAAGAATATATAATGATAATATCAAAGCAATATTTTGCAAGCCCACAACATGGCACCCTAAAGCAGATGACATTTGAAATTATATATTTTTTTATTGATTTAAGAAAGGAAGGGAGAGAGAGATAAATGATGAAGTCTCACAACCTAGGCATGTGCCCTGACTGGGAATCTAAATGTGATCTCCTGGTTCATAGGTCGACTCTCAACAACTGAGCCACACCTGCTAGCTAGTCTATAGCAGATGACATTTTAAATATATTTTTATTGATTTCAGAGAGAAAGGGAGAGGGAGAGAGAGATAGAAACATCAATGATGAGAGTGATCATTGATTGGCTGCCTCCTGCACACCCCTAACTGGGGATGGAGTCCACAACCCAGGCCTGTGCCCTTGACTGGAATCAACCCTAGGACCTTTCAGTCTGCAGGCCGACGCTCTATCTGCTGAGCCAAAACAACTAGGGCGCAGATGACATTTTAACTGGATCTTCAGGTATGTCTAAAAGGTGACAGGCAGAAAAGGGGAGAAAGTATTCAAGAGGAATATCAAGATTGTAAATATGGGGTTAAAGTGCAAATATCAATTTGAGAATAAGGAGAGTAGATTGTGTATAGGATTGGAGAAAAGTGCCATAGGACAAATAGCTGGAAGTAGTGTTAGATGAAATTAGGAAGGAAGAGGGATGGTAATTGATTCTTGATGTATTTTCCTTATTTTTTTCTTTCCATTCAATTTCATTGCCTCATTTCTTCCCTCCTTTCTAGATAAGTAGAAAGGATAGGTGGTAGCGGTAAAAGACAAGATTGGCCAGAGACTGAGCACCACAACTGCTCTGTGAGAGTTTGAGAGGTATGTTGGTATGAGTATTTATGTCCATATCACAATTAGGACTTCAGATTCCTTCAAGGAAGAGCTGGGGGCGGTAGCCATGCAAATATATACAGTAGCTATTGTAAATTGTGTTTCTATGAGAATAGGGGTGCATATATTGTTTCTGATTGGTATTTCAGGTTTCTTAGGATAAATTCCCAGAAATGGGATCACTAGGTCAAATGGTAGTTTCATTTTTAATTTTTGAGGAAACTCCATACTGTTTTCCACAGTGGCTACACCAGTCTGCATTCCCACCAGCAGTGTACTAGGGTTCCATTTTCTCCACATCTTTGTCGGCACTTGTCATTTGCTGATTTGTTGATAATAGCCATTCTGACAGGTGTGAGGCGATACCTCATTGTCATTTTAATTTGCATCTCTTGTTTGATTAGTGACTTTAAGCATTTCATAAATATCTCTTGGTCTTCTGAATGTCCACTTTGATTGGATTATTTGTCTTCCTTTTGTTTAATTATATGAGTTCCTTATATATTTTAGAAATCAATCCCTTATCAGATGTATCACTGGCAGATAGCTAAGATCTGGAAATAGCTTAAGTGTCCATCAGTAGATGAGTGGATAAAAAACCTGTGGTATATTTACACTTTGGAATACCATGCAACTGTAAAAAAACAAGGTCCTATTACTATTTGAGACAGCATGGAGGGACCTGGAGAATATTATGCTAAGCAAAATAAGACAGTCAGAGAAAGATAAGTATCACATTATCTCACACATATGTGGAATCTAATGAACAAAATAAACTGATGAACAAAATAGATCCAGAGACACAGAAGCATGGAACAGACTGACAAATATCAGAGGGAAGGCGGGGGTGGAGGTTAAGTGGGGAGAGATTAACCCTGGGGAATTTATATGTACAGTAGAGGCCCAGTGAATGAAATTTGTGCATGGGGGTCCCCTCAGCCCAGCCTGCACCCTCACCAAACCGGGACCCCTCAGGGGATGTCTAACTGCTGGTTTAGGCCCAAACCCATGGATTGGGCCTAAACTAGCAGTCAGACATCTCTCTCACAATCCTGGACTGCTGGCTCCTAACCGCTCACCTGCCTGCCTGCCTGATTGCCCTTAACTGTCCCCGCTGCCAACCTGATCACCCCTAACTGTACTCCCCTGCAGGCCTGGTCGCCCCTAACTACCACCCCTGCTGGCCTAGTCAACCCCAACTGCTCCCCATCTGCCAACCTGGTCACTCCCAACAGCCGCCCCCCACACTCCGGCCTGGTCGCCCCACGCAGCCTGCTGTTTAGTTGACTGGTTGTTTTGGTCATCACAGCCACTGCCTTTTGATTATATATATATCCCAAGAACACAGACAATAGTATGGTAAAGACCTGGAGCAGGTGTGGGGTGGAGGGAGGGTCAATGGGGGATAAAGGAGGGTAAAGAAGGCATCTGTAATATTTTCCACAATAGAGATAAATTATTTAAAATAAATAAATAAGTACAGCAGGCAGCCCTATCTGAATCAACATTTCTCTGTATCTTTCCCTTTGACTGTAGGTTCATCATGCAAAATCCCTAAGCATTCATTATTTATCACAATCTCTTCTCTATCAATATAAAGTTTGTGAGATCCAGTGATTTCCTTTAGAACTAATTTCCATAATTATGTGATTATTTGATCATATTCATCGTATCCTGAATAATGCATAAGAACATTTTTAAAACACTTAATCTAATCTAAGCTACATGATTTACTGCTGTAGACTGTAAAGGTATCATAAAAATTTTTAAATATTTTGATGTGGACAAAAAAAAAAAAATCACCGAGTGTGCTGACTAGCACATCCTTCCATTAACTCACCTTTTATTGCCTTTGAGCTTTTTAAAACTCTGTTTATGATAGAATACTGACAGTAATGTAAACAATTCTCACCCATGAAATGCAAATGGTGCAAGTGTATATATCCAGTTGATTATTGTCATACAGACACTAACCAATTTATAAACTCATTTCAGCATTTCTAATGGCATATGTAAGTATGTGTTTTTCAAATACTCTTTTAAATTATTTCTAATACCCTGGTGACCTCATTAATTTATTAGTTAAATAAAATATTTGATGTGGATTTATTGTATATTTATGAAAGTGCCATGACTTTATTATAGATATATTCTTGAACAATAAGGGACATTGCTAATGGTCACATATTCTGCTGTCACAATTGACCAGGCAAAGACAATGTAATTTTTCTTGCACTCTATTCCTATATTAAAGTAGAATAAAGGCCATAGAAGGATTAAATAAGAAGGGTTCATACTATTTAAAAACAATGATAACAACAACACACAAGCAAATGGTTAATGCATAGAATAAATGTAACCAAAGTTATTATTTAAAATTACAAGACACACCAGCCAACTACCTCACTCGGCAATATAGTTAATAATCAATATATCTTAGTCTGTATCAAATTGTGGCTCAACATTTCCTTTTGTGTATAACAATTTTCAATGAGCTGAAATGATATCTCTGAGTAGGACTTCTATTGAAAACTTTTCAAAATAAATTAACTGGTATGTTTTTTTTAGTTGAAAAAATTTAGTCTTAAAATGAAAATGAACTAAATGATGTGAAGCGAAAGAAAGAGTGAAGGAGAGGGGGAGGGCAAGGGAAGGGAGAAAAGTAGAGAGATAGGAGGGGAAAGAGATGGGAGAGAGGTAGGCAGAGAAGAAGGAGGAAGGAGGAAAGACAGTAAGAAAGAATCACTGCTCTGTTGTCCTACTTAGGAGCCCCTCCTCCTAAAGGACAGTGGTAAAGAGAGAAGATGAAATGCATGCAGTCACACTGAATGATAATGAAGAAAACATGATTTTAGATTCTTTCAGCCTTTACATAACTAGCACCCCAGCAATTTTTAATCCTTATCTTATTAAAGAAAAACTATTTGTCATCAAGCCTTTTTCATTGTCCACACCACAACATACTTCTTAGCTGGACCATTCTCAAATGTCCATTTGAGTCTTTTTGCGATTAGAAATCAAAACTTTTTGTTACTGAAGCATGAGCATTCCTTGGCTTGGAATAGCATTGACTTCTACTGCAAAATTTTCTATCCAGGTTAAAATAATTAAATGTTACCTATCCTACATTCTGTAGGATAGAAGACTTTGACAGCTCTCACCGATGGGCATGTTTATGCTTTAGTTTTCTAGAAAAACATTTGTTTTTCCTAAATTTTTTATGAGTTATTCTTACTCTTGTACCTCCTAAAACATTTTTAATTTATCCTAAGTGTTTTCAATTTTACATGTAATTTTATGATATATTCTTTTTTTGTGAATAAGATTTTAAAAGATTATACTGTTATTAGCTCTCTAAAGAAACAGTACCAAATGTAGTGATTAATTTGAGGGAAACAAAAACCAGACCAATAACTCAGAACTTATCTCATTGTTCATAGGTGTCAGACTGGAATACATGGGACATTTTACTAATATTTTATATTTGAACTTAAAAGTGAGAGCAAGTAAAAGTCCAACTATGGAATTGTTCACTATGAGGAGTCAAAATTAAAGATATAATTTTTTAGTGAAAAATATATAGCAGTTCTATATTATTTACTATGACCATTTAACCAATTTAAAGTAAATATGATAACAGAAAAATAAAATATAAGCTTATACCTGTTTTCAGATATTTTGTACATTTTCCTTACTTATTATAAAATATTAATAGTGCATTGCAGAAAGTCTGAGAAACAACAAAAAATACTAAAATAATATTAAAAGCACCAGTAATTCCACTTTTTAAAAATATGATTATTATTAGCATGACTTAGGTCCCATGAGGATGTTATCTATAGCTGCTCTTAATGTAAATAACATAAACATATTTTTCTTTGAAATAAGCAATTCTATGAAATGTAATTTTAATGGCATATGGCACATACTTTATCATATAAGTGATTCTATAAATTATTCTAGTTCCCCTGTTGAATATTGACTTTTCATCAGTAATAAATTATTATAAATACTATTTTGCTGAACAGTTATACCTATCTTTATATAGATGTATCTTTTAATGGTTCTATGTCATTGTTCAACCCCACAAAATAATTGTGTAATCAAAAGTTATGGGCATGTTCCACTTTTAAGATTCTAGTCAACTAAGAAAAAAAAAATCATGCTTTAATGTCTTTTGGTCCATCCTGTGAAAATCAATTCTCACTGAGATTATTAAAGTGCTTAATGCACTCATGAACAGGGTAGCAGAATGACAAGCACTTAAAAATAATTTCTCTTCACTAAAAATATTTATAAAACTTCCACCAGAAAAAAATGAATCTCTTTGAAGGATTTTATACATTATTTTATGAGTAATATTTTTGTTTGGTTACTCATATTAAGTAAAGTCATTCATCATTCAAACTGGATAATGTCAAGGAGATATTTTAAATTTGTTCTTTTAAAAATAAGGAAAGGTGCTTTTTTTTTGGCTAAAATTTGAACTTATTTCTATAGTTACATCTGACCTGGAAAGTGGTAGTTAGATGTTATGTTCAGCAATAAGAACTGGTGAAAGAGGAGGAAGTAAGGGACAACAAAAATCTCTTTGAGTTCCCATCATCTAGAAGCCAAGTTCTCTCACCTATTTCTTTCATCAACTCCTCCCACTTCTACCAAAATGTTATTCTCATATGAAAAGGGAAATTGCTCCATTAGGGAAAATTGCAATGAAATGTCTGGCAAATAAAGCAAACACATTGCCAACATAAGCATTATCAAGAGTCATCTCAACTGTCACCAGACAACTGCAGAGTGCTATTCTGACTTCCACAATGTGGTTAATCCACAAGCACCATGGCTGGCATATCACTTTCTGAGGTAGTTACAAACATCATGAAGACTTACTGCTGTGGAGCTTAGTTTTGGAGACTCTATTCTCAGGGTCCTGATAACTGAATTTTATTTTTATTTTTCAGAAACATTAGGCAGGTCCTCTTTGTGTGTTTGTGCACATGTGTGGGTATGTGCATGTATATCTTTGAGGAACAATACGAATGCCACAAATATTATACATAAACTCTTTGGATTCTGAGAATTTAGCCATCAAAGTATTCTGAGCTGCCTCCTACCCAATTAGATTTAATTATCAACTCTTAATTATATAAGCAACCACTGTAATTGTTTGCATGTAGAACATTCCTGAGAGCATTTTAAATTACTGAACTTATATAGAGAAGTGTGAGTCATTGATTACATCTCCATTGGCATGTAATTGGCAAAATACCCAATCATCAAAGCAGTCAGTAGTCATGGATGAGCAGATATGAACAGGGAAACATTTCTTTCCATTGTCCACACAATGCAATTGATTGATGACTATGTGACTGTGTCTGTCTCATCAAGGGTTGCAGTGCAGGATACAACAATATTGTGTTTAGGACCTACTTTTAATTAAGGTCTCAGGCACTGAAGCTTTCTAAACCCCATGTTTTATTTGCCTCCTGAGACATAGCTAGTATTTTCATTTTTGGAGATTCTAGATATGGCTAACTTTAAAAAGAAAAAGGAGACAGATAATCCACATAAAAATTAAATCAAGAAAAATAGCCACACAGAACTTAAAAATATGCTTCTGCTGACAAGTGGCAAGAAAGAAGTGGAAAACCCTTTGACCCCAACAACAACTCCTTAACTTTTTTCTATGTTTCTCCAAGATTCCCATATTTTAGACACTAAAGGAGATAAATGATGAGTGAATGCTATCGGGTGTCCTTCAATATTTTCAGCGATGCCCTGGGGTTCCATTTGTATTTCTGTGTACTCAGCAGCCAGGTGAATTATGCTAAGCATTTATTGAATTTGTAGTTTCAGTGCTGGAGAAATAATCAGGATCTGTGTAGCCTGCCTTCTGGGGCAACACTTTTTAAGCAAATGTATTTTAAGAATCTAATAGTGGATCTTAATAGCTGTAAAAAAAATGAAAAGAAGGAGGCAATGTATTTCAATCTTTTTCTATAGCTTTATTTAATACACAACTCAAATTTTCACTGAACTAACAAGAAACAGTCTGGACACCCTGGTTTTCTAACACTTCTGTCCCCAAATAACAAAATTGTGATGATAAAGTGCAAAATAAATGCAATAGGTACAGTGAAAAATGACTGAGAGTCAAATCTCAAGTAATAATTCACTCAAGGGGACCTGCTGATGTCATAAGGGGGGAAAGTAAAGCCTGGGTTATTTATATTTTGCAGCATTTTAAGAGTTGAGTATCACAATTTATCCAGCTCATGGGTTATCAATTGTCTTTTCTGTGTTTATCCATCTTGAAAATTGGTAACCAAGGCAGGGGGGCGGGGTGGTGGTGGAGAATTGCCATTAAGGAAAAAACAACACAACCAACAGTTTATTCTTTGGACGGTTCTTATCCTTGGTGAGTGATAAGCAAAAAT
The DNA here is from genome assembly GCF_963259705.1 of Myotis daubentonii. Taxonomy (NCBI): domain Eukaryota; kingdom Metazoa; phylum Chordata; class Mammalia; order Chiroptera; family Vespertilionidae; genus Myotis; species Myotis daubentonii. Next base: position 186,119,974 of record NC_081841.1, read on the forward strand.
TAGTACTGTGCACTTTTAAGTTAAAATAAGAGCTATAAAAATACACTTTAAAAGGAATCAAGATAAGTACCTAAAAAATCAACACAAAAATATATGCTGATTTCTATAATTAGTTCACATAGCTTGTCCTTTCACCTCAGACAGTTTTCTTGACATAAGTCTTATATTACCTTTCATTACTATTTATCTAAACTGAAGAACATTTTATTAAATATTTGAAAAAAAATTTTCTACAGACTTATCCTGAGGAGGCCATAACACAGAGGGATCATCAATAATCAGGCTTCATGTTTGAGAATAGGTAGTGAGAATAACTGTAGACTGAATGATTCCTGCCTCCTCAGCAGGTGTAGTCTGCTCCCAGACATCATCCTGACTCCAATAGTTGTTTATTTGATTTTATATATCAACTGTCTTTATATTCATTTAATCTCTAATCCTGCCTTTGATTTCTGTGTTTGAGTTTGAAGAAGTTGTCTCCATGCTTTTGCTCCTCTCTCTTATTCTCCATCTCTCATAAGCAGAGTTGATCACTATAATCTAAACTTATTCCATAAGAAAGGATATCTTTGTAATTTACCTATAGTAGGATTATGAGTAAATTTTCTCCCTCGTATCTACTAATACAGTGGGGCCTTGACTTACTAGTGTCCCGACTAACGAGTTTTTTGAGATACCAGCTGTCTCTCGGCAGATTTTTTGCATTGAGTTGATAAAGTAATTTGAGTTAACGAGCTCCTTAATGAGCTCCTTAAGGAGCTCGGTCTCAGAACGAGTTAAACGCGTAAGTCAAGGCCCCACTGTATTGATAGTGACATTAACAACAATAATAAAGTACTTCCTGTTGTTAATGTAAAGTATTGCTCACTCTCTTATCTTATTTTCTGTTCCATGTGCCATCCAACACAAGACTTTCCAAATACATAAAATCTCTAATACATTTTCTTGTTGCTAAATATAGAGGTCTTCCAATTCCAATAATTTTACAAAGAGGATTTCCCTGAAAAATACACTTCACCCATTGCATCATTTTTTCCCCTTGCTTCTGTCTCTTCAGACATCCTACAAGAGTTCAACATAGAGATAGCATTTTTCTTATCATAACAGCAGACCCTCAACATTAAGGTCTCCCTGGGTTCTTGATAGAAATAAAAGTTTTCCTATACCCATCCAAATTGCTGAATCAGAATTGCTAGTGATACTCTTAGATGAATTTTAAGTAAAAATTCAAAGTTCATCCTTTTGAATGGTACATTTGAGACAAATTAATAAGTGCATTCAAGATCCATGGCTTTACTGTTGCTAGGAGAGTATCTTAACAGTTCTCATCATAAAAAAGAAAATTGTAACTATGTGGTGATGGATTTTAACTAAACTGAACATGCCTCTTGCATTTCTTAAGGCATTTGTGCATATTTAATAATATAGTGTCTGTATTATTCAAACTCTAAATCAGCACCACGATTTCATGATCTACTTGTCTCCTTTGGGTGCAAAGATGCTGAATCACTGGCACTTCCAAAGTAATTTTTGATGTCCTGAATGGTGAACTATTAGAATTTCTTTCCCCATAAATTGCCATAAGGCCACCAGTGAAGATTCAGAGTCCCCATGTAAACTGGTACAGGACATGTGACTTGCCTACCTCAAGAGGACAGGGATGACTTCATGGGAGTGTGAGCTGAGCAATTGCAGAGTCTTGTGTTGAGAAGGCCACCATGTTAGTTTTAAATTTTGCTGTTCCCATCTTAAATTTTTCCTTTTTGAGCAGAAATCCTTGCATTTCGTTTTTCACTGGGCCCTGAAAATTAGGTAGCCATTTCTGGATAGATGTCATAAATATTGAATGAAACAACATAATATGTAAACATACCAAAACCCTACAAAATAATTTCTTGTATTCTCCTCATAAAAAGCACTCAGGGAAATGCTTAAACACAAGAAAAAAAAGCAAATTATTCCATCATGCAACCATATTTTAAGGTCTAGCTAAAGAAAATAACTTTCATTTAAATTTGTTTATGTTCTTCAGTTGGAGGGTATTAGCACTGAGCACTTATGCTGGGAAAAGCAGAATCATAATCTCTGATTTTAGCAGAAAGGGGGTTTATTTTTTTCCTCCTAATCTATTTTGCACATAGAAAGCTCTAATCTGCTACAGTGTCCATTGTATGCAATGAATGAATGGATTTCCTTCTTATGAATGTAAAATAGTACTATTAGATATCATCTTAGGGGAAATTGAGAAAATAATTATTCATATCATGTTTGCATTGTGTAATTTAGTGAAGAACTCAGTTAAGGTAGTGCTTGAAGTGTGTAGAGCCAGGAGCAACATCTTAAATATGAGGCAGAATGCCACCACACTCACCCCAGCACTGCTACAGTCCCTGCAGCTTTATCACATTTGCCAAGCGCAGGCAGCAGAGCATGCATGAACCATGGCTGCTCCCTGGAGCAGGACCTCCCCTTCAGCCTTGGTAAAATGCACATCCCACCTGATGGCTGCTTCCTAGCATTGCCCTCTATAGAACCCAAGTCCTGTGCTGGATTCTCCTACTGATGTAGCCTGTACATGCACCTGTCATTTCAAGAGAGGCCAGAGAATTGAGTTTATGGCTTCTACACTAGGAAGGCAGGAGTCATAAAGAAGGAAATACTGACCTTCCATAATCATGAAAAATGTCCACTCGAGAAGAAATTGCTTTGTAACCCAGCGGTTCCTAGCTGGACATGGTTTTGTCCTAGGAACATGCCTGAAGACATTTTGGTTGCTACAACTTGGTGGGGGGAGTGAGGGTAGGAGAAAGGAATATGGTAACTCCAACTAGTGAATGGAGAACAGCAATACTGTTAAACATCCTGCAATGCACAGGTTAGCCTCCACAATAGAGAAGTATCTAGAGCCCAAAATGTCCATAGTGTCATTGTTGAGAAACCCTTCTTTGATTATTCTTTTCCCAGTATTTACCATGGGTCTCTAACATCATAATGCCTATGGGTGAAGAGCTAAAGTCTATCATTTTAAGAGCTCCAGGTGATACTGCAGTATCCATTTTTTGCAATTATCATAGAGCTCTTTAATTTATGGTACATGTGTGTATTTTAATTTTAAAAATAAATATTAAAATATACTTTTGTTAAACTGTAAACTCTATCTGATTACTTTTTTTTTCAATGACTAATTGTTATGCCCTAGAATAATAGTTTGCACCTACTAGTTCTTAAAGTATATTTCTTTCTTGTGGAGCTATTATGTGACAGTCATTATGTTATGTGCTTTTACATTATAATCCCACTTCAATTCACAACAAAACTCTGCAATAAGCTTGCTGTTCCATTTACAAATAAGAAAAAAAATCAAATGGCAGGTGATTATATAACTTGACCATATTTACAGGGAAGGAGCTGGCATTTAATCAGTTCTTGTAGAATCTGTTTTTTACTTTCCATTTATTCATTCATTTATTTCTGTCAGTGATTCCAGAAATATTTATAAATACTAAGTAATAAAAACAATTGCTATTTTCAAATTGATTAGGGATCTCAATGGAGATAAAAAAAATGACCTATTTTGTTATTATCACACCCATTGAGTTCCTTACTTAGGGTATCATATTTATCATACTAAGAATCTACTTCATGAATATCTGTTCCTGTTTTTCATGAAGTTTTTTATCTGTTTCACATTTTCAAAACAATTTATATTCACAAAAATATATAATTGTGTTTTTTATTTAATTTGTAATCAATCTGGTCTATTAATTTTGCTACCTCTGTTATATATAGACAAGAGGCCCGGTGCACAAAAATTTGTGCACTGGCGAGGGGGGGGGGTTGTCCATCAGCCGCACTTGTACCCTCTCACAGTCTGGGACCCCTTGGGAGATAACGGCCTGCTGGCTTATGCCCGCTCCCGGGTGGCAGAGGGCAGGCCCAATCCCTAGGTGCAGCCCCTGGTTGGGGCACTTCCCCCTGTCACACACAGAGCAGGGCCGATCAGGGGGTTGGGGAGCTCCACCCTGTCACACTCAGGGCAGGGCTGATGGGGAGGTTGCAGCCCCACCCTGTCACACGCAGAGCAGGGCCCATGGGGGGGTTGGGGTGCCCCACCCTGTCACACACAGAGCAGGGCCGATCAGGGGGTTAGGGCGCCTTCCCCTGTCATGAACAGAGCAGGGCGGATAGGGAGGTTGTGGCCCCGCCCCCTGTCACACACAGAGCCACAGGGCGATCAGGGGGTTTGGGCGCTGCCCCCTGTCACGCTACTGCAGGGCCCAGGAGGCCTCGCGGCTCCGCTGATCCCGGGGCATGAGGCCTCACGGCTCCGCTGATCCTGGTGCTGGGAGGCATATTACTCTTTTACTATATAGGATAGAGGCCTGGTGCATGGGTGGGGCGGGCTGGTTTGCCCTGAAGGGTGTCCTGGATCATGGTGGGGGTCCTGCTTGGGTACCTGGCCATCCTGGATGAGGGGATGATGACTGTTTGCAGCTGGCCACACCCCCTTCAGGGTGGGGGTCCCCACTGGGGTGCCTGGCCAGTCTGGGTGAGGGGCTGAGGGCCGTTTTCAGGCTGGCGGGTGACTGAAGCTCCCAAACTCTCCTTTTTTTCTTTTTCTTTTTTATTCTGGGATTTATTTACCTTCTATGGCTGTCATTGGAACTGAGAGCCGGCTTTAGCTCTGAGGCTCGGCTTAAGCTCTGAGACCTAGGCTGCTGAAAGCAGGTGTCTGGTTTGTTTGGCTTCTATAATTGAAACACTGTTGCAACTCCAGCTGGGCCGGCTGGCTGAAAGTATGGGGTTTGTTTAGCTTCTATAATTGCAACACTGTTTTTTAGACTGCACCTCAAAGCCCAGCAGCGGCAGGCAGGGAACCTTGGCTTCCTCCTTCACTGGAGCAAGCAGGCCTCCTGTTCACTTCAGCTGCCTGGCTGCCGACCGCCATCTTGGTTGGCAGTTAATTTGCATATCGCCCTGATTAGCCAATGGGAACTGTGTCAGAGGTACAGTTAATTACCATGTTTGTCTATTCTTAGATAGCATATATATATAAATATATATTATATACAGTATTTATATACATATACAGTATATATATACATATACAGTATATATATACATATACAGTATATATACATATCTGCACTAATAAAAGAGAAACATGGTAATTGGCGTACGACCGCTACCCTTTTCATTGGCTAATCAGCGAGATATGCAAATTAACTGTCAGCCAAGATGGCGGCCGGCAGCCAGGCAGCTTGAAACTAACATGAGGCTTGCTTGCCTCAGTGACGGAGGATCGTTGGAGGAAACCAACGTTCCCTGCCTGCAGCTGCAGGCCTCTGAGCGGGCAGTTTAAGAAACATTGTAACAAATACCGCCAGACTTCAGCCAGCAGATTCGCAACATTGTAAGCAAAGGCCAGAAACCTACTTTCAGCTGCAGAGGCCTAAGAGCTGGAGCCAAGCCTCAAGGTAAAGCTGGCCAAGAATAAAAAAGAAAAAAAAGAAAAAAAGGAGCGGTTGGGAACTTCAGTCAGTCCCAGCCTGAAAACAGCCCTCAGCCCCTCACCCAGACTGGCCAGGCACCACAGTGGGGACCCCCACCCTGAAGGGTGTGTGGCCAGCTGCAAACAGCCATCATCCTCTCACCCAGGCTGGCCAGGCACCCCAGTGGGGACCCCCACCCTGATCCAGGACACCCTTCAGGGCAAACCAGCCGGCCCCACCCATGCACCAGGTCTCTACCCTATATAGTAAAAGGGTAATATGCCTCCCAGCACTGGGATCAGCATGACAGGGGGCAGCGCCCAAACCCCCTGATCGCCCTGCGGCTCTGTGTGTGACAGGGGGCGGGGCCCCAACCCCCTGAGCAGCCCTGCTCCCTGCTCTGTGCCTGATAGGGGAGAGCTCCCCCATCCCCCCCTCCCCATGGGCCCTGCTCTGTGTGTGATGGGGTAGAGCCATAACCTCCCCATTGGCCCTGCCCTGAGTGTGAGAGTGGCGGCGCCCCAACCCCCTGATCGGCCCTGCTCTGTGTGTGACGGGGTGGCGCCGCAACCTCCCCATCGACCCTGCCTTGAGTGTGACAGGGGACGGTGCCCCAACCCCCCATTGGCCCTACTCTGAGCGTGACTGAGGGTGGCATCACAACCTCCCAATCTCCCCTGCTCTGTGCATGACGGGGTGGTGCCCCAACTCCCCAATCGGCCCTGCTCTGAGCCCGACCAGGGGCTGCACCTAGGGATTGGGCCTGCCCTCTGCCACCCGGGAGCAGGCCTAAGCCAGCAGGTCGTTATCTCCCGAGGGGTCCCAGACTGCGAGAGGGCACAGGCCGGGCTGAGGGACCCCCCTTCCCCCCCAAGCGCACAAATTTTTGTGCACTGGGCCTCTAGTATATATATACACACTAGAGGCCCAGTGCACAAAAATTTGTGCGCTTGGGGGGGAGGTGGTCCCTCAGCCTGGCCTGTGCCCTCTCACAGTCTGGGAACCCTCAGGAGATGTCCACCTGCTGGCATAGGCCTGCTCTCCGGGGTATTAAGCCTAAGCTGGCAGTCACACATCCCTCTGGCTGCCTGGGAGCCCTCAGGGGAGCAGGCCTAAGCTGCAATCAGACATCCTTAGCGCTGCTGAGGAGGCGGGAGAGGCTCCCACCACCACCGCTGCACTGGCAGCAGTCAACCTGGCTGTGGCTGAGCAGAACTCCCCCTGTGGGAGTGCACTGACCACCAGGGGCAGCTCCTGCATTGAGCATCTGCCCCCTGGTGGTCAGTGTGTGTCATAGTGACCAGTCATTCCCAGTTGTTCTGCTGTTAGGGTCAGTTTGCATATTACCCTTTTATTATATAGGATTGCCTGGCCAGCCTGGGTGAGGGGCTGATTGCTGTTTTCAGGCTGGCCACAGCCCCTTCAGGGTGTGGGGGGTCCTGCTGGCTGTTTTCAGGCTGGCTAAGCCCCCTAGCAGGGACCCTCACCCCATGAGGGTGTGGCCAGCCTGGGTGAGGAGCTAATGGTGGTTTGCAGTCTGGTCACAACCCCCAGCCACCCAAGCTCCCAGTGGAGGCTGGCTGGAAGCAGCTATCTGGGATTTATTTGTCTTCTATAATTGAAACTTTGTTGTAATGAGTGGAGGCCACTGCCGACTCAGGGCCAGAGGGAAGCTTGGCTTCCTCCAGCGCCTGGGCAACCAAGCCTCCTCTTTGCTCCAGCTCTGTGGCTGCTGGCCGGGGTTAATTTGCATATAGTCACTCTGATTGGCTGGCAGGTGTGGCTTAGGGCATAGCAAAGGTATGGTCAATTAGCATCTTTGTCTTTTATTAGTGTAGATAATCTAATTATGGTTTCTCTTTTATGTTACCTATATTCCATAATTATCTCAATAATTTTTTTCTTTTATACTCATATTCTTTTCGATTATCCACTGCCACTTCTGGTTTTGTGTACCCGTAGTTATGATCAAATCTCAGAACCTGGGTAGAGACTCTGGTTAGATAAGAAGTGGAACTGTTCTCTGTAAAACAGAGCTTCTGGTTTGACATCATCGACTCAGCTATTCACCGTCCTCTTTCCCCACATACACATATATGGGCTGACACAGTCTCTTTAGAAACATCTCATTTTAAAGAGACGCCTCTTACAGTTAAGCAGACTGTGGAATCTCAGAGGGAAGGGGTGGGTGGGTAGGTGGGAAGAGATCAACCAAAAAGCTTGGTTGTATAACCCATGGACCCAGACAATAGGGTGGTAAGGCCAGGGGCAGGGGGGGAGCAGGCTAGAAGAAGTCAATGCGGGAAAAAGAGGGACATAAGTAATAATTTCAACAATAAAGTTTTATTTTAAAATGGAAGATGACGCATAATATCTCCCCTCCCCTCACCAACTGTTTCTCATCCAAAAGGGTTTCCATACCAATTTGTCATGCAATCTCTTTTTAGCCTGGACCACCATATTTCTGCCTTGGAGGTGACAGGGCTAGATAACATATCTGCCCCCTTTCCCCCATACCACACTCTGGACCCATATCACCTTTGACTTCTAAGGGCTTTTTCATAAAAATTCATGATAGATTTTGAGACTTGTTTCTGCCACTTCTCACCTGTGTGACTGTCCCAGAGAGAATTCAAGCAGTGATTGTGGGTTTGCCACCTCTCCAGAACTGAAAACCTCAATTCATCTGTTTGATCATCTGCTCTACTACAATGTTGGTTCACTTTGTGGTCTTGCGAATATTTCAAGAACCTTCTTTAAATAAGGTATTTAAGTGTTTCTCTTTATAAATGCTGCTCACCTTTGAAAATGTGATAATTATGTGTGATAACTACACTTGGAGTTCTTTGAGACAATTATCAAAAGACATTCTATTACTTTACTTTAAATGTCTGCAAAATTTTACACACACAAAAAAATGGGGTAATGCTCTGTGAAAAATATCACAGTTGTTTGAATGTCTCAGAGAACTGGGATTATTCACTTTTACATGCCTAATGTCTAACTCAGGTCCTAGCATGTGATATGATACAAGATGTATGCACCCATAATGTCCAGGCTATTAAAATATTAGAAATCAAAAGGGCATGATGATACTTGGTTTCAGACAGAACTGGGCTCAAATTTAGCTAAACCACTAAGCTGGATGTTTACTTTTGCTAAAATTATTTAATTGTTCTATTATGAAATGGTAGTGACAGATCCGGAATAGATTAACCAATGAACTTAAATGCATAGGGACAGACAATAGTGCAGGGAAGGCCTGGGAGGGGAAGGGAGCAGGATGGAGTGGACAGGGTCAATGAAAGGGGAAATGGGAAATATCTGTACTACTTTCCACAATAAAGATAAATTTAAAAAATAATTTTAAAAAGGATAATATTCACTGTAAAAATGTAATGCAATAATATACAAAAATTTCTTAGTAAGTACAGTGTTTGATGCTTAATAAATTTTCATGGTATGGTAGCCATTACTTCTGTGGTAGTAAGGATCAATTTTATTTGGATATATGTAACATTTACAGATCTGTTTCTCTACATACTGTATGAAACCCTGAGCTGGTTTACATGATTCCAGGATCATCTAATCAATCCTGAATACTGCTGCCAAATCCCTTTTTTTTAAAACCACTTTGATCACTTCAGGTCCTTATTCCAAGGCTTTGATGGTGTCATTTCCTATTATACCCAAACACAATTTCTCTGGTTGGCTTTAAGGACTCACCATGACTTGGCTTCATCCTACATATCAATGCTAGTCAAGATTCTTTGGTTATAAAAACCAGAAAACCACTTGAGAAATTCCAAGCAAGGGTGGTGAATATAACTATTTTCATAGTGCAATAACCCTGTGATGAACACAAGATCTAAACAGCATGCTCAGAAAGAACGTTGCTGGGAAGCAGCTGGGGAATTAAATTCTTGTGTTTCAGAAGCGACATACCCTCCTCTCCCATCTGCTTTCGATACCCTCTGCTGGGGAATGGCAAAGCATGGCCACCAACATCAAGTCAGTATGATTCTACAGAGCCACAGTTCCGGTAACTCGCTACAGCCTCTGCGTCTCCTCAAATGGGATTTGGCAACTACCTCTGGTCAGTCTGTGGAGCAAGCGCAGAGTTGGGAAGGTGGCACGTGGGTGGAGTGTGCTTCCCAGGCACCGGTTGCTAGTAGAGGATATACAAGTGATTATAAAGGTGGAACATACAGTAGAGGATTCAGTACAAGTTTCCAGTACTCATTCCCTACACTCTTTAGTCAAGTCTCCCCTATAATAAAAAACCAAATGCATTCTAACTTTTCTCATTGTATTTGCTTCTGATATCCAGGCCCTAACAAATGAGTTCCACTCTCCTCTTCTCCTTTACTTCAACAAGCATGCAAGAAACTTCTAAAATAGTCAACAGGGGATACATGCACACTTGATAAGTGAATAGACAAGTAAATGAAAAACAGCTTGCAGGATCATCCCACCTATTGATTTTCATTTCTGTGCTTCCACAAATTTGTCTGTCTGCTTCATAAGACTTTGCACACAATGATGTGGCTTACGAAAACTCGTTTTTTAAAGCTATTCTATCATGGACTCCCCATCATTTGATGTGGGTTAACTTCTTTGGACATTACATATCTTAGAGCAGAAATCATGTCTAGATGTCTAATACACTTCCTTGAACTGTGTTTATATACAATAAACAACTTTTGGACCAGACCAACATTTGTTCAAAACCAGACCAAACTAATTTAGAAAAAGTAAATTTGTTTATACATTTTAAACAGGAATAGTGACGTGAAAATCACTGGTAACATCATAATTATTTCTACAAGTTATTTATAGCTATCATTGCTCTCTGCTCACAAAATAACCATAACTCACTATACCATTTGTTTTTACTTTTCTTTTTAAAATTTCTTAATAAAGTGAAATTAAAAAATGATACTATACAGGGGTAAGATAATTACCCAGAGGTGACTTCAACCTTAGTCAACACAAAAAAATGTGAAAGTAAGAATTGAATGAGTGCCATTCAATATATCAACACCAGGAGATTTGATAATATGCAGCATAGTCTTAAACTGCAATATTATCACAACTATTAATAAAGAAGGAGGAGCTTTGACTGCTCGTGTTTTTAAATATCTTAAAAGTAATAGAAAATATGGCTTTGAGGCATGCATTCATAAGTGTATAACAATCACAACAGCTAGATTTGAGCATTTAGTATTTTTAGATGTTGTACTAATTGCTTTACATTATAATATTTCTTTTATTATCATAATTATGTAAGGATTTGCTAATATTTTACCCTATGAAATCATGAAACTAAGGATGAAGTAGTTTGAGTAATTTGCCTAAGGACATAGCCAATCAGTGGTAGATTTCTAACTCTGTTGTGACTTTACAATATGGGTTAGCTTGAAGCAAAGCAGATAATTGAGGATTCCTGATGGAACCAAGTCGGTTTTGCAGAATATAGGTGATTTTCAGAATAGTTATCTTCCAGAATATAAACTAAAAAATAAATAATGTTGAACTCAGTACTTTTGAATATAGTAATTCAGTGTAAAGATATTAAAACAAAAGTCAATTTCTTTGGCAAATATCAAATGTGGGAAGAAACTATTTTAAACTAAAGTTTTCTCCTATCTTCTTTTATTGTTCAACTAGAGGCTCAGTGCATGAAATTTGTGCATGGTGGGGGGGTCCCTCAGCCTGACCTGCCCCCTCTCTCAATCCAGGACCCCTCGGAGGATGTCTGACTGCTGGTTTTGGGCCCTAACTGTTCGCCTGACTGCCTGATTGCCCCTAACCACTCTACCTGCCTGCCTGATCACCCCTAACCACCTCTGCCTGCCTACCTGATTGCCCCAACCACTCTGCCTGCCTGCCTGATCGCCCCAACCTCTCTGCCTGCCTGCCTGATCGCCCCTAACTACTCGCCTGCCTGCCTGATTGCCCCAACCACTCTGCCTGCCTGCCTGATCGCCCCTAACTACTCGCCTGCCTGCCTGACTGCCCCAACCACTCTGCCTGCCTGCCTGATTGCCCCAACCACTCTGCCTGCCTGCCTGATTGCCCCAACCACTCTGCCTGCCTGCCTGATCGCCCCAACCACTCTGCCTGCCTGCCTGATCGCCCCTAACTACTCGCCTGCCTGCCTGATCACCCATAACCATTTGGCTGACTGCCTGATCACCCCTAACCACTCTGCCTGCCTGCCTCATCACCCCTAATTGCCTCTGCCTGCCTGCTTGATCACCCTTAACTGCTCTCCTGTCTACCTGATTGCCCCTAACCCCCTCTGCATGCCTGCCTGATTGTCCCTAACTACTTGCCTTTCTGCCTGGTCACACCTAACCACTCTCCCTGCCTGCCTGATCACCCCTAACTGCTTGCCTGCCTGCCTGATTGTCCCTAACTACCTCTTCCTCAGCCCCTGCTGTCACAGCTTAGTCAGGAAGGACGTCCAGAATGACCTCCAGAAGGTCATTCAGCTGTCTGGTCTAATTAGCATATTAGACTTTTATTATTATAGATTTTTAATTGAGTTTGATGGTTCATAAGACCATAGGCTGAATCTTCAGTGAATTTACATAATTTTCTATAGTTTTAGAGGAATTTTTTAATGCAAAAATGTCTTTTGAATTCTCACTTCAAATAATTGCAGTGTGCCACATCGCAGATGACTTAGGTTTTGCTGAGTCCTGTGTGGTATAGACTTCCTTGTAATGGTAAGGGCGATATATGGTATTATGCTGTCTTATGATTTCTTCTATATCTTTTAATGAAGTTAAAAAAGACTAGTTTGGCAAGGTGAAAATATTCTTCAATTCATCCCATTCTCATCTGGCTACTTTGGCCTTTTCAGTTTGACTTTATTGCTTATTCTAAAGTTTATCTCTCTCTGTTTGGAGTAGAAAGAGGAAATGAGGTCCCTGGCTTCTGAGTGCCAAGATCAAAACAGAAGGACTGAGGGGAAAAAGGAAACAAGAAAAGTAGTCATCTCTCTTTTCTCCTTATTTCCCCATTTCTATGACTCCAAAACTTAGTTAAGTCCATTTATGTAGGTATCACTAAATATTTTAAAAGGATATTTTAAAACATTGTTATATAGTCTATGTTAAATCAACAAGTGAAGGAAAGAATATTCAAAGGCATAGATGCAAGAGGGAATATGTAAAATGAATGTAAGCTTTTCCAGATAGCACGTCTCAAACAATAATGTGCCAAAAAATCACCTGGATCTTGTTACAATAGCTATTCTGAACCAGTAGGTCTGGCATGAAGCCCACAATTCCCCATTTCAAACAAGTGTCCAGGAGATGTGGTTGATGCATGATCCACTTTTTTAGTAGAAAGTATTCAGAAAGAATTGCCTGATCTCTGGAATATTTTGAGATCCAAAAGATAGCTATAAGAAGTGAAGTAAATATTCATTTAGACAAAGTAAACTTTTCCTTCCTCTGCTTTCCAGATTGCTACTGTTTGACTGCTAGATCAGAATGATAAGAATAAGCAACTCTTTATAGATGTATTCAACAATTACCACTTTCACACTAGCCAGTTTGACTCAGTGGATAGAGTGTCTGCACGTGGACTGAAGGGTCCCGGGTTCAATTCCGGTAAAGGGTCTGTACCTAGGTTGCAGGCTCCATCCCTGACCAAGGCTGGGGTATTTGCAGAAGGCAACAAATCAATGTGTCTCTCTCACATCTCTCTCTCTCTCTCTCTCTCTCTCTCTCTCTCTCTCTCTCTCTCTCTCTCTCCTCTCCCCTTCCCTTCCACTCTCTCTAAAAAAAATTACCACTTCTTTATAAGACCTATTAATTTTAAGAATGTCAGGTACCTAGTTATACTTTTATCATATTAAAGTAATAACAAGTATTCTACAAACTCAAATGTATCCATGGACTAAGCCAGTGACATGAGAGTGTGGCAGAGACTTGTAAGAAGGTAAGGATTCTGCACTAAGAACGCTTCCATTGCATACCTTGTGCTGGGTAGAATTCTAAGATAACTCCCAATGTGTCATACCCTTCTAAGCCCCCTCTTTGAATGTGGGCAGGGGATTTAAATTCCTTCCAAACAAGAGAATATGGCAAACTGGAGTAAGATATTGCTTTCCTGTTCATAGTACCTTCTCTGGCAAAGGTGAAGGGATTTTGCAGCTGTAACTAAGGCCCTTGTGCAGTGAGTGAACTTTATGCTAATCAAAAGAAATGTTATTCTGGGTGGGTATGACTTAATCAGGTGAGTCCTTCAAAAGAAGCTCAAGAGGTCAGAGACCAAAGAAATGAGATACACTTTCCTGCTAACCTCCAAGAAGCAAAGAGCATGGTATATATAGACACATGAAAGAGAAGGGTGAATAGTCTCTAATATTGGAGGACCTCAGTCCTATAATCGAAAGACACTCAATTCTCTCAATTGCCAGTGAGCTAGGAACAAGTCACCAAGTCTCAGATGAGATAACAATCACAAATGACATCTCGATTGCAGCCTCATGAGGCCTTGTGCTGAAAATCAGTTGACCTATACCTAGACACTGACTACAAAAACTATGAGATAATAAATGTTTGCTGTTATAATCACTTAGTGTGTGGTAGTATGTTACTCAGCATTATAAAACAAATATAAACATCATAATATATGCTTATTTAAGTTGCATTTTAAAGCCCTCTCCTGGGCATAGTAACTGCCAATATACAGGCATGTGACCTGAGCCTCCACTAGGCAACACTCCTTATGACCTCAGATTTTGCAATAAATATGTATAGTTTCTACATAGGTAGATCATGAACTAGGTGTGGTGTTACTTTTGTGGAACTTCAGCTTTCTCATATGCAAAATGAAGACTCTGATGTATAGCCTACAGTATTATTGTGATTCCAGAGTACCATGCGCTCAGAATGAATCCCTGTCTTATATTCTGTGCCACCACTGGCTGGCAAAGGAGACAGCCTCAGAATTTGGGTGTGGTCCTGGTAATATAGCTAACACTCCTTTCATTCCTTCACTCCCAGCTGCTTCTTTGCTGGGGTATGTCATCTGAATTCACCATTTTATGCTCAGTATTGAAGCTTAGACTACAGAAGGTCAAAGCCATCCCTTATCTCTTTAGTCCTATTTTGCAAATAGACGTAGTTAGTAAGGAAACTTCCAACATTTATCCCTCTCCTCTCCTTCTATTTATCCCTCTCCTTCTGCTCCTTCCCTTCCTCTTATTTCTCCCTTCCTCCCTGTTTCCACCCCCCACTTCTTTTCTCCCACCCTCTTTGTTCTTCTTCTTTCCCTTCCTTCCCCCTCCCTTTTTGTTTCCTTCCTTCTCTTTTCTGCCTCCCTCCATCTACATACATAAGTATATATAATTTCTAGAACAATGTGCTTACTGTTATAATGTGATCAATAAGGGTGAGTGTTCTTTCTCAACTCATCCCTCATGGATGGCTGTGGGGGTTAAATTAAATATCCCCTATGATGGTAACTATTATATAAAAAACTCAATTTTGTTTTCTTTTTGAACACAAATGATATATGATTACATATATCAATTAAATGAAAGTTGCTAAGGTTCTACTGTGGAAAGGTCCTAGTATGAGTTCTGCTCTTCATACAGATATATATCCAACCATAACCTACCATTGAGATAAAAGTCTGTTTACATGAAATGAATTGAAACTCAAATTAACTGGCATATGCATTCATTTCCCACCAAACATTTATTTTTATTTAAAAATAAAAACCAAAAAAAAACTTGTTGAAATTTGTGCCTACACAATTTTTCTTGTCTTCTCAGAATATTTTTTATATAAATGAGTAGATTAACATAAACTTAGAAAGACATATTATTTGGATCCTACACTATAAATTTTATGGAATTATAAGGTTAATTTTATTATAATTTTTCTGAAGTATTCCCAAGAGTATCTCAGCCTTTTCATTGATGTTAATATGGGCCAGTACCCTTGTGATTGTTTTGTTAATTCAAAAGGTTAGATATTCATATTTAGCAAATGTTATTTGAGTGTCTGAATGTGCCAGGCATTATTCTAGGCACCAGGGACATAGTACAGCAAAAAGTGGTGCTCCAGACCATGCGTGGAAGCCTAGCTTTTGCAGCGGTCACCAATAAGAACACATAACTGAAAGTGGAAAAGAAAAAATTAAAACCTTGGGAAATTTTATAAATGAAAAAGTACTTAAAATGTCAATATGTGTAAAAGCCAGCATACTAAAAAAAAAAAAAAACACCAGTATTTTGTGTTACTACTGGAATAAGTTTTAAATATTAAGCAAAAAACTTGGCTAAACATTTCATATGACTGACACACACACGGTTATTAGCAACAATCACATTACAAGTCCCTACTTAAATTCTCAAACTATTTTAGACAAAACTCTCTCTTTTTCAGAATAAATTCTCTCAAAATGATAGCATGTAATTTTCTGTGTGCCTAAATGGATTTTCTCCAAGAAACTTTCAAGCTAAAACAATCTTCAGTAAGTTTTTGTGGTTTTTCAGGAGAGATCAAAGGAGGTTTTCATAATGCATAAAACATGTATGTTTATAATATATCATAAACATTCAAATGGATGTGACTACAACACATTTAGTACCTTAATAAGGCTGTATAGTAGACTTTAAGTTAAACCATTTGGTTGAGTTTTCACTTTTGATTTGAGACATTCGAAATTGGGTTTTGCCAAGCTGAACGTTGTTTTTAATCTAAGTGGATCACTTGATTCATTTCATCCTAATGCCCTTCCATACCGTGTTTTGACCTGCACCTAGACCTCTTTGAATGCATGAGCATTGAAGGGATAGAGAGATGCTCAATCAGTTGACAGAATTCATCAGCGTCATGGTAATTTTCAATTCTTATGCATGAATCTCACAGCAGGCCATAAATATATTTATTGGAAAAATGTAATACACCTTTTTTAAAAGTAAAATATGTGAATGAAGTTAAAGCATATGAGATCGTGTAGTCAGGAAATTAATGTTCTTTTGTTATATCAAAACCACACACACAAACTTGACAGAAATTTCTGCGGAATTACTAATGGGGGCTTAATCCTGACAAGGCTTTATTTGTTCAAGAGTCAGATCCCGGGTCTGGTTGCTCAAAAAGCCAATTATCAGAAAATATCCTCCGCTGCTGCTGTCATTAAGAGACAGACACTGATGACAGTTTAACTTGGTTGCAGGGAGAGCCACAGCTGCTTGCCAGGCAAGCCAAGTACCTCTGGAAAACACCCGGGTGCAGATTGACCCTGTGGTAATTGAGGTTATGAAAAGGCTCTTGTTCTCAGAACTCTTGAATGAACGCCTCTCCCAGTGAGACCCTTGAGGAGGGCAGACCCTCTGCACGACTGAACTGCTGGAACCTCAGCCCTGGGCCTGGAGGTCAGGTCAAAAAACAAATGTTAAGGGTGGGACTTAAGAAATGCCAGAAAGTAGCACATTTGGCCGAAGTCCTCAATTCTTGGCATTGTTTTGCTGGATGCTCTCTTTCATCTACTCTGCACCAAAAATAAGCACAGGAACTGAAATCTGTTAACACTTTAACCTGGGTGTCATGTGGAAGCCTTCTCTTGCTGATTTTTGGCCACCCCATCATTAAAAGCAAGGGAATAATTGTGGTACAGATTTCATTGGTGCAACAAACTGAACCATGTGCTGAAATCGCCAGCGTTCTACTGACTGAGGCCGGCAAAGGATCCAACTGCTAAGCCGTTCCTCACCAGTAATTGTCATTAGCATTAGGTGAGAATTAACATGGAAGTGGTCAAGGAAAATAAGGATAATTAGCCCAATCAAATGAATTGCACAACAACATTTTTAGCAAAGCATTTCCCATCAATCAGGTGTGCTATTAGCTATGATTGATGTGATGGAACCTTTTTTAAAATTAGTAGCAACAATTACCCAGAAAGAAAGTTATTGATAGCTCAGTGGATTTCAAAGGTCAACATTAAATAAATATGCTTGGCCTCACGTATGATATAAAAGAAACATAACTATAATATGGATTGCAGTATTTTCTTTATTTTTTACACAAGTGAAGAGTAAGCATTTTTTAATTATTATCTGTCAAGCAATTGCTTTATATTTCAAATTAAAATGTGAACATGCATGTAAAGTAAAAAAAAAAAAAAGAAAAAAGAAGAAAAGCATTCCTTTATTCATTCCACTAATGTTTATGTTAATTTTACTGTGTTCTAGGCAGCACGGTAAGGGCCAGAGAAACAATGGTTAGGAAACAGTCAATGCCATTCTGGGACACACAGTCATGTTCTGATTATTTTCCAGTGAAACAAATGTAGTGCAATGTTGAAGAATACTTTGTAGTTTTTGAAGATCTGAGAAGTTGATATCCACCACAATAAAGAAATTTGTGATAAGAGGAGTAACAAATGGTTTTTCAATTCTCTTTTGAAGTCGTTTTTGGACCCTTTGAACAATACCCCAATCAGTAAGGTCGTACTTCTAACAAAGGGGTCTTATTAGAGTAGTTCTAGTCACCACATTTATTTCTAGCTTCTCATGTCTCTTGATACCTCTGAGGTCAGGGAGCACATGTATTAACTTAGTGACTGATAATCTTTTCTTTGGGCTCATTAGAGAAACAATAAAATCTAAAGTTTTCTTATAAAATTATGGATAAGAACTTGTAGAAATCATATGAGTCTAAGTTAAAGCTAAGCTCAAAGTATAATTTAGGAGTGAATTTTTATTTAATGTTAAAATAATTGTTACTTTCAACAGTTAAGAAGCAGTTAGTATAAAGCCATACTAGTGTAAAGGGTCAGGTTAGCTGACTTGCTTACAAAATCCTTTATGAGTGTTTTATGGTCCTGTGATTCACAATTCACTTTCCTTTGTCATTAATTTTTAATTGCATTTCTAACATTTTAAAATTAGGTAAATATATATATATATATATATATATATATATATATATATATATTTACCTAATTTATATATTAGGTAAATATATATACCTAGTGTGTGTGTATATATATATATATATATGTATATATATAGTGTGTGTGTGTGTCTGTGTGTGTGTGTGTGTGTGTGTGTGTGTGTGTGTGTAGGCAGGTAACTGGAAAGGATGGATTATAGATAGGTTGATAATATGGAATTTATAGTAATATTGCTTAGAAAAGTGTAGGGTTATGTTAATCGCCTATGTTGTGATCCTAAAATAACACCATGCAAACTAAATTGGAACAATTAAAAATCTTATTTATTTTTATCTTATAAGTTAATTCAAATTATGTGTCCAACAAGGCAATGAGAAAATTAAATGTTGTATAGAAACTGTGATGAGATTCCAAATGGTTGAAGTCTTAATTAGCAGTATTTTATTTACCTCTTTCTCATTCTTGTTTTTTGAGGGCTAATTATAGTATAGTTAATGGATAAATTATTTGCTATTATTTATTTAGAAATACTTTCCTATACTGTCATTTAATCATGATCAAAATCAAATGTCCTCTGAGTAAGGATAATTTTCAGATCATAATATCAAATCTATAGAAGATGTTGGAAATATGTTTGCTTTTTGAGGAAAAGTGAAATGTATACTCTTAGGAAAAATATATTTGGGGGAATTATGTTGAATGATTCCTTACCATATTAGCTTTCTGAGCTCAATGGGATTCAATATATAACCCCTTCCACCCCCACCTCTGTATGCAATGACAGCCTGGGATACCATCCGATTGCAACAGAAAACAGGTGGTTTTAATATCACAAACCTTATATAGAGGACCTTGGATACTTCAAATCTGAAACTCCCAATAATTTTGTATACTTCACACAATGTTACATCAGAATCACAAATTAAGATACAGGTGGTAAAAATGGTAACTTGATTTAAAACTATTATTAGACCCTTCCAATACCGATATATATATATATATTGATTTAAGAGAGGAAGAGAGATAGAAAATCAATGATGAGAGAGAATCATTGATCAGCTGCCTGCTGCACACCCCCCACTTGGGATCAAGCATGCAATCTGGGTATGTGCCTTTGACCAGAATAGAACCCAGAACCCTTCAGTCAGCAGACTGAAGCTCTATCCACTAACAAACCACCTAAGGCTCAGTACCAATTAATATTACCACAGATTAGTTGTATTTTTTTTTTGAAGAAATAAGAAGAAATGTGAAATAATTGAATAGAAAGCTTTAAGTTTATTTACACAGAAATGCCAATATTTGGTGTCATGTTTATCCTATCAACATTAAGGCCTAATACATTGAGAAGGTATGTAAGCCTCAAGGAATGAGCTTTTTCTAACTTTGAGAACTCTGTATTTCCCCTCTTTGCTTTTTCAGTCTTGCACCATTTTCGAAGGTGTTGTCTCTTTTCAGTGTTGTCTCCTATTGATGTGGGTTATGAAGATTGTTGCTTTAAATTCCAGCCTTTTAGGACCATTACTTGCAGACTGTACTTTGAACTCTCAGAACACTTTTCACTCTTTCAGTAATTTTAGAGTCAGTGTGGACTGATTCTATTACGTGTATTCACTCCTTTGCTGCCCCACTCGCCTTACTCCTCCAAAGTTTTTCTTGTCCTGTTCTTGCTTCCCACAGAGTTTAGTGGTGGAGCAGTCATGAAGGCTCACTTGGCTTCAACTTCCACTGAGAGAAGAATCATTTCTTCTCTTTGATACATATGCATGTATGATATATCACAAAAAATATACATCATATATGATGATATATACACATATAGCACATATCACAATATATATCATCCTATATAATAAAACCATAATATGCAAATTGACCGAACTGCAGAACGACTGGTCGCTATAACATGCACTGACCACCAGGGGGCAGATGCTCAGTGCAGGAGCTGCCTTCTGGTGGTCAGTGTGCTCCCACAGGGGGAGCGCTGCTCAGCCAAAAGCTGGGTTCGCTGCTCCTTAGCGCCACCTCAGAGGCGGGAAAGGCTTCCACCACCACCGTTGCACTTACCACAGCTGGCAGGCTCACAGTTGGGGAGTGCATCAGTGGTGGCAGGATCCTCTCCTGCCTCCATGGCAGTGCTAAGGACCCCTTGGAGGATGTCTGACCATCAGGGGGCAGATGCTCAATGCAGGAGCTGCCATGACACGCACAGAGAAATGGCACCATGGACTTGGCACCCACAAAGCAACACTCAGCTTCCACCAAGTGGGACACAGGCCCCACCATCACCCCAGAGCGACAGCCCACCAACTCACAGCCGATGCCGCTGAGACTCCATGGTGCAAAACGCAGCCCACAGCACAGACAGCCAGGAAACGGTCGCTGTGGGCGCCGGGTAATGACATCATGTAGCAACACCCGGCTTCCTCTACCTAGTGATGACTAGCCCCTTTGCAGTTTCTTCAGCCCAGGTACATGACTTGCTTTATAGCCAGGTACAAACATTTCACACTTTAACCAAATGTCTGTGAAGCATTTTCCCATGCCTCATCTCATTTGATCCTTACAGAAGTCCTGGATTAAGTAGATAGGAGACTCAGTGGAATACTATATTCTTTTCATTAGCCAGAAAACAGAGATCTAGAAAGTATAGAAACTTGACCCAACTGAAAAGAAGTAAGAAATGGTGGACCTTGAAAATGACTTCAGGTTTTGTCACTGCGCAGAATATAATCAAACACTGCTGCAGTTAAATATTTTACACTTTGTTCTCCCTGCATGATCTACAATAATAATCTGCTTCATGTTTATATTTACTGCTGAATTGCTGACAATTACCTAAAAGAGAAGTTGAGGTGTTTCACTAGTTTAGCTAAAGACAGCTCTAATTAAGCAAGTTGATTCTATATATATAAAAGGCTAAGTTGACTTGCACACACACGATGCATATAAAGCTCTTGCTGGTGCCAATCGCACAAGTGTGTTTTGATCTGTCATTGTTGATCATGAATTTGGTTGACACTTCTATTATAGAGAAAGGGTGAAAAGAGGTATTAAAATATTTCTTCTGATTAATTTCCTTTCCATGTGCATGAATTTGTGCACCAGGCCACTAGTTAGATATAAAAAAACCATTCGTATCAGTTAGTTGTTGGATCTTGTATGCTTTTCTTTTAAGATTCAAATGCCCTTACTATCCAATTTCTAATTAATGCACTTAATTTTTCTTTACGTTGTTGAAAGATTCATATATAAGTAATATTTTGATATTTCTTATTTATTTTTTTCAATTTAACACTTTTTAAAATGTTGATTTTGACAATTTTTGCCAGACAGAAGTTTTTAAATAGCAGGACTTATCAACATTCATGCTTTAGCGTATGCTATTGTGTTTAACATACACTAGATTTTTTTTTTTCAGTCTCTTAATACACATTGGGGTTTTAAAGCAATAAAATTTATGAGCTAGCAATTTTTTAAAATGCTTCCTTTCTTTCCAGGTTTGATAAAATCAAATAAAGCTACCCCTATAAAATATGGTTTAAATTAAATATAAATTTAACCAAAATTACAGAGTGCTAACTATGAACTAAGCATTCTGTGTGTCTCTCTCTAAATAAAGATGGAGACAGAAGAAAATGTATGGAACAATAATCATTCTATTATTTTATAATACGTCCTTCTTTTTTATATTTTTCATTTTGTCGGTTCGAAGTGCTTTATAAAGATTTTTTTTCTATTATAGGAATAACAAATACATATGGGGTGAGAATGAGAGAGAGTAATAGTCATTGGCAACTCTTTAGATCATCTTCAGAAATACTCCAAATATATTATTTTCCTCTTTTTTAACAAAGAAAACATTTCTCTGTATGCATTTTTTTTCCACCTGCTTGATATCTGTTTATTTTAAAATGGATTGCAGCTATAGCCCATTTGGAGCAATGAATAGAGCATCAGCCTGTGGACT
Source organism: Myotis daubentonii (assembly GCF_963259705.1). Lineage (NCBI taxonomy): Eukaryota > Metazoa > Chordata > Mammalia > Chiroptera > Vespertilionidae > Myotis > Myotis daubentonii. The sequence goes on from NC_081841.1 coordinate 186,142,369, forward strand.
CAAGGGTCCTGGGCTTGATTCTGGTCAAGGGCACATGCCCAGATTGCAGGCCTGATCTCCATTAGGGGGCATGAAGAAGGCAGCCAAACAATGACCCACTCTCATCATTGATGTTTCTATCTCTCTCTCCCTCTCCCTTCCTCGCTGAAGTAAATACAAATATATTTTTAAAAAATAAGGTATTGCTGGCTCTGGACAGGTATCTCAGTTGATAGAGCATCATCCAGATATGCCAAGCTTGTAGATTCCATCTCTAGTCAGGGCACATACAAGAAGCAACCAATGAATGCATAAATGAGCAGGACAACAAATCAGTGTGTGTGTTTTTCCTCTCTCTCTCTCTCTCTCTCTCTCTCTCTCTCTCTCTCTCTCTCTCTCTCTTTTTCTCTCTCTCTCTGCCTTTCTCTAGTCTTCTCTCTAAAAATCAATAAATTTTAAAAATGAGAAAATTTCCCATATTGTAGGAAATTATGAATGAAAAGATAAAACAATGGCTTTCAACCACCTCAGTAAAATAAGCACACTGCTAACATTTTTGTCACCAATAATGCTCCTAGAAACATGGGTCTCTCTTCTCATTAGGCAGGCTGTCACGCTTTATTGAGCCACATAATTTCACCTAATTAAAATAAGCAGTATGTAGTTTTCTCCCCCACTCCTTTTTTCTTTAACTGGACAAATGCCAGTAATTATATTTAGAGTACCGTAAGTGGACACCATATTAAATATTCATCTTCGTGCTCCTCTGCAGAATCAAACCTAGTTGCAGTTGCTCTTTTAAATATTAATATTCATTTTATTTATAAGACCTAAAATGGTGCACTTTTAAAAGCCAATATGAGTTAGGTTCATGGAGAAATCTGTTAGGTCAACAAAATGGATATGTTAGTTGGTTTCAGTAAAATTCGTGGTGTGACATTAAACAAAGCTCTCATTAGCTTATAAATTATTGAACTTATTTAAACTTACACAAGTTTTATTTAGGCTGCCTGTCACATATATGAACATTTTTTTAATCGTTTTTCTTTCCCATAAATAAAGTGGTAGATCTTTAACCTTATACATTTCTGTGCTAGATTTAGACAGCAGTTACCCAATGTAGTTTCGGGGGGAAAAACAAACTGTAATGTAATTTAACAGAATGGTAGTTGATACACAACTGACATTGAACTTAGCTGCAGTTAGCCTGACCTCAGATACAACTTAAAAAATTACAACAAAGTAAAGGTAGCATCCTTTTGTACTTGGAAATCAATGTGATTTTCTGTGAGAGGGAAAATATTACTCAGCAGTATATTTCTTGATTTGAAGAGGCAAAGATATGTAGCTAAACATCTAAGAATTCTATAACTTTGGCTATGATCTAAGATGCATGTAAACTAGTGGTGGGAAAGCACCTATAATATGAGAGTTATTGCAGCTGTAGATTCATTTCATATTGAAACGACGTCTTTGTATAAAGTTGGCATACAATTTAACATATCAACACTTTTTTGTTCCATTTTTTCACTTCTATTAACAGTTCTTACCTTGCAACTGAATTTCATTTCAGGCAGATTTAAAGTCACACTGAATCTCATTTGCACAGATGGATAGGCAGACAGGGAAAACAGGCAGCTTATAAATGCCAGAAGGCTGGACTGAGTCGCAGCCATCACCCACAATGAGAGATGGTGGGACAATGTTGGCCCACAAACAGGTCTTCCTCACCTGGGTGACTGCTGCACTTCTCTCCCATTTGAGGTACTGGCTTCAGGTGATGGTTCATTTTTTTTTTTTCATGTAAGCTCAATGATGATTGACACTAATAATACCTAGTATATAGCATGGGCAGGTAGACCTGCTCGCACCTTTCTCTGACCTTTTCAAATCAACATGACATAAAATCCTGACCCTATTATTTGATGTTCTTTTCATATCAGTTCTTTCCAACTCAGTGCTATCTCAGAAGTAAATCGCATTTCCCAAAGCTATCCTATTTAATAGAGAACATGCATTCTTTAAATCTGTACATATTTTAATTATAACAAAATAGAAGAAGATGCTGCATGGCAGATGCAACTGTGGACCAGCTCAGTATATAAAGAAGGTGTTATTTTTCACAATATAAGATAAATTCGATCTCAACCCTGCCCCATCCACCCCTCCACACACACACCCCTCCTGCACCTCCCTTCCTGTTGTCTTTTTGTGTGTGTGTGTGTGTGATAGCATGCCTACTGTTTTCACACTGGAATGCCAAGCAGACTTTAATGGCAGCTTTGAATCATCCCTAAAGTATTAGCTATTCAGACGTTTTCTGTTGTGTCTACTTCTGAAGCTGCTGATGGCATGATGCTGACATTATTTCCCGCTTCATCTGTTCCATAAAACAGCAAGAAGCATGGTTTCTAACTTGCAAAAAATTGCTTTAATTTATGGTAAGTGGATTACACTGCATCTTATATATTTTAACAAATATAAAGTTGGTTTGTTTAAGGAGAGGTAATGATTTTTAAACATGTATTTGTAATTTTATTTTTTGTTTTAAACTTGATTTCATATAGTTTTAGTTACTTTTATAATTATTTCCTCCTACTGAACAGAGCAAGGAGAGGAGAAAGAAAATCAATCAGGTTCTAAAAGAGTTTGCATAAGATAAACAAAATATGGTGATGAATAAAACAAACTGAAACTTCCGAACCAAAAAAAAATATTTCTTGAAATTGTGCTTAATGAAAAATACAATGGTATAATATCTATTATAATATAAATGGATCATCATCATCATAATAAAATAGGTCTAATGTATGGGAAACATCTTACTGAATTTTTGGATATCAAACAGTATCTAGGGATAGTATTTCTTCCACATTTAAAACTTAAGCAGGTGCCAAGCTCCATGTATAGGAAAAGTAGAGGATTTCTAGGCAGTTGACTGTGAATGAGAAGATGGTTATACTACTTCATAAATTACATTTAACTATCTAGTCTTAGGGTGTTAAACACAGAGAGTATTTTTCACTTATATCCTCATTAACTCATTATACAAACATATTAGAACCCGTTGCCTACCCTGAATAGCTATGCAGTGTTGTAGCATTGTGGGTCAAATATAAATGAGGCATAATTTTTCTTTTTGAGAAAGATACAGATGCCTGGAGGAAGATCTACAAATAGTCAGTGACATAGCTAAACAACATGCTAAAAAGAAGAGAAGTATGCTTGTTTTCTACCACTGCTGTAGCACATTTATACCCTTATACGTTCTAGAAATCGCAAGTCTGAAGCTAGTTTCACTGGTTACAATCAAAGTGTTAGCAGAGCTGTGTTCCTTTTAGAGATTATAGGAGAGAATCTGTCTTATTACCTTTAAGCTTTTTAAGGCTGCTCAGATTCCTTACTTCGCAGCCTCTTTTTGATAGCCTTGTAATAACCTGGTCATGCATAACTGAAAAGGAGCAAAAGGAAAAGCCAAGTATGGGCATCCATTCTTGCAGCTGTGCCGGGATGCTGCAAAGCTACCCACCTGTTCCCCGCAGATCTCTGGGGGAAGGCACTAGAGATGGGAACCTGCAATTTAGGGTCATGCTGAGTAAAGGCTGGGTGAAATAGGGAAGGTACTTGTCAGTCATGCCTGGAAACATCGGCCAGGAAGGCATGGCCACTGCAAGCATGGAAAGAGCTGAGATACTTACACTCCTAAACAAAGGAGTTCTCTCTCTCTCTTGCTTCTTGGTTCTCCTGGCACGCTCATTGTAGGGGTGTGCTTGCCTGGCTCCCCTTCATGTGTCCAAATGGCCCGCAGCCATGTGGACCCCACACCATGGACTAATGGACTGCAACTAGCCTAATGCTGTGCCGAATCCAGTTCCCCCACATGAAGGAAACTCCGTACATTTCCTTTGCTTTTACCTCTGCTGAATACCCAGCTGCACATCTTCCAGGACTGGACCACGGGAAATGGTACTTTAGAAACCCAAGGATGTACTTCCACACAAATAAAATCACTCATTCTCTGTGTGAGCCTCAGAAAATTATTTTTCTCAAGGTAGCGTAAGGACCTGACCCCCAATATTCAATGGAGAAAGGGAGCCCCCACTTTTACTAGTTGATACTCAACTTCCACTGATTACATTTTCTCCATCTTTAAAAACAGCAAAATTATATTGTATTCTTCCAAGTTCTTATCAGGTTACCCAGCTCTCAGCCCTCCCTCTTCTACCCCCTCTTCCATTTTAAAGAGCCCTTGGAATTACATTGGGCCCACCTGGGTAACTCAGGAATATCTGCCTATCTTAAGTCATCTGATTAACAACCTTACTCTTATCTGCAGCCTTAATACCCCTTTTCCAGATAATATAATTTATTCATAGGTTCCAGAGATTAGGAACAGTATGCCTACACAGTGAGTAAACTCGAAGGTTGGTCTGCAGCCTTACTCTGACCCTTCCAGGCACGGATAAGTTTTCTTAAGAAACACACTCTGAGATGCTAACATTTGAGTTCAGAAGGTTTACTAGGAAGCATGTTCAGAAGCAATCACCACAAAGGCTGAGGGAAGCAAAATTAGGCAGAGAGTGAAGTTAAACTTTGATATGATTGGAACAGAGGACTCAGTAGATGCACAGACTAGTGCTGGACCAGAAGACCCTTCAGAGTTGTCACAACTGAGGTGAAAGGGTCAGTCCTTGTACCTCCTCATTCCTTCAAACTCCTCCCTGCAATGACCAGCCATTGAATGCAGACTGGCCCAGAGATTAGCAAAAGGCATGGAAATCTCCTTTGCCTGAGAGAAACTCCTGGAGAAAGTCTTTCCTGTGAGTCCATCAGCAGCCAGCACATTGGACTGGGTCTGAAGACAGTCAGGGTGTTTGTATAACAGCATCCACTACACTTCAGAACAATTGTAAATGAGTACAGAGGGACAGACATTGTATGAGTTGAGAAGTGATTTTTCCCCCCAACTCAACTGTATTTCTTGTGGAGCAGGGACAATGCTTTGTTCTGTTGTTACCTCCTCTAACAGGTAGCTCTGAACAGAGTACCTAGTAGAACCTAGTGTACTAGTGTTCTACAGCTGAGTTTCTAAACAAACAAACAAAACAGTCTAGAATTTTCTAAAATAATTAAACATAGAATTACCAAATTAACCAGTAATTCTGCTCATAGGTATATACCCAAGAGAAATGATAATAGATGTCAACATAGAAACTTGTACATTCATAATTATAGCCAAAAAGTGAAACAACTCAAAAGTCTTTCAGAAGATGAATGGATAAACAAATGGGTCATATACATACAATGGAATATTATTCATCTCTAAAAAGGAATGAAGTACTGATAGATGCCACACCATGGATGACACTTGAAAAATTCTTATTAAATATAAGGAAGCAGTCACAAAAAAATCCACAAAAATGCATTCTTTATGATTTTATTCATATGAAAGTTCATAATAGAGAAATCTAGAGGTTAAGAAAGTAAATGAGCAGTCATTTAAAGCTGGTGGAGGGAAGAGCGGGAAAGAAGAATGGTAGTACAGGAGTTTTTTCTCAAGGTGATAAAAATGCTCTAAAATTCACTGTGGTGATGATTGTATGTATCTCTGAATATGCCAAAAGACTGAGTGTACACTTTCAATGAGTGAATTATATGGTGGGTGATTTCTATCATAATAAAGCCATTTACTTAAAATGCAATATTATAATTTATATATGCATAGAAAAATTGTCAGGATTAAGACCAAAGTATTAACATTGGATATCTCCATGGTTACTTCTAATTAATATCCTCACTTTGCGTTTTCAAATTTTCCACAATGCATATAAATATATATGTATATATGGGTTATGTATATACATGCATACTTAACTAGAGGCCTGGTGCACAAAATTAGTGCATGGGGGCAGGGGGTTGTCCCTCAGTCCATCCGGTACTCTCTCACAATCTTGGACCTCTTGGGGGATGTCTGACAGCCAGTTTAGGCCCAATCCCTGTGGGCCTATACTGGCAGTCAGACATTCCTCTCGCAATCCGGGACTGCTGGCTCCTAACCGCTGGCCTGCCTGCCTGCCTGATGGCCCCTAACCACCTCTGCCTGCCTGCCTCATTGACCCTAACCACTCACCTGCCTGCCTGCCTGATTGCCCCTAACACCTCTGCCTGCCTTCCAGAATGCCCCTAACCACTCTGCCTGCCTGGCTGATCACCACTAACTGCCTCTGCCTCAGCCTCCACCACCATGGGTTCATCAGGAAGGACGTCCAGAATGTCATCCAGAAAGTCATTCAGCTGTCCGGTCTAATTAGCATATTACACTTTTATTATTGTAGATTAGAACAGAGAAATTATTCTTATAATCCTATTTTTATATAGTTTGTATTCCAAAAATTATAAATTGCTAATCAAGATCTGACAAGTATATCTAAGTTTTGATGAAAAAGGAAAGAAAGAAATAGGCCTTTTGAGAACACCTGGTGAAGAAAAGCAGAGGTTATGCTACTACGGCTGTACGCAGCATATGCTTTATTTGGGTGTGCATTTCTAGAGGAAAGGTACATATCTGTTTATATTAGCTCTGGAAGAGCCTGTGCTTCCATTGTCTCTGTGTAAAGCCCCAATCTAGATATTGCATTCCAGTATCTGCCTGAGATCACAGATAGAAGTCGCCCATTGTGTGAAAGTACAGAATATTACAGCTGATAAATTGGCCCGAGTGGATCTACTTTTGTTTATAGCCATATTGTCTTTTCATGGTAAACATGGCTAAATGAAAAATAACCCCTATTTGAACACTTGTTTCACATAATCTGTAATATTTCTTAAAACAATTTGAGGAGTGAGCATGAAAAAAATGTTACTTTTATTCCTGATTTTTTCTGTCTGAAAACTGAAGAACAAATATAATAATATATTAAGTTGAACTGTATAAAATTGAAATTTTTTCTATGTTATAAACAGCAAACCATTGGCAATTTTATATGGTGCAACTTAATGTAAATATGATTGATATGTAGTTTCCCTGAAGGAAATATTTTAGTTTTAGATATTTGAATTTGATTAATATTATTAGGAAGAAGTCATCTTTTAATTATTCACTGTTTTATAAACAGTTTTTTTACCCTTCTTTGATAGTTATATTGATGCATAAAATAACATCATCAGCTTGATATAATCTTACTGATGCATGAATTAATTCCTACAAAAACTAATTAGTTTCTTAAGTATAGAAGTACCTAAAATTAGTTTTAGCTAATACCACTATTTCTCTGACCTTGATCCCATTATGTAAAGAAGAAAAATATGTAATTTTCAATGTGACTGCAGGCTATTTCTAAACTAATTCCATTTAAATCAACATAATTGTTGGACATCCACAGAGTACAGCCACTATGAAGGATACAACGACAAAATTCATGGACAACCATCAGTCCAGAAGACAGTTAGACATGTGTACAGCTAAGTGGAATAAAGCACATACACAAAATACATGTATACAAAAAAGTACAATACAATGTATCAGTAAGTAAGACTTTTATTAAAGCTAAATTAATCTGTTCCCAATACATTAGTGAAATTAAGGAAGATAAGCTGAGCTTACTTTTAGAGGCTCTTACTTGAACATAGGTCTTGCAATTTAAAAAAGCTAGTTAAATAGCATTGTTGAAGTCCACTGTATCTTTCCAATCTGTCTTTGCCTTCATCTCACTACCCTTACTTTGGGTGATGTTGGAGTGGCCAGGGGCATTAGGACGAAGCCTGGAGGACGCTGGCTTAGGGGTACATTTAATGTCAGTTTAGTGGGATATAGTTACATTGTTTGCAGTTACTGCCTTGTACAGTTAAGTTATTGATAGGCATTCTTATGAAGAAATGGATTCCATTTTCAGTGGGTACTAAAGTCACATGGAGTCATGACACAGATGTGCAGTACAGGAGATGTATGACAATATCAAGGTGTCATTAAGCACTTACTCCCAAAGATGTGTGTCGAGTGGTGGGCTACTTCTTAAAATGTATAGAGACAGAATGAAACATTCTCTAAAATTGTATGGTTTATATACCAAAAATGTCAATAGAATTTTTCCCAATTTGGTAACATTTCTATAGCTTTTCATGATATTAAAATGATTTTTGACTGAAGGAAATTCTAACCTATCAATAACCTGAAACACATTTGGTTACTCATGCTGAAAGTCATACTGAATTACATTTCTACTCATCATATCAGAAAACATAAAATAATTGGTACTATAGATTATTATAAACTAGAGGCCCAGTGCATGGATTCGTGCACTAGTGGGGTCCCTCAGCCTGGCCTGCGCCCTCTCGTAATCTGGGACCCCTCGGGAGATGTTGGACTGCCAGTTTCCGCCCCATCCCTGCAGGCCAGACCAAGGGACCCCAGTGCACGGATCCATGCACTGGGCCTCTAGTATGCATATAAGATCTTTGGCTAATATCTCCCTGCCCTCCCTACTTTTCTCTGAGATTTATCAGTCTGTTCCATGTTTCCAAGCCTGTGCATTGAGTGTCTGCCCCCTGGTGGTCAGTGTGCATCATAGCTACCAGTTGAATGGTGAACAGTTGAATGGTGGAACAGTCGTTTAAGCTTTTATATATATACTAGAGGCCCGGTGCACAAAAATTTGTGCACTCGAGGTTGGGAGAGGAGGTCCCTCAGCCTGGCCTGTGCCCTCTCACAGTCTGGGACCCATCAGGAGATAAGGACCTGCTGGTTTAGGCCTGCTCCCGGGTGGCAGAGGGCAGGCCTAATCCTAGGTGTAACCCCTGGTCGGGCTCAGAGCAGGGCCCATTGGGGAGTTGGGGCCCCGCCTCCTGTCATGCACAGAGCAGGGCGGATTGGGAGGTTGCCATGCCACCCTCAGTCATGCTCAGGGTAGGGCCGATTGGGGGGTTGGGGCACCACCCCCTGTCACACTCAAGGCAGGGTCCATAGGGAGGTTGCAGCGCCACTCCTGTCATGCACAGAGCAGGGCCAATCAGAGGGTTGAGGCTCCGCACCCTGTCACACTGATCCCGGTGCTGGGAAGCCTCGCTGCTCCGCTGATCCCAGGGCCAGGACGCCTCTCGGCTCCCCTGATCCCTGGCCCGGAGGCCTCTCGGCTCCGCTGATCACCGGGGCCGGGATGCCTCTCGGCTCCGCTGATCACCGGGGCCGGGAGGCCTCTCGGCTCCGCTGATCACCAGGGCCGGGAGGCCTCTCAGCTCCGCTGATCCCAGGCCCTGAGGCCTCTCTGCCCTGCTGCTTCAGGGCTGTTTGGCTTTGCTCTGCTTGGAGCCTGAGTATGCAAATTAACCGCCATCTTTTAGCTTCTATAATTGAAACATTGTATCTTTTGGAGTTGTTGCTTCAGGAGCTCAGAGCCCCGCAGCTGCGGGGATCCTTGACTTTCTCCATCGCTGGGGCAACCAAGCCTCCTATTCTCAGCTGCCTGGCTGCCAGCCGCCACCTTGGCTGACAGTTAATTTGCATATCTCGCTGATTAGCCAATGAAAAAGGTATCGGTTGTACGCCAATTACCATTTTTCTCTTTTATTAGTATAGGATGTACTAGAGGCCCGGTGCACAAAATTCGTGCACTGGGGGTGGGGGGAATCCCTCAGACTGGCCTGTGCCCTCTCACAGTCTGGGACCCCTCGCTCCTTACTGCCCATCTGCTTGCTGCTCCCTACCACTCAGTGCTGCTGCGGAGGTTCCTGCCACCTCTGCTGCACTCACCAGCCATGAGCCCGGTTTCCGGATGAGCAGCATTCCCCCTGAGAGAACTCATTGTACCTCCAGGCCCTGGTTGGTGTGGATCAGTAGTTAGAGTGTCCTCCCACGCACCAAAGTGTCATGAGTTCGATTCCAGGTGAGGGCACATACACAGGTTGTGGGTTGCTTGGGCAACTGATCAATGTTTCTTTCTCTTTCCCTCTCCCTTCCTCTCTCTCTAGAATCAATGAAAAGAACATATCCTTAGAGGAGGACTTAAAAAGAAAAAAAATGCTGGTTTGGTTCAGTGGATAGTGCTTCTGCAGGCAGACTGAAGGGTACCAGGTTGGATTCCAATCGAAGGCATATACCTGGGTTGCCGGCTTAATCCAGGGCCCTGGTTGGGGATTCAGCAAGAGACAACCATTTGATGTCTCTCATATTAGTTTCTGTCTTTCTCCCTCCCTTCCACTCTCTGTAAAAAAAATAAATAAACAAAAAAAAAAATCAATGCAAAAATGTCCTCAGGTGAGGATTAACCAAAACAAACAAACAAACAAACAAACAAACAAACAAACAAACACCCATTCCCAGTGTGATTACTGCAGGAGCATATGAAGTATTTGTTGAATGAAAGGGAAAGGATGAGACTTTGCTTTCTAACTGTTTTAGCAACTCTGCAAGACAGAGGGTTTATTTTTATTTTTTTAAAATATATTTTAATGATTTTTACAGAGAGGAAGGTAGAGGGATAGAGAGTGAGAAACATCGATGAGCGAGAAACATCGATCAGCTGCCTCCTGCACACCCTGTACTGGGGATGTGTCCGCAACCAAGGTATATGCCCTTGACCAGAATTGAACCCGGAACCCCTCAGTCCACAGGCCGATGCTCTATCCACTGAGCCAAACTGGTTAGGGCCAGAGGGTTTATTTTTTATGTTCATTTTTATTGATTGATTATTTTAAAGAGAGGAAGGGAGTGAGAGAAACATCAGTGTGTTGTTCCACTTACTATGCTCTCTTTGGTTGCTCCTTGTCTGTGCCCTGACCAGGGATCCAACCTGCAACCTTGCTGTATCAGGAGGAGGTACTAACCCACTGCTCAGGGTGCTGCCTGTCAGGGCCCCTCAACAAAATCCCTCTGGTGTGCCCTGGTCCCTGCTGTGGGTCGGAGCTCCTCTGCCACAGCAAAGGTTTGGGTTCCATTCTGTCAGGTTTTGGGTTTGATTCCTGGTCCAGGCTGACTGCTGCTCAGCAAGTGACCGAGGACCATTGAAGTCCATGTGCTCTAGTCATTCGGCGGGGACCCGGGGTTCCATGGCTGACTTGGCCGACTCTGATCCCTGCTACCCCCAGTCCTCCATCCAGGGCGACTTCAACTATAAAAGCTGCATGGCCTCCAGGTAGGTCGCCCTCTCCATGGCTCACCAGGCTTGGTTTCTGCGCAGTTGCCCTGGGAGGTGGATTTCCGGGTTCCCAGGGAGAGTGTCCTCTGATCCAGACTCCCATGGAGAGCCGGTTGGGGGCTGAGTGCTGGCTGACCTCTGCAGTCGCCCCACCAGCCCCGATCTCCCCTGCCTGTGGCCCGGCCCCTCACTTCCTGATCTCAGATCAGGGGACCACAGGCATCTCAGCACCCAGTGCCCAGGGTGCCGCCATGCCTGCGGCCCCGCCCCTCCCTTCACGATAGCAGATCAGAGGGCTGCAGGCAGGCTGCACCCTGGGCCTGCACCTGGTGTCCAGGATGCTGCCATGCCTGCTGCCCAGCCTCTCCCTTGTGATCGCATGTCCGGGGCACAGGCACGGCTGCACCTGGTCCCCTGGGTGCAGCCGTGCCTGCGGCCCGCCTCTCCCTTCAAGATCGCAGATCAGGGGACTGCAGGCACAGAGGCACCCGGTGCCGGGGTGCCGCTGTGCCTGGGGCCCCACCCTTTTTTTCACCATCGCAGATCAGGGGGACTCAGGCCAGTCAGCACCCCTGGCCCTGGTGGTCCTACACCCCGGCTCTCATGGCGATCACGGACACCCCTGCCTGGGGTGTCTCCTGGCCTGCTGGGCTTTCTGATGGCGATCACTGGCTGGGGGGTGGGCAAAGGCAACCCGTAGGGCTGCCTTTGCCCACCCCCCAGCTCTTGCCTGCCACCATTCTTCCGTCTTTCCCCTTTTGCCTCCCATCATTGCTCCTATGTATGCAAATTAGCGGCCTTCTTCGTTGGCGGTTAACCGCCATCTTGGCTGGCAGTTAATTTGCATATTGTCCTGATTAGCCAATGGGAAGGGTAGAGGTCAAACGCTAATTACCATGTTTCTCTTTTATTAAATAGGATATATATATATATATATATATATATATATATATAGAGAGAGAGAGAGAGAGAGAGAGAGAGAGAGAGAGAGAGAAGAGAGAGAGATAAAGATGGTATTATCTGACAGGTAGCTCATTAATAAAAATATTACATATTACATGATTTGTGATTTTCAATGTTTTTGTCAGCTTTTAATATATGTATAATATGTTTCAGTTTTTTACTTTAATAAATATTTATTTTTATACAAAAACTTTTATTCATAATTTATTATCCTTTTATCTTTTTATTCAGGTCTCCAAGAGTTTCAATCTCTACAAACCTGGATATGTCTACTGTTTCAAAAAAGTAGAGGATGAAATAATTTTGTTAACTAGTGAAATAAGGGAAATTTTCAAAGGGAAAGATAAGTAGAACATTTAAATGAGGAAAAAGGGCAGGTAAATGCATCATTTAAGGTGAAGGGGGTATGCCCGGGGGAGTTGATTGCATAGTCTGAGGTAATAAGTGATGGACAGAAAAGGATATGACTGGAGATGGGGTTAGAGCCAGGCATTGGACAATACTGAAATACCACTGTGACCTTTAGTCCAACAGCTATTGTGAGTCACTGTAGGTCTTTGAGCAGCTAAGTGACTTGATATTATCTCTATGTTATTTTTAAGAATCTGACAGTGGTGTGCAAGATGAATATAAAAAGCAATAGATTTTACCCAGGGAAAATATTACAATGCAACTGGAACAGGCCATGTAAGAGATGATAAATCTCCTACCCAGAGAGATGGTCACAGGGTCAGAGTCAGGGTAAGAATATGAGGGCCAATATGCATTAGCCATTCTAAATTATGTGAGGGGAGCCTGATGGAGAAAGGCCAAATGAGAGCTAGGCAGATTTAAATATGATCTCAAGTGTTTGCGGGTGCAGGAGGTTCCAGGGAAAAAGACATTGATCTCATTTGCCCACTGCCCCCATAAGAGGATGCAAGGATCTTGAGCCTGTTGCCCACTACAGATGTCAGCTGATTGCCAGGTGACTTTAGGATCAGATGTCCTGGGATGGGTACGAAAAATAGTCCACAGACCTCCATAAATTGGTTGGCTTGAGATGAGATGTTAAGGTGTTTTTATTTGAGACGCTGGTCTGATTGCCTTCTCAAATCACCAGCAACTGATGAATCGCTTTCCCCTTCCCAATACCTGTCTCTTGACTGGCTTTTGTGGGACAGGCAGCCATAATACTGGGATGTGCTTCCTCTGGTTGAAGTTGGAGCCGATTTAGGAGTATCAGTGTTTACAATTCTAAAGGAAAATAGGTCAGGGATCTTAGCTGAACTGAAATTATTTATAATGAAAAGAATAGGAGTCTGCAGATAAAAATTGTGAAAACTATATTTAAAGGATTTAAGGGATTGCCAGATTGTTGTTTTTTTTTAATGTGAGCAAATAATTTTGGTATATATTGGCCTTTTTTACCAGCTAGGTAATTAAGTAATGTTTTCTAATATACATTAGAAAATTATTTTTAAAGTATATTTTTTAAAATTTTGGATCAGCAATTATAGCATAGATAATTTGCAATATTAACCAAAAAATAGTTCCCTACATTTTAATTTTAGATGAATAATAGCTTTTATTTATTGAATGGTCACCATGGCTAGGGCATTATTTTAAGAGCTTTGCATATATTAATTCACTCAATTCTCATAATAATCCATGACTAGGCATTGTTATAATAATTCCCACTTGCAAATGAAGAAATAGCAACACAAAGAAGTAAGTATCCTATGCAAGATGACAGTAAACTGAGGAACTTGAATTTAAACACCAGCATTCTGACTTCAGAATACATTGTCTCAAATATAGCAGCAAACCACCTGTTAAAACTCAATCATCTATAATAATAAAAGCATAGTCTGCTCATTAGACCGAATAACCAAATGACCTTCCAGACGTCATTCCAGATGTCCTTCCGGACAAAGCCGTGGCGGCAAGGGCGAAGGCAGTGGCAGTTAGGGGTGATCAGGCAGGCAGTCAGAGTGGTTAGGGGCAATCAGGAAGGCAGGTGAGCAGTTAGGGGTGATCTGGCAGGCAGGCAAGTAGTTAGGGGTGATCAGGCAGGCAGGCAGGCCAGCGGATAGGAGCCAGCGATCCTGGATTGTGAGAGGGCCGTCGGACATCCCCCAAGGGGTCCTGGATTGCATGAGGGTGCAGACCAGGCTTAGGGACACCCCCACCCCCATGAATGAATTTCATGCACCGGGCCTCTAATACAATTATAAGCTTTTTGTATTTCCTATCTCTGGTACATAACAAATGAGATTTGAATAAATAACCATCAAATTGTCTATGTGATTTTTTTATCCAGAAAATCTGAGAACTTATGAGAAAAATATATCCAAATGCCCTGCAGTATGACAACGCCATGAACATTTTCTTCTCTGCAGGCAATGATGCCTCCCTTTTCCTAGTCTATAATGTACCTGAGTATGAACACCCTACTTCTGCCAGACTTTCTACCTCTCTTCTAGCCTGCTGAACTTCCTTTTCAATTTAATTCTGAAACATGCTTCTGAGCATATGTCTTATTTGTTTTATCTGCCTCACACCAGAATCTGCACTCCTGGCTGAAGAAGCTGGCCTGATGATCCCCATTGTTCCCTGTAGTGGTCAGTTTGGATTGATGCTCTTTCCCTAAATGGACTTTGATCTCAATTAATTTTGTCAAAATGCTGTAGTGAAAAGAGACTGTGAACCAACCCCTGAGAGCTATTAGCAATGCAAAATTAAAGGTCATATCAGACTTTCTTATGAGCAGAATAAACAAAATAATGAACTTATTAAAAAGGCTTTGTGAAAAATTCAAGCTTTGAGAATTTTGACATAAACAAGCATAATATGTAGTAGAACTAATTTCTTTATTCTGCTTGACATGTTGAAGAAAACATTCTAATATGTGAAGTAATTTTAAATGATTTTTATAATTAAATTAGCATTTATTCCTGGCACTTATAGCTCACATAAACCACAGACATGGAATAATTTTGCATAATCCACAGTAATGGTTGGTTGACAGGTGCTGGGAAAAAGATTCTAGATGATAGTATAGGGGCATTGGTTCAAAGTTCAACTCTGCTATTTGGAAAGTTACTATCATTTTTCAATTGCAATTTTCTAATCACTAAATAAATATATCTATATATATATATATGTGTGTGTGTATGCATGTGTACAATCTATTTCATCATTATAAATACTTTTAAAAGTGCAATATACCTTCAATATGACAACCCTGTGTATTATTTTCTTTGACAAAAGCATATGCATGAAATAAAGAAACATTGACATGCTTATTTCTACCACATTATGATTAAAATTAAGACTTGTCTCATTGTATAGATCTTTCTATGGAAATTAATTTTGGAGTTTTATTCTTTGTTCATTCATTTGAATTATATACAAGCTATTGACTCTACCTTGGATATATCAACAACATTGATATTTTTTTAATAAAAAATTACCAAATTAATTGTCTGTTTGCTCAAGAAAGAGGCAAAGAAAAGTGATCTTGTGACCAGTAAACTGCAGACATGGTATATTGTACATTTCAAAACCAAACAAATAAACATAGTCTTGGAGGTATATTATATAAAAATTTCATAATATGCCAATATTTGTACAGATAATTAAGATATCAAACCTCACTGAGCACTCATTTAAAATTTACTGTTACTATATGCTGGAGTCAATATTCTTTTTTTAAGGTTTTATTCTTTTTATTGCTGAGTAATATAGTCCATTGCATACATGTATCACAACTTCTTTTCTTTTTCATTCTTTATTGTTTAAAGTATTTCATATGAATCCTTTTCCCCCCATTGACCTCTCCCTACTCATTCCCACCACCCCAGCACATGCATACAAGTCCTTTGGTTGATCTCTCCCACCCTTCCCACCTCCCCCCCACTTCCCCTCCATTCCTTTCCCCTGAGGTTGGATGATCTGTTAGATGCTTTTATGGCTCTGGATTTATTTTAGTTCATTAGTTTATGCTTTTCATTATATTCCACATATAAGTGAGATCATGTGATATTTATCTTTTCTCCAACGGGCTTATTTCCCTTAGCATAATACTCTCCAGTACAATCCATGCTGTTGCAAATGATGAGTTCCTTCATTTTTACAGCAGTGTAGTGTAGATGCATCACTGTTTTTTAATCCACTCATCTGCTGATGGACACTTAGGCTGTTTTCCAAATCTTAGCTATTGTAAATTGTGCTGCTATGAACAAAGGGATGCATATATCTCTTCTGATTGGTGTTTCTGATTTCTTGGGATATATTCTTAGAAGTGGGATTACTGGGTCAAATGGGAGTCCCATTTTTAATTTTTTGAGGAAACTCCATACTGTTTTCCACAGTGATTGCACAAACTGTGGCTATTCAGGGTCTTTTTATATCCCATATGAATTTTCAAAGAGTTTGTTCTAGGTCTGTGAAATATGCCATTGGTGTTTTAATGGGGATTGCATTGAATCCATAGATTGCTTTGAGTAATGTGGACATTTTAAGGGTTGATTCTACCAATCCATGAACACTGTATATTCTTCCATTTGTTTATGTCTTCCTCTATCTCTTTTTTCAATGTCCTGTAATTTTCTGAGTACAGGTCTTTTACCTCCTTCATTAAGTTTATTTTTAGGTATCTTAATGTTTTTTTGCAATGTAAACGGGATTGTGTTTTTAGTTTCTCTTTCTGTGAGCTCATTGTTGGTGTATAAAAAAAGCCATACATTTCTGGGTGTTAATTTTATATCCTGCTACATTACCAGATTCATTTATTAAGTCTAATAGTTTTTTTATGAAGTTTTTAGGGTTTTCTTTGTACAATATCATGTCATCTGTGAATAATGACAAATTTATCTCTTCTTTGGATGCTTTTATTTCTTCTTCTTATCTGATCGCTATGGCTAGCACTTACAGTATTATGTCAAACAGGAATGGTGAAAGTGGGCATCCCTGTCTTGTTTCTGTTCTTAGGGGAAATGGTTTTAGTTTTTGCCCATTGAGTATGATGTTGGTTGTAGGTTTTGATTATGTTGAGGTATGATCCCTCTATTCCTACTTTGCTGAGAGTGTTTATCAGGAAAGGGTGTTGGATTTTATCAAATGCTTTTTCTGCATCAATCAATATGATTATGTAATTTTTGTCTCTCAATTTGTTTAAATGATGTATCAGGTTTATTGATTTGCTGATACTGTACCAGCCTTGCACCCCCAGAATAAATCCCACTTGGTCATGGTGTATGATCTTTCTAATGTAATGCTCAATCCGACTTGCTAGGATTTTGTAGAGGATTTTAGCATCTATATTCATTAGTGATATTGGCCTGTAATTATCTTTCTTTATAGTGTCTTTATCTAATTTCGGAATTAGGGTAATGCTGGCTTCAAAGAAAGAGCTTGGAAGTGTTCCTTCCTCTTGAATTTTTTTTTAATAGTCTGATCAGGATAGGTTTTAGTTCTTCTTTGAATAGTTAGTAAAACTCTCCTGTGAAACCATCTGGAACATGGCTTTTATTTGCTGGAAGTTGTTTAATTACTGCTTCAATTTCATCAGTAGTTATAAGCCTATTTGGGTTTTTTGATTCTTCCTGATTGAGTTTTGGAAGATCGTATTTTTCTGGGAATATGTCCATTTCATCTAGGTTGTCCAGTTTGTTGGAGTAGAGTTGTTCATAGTACTTTTTTTACAGTCTTTTGTATGTCTGTGGGATCAGTTGTTACTTCACCTCTTTCATTTATGATTTTCTTATTTTGGGTCCTCTCTCTTTGTTTCTTTTTGAGCCTGGCTAGAGGTTCATCAATCTTGTTTATCATTTCAAAGAACCAGCTCTTGGTTTTATTGACCTTTTTTTATTGTTTTTTTTTGTCTCTATGTCTTTTATTTCTGCTCTAATCTCAATTATTTTCTTCTTTCTACTTACTCTGGGCTTTTCTTGTTGCTCTCTAATTCTTTAAGTTGCAGGGTTAGATAATTTATTACCATTTCTTTTATTTTTTTTGAGGTAGGCCAGTGAGCTATGAACTTCCCTCTCAGGACTGATTTCCCTGTGTCCCATAGATTTTGGATTGTTGTGTTTTCATTCCCTTTGTTTCCAGAATGCTTTTTATTTCTTCTTTGATCTCTTTGGTAACCCAATCATTGTTTAATAGCATGCTACTTGGCCTCCAAGTGCTTGATTTTTTTTTCATTTTTTTATTGTAATTGATTTCTAACTTTATGCCATCGTGATCTGAGAAGATGCTTGTTATGATTTCTATCTTCCTGAATTTGAAGAGACTTCGCCAATATGTGGTCTATCTTTGAAAATGTCCCGTGTGCACTTGAGAAGAATGTGTAATCTGTTGCTTTGAGATGAAATGTACTGAAGATGTCAATTAATTCCATCTGATCTAGTGAGTCATTTAGCATTGTTGGTTTTTTTGCTTATTTTTTGTTTAGAGGATTTATCCAGTGGTGTCAATGGAGTAGTAAGTTCCCCTACTATGATTGTATTGTGGCCAATCTTTCCCTTGATATCATCCAGAAGTTTTTAATGTATTTGAGTGCTCCTGTATCGGGTGCATATATGTTTACCAGATTTATATCCTCTTGTTGAATTGATCCCTGTAGGATTATAAAGTGGCCCTCATCTCTTGTTATGGCCTTCACTTTGAGGTCTATTTTTGTCAGATATAAGTATTGCTATTCCTGCTTTTTCTTTTCATTTCCATTAGTCTGAATTTTTTTCTCATCCCTTCACTTTCTGTGTGAATCCTTTATTCTGAGGTGGGTCTCTTTTAGACAACATATATATAGGTCATGTTTTCTTATCCATTCAGCTACCCTATGTCTTTTGATTGGAGCATTTAGTCCATTTACATTTAAGGTTATTATTTATAGGTACTTGTTTGTAGACATTTTTATTTTTTATGCCTGTGTTCCTTCTTCCCTTTATATTTCTTCTTTTTACAGCAGTCCCTTTAGCATTTTTTGCATTGCTGGGTTGATGGTAATAACTTCCCTTAGTCTTTTTTGTCTGAAATGTTCCTGATTTCACCTTCACTTTTCAATTATAGCCTTGCTGGGTACAGTATTCTTAAATTCAGTCATTTGCTTTGCATCACTTTGTATATTTCATTCCATTCCCTTAAGACAGTGGTTCTCAACCTTCCTAATGCCACGGCCCTTTAAAACAGTTCCTCATGTTGTGATGACCCCCAACCATAAAATTATTTTCATTGCTACTTCATAACTGTAATTTTGCTACTGTTATGAATCAAAATATAAATATCTGATATGCAGGATGTATTTTCATTGTTCGTGACCCACAGGTTGAGAACTGCTGCCTTAAGGCCTGATGTGTTTCTGTGGAGAAATAGGTTGATTGTCTAATGGGAGATCCCTTGCAGGAAACTTTCTGACTCTCTCTGGCAACCTTTAAGATTCTTACTTTGTCATTGATGTTTGTCAATTTAATTATGATGTGTCTTGGTGTGGGTCTTTTTGGGTTCATCTTGTTTGGGACTCTGTGTGCTTCTTGGACTTGTTTGGCTTTTCTCTTCCCAACATCTGGGATGTTTTCTGTCATTATTTCTTCAAACAGGCTTTCTATTCCTTGCTCAGCTTCCCCTCCTTCTGGCAGCCCTGTTATGTGGATGTTGTTTCATTTCAAGTTGTCCCAAAGCTCCCTTAGGCTCTCCTCCTGTTTTTTAAGTTTTTTTTGTGTTTTTTTTTTCCCCTAGTTGTTTTTCTGCTTGGGTGTTTTTATCCACCTTGTCTTCTAACTCGCTGATGCAGTCCTCAGCTTCTTCTAATCTACTGTTGAAGCCTTCCATTGTGTTTTTTATTGCAACTATGTCATTCCTTATTACTTTTGATTCCTTTTCATGTTGGTGACATTCTCATTCAGTTCCTTATAATCTCATTGAGATGTGTGTATTTGTCATCCAAATGTTTGAGCATCCTTATATTCATTACTCTGAATTCTTTCTTTGACAAGTTACTTGCCTCCATTTCATTTAATTCCTTTTCTGGTGATTCTCTTTTTCTTTCACTTGAGGATTGTTTCTTTGTCTACCCATTTTTGCTGTAAAGTTTTAATTGTTTCCATGTCTTAGATCCAACTGCTTTGCTACCCAGGTTCTTTTGGGGGTGGTCCTATGTAGTTGATAATTTTGGGGACCTAGTGGTACAGTCTCTCAGATTTCCTGAGCTTGGTGTTCTAGTGGAGCACCCTACTTGAACTATTTAGGTTCTTCTGATGTAGTTGGGTCTTGAATGTTAGTTTCTCACTCGTGGATAAAGTCTCATCACAGGTTGTCTGGCAATGTGACTCACCCCTAATCTCATTGTGCAAGCTGTTGTGGATGTGATCATGGTTCCAGCTTTTATGGAAAGGGTTACCTGAGGTCTCACTGGTATATACTCACTGTATGATCCAAGAATTCATGGCCTGGAAGGAAGGGGTCTTGGGGTCTGAGGCTCAGGTAGTGTAAATTTGGCTGGTATTGTGTGACTCTTGGTGGGGTAGCATCACTCTGCAATTCACTACAAGGGTCCCGGAGCCCGTGACAGTGGGAGGCAGCTTTCCTGTAGTCTGCAGTTGAGGCAGTGGTTCTCTGGCCAGGGTGATTTCCCTCTGCGAATCACATGGGGGTCCAGGAGCCAGAGGCTGTGGATATGGAAATCTTGGAATCTGTGGCTGAAACAGCGCGATCTTGTTCAGGGAGGTGAGTCCTCAGTAACTCACCTAGGTGTCCAGAAGCAGGCAACCTGGGAGGGAGAAGTTGCACATCCTGCTGAGGGCTCTATGCGCCCTTGGTTGAAGAGATGCGTGCCCAGCAGTGACTCACAGAGGCATCTGGGAGCTGTCTGCTGGGGCTATGGGCTTGCAGGGCCCACACGCTGGAGCATTGCTACTGTGGTGTCCAGAAACTGGCTGCTGGGGTGGGGGAAGTCCTAGTTTCTGCTGAGGGAGTTGTGTGCCCTTGGAGGTGGACATCCTAGGGTCTTCAGGTCTGCAGGCAAGGCAGCACGACTTTGGCTGGGGTGGCTGCAGGATCCTGGGCAGTGTCCAAGGCCAGTCTGGGTGGCAGTGAGACTGGGTTCCTAGTGGAGGCCTCTCTTCCTTTCAAGATGATGTGGGCTCTGTACCTGAGCCCCGCAGCCTAGGGGTTGTCTGCAGTGGTGGTAGGGGCTCCCTGTCCAGGAAAGTCTGGTCTGCCAACCCCTGACACTCCTGCAGGATCTAACTGTCCCTCACACACACACACACACACACACACACACACACACCCCACACACATCCACACATGCCCCTTCCACGCCCTAACTCACACCCTTTCCTTCACCTCTGTCCTGCCAGCCACCATTTTGTGAATTGCCTGGAGTCAATATTATTTTTTAATTTTTTTTATTGCTTAAAATATTACAAAGAGTAGTACATATGTCTCCTTTTTTCCTCCTTGACTTTCCCCCGGCCTCCCCTACCACCGCCCCCCCGTCCCGTGTCTTGTGTCCATTGATTATTTGCAATAGCATGGATGGAACTGGAGAGCATTATGCTAAGTGAAATAAGCCAGTCAATGAAAGAAAAATACCACATGATCTCACTCATTTATGGATAATAAAGACCATTATAAACTGATGACCAAAAATAGATAGAGAGGCAGAGCAGCATCTACCAGACTGTCTAACTATAGCAGGAAGGCCAGGGAAGGTTGGGGGGCGGGTAAGAGATCAACCAAAGGACTTGTATGAAGTCAATATTTTTTATCAAGTTTCTGGCCTTGAGTGCTAGGAAGTCTATGAGTCACAGGATGTCTAAACATTAATTTTAAACTCATTATTTTAATACTTTACCTTTTCTTTTGGTTTATGCCAATAGAAATTATAGATTTTTCAAATAAGTTTTACTTTTAAATGTAGTTTTACTTCTCATAAACACAGAAGCCCTAAGACGTTTAGGAAAAGAATCAACACTGTAGCATCTGTGATGTAGAATGAGTTAATATATTTTTGCCACCAATGACTTTTTTTTTTGCAGAGAAAATGAAAAAGGAAGGCCTTAAAACACAAGATTTGAGTTAAAAATTGAATTTTTGCTCCTTAACAGCAGTTTTAAATCAGAAGATCTCCAAGTCACAGTTTTATCCTCTGTAATATTAATGTCCATGAAGTCTAACTCAAGAAATTAAGGTAGATAACCCATATGAGACTTCTTGGACTACAAGAGACATTGAATCCCTGTTTGAAAATTTTTACATCAGTTACAAATACAATAACTTGGAGAGTGTTTTGATAGTTGGATTACTTTAATGTATCTAAAATTACATTCTGAAATCTTATAGCCTTATAAGCATCACTTTATATTTTCCTCATCCAAAACCAAACCCAAACATGACTAGATACTGAGGTATTTGTTTAGCTACATGTTTAGGAGCATTTATGAAAAATATACAAATAAAATTAGAGGATAATTCATATTATAAATAAGTAAGAATAGCCATGTGCCTCCATCTACAGTAGAAAACATGTACTTTCTTTGGGATTCCAGAAATCTTCATTAAAAATTAAATATCACTACTTTCTATCTATGTGAATTTCAACTTCACTTAATCTTGCTGTGTCCTGCAATTCCTCCTTATATTTTAAGCTAGAAAACAAACCCTGACCTTAGAATATTGTTGTGATATTTAAATGAGATACCATACTTAAAGTGCCTAGTATGTTGCATGGAAAATATTAGGCAAGAAGTAAATCTTAGTTCCCCTTACTTCTTTTTTCTTTCACTTTAATTTTTACTTCCACATTCCTGTGTGAAATAGAAGTTATAACTTGACATCTTGAATCCAAAACTTTTTTCTCAGCCTTCACTCTCCTCAATCTATTTTCACTTTTCTGACAGTTACAGACCACTTGTTTCAATTTAATGGGCTTTCACACCTGGCTATATTAAAATAAAATTTAAGGGAAAGTATGGAGTTTTTGGGTGAATAGTCTTACATGCAAAGTACCAGCTCAGTGATCTTGGGCAAATCATTTGATCTTTCAAAGTCTCAATTTCTTTTTTGTAGAAAATGGGGATAATAATTCCTATCAGGTAGGTTTTGAGGAATGAATTAAATCCTAGCACAGGGTCTGACAAAGCATATGTGTGTTTGTTTTATAAAAGGTAAAATAATAATTAAGATAAAATCTACCATTCACCGGTACCTACTTTCTTTCCCACATGATAAGATTAGTATGTTGTAGAATGGTCTGAATAAAATGTATATAACAATTGAACATCTGATTTATTAGACAAACTTTGACATGCATTTTAGTAGTAGCTACTAATAAGAATATAAGGACTGAATTTCCTTTGCTATGTCATAAATTTCTAATTCTACTCACTGGAATATTTCATTGATTTACAAAAACAAAAAAGTCCAATTGCGTGTAAAATGCTGTCCCTTTTTCTATGAGATAATAAATAAAGATATCATCTGAAATTTCTGAGGAATATATTTTAATTAATTAATGATTAGAAAATACTTAGAATATGTGCTAGATCCAGTAAATTCATCATCATGTCCTATATTGAGTATTGTAACCCAGGCCATGAAGTGTAGTTTTTCTGATTAGATATCTCTTCCCATTTACCTTACTGAACTTGAAGAGCATGTGCTGTCCAGGTGCTGGTGAATGAGGTAATAGAGTAATTTTCAGAAATGCATCTAAGGAAAAGACCACTGAGAACATGGGGATAATTAAAATATTTAGAGCCTCATGTCCTAGGTTAAAATTCATTCCTTCTACATAATAGAATTTACAGGAAGTCAGAAGTGGCTAGGGTATAAGGTTGATGAAAGAATAGTTGACCTGAAAAGGATATAAAGCTAGAAGGCAGGGTAGAGATTGTTTTATTTAATGCATTTTATACATTTTAATACTCGTGTATATATATTTAGTATGACTTTGAAGTAATGTAGCACTTATAATTTATTATTGGAATTGTATCCATTTAGGTAGACTTCATATACTTTGAGAGAAAAAGAAAAGTCTATATAGATGAATGTTCTCTATCAAGTCCCGAAACATGTAAAAGTACAGAATTGAAACAGCAGATGTTGCTGCCTTTTAAGGGTCTCGTATACCTGCAAAAGCATCCTTTGCATCTACCTAATGACATTGATAATTCAGAAACTTTTATTTAGATATTAAAAGCATTTAAAGTACAACTTAAAATAATATTTTCCTACTGAACTATTATAATTAAAAAGCATGTTTTCCAAAGTACAGTTTTCACCAAAAAATATATGTATATGTGTGTATATGGATAGTATTTATAGGTGTATCTGTATAGATATTCTGTTTGTCTTTTGCTTTCTTTTGAAAAAAGCAGCTTTAAATTTTCTAAGATGAGTAAATCTTTGGATATCCAATGAAAGGTAAACATTCTTTTAGAAGTATAGGGGAAAGGAAAAAAGGCCCCAATGGAAACTTCCATTTAGTGTCCACCCAAGTTGGGGCTGGGCTTCTAAGATGGATATTGCAATATATCCTGAGGGTAGCACTGTGCTGCCAGACCGGGAGAGTTTCTCTACCGATGCCCAGGCAGTTCCTACACCCACAGCCGCTGCAATGTGACACAGCTGGGCCTCACCCCTCAGTATATGCTCCAACAACAACACATCAATGGATAAAACATGGAGGCATGTCATTCATGTTGTCTTGGATAATAAGTATTGGATTCTCATCCTGGATCTTGTTCAGGCAAAGGAGTCTGGGAAAGAAAGGAGCAGGCCATGGCATCAAAGCCACACCTCCTGCTCATCCTGTGTAATCTAAATAGACCAGGAAAATACAGAGAGCAGAGCCACATCCGGATGATTTCAGTACTGCTCTTGGAATGCCTCTCACTGTGTCACTTATCCCACAGGAATATGTGCTCTGACTGACATACTGAACTACAGCTTGGGCAGGAAAATGTTTAGAAAGTTTTGAAGCCCCAATTTTCTCATGGTACCCTAGAAGAAAATAATGTAGTAAGATTCTGGAGTTAAGCAAATGGAAGTATTTCTCTTCATAAGTCCATATTTTCATACACTATTAAGGTTTCCAAAAAGACACCTAAAGACATTGATTTTCAGAAAAACAGTCCCAGAATAAAATTCTCTGAGATTATTTCTTAATTTTTATAAGAAATATATTTTTAAAAACATATAAGGTATGCTTTCCAAAAACACATTTTGATTTATATATTCCTATGTATACATATATATGTATTTGCATGTTTATATAAATGCCCTCTATTATTAAATAATAACAATTTTAAACTTGGATTAAAAAAATTAAATGCATCTCTTTAACTGGTTTTGCCTAAGTTATGTATCATTTAGTTGTCTCTGATTCTTGGTGACCAAATCCATGAGTGATTCCACAATGTCCTATCCTTTGCCCTGCTCAGCTCCTGTAGACTCATACCTGTGGCTTTTTTTATGGAGCAAATCCACCTAGTATTTGTTCTTTTTCTTTTCCTTTTATCTTTACTTTCCCAGAATTGTCTTCTCCAAACAGCTTGTCTTCTCATGATGAACGTGAAATAGGACATAACTGGCTTTATGTGCTTTCAAAAGAATACATTGATAATTTAAAATATTTAACAATTTTTAACTAAATAAGATGTTAGAAGACAACAACTCTTGTTGTTGTTGTTGTTGTTGTTTGCTAAGATGAGTCTAAATATTATGCCCAACCATGCAAAAATGTTAATTACACAAAACCTTTAGATTTAGTTGCTGGTATAAAATGCTTATGATTCCTGGTTACTTTGCATAACTGTTAATGTAAAACTAGAGGCCCGGTGCAAGACATTCATGCACTCTGGGGGGGGGGGTCCCTCAGCCTGGCCTGTGCCATCTCACAGTCTGAGAACTCTCAGGGGACATCTGACTGATGGCTTAGGATCTCTTCCCGCTGGGAGTGGGCCTAAACTGTCAGTAGGCCATCCTTGGCGCTGCCGTGGAGATAGGAGAGGCTCCAGCCACCGCTGCTGCACTCTCCAGCCATGAGCCCAGCTCAGGGCTTCTGGCTGAGCAGCGCTCCGCCTGTGGGAATGCACTGACCACCAGGGGCAGCTCCTGCATTGAGCATCTGCCCCATGGTAGTCAGTGCAGATCATAGCATCTGGTCGTTCAGCCATTCGATCGATTTGCATATTAGCCTTTTATTATATAGGATAGTTGGCTTGCTGGCAAATCTAACAAATATAAATCTCTAAAACAATTCAGAGTAATAGAAACATTTATTGGCATTTAGCTGGGCACAACTGAAAGGTTGAGTGAATGAAGTGAAATTCAGTGCTATAACATATAATAATCAGTAGTGATTTTACAACTAAAACATGATCACACTTAGCAATGTTGTTGATTCTATTAATCTGGGAAACATTTGGCTTTACAATGTACTGAGATATTAAGAGGAGAAGGAGAGAAGGAAAAAGGAAGACGGTTCTTCCCTTCTCCCGCATTCTTTGCTTTTATGACTCTCTGCATACAGCATGCACAGAACTTTGTTGTGTCTTGAGGGCCACCATTACTTGCCCTAGTTTGTAACAACAGGAGCAAGGAGAAGATGTTTCTGTGAATGTTTCATTTTGTATATAAGATCTTGAATTCTCTTTCTCTCTTAATGAGTGGGCAGGCATGTACACACATAGTATAAATATTGCTTTATGAAATAGTTCTTCTGTGAATCTCTTCCAAAATCAAATAGTTTCATTAAGCCCTGTCTTTTAGGCACAGTGTTTTGAAATGTCTCCCTACCTGCACAGCTGTGCCCCACCTGTATCTCTGTTACAACATCAGGTGGCTTCTGTGCAAAGCCTTTGGCATTAGTGAACAGGTTTAGGGGGAGGACATTCTCCCCTAATAACCGTACGGAGTGATCAGCACTTATTTCTCAACCCCTCCTCTGATTCTCCTTCAGCAAGAACAATTTTATGCAAAAATAACTTCATGCAAATAAGGCTCATTCTTCACCACTGGCAGAGGTTTAAAGGTGGAAGGGACACAGGGAAAGGAGAGTTTGAATGAACTGTTTCCCCAGTTGGGGCTGGGGGGAGGGGCGCGCAGAAGGTAAGGAAACAACAACAGCAAAAACCCTTCACTTGAAAAAAAATGTATATACACATCTATAAAATAAAATTAATTTTATTTAATGAGAGGAAATAATAAAGTTACCAGTGAATAAAACTGTTCCATGTGGTTTATATTGTCTGGTGCTGGTCAAATGGCATGTCTGGGCATCAGTTCTGAATGTGGCCATTTTTTTTCCATTTTAAACAGTACTATAATTTTAGGCAACCATCTTGTTCCTTGCCTCCTCCCCAGCTTAGTTTGTGGAATCAACCAGTTGGAATGAATGGGTAAATAAAATAGAAACTGCATTGCATGTCTCCCTATAGATTCTAGTGAATCAATTCACAAAACCTTCTAAGTGGATACTCTTTTATTATGGATATAAATGAACTTGTTGAAGAATGGAAGTTACATATGTATTTGAGTAGTTCTCATTGATATACATTTGCCAAATTTATGATATGTGAAATCACATTAATCACCTCACTGCCTTCTTGCAGTCATAAAGAGGAAACAGGAGGGAGAAAAAAGTCTGTTTCCGTAAACAGTCAAGTTCTTTTCCTCCTAAGCTGTTGGAAACATTTTACAGCAACATGTTAAGTGTTGTGAAGTCATGCAGACCCAGCAACATTTAAAATATTTATTTTCTTTATAGGCTGTGCCATATATCATGTCTTTAAAGAGAGGACCAAGACTTGGAACATCCCACTTAAGAATTAAAGTGATACGGAATGGAACGTCAGCTATTTTCAGCCCATTTTGTATTGCTTATAGTTTACATATTTAAAGGACTATGAATCAGACTAGTGTAATAGCTTGCTCTTACTACTTTTTCTTTTAACAAAAGCATGTTCAGAAATAGGAATATTGGGAGAAACTTTAATGAAGAAAATCTGTGTTGAGAAGGTATCCAAAAGCCAATAAAAAAGAAAACTTATTTAATTGACAAGCAGCTGCCTTAGCTTTGAAAGTAAGTTATTTATTTATTTATTTATTTATTTATTTATTTATTTATTTATGTTCTCAGAGTAAGTTGTAGAAGAGATCTACAGATTGTCATGTTTTCTGTGGTAAATCAAGGTGCATAGACATTAACCATGAAAATGATGTTAGATTATCCAGTTCATGAATGAAATATGGAAAATAATTCATTGTTATTTAAAAGGTTCCAGAAAAGGACAACGGTCTGAAGCTTTATTTGAATCAAAAAGGAAATTCTGGAATTGACCTTGTAATTAATTATCTTTTGTGAATTTGAAGTTTGTGCTGTTCTCTCATCTGAGATATGGTCCTTTCTCCCCTCCTTAGGAGAGCCATGAAGCTCCTGGAATTTAAATAAAAGAAAGTAATGGAGCCATAAAATTTATTAAAGACTATTGCTAAGACATAGAATAAAAGACTTAATTATTATGAAAAGTTACATATTGTTGTTCATCCACAAAGTATATAAGGAGATAGTCTTAAATTTATTTTAGATATTTGTTGGTTAAAGCAAAATTTAATGAAAATATTTCAGAAATAATCAGTGTAGTTCTCTGAAAAATCACGTTAAAATTTGCCAGTTAGCCTTCACACCTTTTTAAATAATATGAATTGTTTTCTAGTGTATTGCAGAAATAATAGATGACAATTCTTATCTCTTAATTTAAAAGTATCAAATAATAAATACAAGAAAAATAAAATCTTTCTATGTTGTGTCTGCATATCCATAGTGCATTAGCTGTATGGATTTAGATAACATATGATTACGTGTGATAATTTTGAAAAAACTCAATTTTTAGTTACTTTAAATGGCAGTAAAAGGGACATTAATAAAAGTGTAAAGGACCATTGATTTAGGCTTGGTTTGAAAGTAACATCTAGTAATAAAATTATCAGAAAACATTTTTTAAAACCACATTTGCACTCTTTTAATCTACTTGAATTACAAGCATACTTTGGAGGTACTATGGGTTTGGTTTCATACCACCACAATAAAGTGATTGTTGCAATAAAGCGAGTCACATAATTTCTTGTTTCTCAGTACATATAAAAGTCATGTTTACACTGCACTGTACTCTATTAAGTGTGCATTGATCATATTATGTCTAAAAATGTACAATACTTAGTTAAAAATACTTTATTGCTATAAAATGCTAATCGTCATTTGAGCCTTCAGGAAGAGATAATCTTTTTGCTGGTGGAGGGTCTTGCCTTGATGTTGATAGAGACCTTCAATTTGAAAAAAAAAATTAAAAATGCGATATTTGTGAAGTGTAATAAAATAAATTTCAATAAAATGAGTTATGTCTATAATTTATTTGAAGAGTACCATACAAATGTCAACTTTACTACTAGATCTAAGCAGTTTATCTTTTATTTATATTGATACTAGTTTTCTTTAAATTATGTTATCAAGGCCAACATATCTCCTCTACAAAAAGG
Source organism: Myotis daubentonii (assembly GCF_963259705.1). Lineage (NCBI taxonomy): Eukaryota > Metazoa > Chordata > Mammalia > Chiroptera > Vespertilionidae > Myotis > Myotis daubentonii. The sequence continues at coordinate 186,171,966 of NC_081841.1, forward strand.
AGAACCTTATAAATGTTTACACAATTATTGAAATGGCAAAGTAAACTATAAGAAGTAGAATATGCCACATGTATTTGCTTTTTGATATTTTTAACGTACGGTTTTGTATTTAACTAGATAAACCCTAAGAGGAAAGAAGTAAAATAACAGAATCTCTAGTTTTGCTTCTAAATTAAAACAGGAAGCAGTTGTTTGATAACAAATTCGTGGCCTATAGCATTTTGTTTTATGTGACTTTCTCCACAGTAATCTCTATGGAAGTTAAAGAGAGGTATTTCTGAATCAAATAATTTAATCTATTTTATAAAGGCTACAACAATCGTTCTGCTGTTTAATGACATGCCATAGCCCTTTGACATTTGGCTGTTGGCATCATTGTTTCATCAATGAACTCCCCTACACTGCAGTCAATAATGTCCCCTTCTTTCCTCAGTAAGTAAATGACATATGCCAGTTGTCTACCCAAAGGAATAACACCTATGTATTTATTTAATTTAACTTGCACTTATTTTCTTCCAGCCATAGAAATATGTGGAAAGTTAAAAAATACAATATATGTATAAGAACTTTTTTCTGCTAAAAAATGCATTCTGAATTGGATGCAAGCTGTGTTTATAGCTGTTAATTGCTGCATACTCCTGATCAAGTCATATCATATCTAACTCTTCCATGTACCTATATTTCAGTCTACTTAGGGACTGAGTGTGTGTTTGAATGTATGAGTGAGTGTGTATAAAAGTTAAAAAGAGAGAGTGACTCACAATGCAAGAGTGACAGAATAAAAGAGAAATACAGCACATATTAGAGAAAGAAGAACAAAAAAGGGAGAGAATGAAATAGAGATGTCTGTAAGACCTGGGCACAAAGTAGCAGAGATGGAGACAAAGACAAAAAATAAAAAGACACATGATGGTGTGCATGTGCATACACACAGACATAGAAATCAGGGTTAATTCTTAGGTTAGAATTGAATGCATACAATAGCATGTCTAAGGTATAGCTTCAAATAATACTATAATGAAATATGCTGTTGAATGTCAATCACCAAAGTTAGGGATGCCATGCCTAAGTACAATGACAGGCTTTGGTCTGTTATGCAAACTCAACACAGAAGTGTGGAGCCATAGTTCTCATTCTGGCTTGTACTACAGACCTGCTCTGATTTTCCTCAGGAGGAATAGCTCATCTTGAGGGTCACACCCACACAAAGCCTATATCCCTCCCCTTCTATCCTATATTCCAGGGACACAGGATTCTAGAGTTCCCTAAGAAAAACACCCTGGTCCATTTCCAGGACCTGCCGAGGCTCTGCCCTTTACCCATCCTTCAAGGGCAGACCATGTCATGTCTGTGCACACTCATAGTCCCAAGAGCAGCTGAAGTGGCAGCCAAGGTGTCTATATACTTTTTGGATGTTGTGTCCATACAAGTGTGTCACAATGCAAAATAGAGCTGGGTTGAGAGGAGAAAGAGCAGGGGAAGATCTCTGGATGGGGCAGTCCGACTCACTCCATGATATCATATTTTTAAGAGAATGCTCAACGTCCTCAAATTCAACATGTAAACTTGGCCTTTAGAATCCTAAAGATGCCTTACTTGTCAAGGCAGGATGATCAGAATCCACTTACTGAAGATTTGATTACTTAATGCAGAACTTCAGAATATTTAAACATACTGCACTTGTGGGATTCCACTTGTCCCCTTGCACTGGCCTGACAAATGTGAGTGGTGGGTGTAATATAAAAGCTAAATAAAATGTCATGCAGGACATCACCTCAGATCAGTTCATTCTAAATCTCTGGGGTTGGAGGATTCTTCTAGGCAGCCCAACTTGCAAAAGGCTGATTTGAAAGGATGGCAAAGTCACTCCTTGCAACTACCCATACATTGAGGAGAAGAACGAAATTATAAAACGTATCTACCTTTGTTTTCTGATGTGAGAACCTCATATTAAACTGATTAATACACACCTATTTCTTTATAAAAGTTCACTGACCAATGTGAGCCAGACATTTCTTACACTGCTGTAAATATGAACCTATTAAGAAATGGGAAATAGCGTGACTACTGAACACGACTTGCTTAATTAAATTTCACAATAGAAGACACTCTTTAAAACAAAAGACACCCACACTGAACCAGCTCTCTCATTTTAAAAGCCACCACTCAATTTGGAAAATATAGTTCATACTGTTTCAGAGCAAGTGAGAATCCCAAAAAGGAAAAAGGATCATTATCTCAAAGCCTAATTAATTTTCTAAAATATTGTTATGCAGACAACTATTCAACTATAATGCTATGCTCAGCCTCAAATTGGGAATTTTCCTGGCAATGGAAAACTTAGAAATTATAATAAAAATGAAAAAAATAAAAGATAAAATGTTTAGCTTAAGAAACTCTATTGTTAACACAGTCCTAATTGGTTGCCATATAAATGAAAATAATGATGTTACTATTAGCATTTTTAAAATATTGGTACTGAAATGTGAATATTTTTAGTAACCATCTTATCAATTGCTGGCTTATTATCTGTCTTGGAATCATGTCTTCTCTAATTGAGATATTTGCATTTGGAAGTCCCTTGTAATCATCATATGTTCAGTGATCATTTGTAAAGAAGATTGCAAACAAATCTATTTGGAACGTATTCAGTCATCCTAATTAAGAGAAGTTAAGACCCTCTCTCAGGAAAAATATGAGGCCAGGTGTCCTTCTGCTAATGCTTCTCTTGCTCTGGCCTGTGGAAAATAGGCTTTGATAATGTAATCAGACTTCTTCCTTTTAAATATCAATGAGAAGTGAAAGTGATTCATTTTGCCTGAGTAATGCTCTCATGAGTTAATATCCATGTTCTCATTCCAATCTGCGTTGGCAAGACAATAGGTTTCTGTGCCTCAGATTCCTGAAGCTGTTTAAGGCAAGATGGATTTCAGAAAAATCCTCCATCCTGAACGGCTGACTTTAAGCAGATTATCCTCAACATGTAGAAAGATGAGGAATGCCCCTTGCTATCAGAGTGTGCCGCCGGGTAAGCTTTGAATTTAGTTCATCAGGATACACTTCTTTCATTGTAGACAATGAATATTACTTACATATGAGTCTTGCATTTCCCATAACTAATTGATATTTCACTTGAACCTTGAACTGTTATTTCCGAACCTTTTGGATAATCATGTATTATTTTAAATTTGGTGATCAATTCATTAGTCACATCTTTAAAAATTTTGTTCATTAACTCCTAATTAAGCAGATTAAATATTAACGTACAATTGTATACCAAGCCTTTTTTTCATTATTGGATTTCCTTTCTTCATTTTCATTTTACTTCTTTTTTTCACACTTCCTACCTCCCTGCCCCTTCTTTTCTTCTTTCTCTCCTCCCTCCCTCCCTCCCTCCCCCCTCCCTCCCTCCCTCCCTCCCTCCCTCCCTCCCTTCCTTCCTTCCTTCCTTCCTTCCTTCCTTCCTTCCTTCCTTCTTCTGCCATGCTTTCTTCCTGTCAATATTTTGTTATCATGCTTTCTACCTGATTTGTGATATAGTCTCTCACTCAACTAAAAATACAACTCCCAGGAAAGGGAATTATCTCTATCTTATTCTCAAGAGTATTGTCAACACCTATAGTAGCCATTGTTATATACTAATAAATTTTAAATATTGGAATAAATGTTTGAAGAAATATTTATAGATAATTTCTCTAGGTATAATGACATGCTAAAAGTGGTCATAACAGTCAGTGTTACATATGGCAATACATATAAAGAGCATATATGCATATATGCATAGCCCATGGACACAGACAATTATGCAGTGAAGGCCTGGGGGAGGGGAGCTGGAGCTGAGTGGCAGGGGACAAAGATGGAAAAATGGAGGATATCTGCAATACTATCAACAATAAAAATAAATTAAAAATAAATATTAAAATCATAAATTTATCATGTGATATTCCTAGGTAATTCCATTTGGCGCAAACAGTTCAAAAGTAGTCTAACAACGTAATAATAATATTTAAGCATGGAGAGAGTCTCTAAATATTATTTATAATGGTGAATTTTTAGAAGCAGTTACTAAAGCAATTATTTTTTAAAACAGTCTATGAGTAGAAACAGGAATTATATGTACATCAGAATATCAGACTTAAATGGAGAATGTTCTTGCACTCATTTTGAGCAGCAGGCTGCGTGGGGCAACCAGGCCTGCAGGGGGGTTAGTGAGGGATGACCAAATGACTGAGCAGCAGGCTGCAAAGATGGTGGTGCCCACAGCCAATAAGGAGGTAATATGGTAATTGACTGCCACGCCCTCAAAGATGGCGGCGCCCACAGCCAATAAGGAGGGGCTATGCTAATTGACTGCCATGCCCTGAAAGATGGCAGCACCCAGTACCCTCAGCCCTGCTGGGGAGGCAAGTGCACGGCAAGGCCTGCCTCCAGAGTCCCTCAGTCCCCTCAGCCCCCAAGCCGCCCAGGGCCAGTCCAAGGAGCAGGCAAGCCTTGGATGGTGGCTGCCCAGCCACCCAGGGCCGCCTGAGGCACAGGTAACTAGGGCTGGCTGAGGCTTTCGCTGCTGGCAGTGTCTGCAGCAGAGGTGTGATGTGGGCGTCTCCTCCCACCCCTGAGGGCTCCAGGACTGTGAGAGGAGGCAGGCTGGGCTGAGGGACCCCCCTCCAATACATGAATTTTCATGCACCGGGCCTCTAGTACTTGTATAAAAGAACACTTAGAATCCATTGAGAAGTTGAATCCTCCAATAATTGGAGGAACATAACACTAAGATCACTATATTTTGAACGTAGAATTTTTGGCATTACCAGCTTTAAAAGAGAAATGAAAGTTGTATCTGTAAAACTGAAACCCTCAAAATTTAGAGCGGCAATCTCCAAATTATTTTTTACATATTTTTATTTTTTTTAGTTATATTTAGTTATGAATTATAAATAGCAATTCAGTTTCCCAGATGAGAATTTCAAGGCCTTGTGATGTTTCCAAAGGTAACACACATAGCAGGAGTAGAGCAGAAAATAATTCTAGTTGTTAATTTTTTCAAAGTATAGGCTTTTGCCTATTACTCTAGAATACCTTTCCTCTTAATTCACCGCAGTAGAGAAGAGAACTGAGTGAGGTGTGTGTGAATAGAGGAGCAATGTTACTGCTCCACTCTGTAGACGTCCTGGAGGTTAATGGGAAAGGCTGCTTTCACTAAAACAGGGCTCTGAGCCTAACTGCCATAATTTGGCACCAACATCTGACAACTCTCTGGCTCAAGAACAAACAATAAAAATTCCTTACCCACTAGCTGTTTGTCATCAAGTCCTGATAAGAATATAAGCTTTCATGTCCCTTTTGAAAGTAACCACAGTGAAAAAAAAAACAACAACAAAAAGTAACCACAATGAATTTCTCTTTAAATCCATAGTTTATTTTAACAATGATTTGGTTTTATCTATGCCCTAATATTACCCTAGATTGTTGAGATTTTCTGTAGGTTTACATGACTGGAGTATATGGTACATAAAACAGTTAAGAGATGAAGCTGGATGGAAATCAGAGCCTCATTCATAAGAGACATGAATGCCATTTTGAAATAGTTGGTTAAAATCATGGAGCAAAATTAAAAAAGATGACTCACAGGCAGTGGGAGGTGAGAAAGAGGCAATGCCCATATTTCATGAGAACTTTGGTTGCCATCATAAGAAACAGGGTCTGTGGGAGTGCTCAAAGTGGGAGAAACCAGGGAGGGAATACATGGCTTTAGATACAGCAGTTCTCAACCTGTGGGTCGCGACCCCTTTGGGGGTCAAACAACTCTTTCACAGGCGTCGCTTAAGACCATCAGAAAACACATATATAATTACATATTGTTTTTGTGATTAATCACTATGCTTTATAATTGTTCAATTTGTAACAATGAAATTGGGGGTCACCACAACATGAGGAACTGTATTAAAGGGTCGCGGCAATAGGAAGGTTAAGAATCATTGCTTTAGAAGGATGATATTGCCTCTGTGTACGACAGTATTCCAGGACAGAATAAAATGTGTCAGGGAGAACCAAGCTGCTCACAAGTGTTTTGTCACAGACCCCCATCTTTGGCTTACCAATCTTATTTTTTTTTTCTTACTACTTAACTGCACCTACTTTTTCCTATACCAGTGATCAGCAAACTGCGGCTCGGCAAACCACGGCTTGCTAGCCACATGCGGCTCTTTGGCCCCTTGAGTGTGGCTCTTCCACAAAATACTGGCTCTTCCACAAAATATTGACTTCTGCGCATGGGCCATGAAGTTTCAATCGCACTGTACGTGCGGGCCTGCACGTGGTATTTTGTGGAAGAGCCACAGTCAAGGGGCCAAAGAGCCGCATGTGGCTCACGAGCCATGGTTTGTCGAACACGGTCCTATACTATCTTCATTTTTCTACTTGATTCTTCAGATACATGTATTTGGCTCTTAAGTTACATAAATATAGGGTGTGCCCCCAAATGTATACACTTTATCAGTTGATAACTCACTTAATTTTCACATTTAACTGATTTGAAATAATGAGTGAAGCCAGACTAAGCTTTCAACAAAGAAAATTTATCCTAAAGTGTCACTAGACTTTTTTTTTTATGGGGGATGCATAAAAGATAAAGTTTATGGTATGAAAATGGCAACAGTCTATGAATTGAGGACCCACAAATACTGAACAGAATTATTCTTAATGTTTGTGATTCCATTTTTTCTCGTTATCAGCAGTTTCTGGTCCAGAATGGTCATCAGTTTGAAAACAGGCATTGACAAAAGCAAAATATTCATTTCTGTATATTCTTTTAAATTTTGAAAATGAACTGCATGTTAATAAACACTGACTTTATAATCATTCAAAGCATGTATACATTTCAATGGGACAACTCGAGGTTTTTTAAAAGTCTACCACTGTGATTCATCTGTGATGCATTTGCAAATCTCTAGTAATATATATATATATATTACTAGAGATTTGCAAATATATATATATATATATATATATATATATATATATATATATATATAATTTATGTGTGCTATCATGTAATAATGTAATATCTTGTATATCCCACTATTTAACGTAAATTAGTAATCTTATATATTTTAGGCTACCTTTCCTTAAAGAAAAAAAAATAATTCTGAAAAAAATCAACTCTTGGAACTTTAAAATCTAATTTTCCTAATGACATTTTTTGGTATACAGATGCTCTACCTCAACACTGGAACATCAACTCCTGCCTGAGTTTCTAGAATTTCCAGGCTCCACAAACATGTGAGTTAATCTCTCAAAATATCTTTACCTATTCTATCTATCATCTATCTATCTATCTATCTATCTATCTATCTATCTATCTATCATCTATCTATCATCACCTATTATAATCTGTAACTATAGATGTCTATATTATAGGAAACCCCTGGCTGATACACCATTATCCAGTGCCCTTAACTATAGGAGACAGGTTTTGAAATTTAGGAATGATCCAACTAAAGCCTTCTCATTTGCTTTGAATTGAGACACATAAGGACCACCTACCCTTCCTCCTTGAGAGGTTCTGAGTACACACACACACACAAATCCTTTTTTAAAGCATTCCTCTTTATACCCTCATAGTTCTTTTAGATCTTATTATGGGAACCCATTAACTGATAACTGGTCCCTTAGAAAAGTTTCAATTTGACTGGATCCCTCCATCTTATATGTGATGTTCCTTGGTCAAAATTTACACTTTTCTACCCTTAAATATGATCCCTGAGTCTATAAATATGTGACAAGCAATCAGTAATAATTAATCCACCTATTATGGCATGACCAACCAATATATGTTACAGAGTCTATAGCTCTGCCTTAGCTTCCAAGGAGCATTATCACTTTTGATGGAGACAAAATTTATAAACAGACTATATGCATAGAAATGAAGAGAAATAAAAACCATAGTCTAAAGTGATTATAATTGGCCATTGAAAAGAAAATGCTCTTTTGAAATGGTGGAGAGGAGAGTAAAGGAAAAGTATTTGAATTATGAAGAATACTTGGTTAGGGTAAAGGTAAAGGTAAAGGGAAAAATGAAGTAATGAACAGTGAGATGGAAATAGAGGCTGCATTGTGAGGAATAGTGGAATGTAAGCTTGGAATGCCAGAATGAGTTTGGATTGGATTACTATAAGTATTGACAGTTAAACAGATAATTGTATATTTGATCTGATATCATACTTAGAGAAGCAAAGGATTAATGTGTAATAAGTTGGGCAGCTCTATGCAAAATGAGGCCTAGTAGGATGGGAAAGTTTATGAAGAATAATAAAATATTTGAAGGAAAACAAAGTAGCTACAATTCTGTTGCAAAGATTTAGCTAAGAGTGAAAGCCTGTGGAACAGAGGGCTCACAGGAGGTGACAGAGCATTAAAGCTAAAAGATACTTCTGTGGGTCATAATTCTAACTCTTCATATTATTATTAGAAAGTTAGTGTGTGGATTTCCAGAAAGAAAGAGTAGTTGGTGTCAGAAATTGGACTACACACAGTTATGCAGCTTTTAGACATGTATTATTATCACACTAGAGGCCTAGTGCATAAATTCATGCACAGATGGGGTCCCTTGGCCTGGCCAGCAATCAGGTTAGATTGGGGCCATCTCACCAGGTCTCGATCGGGGCTGATGGGAGCCAGCCAGCTGAGGAGGGACCTCAGGAGGGCTCCAGGGCATGTCTGGCCCTCTCACCCAGTCTAGCCAGACCCTAGCAGCAAACTAACCTACCAGTTGGAGCGTCTGCCCCCTGGTGGTCAGTGCGAGTCATAGGGACTGGTTGAGAAGTCGATCAAACAGTAGAGTGATTGGTCAGACACTTAGCATATTATGCTTTTATTATATAGGACTAGTGGCCTGTTGCATGAAGATTTGCACAATAGGCCTTGTTTTTCCTGGCTGCCGGCACCGGTTTTCCTCTGGCACCCGGGACCCAGGCCTTTGGTCTGGCCACAGCAACAAGGCTTGGGTTCTCAGCTCCAGCTGCTCCCAGACCCTTCTTTTTCATTTTTTCCAGCTCCTTGAGCAGAGCCCAGGCCCCCAGCTCCTCCTTGAGTGGAGCCCAGGCCCTCCTTGAGCAGAGCCCAGGGCAGGCTGGGGGCCTGGGTCACAGGGGCTGGAAGCCTGGGTTGCCCTGGTGTCCCAAGCCCCCAGGCCCTCCTTGAGCGGAGTCCAGGACCAGTGGGAAGCTTGGCTTCCTCCGTCACTGGGAGCAACCCAAGCCTCCTGCTAGCTCCATCTCCATGGCCACCGCCATCTTCAGTCATCTTCAGTCTTCGCTCCGCGCTTGTGTATGCAAATTAACCACAATCTTTGTTGGGTTAATTTGCATAGTCACTCTGATTGGCTGGTAGCAGAGTGGCAGAATGATGGTTAATTTGCATGTTTCTCTTTGATTAGTGTAGATAGTTTTATTTGAAATGAATCTATTTAAAAACTAGAGGCCCGGTGCACAAAAATTTGTGTACTCGGGGGAAGGGGGGGTCCCTCAGCCCGGCCTGTGCCCTCTCGCAGTCTGGGACCCCTCTGGAGATAATGACTTGCTGGCTTAGGCCTGCTCCCGGGTGGCAGAGGGCAGGCCCAATCGCTAGGTGCAGCCCCTGGTCGGGCTCAGAGCAGGGCCGATTGGGGAGTTGGGGCGCCGCCCCGTGTCATGCACAGAGCAGGGAGATTGGGAGGTTGTGATGCCACCCTCAGTCATGATCAGGGTAGGGCCGATTGGGGGGTTGAGGAACCGTCCCCTGTCACACTCAAGGCATGGTCGATGGGGGTTGGGGCACTGCCCCCTGTCACTCACAGAGCAGGGCCCATCAGGGGTTTGGGGCACCACCCTCTATCACCCACAGAGCAGGGCCGATCAGGGGGTTGGGGCACCGCCACTCTCACACTCAGGGCAGGGCCGATGGGGAGGTTATGGCTCTACCCCATCACACACAGAGCAGGGCCCGTGGGGGGGGGGGGGTTGGGGAGCTCCCCCCTATCAGGCACAGAGCAGGGCCAATCAGGGGGTTGGGGCGCCTTCCCCTGTCACGAACAGAGCAGGGTGGATAGGGAGGTTGTGGCCCCACCCCCTTTCACACACAGAGCCGCAGGGCGATCAGGGGGTTTGGGCGCTGCCCCCTGTCACGCTGATCCCGGTGCCGGGAGGCCTCATGGCTCCGCTGATCCCAGTGCTGGGAGGGATATTACCCTTTTACTATCTAGGGTAGAGGCCTGGTGCAAGGGTGGGGCCGGCTGGTTTTCCCTGAAGGGTGTCCTGGATCAGGGTGGGGGTCCTCACTGGGGTGCCTGGCCAGTCTGGGTGAGGGGCTGAGGGCTGTTTTCAGGCTGGGGGTGACTGAAGCTCACAACTGCTCCTTTTTTTCTTTTTTTTTTTTTTTTATTCTGGGCCAGCTTTAGCTTTGAGGCTTGGCTCCAGCTCTTAGGCCTCCGCGGCTGAAAGTAGGTTTCTGGCCTTTGCTTACAATGTTGCAAATCTGCTGGCTGAAGTCTGGTGGTATTTGTTACAGAGTTTCTTAAACTGCCCGCTCAGAGGCCTACAGCTGCAGGTGGGGGACGCTGGCTTCCTCCATCACTGAGGCAACCAAGCCTCATGTTAGTTTCAAGCTGCTTGGCTGCTGGCTGCCATCTTGGCTGACAGTTAATTTGCATATCTCGCTGATTAGCCAATGAAAAGTGTAGAGGTCGTATGCCAATTACCATGTTTCTCTTTTGTTAGTGTAGATACCAGACTGAATCTTACTTTTGACGTAAGATGCTATCCTCTCAAATGACATTTATAAGTGTTAATGTTATGTACACTCAACAACAATAACAACAAAACTAGAAGCCCATGTGGATAATAGAATATGGCAATAAAGCATAGGTATTTTTAGTTACCTGTGCAAATGTATGACATTTTGTTGCAAGATCATTTTTTTTAAGTGCCTATGAATTAACTAAAACAATGTATGCCAACATTAAAAGAGGAAGTAAACCATAGTACCTGCATTAATCTATGGATGATAATTCTATTTTTTTTTTCTATTTTCTCAAAAAAACTGTTCACTTTTTGTGAATTTTCAGCACTCAAAATACCAAGTTCTGAGAAGGAAGAATGAGTGAGTATTTTGCTTTAAGGGATGCCTTTTAAATGGGTATTTAAGTTTTTTCAGAAGTTATTTACAGGAATAAATTGGATAAAATAGCAACATACAACACAGAAGTGGCAGCAACAGTAGCTTCCTTTCTCACTCTTAGAGGTGGGAAATATTTATGATAATTGCTAGACATGTGGTAAACTCAGTTGGAAGTAGGAGATTGATTTCTATTCCATCCCTCAGTATTTTATATTTTTGTAATTATACCAAGTCTATTGGGTGCAAAACATTTTTAACAGTGTTTTTGCCATAACCGGTTTGGCTCAGTGGATAGAGCATTGGCCTGTGTGACTGAAGGGCCCCAGGTTCGATTCCTGTCAAGGGCATGTACCTTGGTTGCGGGCACATCCCCAGTAGGGGGTGTGCAGGAGGCAGCTGATTGATATTTCTCTCTCATTGATGTTTCTAGCTCTCTATCCCTCTTTCTTCCTCTCTGTAAAAAATCAATAAAATATATTAAAAAAATAGTGTTTCTTAAGATTCCTAAAAATAAAAAAAATAATATTTCAATGTAAATTGAAACAGAATTTGAATGTAACAAACTTGATTGTTCAAAAAAATGTGCTCAATATATGTAAGTGTTATTTATATGAAAACTTCTGCCTAACCTGGAGTCACTGTATATTAGATATTTATTGAATAAGTAAATAAAGATTAAAATATAATGTGCTCATTAATTAGAGAGCGTCTTCCTGTTTTACAAGTAACAAGATGTTTGTACTTATTAAAACATGAGTGTACTAATAAAGAGAAATATCTAAGTTCCTATACTTTTTCACTTAACTCCCTTTCATTTTGCTTGATGGTATCTTACAATCTTTACACCATTCAAAAACAATTTAAAAAGTGATTTGAATCTCATGGATATGTTCTGACAATGTTAATGAAAATCATAATAGTTTGAGAAAAAACATGGCTTTTTGTAAATGGCAGTTTAGAGGTAAACATTCTGTTCTAATACCAAAGCTATGGCAACTTTTAAGTTGTGTGCCTATTAGAACTGGAAACAATCCATCATCTGGAATTTGAACAGAGTTGGAATGGTATTTTATTCTAAATGCTTGAATGTAGAGATAAGGGCAGATATTATCATGCTCATTATTTTATTCCATCTACCCCAGGCCTTCATCACTCTATTGTCAGTGTCTGTGGTTTATACATACATGCATACAAGTTCTTTGGTTGAACTTTTCCCACCCACCACCCTCCCTTGCCTTCCCTCTGAGACTTGACAGTCTGTTCCATGCTTATATGTCTCTATCTATTTTGTTCATCACTTAATTTTGTTCATTAGATTCCACATATGAGTGAGATCATGTGATGCTTGTCTTTTTCTGACGGGCTTATTTTGCAAATATATGAGTGGTTTTTTTTTTACAGAAATGCTTTTCAGTACATGAATTCCCTTCTATAGCTCATGCATATCCTATCTAATAAAGATGAAATATGCTAATTGACTCTCACGCCATCACAAAGATGGCAGCACCCACAGCCAATAAGGAGGGAATATGCTAATTGACTTCCCCACCCTCAAAGATGGTGGTGCCCACAGCGAATAAGGAGGGAATATGTTAATTGACTGCCATGCCCTCAACATCGGCAGCACCCAATGGTGCTCAGTCCTGCCGGGACAGCAGGTACGCAGCAGGCCGGGCCCGCCCCACACGCCTGCCTCCAGAGTCCCTCAATCCCCTCAGCCCCCCAGCTGCCCAGGGCTGCCCGAGGTGCAGGCAAGCCTTGGATGGTGGCTGCCCAGCTGCCCATGGTTACCTGAGGTGCAGGTAACCAGGGCTGGCCTAGGCTTGCACTGCCAGGAGTGGCAGCAGCAGAGGTGTGATGGGGCATTGCCTTCCCCTGATCGTGGGTTGCCTCACGACCCTGAGGGCTCCCAGACAGTGAGAGGGGGCAGGCCGGGCTGAGGGACCCCCTCTCAAATGCATGAATTTTCATGCACCAGGCCTCTAGTCAACTATAATATTGTACATTTGATTGTGGGACATACTTTAGCTCTCTCAAATGCATAAATCTAAAACAATCACCAATCCCCCCAAAGACACTCAACTGAAGATGCCTTAAAATAACTTTACTGTTGAAAGTATTACATAGATCCTCCTCTCTCCCAACCCCCATTAACCTCTTCTAGCCGGCTCCCACCCCATTATCTGTGTCAAGGGGTTATGCATATGTGCATACAAGTACATTGGTTGATCTTTTCCAACCCACCCTCCCCTGCCTTCCCTCTGAGATTCAATAGTCTGTTCATGCTTCTGTGTCTCTGATTTAACACTTTTACCAAATATATTTAAGAGGTAGCTCTTAGAAGACGAATGGCCACATAGAGAGCAACAACAACAAAAAAATGGCCAAAAAGCCATGTTGAAAACAAAGAAATAACATGGAAAAGATTTTTAAAAAAGAAAGAAACCTTCAAATTCAACCAGGGATATAGCCATCAAAAACTTAAGGGGAGTTTTAGGAGAAGTGGACCTTCTTTAAGCTTTTTCCTGAGATAATGTATCATTGTTTGGTATGGGATGAGAAACCAAGAATTTAAGCAAAGGGTTGATGCTAAAATTTAGGGAAGCTAGGAGGGCTTTTGATAATCTATGATGGATGGGTTGATTATACTCACATCTAACATTGAGATGTGTTAGATGTGAGTACAATGGTGATTCAGGAGCTGAGGTTATAACTAGGAAGGGGTAAGACAGGGACAGATGAGAATTGTCTCTTCGTTGGGTAATAATTATAGGTATAAACTTTAATGATTTTACTCATTCTTTGCAAACTTTACAGATAATATGTTTATGTTATACTTTGGTATAATTTGTATTTAAAATATATTGAGGATTTTTTTTTCCTTTTCTTTTATTGTTGACACTATTATAGCTATCACCCCACCCCCTTTTAGCCACCTCCACCCAGCCCCTACCCCAAACCATCTTTCTTCTGGCATACTATTGTCTGTGTCTATGGGTTATACATATATGTTATTTGGTTAATCTCTTCACATTCTTTCATTTAGTCCCCCTCTCTCCTTTCCCCTCTGACAACTGTCAGTCTGTTTAATGTATCCATGCCTCTATTTCCATTTTGTTCATCGGCTTATTTTGTGTATTAGATTTCACATACATGATACATTATAAATGCAAATGTGGAGATATGTCATAGGGCAGTGAGAAAACCAGATCTTATTTCTCAGATATTAGAATGGATAAAATTATAACAGAATACAGTATTCTTAATTGCCATCTTAGAGCATTTTATCTATATGTTATTGGCAATGGGGAGTCAGTAGAAGTTCAACCAGACTGTCAATAAATATTTGTTTAGGAGCTACTATTTTTCTTTAGAAGGTCAGTGGCAAGTTGATTTTTGGAAATTATTTGGCAATTATATTTGTGAATTCAGGAGGAATAGTATAAAACTATTGAGACAGTGTAGCAAAGTGGTAACAGTCTAGAAAATGGTGATGATTTTTTTGCAATAGACAAAAGGGAAAGATGGAAAAATTATTATGAAGGGAGAATTAAATATAGTTGTTTTTTTGATTGGATGCTTGGGGTTAGTATGAGAGAACTAGAAATTAAATCATAAATATTGAGCAGAGGTGACTAAGATAACAATGATACCATCAACAGAAACTGAGACCCCTTGAGAGGAGGAAACTGGATAGTAGAGAATTACAAAAAAAAAATGTGTTTTGAGGATTTTGAGCATGGATTCATACAGGAGAATTGTCTTTTGGAAGAATGGTATTGATCTGAATTATCTAGCAAAAAAGAGAGTGTAAACCATGTCAATATAGAAGGATAGATGACTGTTGAAAACAACAACAACAACACAAAAAAACATGTTTTTATTTTGAGAAAGTAATGTAACTTAAAGTTATGGGACAGGCTGCCCATTAGCGAGGAAGAAAGAAGACAAGCCAGTGTTTCCAAATAGCAGAAGGGAGGGCCCCAGCAGTATCTAAGGAGATGACCCCCATTGTGAATACTCAAGGAGAATGGAGACTCAGGAAAAGGCCAAGGAGAGTGGTGACTGAGGAAGAAAAACTTTGACTTCAATACCTATAATTTTATTTATTTTCTTCTAAACACAGGAAAAGAATAAGTATATTGAGAAGAAATAGTGATTTTGAACATTTTTTGGCACCTTTTTTTCTCTTGTGATCTGACTTAAAGGAAGAGGTAGAATGTTGTTGCTTTTCTGAATTAACAGAAATTTTATTATGGGTAAGTTTAACAGCTCTTTCACAAGATTTATTTTTCATAAAGAAAGGAATTGATTTTTGTTCAAGTAGTGTTCATTGTTTTACACAGTAAAGAAGAAATACAGTAAGAGAACAATTATTATGTACTTTATCAATACTTGATTTAAAAGAGAATTCCTGGTTGAACTCATTTAAAAGGCAATAAATTCAATGTGTTTTGCTTCATTAAAATTTTATTATGGATAAAGTTAAACCATTCCTTGTACAAAGAATAGTGATTATTGCCTCACATACGTTTTGGGAGGATATTTTAAAAAGGCAAATGGAAGCAAAGGAATTTGATAATGCGTAACAAAGGGAGAAGGATGTGCCTCAGCACTTACAGAAATGTAGGATAAAGTTATGGTAATTAGGGCAATATAATCTTGGTGAAGTACATCCTAAGAGGAGAACAAAAACCAAAAGCAAATCCATGTAAATATACAGTTTTATTGAGTGATAAATAAAGTATTTTATGTTATATTATGAAGGAGCTAATGAATAAATTGTTAAATGGAGCTGAAATCACTGATTTCTTTTATGGATTAAGTAAGGGTATATAACTTTGTTAATCTTATACACTGTTATTTTCAATTAAACTATATATATATATATATATATATATATATATATATATATATCTTGATTGAATATATATATATATATATATATATATATATATATATATATATATATATAGAGAGAGAGAGAGAGAGAGAGAGAGAGAGAGAGAGAGAGAATCTACCTAGCTGAGATTTACTTTTCAAACTTTGGGCTAAAGTTATTATGCATAATATAAAACCCATATGGCACAAATGAAAAGATTAAAATAAAAAATTATAAATTTAAAGAAACAACAACTGCAAGGCAAAGCCCAGCCTCAGTTTTGCTTATAACATACAGCCCAGGAAAAGTATTTGCAGCACAAATAACAATAGTTAACACATCGAACATATCAAAACGTATTCCAAATCATTGAGGATAAGTCGAAATAAGCAAAAAAACATTTTAATCACAAAGAAGTCATAAAAATGGCTAAAGATCTAAACTTACATTAAACAAGTTAACATACTTCTTATGTAGATACTCAAAAATGTATGGAGTTATATTGTAAGATATTTTTGAGAACATTGGGAGTTTGGCATTCTCATATATGGTAGGGAATATGATGTAGCAATAATTCTTGGGAAAACTGTGAATAATATCTGATATTTAAAAAATGTGTATACACCATGACTTGGCAATTCTATTTTTATAAATCTACCATGTGAAAATACTTCTATGAATGCAAAGGAATTTATATGAGAATCTCTTGTGAATGTATCCTAAAAAACAACAAAAATTGAATAATGAGAATGGAATATTGATGCATACATACATATATACTAAGAAACACCAAGAAGTTTGTAATTCCACTTAAAAAGATCAAAGGTAAATTTCTAATAATAACAATAAAAACAGCAAATTGTAGAACAATTTGGAATTGTGGTAAGTATCAAAGAGAAAAATACTAGGGAGAAGTTGGAGGGTTTTGGAATTTTAGGTCACCTAGCCTGGTAAGGCCTGCTTTAGAAGTGATTAGGTTAGATGGTTATCAGTGCTATGAGGATAAATAAAGAAGGAAACAGGTATTGTAGGAGAAGATGTGAAATGTAAATAAGGTGCTAGTGTAAGGCTTTACTGAGAAGGGGTCATCACAACAAAAATCAGAAGTAATTTATATATAAGTCATATGGATATTGGAGTGACTGACTCCAGGTAAGAGAAGGACAAGTCCAAAGGACCTGACCAGGTTAGGGAGGAGCGACAGACCAGTATGGCTGGCACTGTGAGGCCAATGAGGGAGAAAGAAAGAGAAGTGTTCAGAGAGCTCAGGTCATGGGATTTGGGCAGATTGTGTTGGTCTTGTCAGTAATTGAAAGTATTTTATCTGATGGAGACGAGAAGCCATTGAAGACTTCTAAAATATCTGGCTTTTACTCCAAAAATGAGTTTTTGGTAGAAACAGGGAAGTACAGGTTATTGTACTTATCATGGTAAGTATTGAAGTCTTAGAGAGATAAATCAGGAACTGAGTTCTGCACTATGAAATTTGAGAAACCTATTAGACATGCATGTGGCATTGTTGAGTAGAATTGTATGATGGGCAGAGTTTAGAAGTATGAATTATATAAAACTAGAGGCCTGGTGCACAGGTTCGTGCATCGGTGGGGTCCCTCAGCCTGGCTTGTGGGGGCAGTTTGACATCCCCCAAGGGGTCTCGGAGTGCGAGAGGGCACTCTGCAAAGTTGCCTTCGCTCAGCACCTCCTGTGTGAGTGTCTCCCCGCTGGTGGTCAGTGCAAGGAGTGGGCCTAAGCCATCAGTAGGACATCCCCTGAGGGCTCCCAGACTGTGAGAGGGGGCAGGCCGGATTGAGGGACACCCCCTCAGTGCACACATTTTTGTGCACTGCGCCTCTAGTTTCTAAAATAAAATTCATCCCCAAAGTAAGATTTCTCACCCATGATACAATTTAAAAATCTAAATTTTTTTTTCTGAAATCAATTAAATACGAAGAGACCTGGAGTTATTTGGACAAATATAAACATTGCAGAATAAAGTATCAACTTTCAAGGTTAAAATATGGAAAGGACTATAAGCTTTTGACCTTGTGTATTCTGATATACTAGCTTTAAAAAATCATGACTAAAAATGTACACTTGCCATTTGTATTAGTCAAAATTTATTGTGCAGTTTTCTACACTTTCCAGATTAGAGCATTGCTCTGAATGACACCCAAGTGACCCAGTAGAGTTAATTTATCTACATTAGTGTCTAACTTAAAACCAGGAAGTGATTTAGAGTTTGACAAGAATAAAGACCAATATACACTCTATATATCAAGTCACTAAAATTTAACTAATGCAATTCCCTATTCCCTTGAAAATTTATATAGCAACTATTCTTTATGACCATATAAATAATATGAAAAAACAAATGCCAGAATAAATTTATTTTCTTATATTAAAACAGTATGAAAATAGTAATAATTAACATCTTTATGTGTTTACCTTTTAAAACTCTACTATATAAATGTTTTCTAATTCATATAAAATTTCTCACATTATAAGAGATTAATTTTCTATGTTTTTGTTTGTTTCTATTTGCCAATCATGTTTTCTTTAAATAACACTTTTTAAAAGTGTAATTCCAAGTTTTATTTTATTTTTTGTTGGTGGTGAAGTTTTTGTTTTGTGTTTATATGAACTTCCAGAACATGGCACAAACACTGATAGCCTTCATACTTTAAAATAAATTTATTTATTTGCAATAAAGGTGTTTTTATTAATATGAGATATAAAATCTATTTGTAGCTAAGAAAGACTTTCTCCCTAAATGGAAGTTATCTTTTTTTGGTATCTACTATAAACACATTATTTAATGCTCTGCTGATCTACTAATATATAAAATTCATATTGATATTTATCTTTTATAAACTATATGTTTATTATTTTGAATAAACAATACATATTAACATTTTTTATTATTAAAGGAATATCCAGAATTATTTTATGTCCTAGAATTTTATTTAGGATTTTAAATTTCATTGATAAGTAAAAATAACCAATAGTTTTCTGGTTTATTTTTTTCTTATTAATTCATGTTGGTTCTGTCTATTTTCAGAATATCACTTTTCTCCAAATAATGAAGATGACAACTTTTTGTAGATTCTCTTATTTCCTTGATAGAGGAGGTGTAGAGTGGATTAATGAGTTTAGAGTGAAAGTAGAACAGAGTTGTCTGAAACTTTGTTTCATAAATGTGTATTATTGAAATACACTACTAGAAACAGGTTATACAAAGACAATATAACATATATATATATATATATATATATATATATATATATATATATATATATCCTATCTAATAAAAGAGAAACATGGTAATTGGCATACGACCGCTACCCTTCCCATTGGCTAATCAGGGAGATATGCAAATTAACTGCCAGCCAAGATGGCAGCCGGCAGTCAGGCAGCTTAAACTGAACATGAGGATTGCTTGCTTCAGTGACGGAGAACTGCAACGGAGAACTTGCCGGTCTCTGAGCCTGCAGTTTGAAACATTGTAACAAATATAGAAGCTAAACAAAACCCCAGAAACCTGCTTTCAGTGAGCTAGGATCTCAGAGCTGGAGTTGATACAGAGTTTTGATAATAGAACCTAAACAAACGAGATACCTCCTTTCAGCAGCTGAGGCCTCAGAGCTGGAGCCAGGCTAAAGCTGGCCCAGAATAAAAAAAAAGAAAAAGAAAAAAAGGAGCAGTTGGGAGCTTCAGTCCCAGCCTGAAAACAGCCCTCAGCCCCTCACTCAGGCTGGCCAGGCACCCCAGTGGGGACGCTCACCCTGAAGGGTGTGTGACCAGCTGCAAACAGCCATCATCCCCTCATCCAGGCTGGCCAGGCACCTCAGTGGGGACCCCCACCCTGATCCAGGACACCCTTCAGGGCAAACCAGCCTGCCCCCACCCATGCACCAGGCCTCTATTCTATATAGTAAAAGGGTAATATGCCTCCCGGCACCGGGATCAGCATGACAGGAGGCAGCACCCAAACCCCCTGATCGCCCTGCAGCTCTGTGTGTGACAGGGGGCAGGGCCACAACCTCCCTATCCACCCTGCTCTGTTCCTGACAGGGGAAGGTGCCCCAACCCCCTGATCGGCCCTGCTCTGTGCCTGATAGGGGGGAGCTCCCCAACACCCTGATCACCCTGCGGATCTGTGTGTGACAGGGTGTGGCACCCTAACCCCCCATCCACCGGCCCTGCTCTGTGTGTGACGGGGTAGAGCCATAACCTCCCCATAGGCCCTGCCCTGAGTGTGAGAGTGGTGGTGCCCCAACCCCCTGATCGGCCCTGCTCTGTGGGTGATAGAGGGCAGTGCCCCAACCCCCTGATGGGCCCTGCTCTGTGTGTGACAGGGGGCGGTGCCCCAACTCCCCTATCGGCCCTACTCTGTGAGTGACTGGGGGCAGCTCCTCAACCCCCGATGGGCCCTGCTCTGTGCGTGACAGGGGGCAGCGCCCCAAGCCCCTGATTGACCCTGCTCTGTGCGTGACAGGGCGTGGCGCCGCAACCTCCCCATTGACCCTGCCTTGAGTGTGATGGGGGCGGTGCCCCAACCCCCCAATCAGTCCTACCCTGAGAGTGACTGAGGGTGGCATTGAAACCTCCCAATCTGCCCTGCTCTGTGTATGACAGGGGGTGGCGCCCCAACTCCTCCTCAATCGGCCCTGCTGTGAGACTGACCAGGGGCTGCACCTAGGATTGGGCCTGCCCTCTGCCACCCAGGAGCAGGCCTAAGCCAGCAGGTCGTTATCTCCTGAGGGGTCCCAGACTGCGAGAGGGCACAGGCTAGGCTGAGGGACCCCCCCTCCCCCCCGAGTGCACAAATTTTTGTGCACCGGGCCTCTAGCATATATATATATATATATATATATATATATATATATATATATATATATATATATATATATATATATATATATATATATATATATATGAACCATGATGCAAAAGATCAAATCACCACAGCAATAGATATACATACTTTGCCTGATCAGGAAGACAAGGAAGATTTTTCTCTTTGTAACAATAGAATTAAGATCTAAAGATAGGTTTGGCTTAAATAAACAAAGTTGGGAGACAGGAGTTTTCCTGAAAGAAGACATTTAAAGCCCTAAAAGACAAAATAAGAAAAGAATAAGAAACTCAGACTAGACTGTTTGTCTGGAATGTACAGAGGGACCTGAAAAACAACATATCAGCATTTAGGCCTAAGGTACATTCTAGGTCATGCTACCATAATGAGTGAGATCCTTACATAAAAGCAATGGGAAGCCACTGTGGGATGTAAGCAAATGGGCCTTTAACTGAGTATAAAATGATAAATTGTCTGGAAAGGTTTGACTGCAAATTTGGATGCAAGGACAAACAGAAGCTTTTAATCCCTTGAGACCCTTCATTTTACTAATGTTGCCTTTTTTGGGTAAGACGGTGGAAGTGCAGCGGATAAAAAGTTAATTTTCTGTATTCCATTACATCTAGGGGTGGCTGTGTAATGTATTTCTAGCCAATGAGATAGAAATTGAAGCCTACTGCTGGAGCTTTCAGGAAAATCACTATTCTCCTAATGGAGTAATCAATGTTCCTTCTTCATGCCTTGCCTGCTCCTTTTCCCTTCTTCTTGCTTGAAATAAAGATGCATTTTCCTTGAAGGAGGAACATTCCTCTTAGCTATGGGGAAGACAATCCACCCATTAAGGACAGCACAGAAGGAGCTGAGAACCTTGGCACATTGCCTGATACTGGACTGGCGGCCTTGGACTCCTTATTGGCTGAACAAAAAGTTATTTACTTGTTTAACCTACACATTCTTAATTTATGTTACATTGGCTGAGAACTCGCAATTCTTGTTGCCCTATTTAAGGCAGCATCCAAGTGAAAAATTCTAGGAAGAAGACATGTAATTGGTTCTGGGAGATTAGTGAAAAGTTGTGATCTGGATAAAAAATTGTAGGAGATCTGTGAACAGGCGGCAAGCAAATCCCCAGCTGTAGATGAGATTGCAGAGGCAGAAAGTATCGAGTGAGAGTGCCTGTGAAGGGAGCTTTAATGGCTTATAAGATTTATTTGATGGCTATAGAAGAAGAACCTTTTAAAGATAATAGAATAACAGCCAATGAATTATGAAGAAAGTAAACATTGTCCATTTTTGCAGGCCTCTCCCTGAATGGTCTGTCACACGTCACTTTCACCATGTGATTTTTCCGCTTAAAGGTCTATGCTGGCTTATGAAGGTATTTGGTATCATAATGTGATGAAGCTGCATGGTTTAAGTCCCCTTCATCACTTAATAAAAATGCACATTTTTACTCTACTTTCTTAAGTATTTCATTGTGGTATTTTCCCCTGCCCTATGAATTAAGTGTGCCTTTCCTTGCATCATGCATCACTTAATGACAGGTATATGTTCTGAGAAATGCACAGTGAGGTGGTTTTGCCATTTTGCAAACATCGTGGATTGTACTTTCCCAAACCTAGATGGTGTAGCATGCTAAACAGGTAGGCCACATGTGATAGCACATTGCTCTTAGGCTATGAACCTCTGCACCATGTGGCTGTACTGAATACTACAGGCAATTGTAACACAATATTAAGCATTTGTGTATCTAAACTTATGTAAACATAGAAAATGTACAGAAAATTACATAAACTAGTAAGTTATTTATTATCATTAAGAATTATGTACTACATTTTATATGCTATATTTTACACACATTCAATTTGTTTACATCAGTCAATTTGTTTACATCAGTATCACCACAAACACATGACTAATTTACTGCACTATTATGTTCTGACAGCTGTGACATCACTAATTTATAGGACTATTTTAACTCCATGAAAGTCCTATGAGACCACTATCTTATATTCGGTTGGTGACTGAAACGTTGCTAGGAGGCTCATGACTGTATTTTGCATTGTCCACTTACCTGAAGTATATCATTCTCCACTGCAATTTTCCAAATACTACTCATAAGTTTCTGCTCAAATCCCAGTGCCTGCATAAAGCTCTCTTTAACAATTTTAACCCAGATTTCTCTCTTCTCACATGCCTCATAATACTTAAGAATTATCATCACACAGTCTCAAGTTCATGATACATATTGTTAACTCATAGTTTCATGAATATTTATTGGTTCTCCCAAGTAGATTTTAAGCACTCTGTCTTATTATTGTGTGTGTGTATATATATATATTATAGAGGCCTGATACTCAAATTAGTGCATGGGTGGGTTCCGGCCAGCTCACCCCAATGGGGACAGATTGGGGCCAGCAATGGGTGGGAGGAGCCGTAGGAGGTTGGCTGCCAGCCTCACGCCCAATTGGGGCCCAATCAGGGCTGGGCCAGCGAGGTGGGGGTGCTGTGGGAGGTTGGCCAGCCCTGCCCCCAATCGGGGTAGGGGGCTGATCAGGGGCAGGGCCAGCCGGGGGAGGGGATGCAGATGGTTGGCAGGCTGGCTCCACCCCTTATCAGGTGGGGGCGCCAATCAGGGGCTGGGCCGACTTGGGGGGAAGAGCCACAGGCAGTTGGGGGGACAATCAGGGCCTTATCGGGCCGGTTAATCACCACAGTGCGCATCATGGTGACCAGTCATTCTGGTCTTTCAGATCACTCCATTGTTCTGGTTGCTTGGCTTTTATATATAGAGATTATTAAGAGTATTTATCAAAGTATTATTGAAGAGAGGCTTGCTCAGCTAGTTTGAAATATGTTGATTTAGAGATTTTTCTGTACTCCAATCCATAGGGTTTTCCTTTATATGTTGCTCTTATCCTAGCATTTTCTTGAATTCAAGGTGCTTTATAAAGTATATGGTGGCTCACTCATATAATCTGTCTCTCAGAGTATATCTAGTCTAAATCACAAAAGGACAGGAGAAACTTCACACCACTCATGCTGTGCTTAGGTGAAGAACATGATGAAATGAATGATCCTTTTTAATGAAGAGACTAAAAATCATGCTTTTTTTTTTTTCTTCAGTTCATTAGGAACTAACCAAGTGCCAACATTTGTGTGGTTATTACATATAGCATAGGACCTACAGTTGAGGTAGCACTTGGGTTTATAGTAGTCTTTTGTTCTCCACATGACCCATTTGAATTAAATTTGCAGGTACAAAACAGGTTGTTGAACTTGTATGCAATGGAGATCACTACTCTGAGTCTTTGATGTTTTATCGCTGCAGTTTCTCCTGAGATGCAATATTCTTTCTGCTTGACAATCTTGGCTGGAGGTGGGTAGCTTCAGGGATTTCCCCTTGGTCTGCCAACCATATTAAGTTACTACACAGGTCACAGAATCAACAGGAATGTATTGGTTTATAAAGTGTAACTCCCCAATCAGCTTTCAGAATATCAGTCTCAATTATGCACGTTGGAACAAGGCAAATGATTGCAGGGTGGGTGTGTGGCCCCATTGGACTCATTTTAAATGAACTTTGGCTGGTGCTCAAAGACATGGTTGGCCTCCTCACCATTGAGTTCCATATTGTCAGAGTAAAATGAGTGACCATAATGCCTTTGGGAACATAATCAATCGGGGGGTTCTTTGGTCTCACATAATAGATCAAAACTTGTATCTCCTCACTTGCCTCCTAAGCCCTTCCTCAACAGTGTGCCAAAAATGTTTCCAAATTCCCTACCTCATTTTCCATAGTCACAGTCATGTTAAGCATCAAAAAAACCCAATATAAACAGCTTCTCAGGACCTGCTCCGGGTGTCCTGGCCAGGATATTAAAGTCTAAGTCAGTAAATTGACTCCACGTGCTCTCATATCAACACATTCTTCTTCTTCCATCATTATGTTCTGCCCTCCCTGGTTCAACAACCCAAGAGTAACTCTAAAACATGTTTTCATAGTTCCTGCTGGTTAATGTTAGCTGCATCTAGCAGGTTGATAATGTTTTATTTCCTCCCAGAACCAGGACTACATTTTTTTTTGCACAAAATAATGCAAAATATAATTTTATTGGTCTAGTACAGTGATTTTGCCAATCAGCAGTATCAGCAACACCTAGGAACTTAGTAGAAATGCAATTTCTCAGCCCATCTAAAACCTACTGAATCAGAAACTCTGGAGTTGGGTCCTAGGAATAATCTTCATGCCATCGAAGTAACTTGGATGAATTTCTAAATGTTGGGAATAGGCTGAGATAAATGATCAGCAGACTATGTCACAGGGTCCGAGTTCTACCTGCTTCCTGTTTATACGTCTTGTGGCCTACAAATAGATTTAACATTTTTAAATGGCTACATATATTTCCACATAATTATGTCAATTTTTGTCTTCGTCCACAAAGCCAGAATGGTTATTATTTTGTTGTTTACAGAAAAAGTTTGCCAACTCTTGGTTTAGTGGCAGTGAGGGGTGAGGGGACAGACTTTGAAGAACAAAGATCATTTTGTGAGTCATCTGTCTCAGAACATATCTTCACATGGTCACCATCTAAGTCAGTGGTTCTCAACCTTCTGGCCCTTTAAATACAGTTCCTCATGTTGTGACCCAACCATGAAATTATTTTCGTTGCTACTTCATAACTGTAATGTTGCTACTGTTATGAATCGTAATGTAAATATCTGATATGCAGGATGGTCTTAGGCGACCCCTGTGAAAGGGTCATTCGACCACCAAAGGGGTCGCGACCCACAGGTTGAGAACCGCTGGTTTAAGTAAAGGATAACCTCTTCCATTAACAGGAAGGGAGCTGCTTCTCCAAGCTTGAAGGACATAGGTGACAACGGGTCACAATGAAAGATTCTCAGACCTGTCCCCATTGCCGGTCTCATGGCTCCAGTGTTACCTTAATATGGCTGTTGATTTAGCAAAGGATGTCTATGAAGTGCTGGATTTAGTCTGCATATATGTCTGTAATCCTTATAATTAAATTTGGGGACTGATTTTCAGCACCATCTGACATGTGGCTGCAGGAAATTAGGGTGTTGTGTTTTTTTTAACAATGTCAGGGAGGTTTCTTACTTTTATAAAGTGCTTTAAATGTTAGCTCAATTAAGTATGTTATTTTCTATTGTCAAGGTTTTAAAGCCATTCAAAAAGTCAGCTCACACTGCTGTCCTTACATTTATTATTGCCCCCTTAGTACCTAAGCCAATATTTCAACTCCCACTTTGACTCACCTCAAGCCATCATTGGCAAGAAACTTGTAATTGTTGATTTACCACCTGTCAGATGGGACCTCCACCCTCTTACCACCAACAGGGGGCCCATACAGCTGTTGGAGCAGTGAGTACTCTAATTTCAGTAATACTTCTTCCAGTCTTCACCTAGGGTAACTCATTGTACCAGCTGCCTTAAGTTTGGTTCCATCCAGATGTAGAGCTAATGTTAGGAATTGTATGTGTACCTTTTATTAAAAAAAAAAAAATCTCATGAGAAAAGAGTGGCATACTGAAAATGAAAAACAGAAAAGGAGAAACAGCTGACTTAAAAAGGTCTGCTATTGAGCTGATTCCTATTGTGGACACTTAGGTCTCAGATTCATGGGGACCCTCCAAGAAACATTGTATCCTGGAAGTTTTTACCCCAAACATGAAACAGCAGGGCATTTACACACTGGCTCCTGTCATCCATTGGTCAATAGATGTCCCAGCCAGGGGGTGTGCCTCTAGATACGAATGTGTCATGCATGACTGAGCACCTCTTTCAGGCAGACAAGCTGCAGCGGTCATGAGCTTGTAGTTGAGGTGAAGTCTTACCAGGGTACACCACAGCCTCTGGTTTTGTCAGAACAGGCTTCTATGGCAGAAATGGAGAGGTAGACAAATAGAAAATGATACAAAGGAGGAAAAAGAAAAGTTGTCTGATATAGAAAATAAAATATTTTTAGAATGACAGAGGCAAATAAATATCTCCTATGAATGAATCAAAAAAAAAATGAATCAATATTGTCTGACATTCTCTGCTGTGCTGGGTTCCTGTGGTTATTGTAACAAATTATCACACACTTGGTGACTTAAACCAGCAGGAACTTATTCTCTCACAGTTTTGGAGTCCAGAAGTCCAAAAT
Organism: Myotis daubentonii; assembly: GCF_963259705.1. Taxonomy (NCBI): domain Eukaryota; kingdom Metazoa; phylum Chordata; class Mammalia; order Chiroptera; family Vespertilionidae; genus Myotis; species Myotis daubentonii. Next base: position 186,199,024 of record NC_081841.1, read on the forward strand.
CAATATTACTGAACCAAAATCAGGGTGACAGACCTATAGGATTCTCCCAGAGGTTCTGAGGAGAGTGCATTCCTTTCATCTTCCAGCTTCGGGTAGCTGCCAGCATTCTCTAGATTATGTGTGAATCGCTTTAATCTTCAAGGCCAGCATCTTCAAATCTCTTTGCTCTATCTTCCCATCATCTTTTCCTCTGTGTTTGCCAAATATCCTTCTGCCTCTCTCTTATAGGATACACATGATTATATTTAATACCTACATAGATAATCCAGGATATCCACATTTCAAGATTCTTAACTTCATCATATCTGCAAATACACTGTTTCCACATAAGGCATGTGTCCATGTTCCAGGTATTAGGATGTCTCAGAAGCCATTCTTCTGCCTATTACATTATCCATTCTAAAACAATTGTCAGGGCCTAATTTGAGATATGGCAAAATGTAGATGTGTTCTAATTTGAGTCCTTTTTATTTTCTCAAAATTTAATTTTAAAATGAATTTTAATAGTTTATTAAAAATATTTAGAAGTAAATGTATTAAGATACAAATAAAACATTTCCAGAATTTACTTCTGCCTTTTGTAAGACTGATGAAGGGGAAATAAGTACTGTTCTTACCATGTCTGATGTTATGTGAATACAAGTGTCAGGTGACAGAAATTTAATTACCCCATTCAGTAAGAAATGGCAATTAGAAGAGTAAAGGAATATTAAGAAAACAACATAAATATTTCATAGTATATCTATCGGTGTAAAAGAAAAAAAAATATTCTAAAAGCTTCATAGTAGATCTATTGGTGTAAAAGAAATAAATATTCTAAAAGCTTCAGAAAAAAAAAAAGTTCTATAATTTCTAGCTACTGGTAGATTTTTATTCTTAGTGAAACCCTATTGGAGGACCATCATGAGTAATTACATATTTACACAGTAGAACTATTATACAAAACTTCATGCAAAGTTGTACTAAAATTAAATCATGAAGGGATGATATTTAATAATTAGTTAGAGAGATATTTAAAATGACCTAGTAACTAAATATAGTCTTTATTAATATCTATTTTTTCTTTGAAAATAATTTAAGAAAGAAAAATTTTGCTTAACTCATTTTAATGTCTTTAAATTATTTTTAAATGTGTATTTAAAAGTCCTGACGATAAAATAAACAATGCAAGTATTTCAATTATAACTGTAGCTAAGTAACACAATTTTGTGGGTTATTGGGTTAAATGATGGTGTATAGTGATAATTAAAGAGTACTTATGAAGTCTGAATAATTGAACATCCAGCTGTTGGGTTTGGCTTTTGATATGATTGGAGGGAAAGGGGAGATGACATTGTTGCACTATTACAAAGGGCCATTTCCAGATGGTGGAAATCCAGCCTACACCCTTTGGGCATTTGCAAGACATCTGGTGAGCCATTTAAACCTAGACAAGACTAAGAAGAAGAGAAGGGATGCTTGAATACCAACTATTTCTGATCAAGTCAAGGTTTCCTTATGAAACACAAATATTGGCGAGAATTTAAACAAAGGTGCCCTCACCTGTTGAACAGGAGGACTATAATTTTCTATAAAGTAGAGACTCTTGGAGGACAAGATTAACACGATTCCCAGGGGAGTGAGTATGCAGCATTTGTAAATGAGATATTTGAACCAGTATTTTCACATAGTACGTCTAAGACTAATGATATTTAATCTTCCCAAAGACTACTTAAAGCCTGTGGGTACTTTTCATTCTGTCAGCCACAATTGTTTCTTTTAATAAACAAATATACTTTATATATTTGTTTTGTTTATTTACCCTTTCTCATTAACCTTATTTCAAATGAACATCATGGAGACTGGCTCATTAAAACCATTCAAAAATTCATTTAAGTGATTACATCATTAAATATATAAATTATCATATATTTAAACTTGGTTCTCATAAAATGATTTATGACATCATGTATAAATTTTGATGTTAAGAAGAGTTTCTGGTAACTATATATTTGTCTATTCAAAAAAAGAGGCAAAAAATGAGACCTACCTAAAGAAATCTTTATAGAGGACAGAAAAGAAAACCCTAGGATAAAACACAAATGATGGAAATAATGAAGGGAGATTTTGCTTACTTTATTCTTTATATTTGGAGTAACTCAATTACCTTGGAGAGGAATTGTATCCCCAAATAACTTCAAATCTAGGGGAGCCAAATGGCCTTCTAGTTTTGAGATTGTCTGTGTTATTCCAGGTCAAGAGCAGTTATGTCATTCCAGAGGGAATGGACAGATAGTGGGGAGAGCATAGTATTTGTAGTGAGAAGATATTTTAACCAGGGTTTGCACATATTAGGTTTGAGACTAACTATACTTTAGTCTTCCCACAGGCTAAACTGCGGGTACTTTTCATTCTCTCACCCTCAGGTTTTGTTTGTTTCTTTGTTTTATTTATATTTTCATATGTATTGTTATAATAAAACTGGAGGCCCTGTGCACAAAATTCGTGCACTGGGGGGGAGGGTCCCTCACCCCAACATGTGCCCTCTCACAGCCCGGGAGCCCTCAGGGGATGTCTGACTGCCGGCTTAGGAGTGGGCCTAAGCCGGCAGTTGGACATCCTTAGCACTACCATGGAGGCAGAAGAGGCTCCCGTCACCACCGCTGCAGTCATTAGCAGTGAGCCCAGCTCAGGGCTTCTGGCTGAGTGGCGCTCCCCCTGTGGGAACACACTGACCACCATGGGGCAGCTCCTGCATTGAGCATCTGCCCCAATGGTGGTCAGTGCAGGTCATAGCGACTGGTCGTTTAGCCATTTGGTCAATTTGCGTATTAGCCTTTTATCATATAGGCTGCCTCTCATAGCAATACTCTGAGAATCATGTTATATTTTAGAGCACTTTCAAATGCATAGTGCAAAACAAAAGTTAGTGAGTAGTAGTGGTAAATACAAAGGAAACCTGGGGTTTGAAAAAGAAGATTTCTAAATCTATTTTCTGCTGTTTTGACATTTAACTGCTCTTAGAGTACTGCATTGTACTATGTGTGTATGTATAGAAATTCAGTCCTGAAATTTTCCCTGAACTCATGTGTAGGCAAAGTTTTCTTCTCATCATGAGAGGAACGATGAAGAGAACCTGTTAGAGAGATAGACTGAAACAAAATGAAACAAAACAAAATTTCAAATGCTAAGAGCAAAATTACAAATGATGGCATGATACTTTATAATAATTACTTCAAATAATTATGCCTACCCTGAATTAGATGCTTGCTCTCTGCCAGAATCCCTAATTAGTGTCCTGCATATATTATCTGAGTTAATATTGACAAACCCAGTGAAGAAGGTATCTTTTCTTCCATCTCTTTCAGATGAGGACAAGTTTTAGGGAGGTTAAAGGTCATACATTTAGTTAGTAAACACGCCAATACCTGTAAAAAGGTAACCTCATTCACTCAGCTGCTCCAGCCAATGAAAAAATTAACCTACTTTTTAATACTCAAAATTAAATTCACATTTTATCAGCTGCATTCTCAAATATATTCTAAACCAATTTTCTGCTCATCAGCTCTCACTATGTTCTAACCATCATCTCTTGCCTGGATCAGAAGAGACTTCCAACTCATCCCATTGCTTGTTTATACTCTTGTTCCTACACAGCATCATGGTTTGGTTTTGTTTTAAATAAATTAAGCTGTTTTACTACCCTTCTTGAATGCTTGCATGATAAAATAAAATGCCAATCTTTACCCTACCCTAGGAGGATGTAAAAGTTTTTACCCCTGTCCTTGATTTCCCTGCACTATGAACATGGCACACCCATATTGACCTTTGGACCTTGGCATGTGCATTTGCCTCTGTCTAGAACACTGTTCGCTTAGATGAATCCTTCATTTCCTTCAAGGCTTCTGTTTGTTCTTTTAAAGTCATTTAATCAGACCTGAGCATCCTAGTGAAACACAACATATTCCGCCATTTCCTTGTCATCTGTTGATTTGTTGATAATAGCCGTTCTGACAGGTGTGAGATGGTACTGCATTGTCGTTTTGATTTGCATCTCTCGGATGATTAGTGACTTTGAGCATGTTTTCATATGTCTCTCAGCCTTCTATATGTTCTCTTTCAAAAAGTGTCTATTTAGGTCCTTTGCCCATTTTTTGATTGGATTGTTTATCTTCCTTTTGTTAAGTTGTATGAGTTCCCTGTGAATTTTGGAGATTAAACCCTTATCTGAAATAGCATTGGCAAATATGTTCTTCCATGCAGTGGGCTTCCTTGTTGTTTTGTTGATGGTTGAAAAACTGAGGTACATCTACACAATGGAATACTGTGCCACTGTGAAAAAGAAGGAACTTTTACCATTTGCAGCAGCATGGATGGACCTGGAGAGCATTATGCTGAGCTGTTTACCTACCTCTTTACACATATTTTGTAGCCTTAATAATACTTTTTACTATCATAATTATGTTTAAAATGAATTCATTTTATTTTTTATCCTTCTTTCCCTTATGACACTGTAAATTATATGAGAACAAAGATTTACTTTGTTTTTTTAATGCTTTTCCCCCCAGCACATTGCAGAATGCCTAGGTCATAGTAGGTACTCAGTAAACATTTATTGAATGAAAATAAGTAATAAAAGGTGGGTATGGGTATTCAAACTCAAGTCAGCCTTACTCTAATGCTCTTGTTCATGACCATTTTTACATTCTGCTTCTAGTAGCTACATAAAACTAAATACAATAAAATAAGTACAGATATTCTCAGAACTAAGGAAGTATGTACCGTCTGCTACAACGTGGGTGTTGTTGTGCTCCAATTTCCATTTATATATTCATCCAATTAATTATATGACAACTTGGATAAATGGAAGGAGCAGCTGTCTCAAAACTTCGAAATGTTTCTTGGCATTGAAATTGAAAAGTAAGATATACCTATTGAACCTCTATCAATGTGCAGTTTCTAAAAAGTAATTTGTTTTTAGCTCTCAGTGACAGTTTTTATTTCTTCAATTGACTAACCTAAATAAGGGGATTTTTAATAGTATTAAATATAAAATATTAATAAATAAATTCAAAAGTTAACTAGTTTTTGTGCTTCAGACAGAAATACAAAGAAGCCTTTTCATTTGAAATTTAAAAAATAGAATGATATATACATTTGCTAAAATACTAACATATTAAATGAAAAAGTATGCAGAATTTTGTTAAATGTATTAGGTTGTCTTAGCTTACTCTTCCATAAAATGCTTTTTTAAAAATTACTTTTCCAGGAAGCACAACACTGCTTTCAGTTAATGCATGCTCAATCAGTTTAATTAAAAGGTCATCTGGAAGAAAGTGGGGGCACAGAGAGATGATTGTTTATAAAAATAACTGCACATATATGGAGCTGTTTATTTAAATAAACATTAAGGGTTGGTTGTACTTCCCAAGTCAATAGAGGCCATGAAATCTTTCCGTTAGCAATTGCTAGTTCTAATTCAAAAATGCAGTTCCTTTGTCATTATTGATCTTAGACCAATTATTTTGGTTCAGGATCAGTGACTAGACTTGAAAAGCAACTAGGGTATAATTCCTTCTCACTGTAATGACACAATTTTTTCAGAAGAAATGTGGTTATTACCTTCCAACAATAATCACAACGAAATCTGGAATGTATATAGTACATATATGGAAAACAGTTCAATATGCAGACACCACTTCCATTTAGATGCAGGTAAGATTCCAAAAGTCAGTTTACCTATTTCACTGCTTCCTAAACCGCACATAACCAGAAGGAGCTTAAGCAAGAGAGCTCCCTCCCCATATGCTTGTTTTCAAAATAGGCATGACTTTCAGTCTTTCAAAACATTGAAACCAAGACTATTCTCTCTTTATTTGCATTAGTCTGTTTATTCAACATAGTATTCTGACCAGTTTGGTCTACATTGAAAACCCTTTGATAGCACCATCTCTGTTCATTTTCTCAATAGTATTTGCAATATGGTAGATATTTCAGCATCATGTTGCCCTTTCAAAATATGAATGACCTTTAAGTAAAGTAAAACAACTTTTCTCGAGGGACAATAACAAAGAAATCAAACACACCATACCCAACACTTTTCCTGGCATGGTTTATGAGTTTTTAATAATCGATGAGCCTTTTCCTAAATTAATATGAAACAGACAAGCATCCAGCATTAAGGCTGTTTTTATAGCACCAACTAGGAAAAAAGTGCAAATTTATCAACTGCACTTCCTTTCCTTTTGTGGATATTAATAATTGTAAGACTGCTCATAATTTAGATTATTTCACATTTTGCTCTTCAAGATTTCTTGCACTGTAGATTAATTTCTATATATCTAGCAGCATTTATTATTAATTTTTATTACTTTTAATTTTTATGTCCATTTTCAGCATAACTAAACTTTTATGGAATGATACCTACAAAGTGCAGGCTATGCTTTTAGGTATAAAGCAACTATAATATTAGTTTAAAGATACAATGATTTGGGAAATTCAAGTTGCCAGAGACAATCAATATTCAGGAAAATATAATTGAAGAACAACTAAACTTGTACAATTTTTAACACTTTAATTGGATTTTGATTATCTCTACCATAATCAATTGTATATAAAACAAACAAACCAAGAAAGATTTGTCTGCTGTTTGGTTTCTTATAGAAATAGGTTAGCCAGCTCTCTTTGGTTACACTGACAATGAGTTTTCAAGCATTATCAGTTGTATCTTATGATTTACATATGTGGATATGTGGAAAAAATGAAAAGTTCTAAATGTTATTTTTCTTTGTTCTTGTTGCTTTAATAACTAACCATAGGCAAAAAGAAACATGTTGAAGGGAAACAAACCCCCCCCCCAAATAGAAAATTATTTTATCAGCAGATTTTCTACATGTTATTTTCATATTCCTAGACTTATTAAAAAGCAACTTTTACTGATGTTGCTGAAATTATATGAGAGCTACTAATTGAATAATGCATTTTTCCTATTTGAGTAATAATACTATATAGAAATGTTGATGCATTCCTCACAGGTCCCATTTCTTCAGCGCTAGCTACTTAAGCCTATACCATTTAGTGCTATAAATCACCTCCTACTAGAATACAATTATCCTGAATACATTTGCTGATACATCATTTAAAATGGCATTTTAATGGATAAGAATGGATTCATAATGAAATATGCATTATATTTGATGTTGAAGAAACAACCTCAAATAGGTCTCATCATATTATGAATATAGCACAAGTGTGCCTTCTTCACTAACAGTCTAGAAGAAATAAAGCAAACATAACGTCTATTTCAGATAGAAAAGGTCACAGCTGAGCGTTGATCAAATTACTCCCCAGAGATTTAGCAATGATAATTCTGTCTCTAATGCTTTAATATGGAAAATGAAGGAGGCTTGTCTATCTGTCTCTTCTGCCTTGCAATTTATGCTTTGCACTTTGCAATCATATTCTTAACAGTATCTGTTTTCACTTTGAAAGCTGTCCATTGCACCCCTCTTAAGGATGTGTAATGAAGCGCCACTGTCCAAACCTCCAGCTGAAGGGAATTCTTTCCCTTTGCAATATGTTCAGTCCTTTGCCTCTCGCAATATGTTCAATTTTTCTTACAGAAGATATTTTTTTAAAAAATCATTTTTTAAAAAATTGAACAGTTTATGTTTAATATTAGTGATATCTGATAAAATGCCACAAATAGCAGCTTCTGAAGATAGAGACACTTGTCCAGCCCAGTGTATGCCTGGAAACCATCGCTGTTAGTAGATGTTATAACATTTGCAAGACATATTGAAGGCTTTATTTGGGTGATGCGTTTACACACACATCTTAGTTTATAAACTTGGGACAGATTGCTGGCTGCCCTCATTTTGGGCCTCTCTTTCCTGTATTGTGATAGATCTATATAAGGCCTCAGCATATGGCCGCCTTGAATTGCATTTGTATTTCTCAGCTTCCTTACAACCAGATAGGCCTTGAGAATATTCTGGCCAATAGCATGTAAGCAGAAACCATGTACACATGCTTCAGAATATAACCTAAAGACACGGATGTATGTGGGGAGTAGGGAATGGTGTCTAGCTTTATTAGAAAAAAATTACGCTCTCCCTTTACTTCTTCTGAAATTCAGTTTATATCTCTAACCTGAATTCTTTTTTGTGGACCATTCCTAATCAAGTCTAAAGAGTATGGGATGATATTAGGCATGTATATTTTCTTATATCATAATGCAAAATATTAATTTATACAAGATTTTTATATCTCTAACCTGAATTCTTTTTGTGGACCATTCCTAGTGTTAAAGAGTATGGGATTATATTAGGCAGGTATATTTTCTTATATGATCGTGCAAAATATTAATTTATACCAGATTATTTACTATTTTTAATTTTATTAGTGAAATAGAATGCCACTTGCCTTATTAGCTAAGAAATCAAGGATGTTTATCTTGAAGTGTTTCCTCTTCTTCATCTAACTGTCTAAGATCCCTGGGTTCTATGTAATCAAATGGGAGTGTGGAGAAATAGGAACACCAGTTCCACACCCAAGTAACTACACAGCTGGATTGGAATCAGTCCACCCACCATTCTGGTCCTCTAACTCATGGCCTTTCAGCTGTGATTTCTATCTGGGTTCAATCCTAATTCTTTAGGATCTGGCCTTTCTTAAGACAGTCTTTTCTGGGTATTTGAAAATGTCATCTAATGGTCCTTTGGACCCCTGGCCCAATGGTCATCCCCATCTTCAAGGGCACCCAGTCAGTGAGGTTGGCTGGTCTCCACTAATTCCAGGGATTTTTTCCCCCTAGAAATCGAAAAACATAAGGCCCCTTTCTTCATCAGATGTTTAAAAATGTTTACTTTTACTTTTGATTTCTCAAATCCCTAAGTGCCTATTACCATCTTTCCTTAAAATCCCCTCTAGCTTGGCCACCATCCCAGAGAAGCTGCTCTTATAAGCTATACTAGAGGACCAGTGCACAAATTCATGCACAAGTGGGCTCCCTCGGGGTGTCCTGAGGGGATTGGGCCGATACCCACAGTCCAATGCCACATGCAGCTCCTACCTGCTGCTCCTGCTCATCCCAGTGGCGCTGCGCCTGCTGCAGGCTTGCCCCCAATCAGTCCTGATCAGGAGAAGCTCATGCCCCCACAGCGGCACTTGCCAGCTGTGAGCCCTGTGTCTGGCGCCCTCTCGAGGGATCAGGATGAAAACAGCTCTCCAACAACCCCTGAGGGTTCCCAGATTGTGAGAGAGTGCAGGCTAGGCTGATGGACCCCACTAGTGCATGATTGGGGCTGGGGAGGGACTGCAGGAGGGCTCCAGGGCATGTCTGGCCCATCTCATTCAATCATGATCAGCCAGACCCCAGCAGCAAGCTAACCTACCGGTTGGAGCATCTGCCCCCTGGTGGTCAGTGCACATCATAGTGAACAGTTGGGCTGCCTTAGCATATCATTAGCATATTATACTTTGATTGGTTGAACAGTCGACCGGTCACAGGACGACCGGACACTTAGCATATTAGGCTTTTATTATATAGGATGGCACCTACATTTTTGAGGGAGTAATTCAATAGTGACTGACTTATTATGGGCAATTGTCATTCAACATGCACAAATGTATAGATGGTAGGCTGAGGGGTGGATGGTGTGGTGGGTGAGGCTATTAATCCATCCTCGGTGCTTCCACTGTGATTTTCTGTCATGGTGACTTTTGAAGAAAAAAAAAATGATGAAGCAGATTGAATCTCTAGGAGGAATATCACTCTATGAACATAACAGTTTAATTTTAAAAGACCTAGAATCCAAGTTAACTTCTTAAAATAAGGCAGGTACTTGTACCTAGCTGCCCCAAACTTGCTTCCCTGCCTTAGGTCACTGCTCTGTTCAAAGGTCTAGCCATCCTCTAACTGGGTCTTAAAAATACTTCATCCATTAAAATGGGTTCACACATCTTTTTCCCAAAGGAATTCATCTGTTCCCAGGCTCTACTTTGAACTTCTTCAGTGTATAATTCTCAAGTCTGTGTCTTTCATGCATGGTACCTAGTGGGTACTGCTGGGAGGATGTCTGTCTTCAGGAAGACAGTCACTGATTTAATGATGAACAAACACCATGTGTTGTTGTTGTTTGGTGCGAGGGCAGCAGGTTGTGGAGTTAGAGCTCCAAATCTCATAACTTTGTCCACAGTAAGCTTGCTTTCTCCTTCTCCCTGCCAGAGTGAACCACTGATATCCCTGCATATCTTCCCTAATTGTTCAATACAGGCTTGGAACACACACACACACACACACACACACACACACACACACACACACACGAGAGAGAGAGAGAGAGAGAGAGAGAGAGAGAGAGAGAGAGAGAGAGAGAGAGAGAGACCTTCTTAAGAACAAATCTCCTAGGGACATTTATATACCAGGTAGTATAATTTGCAGATATTAAAAGAAAGAAAAGCTTTTCCAAAATGTATTCTTCTTTCTGTGGATAAATATGTCAATTTCGGGGTTTTATTTCAATCTTCGAAAGAAACCTTTTGCCAAGACACAATTTTCTATATATCTTCTCTCTAGGTTATATGAAAGGACACTTTCACTATCAACCTTTTAAGGATGCGGATTTTTAAACAAGAAACTTTATCCTGAACAGATATCTAAGTGAATTAAGGATAAGTTTATTTTTTGTTTGCTTATTTTTTGTTTAGTTTAGGTTATAAGAAATGTTGCAGGTTTCAGTCTATCACCATTGTCTTCTATAGTATTCCATAGCATTCCTGTGCTCTGTAGCATTTTGGGGGTATTGGTGGAATGGCAGCTAATAGTAATATTACTTTGTCTTGATTCACCTTCTCCACCTAACACTGTTTTCCTGGGGGAGCTATCAAAGAGCTGAGGTTGTTTTTGGACAGTTTTTTTTTTTTTTTAAAAATATGCCTGGTTCTGCTAGTCTAATACTTAATATCTTAATCCATTCATAACAATGTCCCAATATAAAATGGTGAATAATGTTTTTTTGTTTATTTTTTAATGTATCTAATCTCTATATATAAAGAGCCAGGGTCTGTAATATCCACAACGACCAAAGGCTCGACGGAATGCCAGGCTGCACATGCATCATGCCGAGCAGGCTGAACTGCTGACCTCTTGGAGAGAGAGAGCCGGGACTTTCGGCGGGACTTGGCATGAGGCTGCCTCATGGCACCCCACATCCCTCCCTGACTGACCACTGCAACTCCAAGCCAGAAAGGGCTGCCTCCAGGCTGCCAAGCCAGCTCCAGGTCCTTGCCCCCACCCCAGGCCTGAGAGCACGGTGCTGGGCAGTGGTGCCCGGGGGTCCGGGAATGCAGCATGACAGGCCAGTGTGGCATGGGAGGGGCTGTGTTTACACCGCCAAGTTTCCTGCTTCCACCCTGGCCCACACATCCCTCAACTCCTGCCTATGTGCTTGCCGGCAGGCCTGACTACACCGGGAGTGAGCCATGGCGATTGGAACGGCCACTTCCTGGGACGGGGCGCCGGGCCGCGGCCATTCACAAGGACGACGAGGCCCATGGGGCATGCACAGCCCTTGGGCAGCGGAGGCGGCCAGTCAAGCCGAGTCTGGCTTCAGTAGGGCCAGCGGGAGCCCAAGGCCACCCCAGCCCCCACAGGTCCCGGGCCGGATGGTGGCTCAGCGGCAAGCGATGGCTCCATGCACAGTGCCGAGGGGCAGCCATGAGCTCCTGCGACCCTGCTCCATGCTTCGGGGAGGGGGAGGAGGCTCTGGCCACTGGCGCCCTAGGCCGCACCACTTGTGCTGCTGCCTGCCAGGCTGGCAGTGCCCAGAGTAGGCAAGCTGCTCCCGCCCTCCGGTGTTGGACAGGGAGAAGGGCCCTGGGTGCAGGGAGGGGACCTCAGCCGGGATCCTCCCAGTACAGGGAAGGGGCCGGCCTGGGCCCAGTGGGGAGCTTAGGAAGTCTGGCTGAGCAGGCACTGGTTCATACCAACTCTTACTCTGCCATCTTCCTCCAGCTCTCCAAGTTAGCCCCCCTGCCCCATCTACCCCGGGGAACGGGCCCTAGGTGACCTCCCCAAGCGCGGACTGTTGGCCTGGAGACCTCAACGAAGAGTGCCCGATGGGGCCCGGGTGGGGGCCGGTGCAGAACTACCAGGGCAGAGCTGCTTTGGTGTCTTGGTGAAGTTTGCAACAGACCCAAGGAGGAAACCAAGAGGGGAAAGGCCAGGAAGAGTGAATTCTCGGTGCTTTAGCCACTTGAAAACAGCCCCGCTTGGAATGTGAGGCGGCTGTACGTTCAGCTGAGAAGTGAGGGGACTGAACCCCACCGTCACTGGGCTCCTGTTGGTCCAAGGCCTGAGCGTCCACCATGACAAGGAAAAAACGGAGGAAGGGGCCTGGAGGAAGGGAGAACAATTGAAGGGAACTGTGTCTAGACTTTCCCCAGCCCTCTCTCTCTTTCTGCTGCCTACAAGAGCCCTAGGCCTGGCTACAGTTCTGCGTCCACCTTTTAGTCCCCTATTCTCCAACCACAGAGGAAAGAAATAAGGAAGGAGTCCATGCTGCCTTCAGAAAGTATCTATATACCTGATCTGCCAGTTCCCTCCCACAGAGGGAGGCCAGACTGCGGGTGTCAGCAGGACATCCCATGAGAGCTCCTGGGCCCCCACACCAGTGCACGAATTTTCATGCACTGGGCCACTAGTTTAACATTATTGTTAAATTATAATTTTATGGATTATGGTTCAGGAATATAATTTTTTTCAAAATAGGTTTGCTCTACTTTAATCTTAAAAAAATTCCTTCCAGAGATTATGACCTTTTAGTGGTAAAATTACTTCACTCTAAAATCACATTAATATCCAAAGTCTAATTAAAGTTTGGTGTGAGCATATAAATGCAGTTTCTAAAATAGGAACAATGTAATATTTACTCAAATACATGGGGAAAGATTCCCAAAGAGAACAAAATCCTTATCATGAAACCTTTACTTTATCACAGAAACGCTACTGCCTTCACAATTTATTTTTTAGAATTTCTCTTGATATGATGATCTAAACATTTAGGATAGTTGTATGGATTTAATTCAGCCTGCCTTCTAAAATATATTGAACATCTAACCTCAGTACCTTAGAATGTGATTATATTTGGAAATAAGTGTTTGCTAATGATCATTTAAGATGAAGTAATTAGGGCAGACCCTCTCCTTATGTATTTATGGTTCTTACAAATAAGGGAAATTCACATAGACAAGCACACAGGGAGAATGCTATATGAAGACGAAGGCAGAGATATGGATGATACATCTACAAGCCAAGGAATGCCAAGGATCATCAGCAAACCACGAGAAGCTAAAAGTGAGAGCCTGGCCCAGCTGGCATGGCTCAGTGGTTGAGTGTCAATCTCTGAACCAGGAGGTCATGTTTTTGTTTTTTTTCTCAATCAGGTTCAATCCCCAGTGTGTGGTATGCAGGAAGCATCCAATAAATGGTTCTCTCTCATCATTAATGTTTCTATCTCTCTCTCTCCCTTCCTCTCTGAAATCAATAAAAAATATATTTAAAAAATAAAATAAAATAAAAGTGAAAGCCTGGAGCAGACTCTCTCTCACAGCCTCAGAAGGAGTCAGCCTAGCCAACACCTTGATCTTGGACTTCTGGCTTCCAGAAATATAAGACTTGTGTTGTTTAAGTCACTCAGTCTGTGGCACTTTGTTATGGTAGCCCCAGGAAGCTAATACAATAGTATTATATTCACTCTTTAAATTTGAATAATGAAAATTACTTAATTCTGTGGCTGCCTATTCCTAACTGAATATTTGATCAAATGTGGGCACTTTACAATACAGTTGTGTTCTGTAAAAAATATCTGCATTTATTTCTTCATCAATGGATATTGTACATCTATTCCTCATATTTTGCAAAGATTCCACTGAGTTTCAAGTAAATATAAGCTCAAGATTAATTAATGTAATGGAAAAAAGTAACAAGAAAGTTATTTATACTCTTGCAACCTATTAGATGTTAAAATTTCAGAGTTATAATAATAATTGCAGTATTATTTCAGTAGTCAAGGTATTCTATTTGGGGAGAATAATAAAGTTATTTTGTTTTCATATTCTGATTTAAGATACTGTGTTTTGTATAATTATGTTTACAAGTTTCTTGTAGATATGATATTTTGAATCAATTAAAACACAAGATGCAAATATATTTTGACAACCACAAATTGTGATTTTATTATAAACCAACATTAATGTGTATTGTTATTAAATATTAAATGATCAATTAAATGGGTATGCAAAAAAGATCAAGGTACAAGCCAGGAAAAATATGCTGAAGAATTAATGTATCAATAATGCATTTATGCATTTTAAAAAGCATAGGAATTATCTAATTAGCTTTTCCTTAAATGCTCGCATGAAGATGAGTTAGAGGTTTAACAAACCACTTTGTTTCAGTGTTTTGTTTTTATCTTTATCTGAGGATATGTTTATTGGTTTTTAGAGAAAAAGGGAGAGAGAGAGAGAGAGAGAGAGAGAGAGAGAGAGAGAGAGAGAGAGAGAGGAGAGAGAGAGAGAGAAACACTGATATGAGAGAGAGAGACATGGATTGGTTGCCTCCAAAATGTACCCTGACCTAGGATCAAACCCAAAACCCAGGTATGTGCTCTGACCAGGAATTGAACCCCAATCTTTTGGTGTAAGGGACAATGCTCTAACCAACTAGGCCACCTGGCCAGGGCTGTTTCATTGTTTTTGATCTGTACTGTTTTAGTTTTTCAAATACATTTATTAAGTCTAAAACTGAACTAGTTTCTAAAGTAAAACCAGAAAAGAAAAGGGTTTAAATGGCCTACAAGTAATGTTTTTAAAATCTTTGATCAGGCTGGTTCAATATCTCTATGTACCTCTATTTTTATACTGCATGTAACTGACAAGAAAGATAAGATTACATGTCAGATATTGTCATACTTCTGCCCTGTTTGCTGATGAGATCTTATCAAGGTGAAGTTCTTCAATTTCTTTGCCTCTTGCTCTCTCTTTTTTTTATTGTTAAGGTCTTCAGGCCATAAATGATATCTCATAAAAAAATTAAAGCAGAAAAAATACTTTCTAGGGACTTTTTTTAAAGATCACCAAAATCCATGTCTTTTATCTAAAACCAAACCAAAGCAACACAACCAATGCATTCATAAAGGCAATGAGATGATAAGAATCATTTGGTTTTTCAGGCTTGCTGCTATTCAACTTAAGCACAACATTTCACAAATGCATATTACATCTGATCATGGTCTGAGTGAAAACACATTGCTATCTCATGCCTGCACAATATGAAAGTAAATCTGGTGATTTGTTTTAGATGATTTTTTCATTCATGCTCATTTCAGAGGATCAGAGGACTAGAAAAATCAACGTCACATACAAGTGTTTGCTGTAAGTAGCACAGTGATATAATTTTGTAGTTGACAAATAGTCTTTCATTTTATCTGTAAATCCTAACATCATAGAAAAATCAGAATTTTGTACATCAAGCCCATAAGTCCCTGTATCTCTTTCTTTAATCTAATCCCGCCTATTTCTTTATACAAAAATCAACTTTTGCAGTAGCTGCTTTGGCTCAGTGGATAGAGCATAGGTCTGAGGACCTAAGGGCCCCAGGTTCAATTCCAGTTAAAAGCATGTATTTCAGTTACAGGCTCCTCTCCGGCCTGGGCCCTGGTCAGGGCTTATGCAGGAGGCAACCAATTGATGTGTTTCTCTCACATTGATGTTCCTCTCTATCTTTCCTTCTCTTTTCCACTTTTCCACTCTCTCTCTAAAAAAAACAAAAAAAAAATCAATGAAAACATATCCTCCAGTGAGGATTTAAAAAAATCAACTTTTTGGTTTCATAAAAATGGGTCCCATGCTTCTGAAAGAAGATCAAGAAGTGGTATTTATGTCAGGTTAAAAAGCTTGTACTTAATCATTTGAGTCATGAAAAACCATTAAAAGTATTTAAAGAGAGGAATGGCTGAGCAGAGATAGGTGTCAGATCCTACTATTGGCATCATGAAGTATGGCTTTAATTTGAGTGAAAGAACGCAGTAAGGTACGCTGAACCAAATGATTAACAAGAATCTTTCAAAATTATACCTGTATGTTTTAGTAATGATATTATCATATCCACCTGGGTCTGAATTTCTTTCAGATTCTACACACGTGCTGTTTTTTAAACTTCCTTTATTGGCACTTTCTTTTTCTTTTAGCTTTATTTAGTTATAATTAACAAATACCATCATGTAAGTGTAAGGAGTACAACATAATAATTTGAAACATATGCATATTATAAAATGATTACACGATAGACTTAGTTAACATGTCCATCACCTTACATATTTAAATGTTCTGTGATGAGAACTTTTAAGATCTTAGCAACTTCCTTTTTTTTTCCTTGTATTCACTCTTTTTTATTGAATTTATTGGTGGTGACATTGGTTAATAAAATTATTTGGTTTCAGGTACAGTATACAACTCTACAATACTGCGCATTGTATTGCCTGTTTACCACACCAAGTCAAGTCTCCTTCTATCACCATTTATCTTTCCTGTATCCTTCACCTGTCCTTCCTGTCTGAGCGATGTCCACAGTGTTGTGCTGACATTTTCCCAAGGTGTTCCTCCTCCTCTGTTCTGAATTATGTCATACAGTTTGTAGGTTCACACCACTAAAAATATCAGCTGTGTCTTGGATTCAATCTTCTCCATTTCTAACTTCCACTAAAACTCACAGATTATATCCATTCCATCTCTGCAAACATATACATTTCCAAGTCCTCTGCTCCCATTCTTTTTTTCTTGGTCTATTTTAATAAACTCTGAACGTGTGAACCTCTTCCAAATGCTTCCAACGCCAATTCATTTTTAACATCATTGTCAAGACTTGTCTTTTTTTCTCTAACTCACACTTCATTATCCATTTCCCTATGTGAAAAACTTTTTATCATGTCCTAGATGTTCATTCTCCACCTACCAACATTGTTTTCAATGTATCCAGGTTTTATGCGCTCTGGTCTATCATATCAAACCTCAACTATTTCCAGAGCATGTCATGGAACTCTTTATGTCTCCATGCCTTCATGCTATTGTCTCTTCAAGTTGATCTGCTCTTTCCTTCTTCCTCCAACTTATAAATGATGCTACTCAGGAAAACTCAAAAGACATATTTCACATGAAGGCTTCTGTTTTGTTTTGTGTGTTTTTTCACAGTAAACAATAGGCAAAATACTGGCCGCCAAGATATGTCCAGGTGCTAATCCCCAGACCTTGAATATGTCAGGTTATGTGGGAAAGGAGAATTGAGGTTACAGATGGAATTAAGTGTGCTAGTCAAGTTGACCTTGAGATGGGGACATTATCCTGGATTATCCCAGAGGGACCAATGTAATCCCAAGGGTCCTTATAAATTGTGGAAAATAGAAGCAGAAGAAGAGTTGGAGATGGCAGTGTGAAAAGATCTTGGCTCCATGTCCCTGGCTTTTAAAATGGAGGAATGGGGCCACGAGGTAAGAAATATGAGAAACCTTAGAAGCTGGAAAAGGCAAAGAAATTAATTTTCCTCCCAGAGCCTCAAGAAAGAATGCAGTCCTGCTGACACTTTGGATTTAATCCAGTGAGATCAGTTTTAGAATTCTGACCTCCAAAATGGTGAGACAATACATTTTTAAGTCATTAAATTGGTGTTAATTTCTTTTAGCAGCAATAGCAAACAATCACACAGGAAGATTAACATCGTTCCCCGTAAGGTGAGAAAAATATTTATACAGAAACTATACTACATGCCTGTCACTTTTCTAGGTGCTTTTCCATGTCCTCTTTTTCATCTTTGTAACCCAAGGCAGTAGATCTTATTATTCTCACTTTAAAGATAAGAAAAAGATTTCTCAAAGCTTTAGCACTTTATCAATCTCATGAAATTAGGTGATGTAGTCAGTGCTGGAGATGGAGGAGAGGTGAAGAATGCACACCGATGTGAGTTTATCTGTTTCTGCATCTGATACTATTTTCTCCATCCCATATCCTCCCCCCCGCCAATCATATAGCAGCTCTTCCATTTAGATTCTCTTATTCAATGATCACCAATACTGAGGTTAAGATAAGTTTAGTGACCTGCTCACACAGCTGATTGTTCTGACTCCAAAGACCATGGTCTTCTCACTGTGCTCTGTTGCCAGCATGTCGTACCAATATCTTTAAAAAACTGGCTTAATAGCTTGGTGCAGCTGCCTCGCTTTGGCAGAACTTCTTAGGGAAATACAAAGCACAGATCTGTTTCACATCATCTTTGATGGAAAATGGTTGAAAGAAACACCATTGGCATTAATTCCTCACTTCTCCATCATGAAGCAATAGCTAGACTTTGAAATTTTTTAAAAGCAGGCACACTCATTTAATGGTCGCCCAAGTTTATTCTACTGACTGCGAAACTTTTTAATACAGCTGCTAAAACATGCTGGCAATAGGCAACTGTGTGTCCTTCTTTGGGGTGTAATGCTTTGCAGATGCATCAGAAGGTCTTATCTGTTTTCTCCAGCACTTACTTTCTATCCTCACTCTCTCCAACTTTTTGAGAGGAGGGAGACACCTATAATAATTTGATAATATTTATTTTAAAGAACATAAAGGTGGGATGGTATCTATTCCATGTCCACTTTTTTTTACCAATAACTTTCTCCCACTTTCTTTCTCAGCATTCTTTTATTCTGTGGATTACTCATTTGAATCAAATTTCTTGAACTATTATATCTATTGAATTGAAACCATTATCTTATTAGTCCTTACTCATAAAGAAAATAGTAGATTTTATTAAAATTAATAGAAAAAGGAGAAAGTAAAGTTTTGAAAATTTTGTTGCTTTTGGAGATTCCTAGATTTAGAGAAATCCTTGCTTTTCAAGAATGAGAGAGAGGCATATGGAGACCAAATTTCATAGTTCTGAATGAACAGAAAGTGCTGAAAAATTAACACCATTGAAAAATGTAAATTCACAGTTGCAGCTGTAAATTCCAACAGTTATATGCTCTCTGGAGCAAAATTCCAGTATTCCATTAAATTATCTAAGATCTTAAGAGTTTTTACTCTTAAGAGTTTTATTGGAATGTTTTGCAAATTATAGATAAATATCAGAATTAATGGAGATGGACAGTGGCTTCATGAGTTAGCTATGTATATGAAGCATGAATACACATTTTCCATTTTGATTGTTGACTGAAGAGAAATTTTATGATCAGTTGTCAAGATGAGAGAAAATGGAATTGTGCACAAATGGAGCTGAGTGGCATGGCATCTAAATCCAACTCAGGTGATTTGAGTCCTAATAGAGAAATGATCAGACCCAATGTCTGCAGCGACTGGTTACTTCAGATTAGTTGTAGAACTCTGAGAAAAAGAGTGCTATTTAAAAGGTCAGGTCTATGTGGTATTAAATTACTGTAATCAGGATGCATTGGGATCCACAGATTTTAGGAGAAAACTACTCCTCACATTTCCAAACAAAGCATAGCACCATCAGGCCCCTTCTGCTGGAAACATGTTTTGTGGGAAACAGCACCCTTAGTTTGGACTCTGTCAGGCACGTAGGAGCCCATGTGCCCAGCAGCCATATGCCCTGTCAGGCTGCTCTCTGACCCAGAAACACTGAAATGAAGAGAACAGGAGGCGGGTGTGGAGGAGACGCTGGATGACGGATGCATTTGGGATGACACATGGAAAGCTCTTGTTTGTAGCTGGAGAATAAAATAGGAAAGTGTAGTAAAAAGTCAAATTGAGTCAAAGCAGCTCCTAGTGACTTCAGTCTTGGAATCCTACCAAAATACTGTAAAATGCTACTCTATTCAATTCTGTGCTAATTCACACAGTTTTACTTTTGCTACATATAAAGATATTGTAAGTTGTCTCATTCCTAAAAAATAAAGAATCACTTAAAAAAACACACCTGCTAATACATTAAAGTGTGCTGTAACATATCTATTTGTATTTCAATTAATAAACACAGGGAAAAAGTCCACAGGTGTGGTCTTCAGATGGGCGAGATCTATAAATTGCCACAAAATTCATGTGGGGAGCGGGGTAGTTTTACTTTTGTAACAGGTGTAAAGTCTTCTAATCTTCTTAAAAGTAGGTGTTATTATGTACCACACATTTTTCATAGGAATAAAATGAGATGAGAAAAAAAAACCCACTTGTGCAAAGCCCAACACTGGGTCAATCATAAAGTTGGGAATTTAACTGAACAGGCGTGGATTATAAAGTTACTTCTTTTGCCCCTTCTAAAGGCCTTTAGCAGATGGGGGGGAAAAAGAAAGAAAGAAAATATATGTGATGGATAATAATAATCATACTTTGATATTTTTATGAATGTTCATATGCATGTAATAACTACAATTAATATCAAGCCTGACAATATTTTTAAATTATATATATATATATATATATATATATATATATATGTTCAAAAGAAAATAAAACACTATAAGAGATCTCATGTAACTTTCAGCCAGCTTCCATAATCATGGAATTATGGCCAATATTGTTTCAGCTCTGCCCACTTCCCACCCCCAGATTATTTTGAAGCAATTCCCAGACATGTGATCATATTTGAAGATGTAGTTCATGGGTAGTTTTACAGAGAACCAGGTGTAAGATATCTGGAAGTAAGTATAGAGGTTGGCAGACACTGTTAAAGAACAAAAGGACAAGGTTCAAGGCTTCTGGGAGGATTCAGAAGCCTTGTAGACCAGAGGCCAAGTGGCAAAGCTGAAAAATGACTGGTCAGGAGGGCCGGCGGGAGAAGAGCAGAAGCAGCTGGAAGTGACTAGGTAAAGTCAAGTTGCTCAGTCATGACAAAAGAAGTGCTAATGCTCCACCAACAACAAAAAAAAAATGACCAGTCAGCAAGTGATTTGGGCTAACAGGCCATTAAACCTCATTTCTCATAAGTAAAATCTCACCCAGGGGTGTTCCTCCCAGTGCGGATCGTCAGACTAGCCGAGCACCAGGAGATGAATGCCCTGAACTGTCACTAAACTTTAGAAACTCCGACTGGCTAATGTTTAATAGCATAATGAGATATGTGCACACCTTGCATGGTTGTCATTTTTGTTTAATGCTGCCTGCACTGGTAGAAAGAAAGGCGGTGATCCTTCTCTCGAAAATTCCTCCTGACACTTAGAACAAAATGAACTTTAGTGCAAGGAAAGGTTTCACCTTTTACTGTTTCTGACACAAGTTTGAGTGTTATACAGCAGGAAGTGTTTGACACTGTAATTTAAAATGACAAAGGGAAGTGAGCTGTGCAATCCGCCTGAATGCGATATTCCCCTTGGACCTTCCCATCCCAACATCATCTTCTGAAACTGTCGCATTGTGTGAGGTGCTAAATGGAGATTAAGGTGGGGGCAAACATATTTTCACAGCGGGTTAAGTACATAGGGATCTGGGAATACAGACCATGTTTAAACTAAATCTCGGAAGTCTATCTATTGATCTATCTATCTAGGCATCTATTGTTCCCAGCTTACTGAGTGTACCAAGAATATCTGGGTAGAGAAACCTGTTTTAGATTTAGCTACTTTTAAGTAGGGAGGATAAATAACAATGATGTTTTTGAGAATTTATGTTTGACTTCTGAATGTTATTCTTAAGGCTAGAACATACTTTCTAAATTAATGGGAACATAACCATTTTCTATGTGGAAAAAAATAAATAATGAACACAATACACAAAACTAAAAAAAATAAGCATGCAAATATGGATCATAAAGAGGGTTAAAATTAAATGATAAGGACTTTAAAATATGCTAATGTAATGTAGATACTGCTAATGGACACATAATAATAAAGATTATCACTATAGTTCTTTGATAGGAAACTACCATATTTTTTATGTCAAAATCTAAAACCATTATTTTAAGTTCAATACCTATTTTGATAAGAAAAAGGGGGAGAACCAATATAAGAATATAATCTTATCTAAGGAAAATATTTCTGTGAAATGCTTTAAAGGAGCAATGCTTTGTATTCAAATCCTAAATGTAAATTTTTTCTTTTTCAAAAAGATAAAATAAGACACTTACATTTTAAAATTATTAGCAGGTGATGATGAAGATGTTGATGATGAGAATAGTGGGGGCAGCAGTGGTGGAAGAAAGCTGTATCTGGAAGGTGTGTACAATCTAACACTTGTGAAAATAAATGCATTTTATTATAGGTATTTTAAAACTTAATTCATAACTTGAATTGAAGTTTACAATTAATAAATATTATTAAATTCCATTTGTTTTATTCTTTTAAAAAGTAAGGCATTGCTCTATTATGATTGCTTCTCCCTAATAGTATTAACCTTCTTGGGGGACCTGTTATATTGCTGAATTGAGCACTACAGAAACATGTCACAGTGGGAATTGATCATCTCATACTGTTCACAGAAGACTAGGTTCATTACCCATGCTAAGAATACACGGGAAATGTCTTTGAAATGTAAGCTACACAATGGTTTGTTTTGAGTTGTGACCTCACATGGGTTATTATGTGATCCTGGGGAATTTTGCTGATGCAAAATTTTGTACTTTTTTTTTGAAAGACACTGCTGGGGCTAAGATAAATGAATTTTCATGTAAATACCTAGGGAGCTCTGAAACTCCTGTTAACAAGAGGAAATGCATTATCAAGAACTGTAGAACTCTCCAAGCCCAGAGAAGTTGCTACTAATTGGAGAGTCGAATGTGCATTAGGTTGAATGAATCTGGGTGCAAAAAAAAAATAGTTATAATTTGATAATATGATCTTGCCTAATAAAGCAAATTAACATCATGATCCAAATTTATCTTAAATTTCTAAAACCTGTTCAGTGTTTAGGTTGCTGATAGAAAAATATAGAGAAAAGAAATATTTGATTGACTAGTAATTTTATAATAGTTGTTTCAATTTATGGGCTTTCCTAGTTTCCATGTGAAAATAGTCTAGGATTTGTGCTGCATTGAAAACATTTTGGCAGCAGATCTTCCATGCCATACAATATTTTCATCAAAATTCTTTTATTCTTCTCATGCATATTACAAATCAATGACAAACAGCCAAAAGATCAGCTTAATTCATTCATGTGAATGGTGATTCGCAATCTAGTCAATTCTAAATCTGCTCTTACATGTGCTTTTAAATTGTATGTTCTATGAAGTTATTAAGAGTAAGTAATAAGGAATCGAATTCAACTCACTTCAATGTCTCACTTTCTTTTTTTGATGGGTAGTATTGATTTGGAGTTTGTCAGTGTCAGGAACAGTAATGAAATATGTCTTTTCCATACTCAAAAGTCTTTTGATTAGCCAGAAAAGATGGTCATGAATTGAGAGTTGCTCCCCAAAGCTCCTAATTATATCATTTTCTCTCTCTGTTCTCTCTTAATTCTTTTACACATGTATTTAATAAGAAAAAGACCAAAAAAAAGAAGAAGAAGTCTTCCAACATGGACGAAAAAAATAATGTGCTCAAGTTTCCAAAGAACAAAGTCCTTCTGGGACTGAATTTAGTAGAAGGCAGAATCACCACGAAGTCAACTCAAATAATCTTATTATTGAAATCACCAGAAAGACATAATTATAGAATTGTCCTGTGGTTTGAACCCTGAGGCCAATTTCATAGTGTGAGTCCATTGAAATATGAAATCAGATGTAAAATATACCTTTTAGAGAACAATTTTATTATTCTATTGGCACAGAAAAGTTTTTTAAGCTATTATAGTATTTTACCTCAATTAGAAAAATGACCTTTTTATTATAATGAATATTTCTAATCTTAATAATTTTTTAAATCAGTGGGATAAGTGAAAACTGTAAATGGCACATCATTTTTGTATATAAGAATTAAAAGATAATATGACTGCTGTTCAATAAAAATGCTTAATTTTTTAAAAATATTGTTCTTTCTCTTTGATTATAACATTTCTAGAAGAACAATTAGTTCTATGAGAAACTGAGAAATGATGGTATTATTATGTTGTTTCTGTAATCACCATAAGACTGTGCTGCACCTTCTTAGAGTGGGAATCTTCATTGCATTGTGGGTTGGTTCTTACCATGTCCCCACTCACCTAAAGAACCATGGAATTCTACAGCTAAGTCTAACCCAGAGAAAGCATTACATTTTAAATATGTTGTGCTGTCACTTTAATAAACATTATCCAGAAAAAAATGTTTTATTGAAACAGCACTTGTCCAAATGCATAATTTTCAAAACATAAAATCTTTGTAATATCTAAAAGCACTTGACCTAGAAGTTTGGATTTTTTGTGGCATTTCTTTTCTTGTGTCAACTGTATTTGATTAGAAATATATGCAGTGGGTCAAGAAGTGAGTAGGTGTGAGAAATAAGACACACTGAAGTGCTTGCAACATGACAATCTTTTGTTTTAAGTTAGGAAAGACACCTTGTCATAATCAATATGTCTAGATTACCACATCTTCCCTTGTGGTGCCCACTCATTCATATTAAGCTTACAATGGCTTGGCTCATGACCAAGCCTACCCAAACACTGCTCAAAGGTAAGAATTACTCCTCATGTTGCCCGTGGCTCTATCTGTTCTAGAAGCTCTGGAGGACAGGGAGTTATGGGGGTAGAGGGCACTGTGGGAGTTCCACGGGCATCAATCACTATTTCTCCATCTGGCCATACACCTGACCTTACCATCAGATAAAGCAAGAGGGAGCAACTCTGTTCTACTTTGTTTCTAAACAGTTTATTGTCATCTAAGAGAACTCAGGATATCCAAAATGTGTTTTACCTTCTTATTTCTTTTTCTCAAGAACAGAGTAAAAATACTTTCTATGTGATATATACTAGAGACCCAATGCACAAAGATTCATGCAAGAATAGGCCTTCCTTCCCCTGGCTGTTGGCACCACCTTTGCTCTGGCCTGGAGCCACCTTTCTGCCTTCACTCTGCCTGCAGGCGCCTTCCGCCTTCGCCTACTACCCAGAGGTCCAGAGCGGCCAAGGTGGGGTGGAACACCTGTGTTGTCACCATGGCAATGACACAAGCATCCCATCCTGGCCACCACCATCGTTGTTGCATCAATTTTGCATATTCCTTCCTTATTGCCTGTGGGCGCCACCATCTTTGTCGCAAAGTGATGGTCAATTTGCATATTCTGTCTTTATTGAATAGGATACATATTTACATATAGATGGGCTCCCTACTTATAACTTTGATTCAGAGATACTAAAACACAGGAATAGTAAATATAAAATTTGTGAGAAATCAATATCACTTGTGAATTTTCCTGCATCATTCAACACATGAAGTCTCCTTTCATTTATGATTGATTGTGTGTGTTTTTTTCAGTAGTCACATAAACATATGCTATGTTTATTATTTACATAATGACCATATTTAGTATTAATCTTAGTAATCCCTTAGGAAGGGATGCTTTTGGAGATCTACAACTGAACAAAATAATTTTTGTCATAGTATTTTCCTCAAGGCATGGGCAGATCACTGTTTCTCTGGATAAGCTCCTGATTTAGCAGTGGCTTGAATTTATGGCCCACATGGTTCCAAAAACCCATCTTTAAAAGTAGAATCCCATTTGGCACTGTCAGCTGGTCACCTGTGAAAGGTATGCAGTAATTGAGCATGACGGAGGGCTCACCAAGTCATGCCTCCCATCTCAGGCTAACTCCAGGGCATAAATGTGCCAGGGAATGTTTCACCCAATCAGCCAAACAATTTAAGTTGTTATTTCTCTTTCTCCCTTGTTCTTTTGCTTGCCTTTAATCTTAGTATCATTCTAACTTGCTCTCTTGCCTCTGAGAAAATGAAATCAATTTGAGTGTTTATGTAATACAATATCACCATTCTCATATGTAAACATCAATCATGATTCCTTTACTCTGGATATTGTTACACCTGTTAGGTGATAAATTTCAAATGATTTCTAAATCACTAGGTTTAGATGTGTGCTTATCAAGAAGTTCTTATAAATTATTTAGTTTATTGTAATAATCTCATAAATAAGATATAATGGGATGTTTCTTAGGTGAGGAATCATAGAAGAAAAGTAAGCAACTTTCCAAAGTCTTTAAGTGGTAGAGCTAATATTTATATTTAGTTTGGCCAACACATATATGTGTTTTTGTTTTGCTTTGCTTTTTACAAATAACAACAGTTCTTTCAAAAGTGCTAATCATTGATTATTGATAAATTCATTCAATAGTAAGAGTGATTCACAGTTTTAGAAAGTACTTAAGTTCCAGATACATTTTAGATGTTGCATATGTGGTTGTGAAATGAACAATTCACTGCCTTTATGTAATTTAAATTATCCTGGTTGGTGACAAAAAATAAATAAATGACTAAAACTGTAATATATCAGAATATACCAGTGCTAAAAAATAAAAGAGGGGAAATGAGCATTAGGTGCAGTTTTTTGTGAGGTGTTATTGAGGTGATAAGGTGGAAAATGAATAAAGAAGACAAAGCAGTGAGGGAAGAGCTCTCTTTGGAAAGTCCATTTCCTGTAGAGCAGTCTGCCAGTGCACACGCCCTGAATTGGAACAGTATGTTTGCAGAAGATCGTAAAGAGACACTGGATTAAAATTTTGTGCTCCGGGGGGAGAGGGGAAGGAGATGGGGTTAGAAGGCTATGGACGGCTTTTGCTTTGTGCCAAATGATCAAGCAGGCCACCAGGAGGGTATGAGCAGAAGATTGCTAGCCATTCCATTTTGGAAGAAGAACTCTGGGTGCATTGCTGAAAATTGACTATTGGGAACTAACAGTGAAATCAGAGAAAAGAAAAAGGATGCTATTTCACTAACACAGCCAAGAACTGATGGTTTCCTGGGCCAAAGCAAGGCCAAAGGACCAATGAAGCAGAGAATACATTAAGATACTAAGGGGGTAGATATTAGAAGGATTGTCTAGAGAATTTTTAAATTACCCAGAATTGTGGCAGGAATAAAAATGAAAAATGAGACATTAATCCAAGTAATAAATTGTGTCGCCGAAACCGGTTTGGCTCAGTGGATAGAGCGTCGGCCTGCAGACTGAAAGGTCCCGGGTTCGATTCCGGTCAAGGGCATGTACCTGGGTTGTGTACACATCCCCAGTGGGAAATGTGCAGGAGGCAGCTGATCGATGTTTCTCTCTCATCGATGTTTCTAACTCTCTATTTCTCTCCCTTCCTCTCTGTAAAAAATCAATAAAATATATTTAAAAAAAATTGTGAAGGGAAGAAGGAAAGTAGACCAGAGGACTACAGATTATTATAACAAGATGACAGGATTAAACTGTCTGATGGTATGAGCACTTGTTGCGAGCGCCTAGAGAAAGTGGAGCTATTTGTCCTCCTTTCTTTCATAGTCTCAGCTCTGTGACAGTAAGTGTTCAGACTCCTGTAGTTCGTATGTCTCTATTATCATTTTACAAGGACTATTCTGTCCAGAGGGAAAGTTTTTATAACTTGATTTTCCTTTTGCTTTAATATTATTTTCCATTAATGGCAAAATTTCTACTCAATATCATTTCTATTTCCTGCAATTTCTCTCTCTTGGCTTGATACTAAGGAAATGTATGTTTCTCTGGGTAATGTCCTTCTTATAGTCTGTACTCTCTCCTGAGCTTTTTTTCTCCTCAGTATATTACACTTATTTTCATGGTATTCAACATGATTTTTTCTATGTACAACTTTTTGATTTCTGCAAAATAGATACCTACCCTCATTTCTTAATGATTTGTTCAGTTAATAATAAATCAGAGAATGCCAATGTGGGAGAAATTGGTGTTGATGGGTTAAGAAGGAAATATTAATTTAGGTTTTCTTTTCCCTTTTCCCCCAAGACCCGGTTCTTCTTCAAATTCTACCAAAGCTCTAATTATATTATAAGTCCAGTCAAATCACAGTCTTTCAAAGGTCACTCCAGATGGCCTACCTCATCTTCTTATAATTCTTCTATCTTGCTTTTCTCCAACACTCTTCCCTAAATTATATCATAAACATTTACATTTTAGTTTAAAAAACACTCAAGAATTAAATCCATTGGGGTAATTTACTTAACAGAAAAATACCATAAATCATGTTTTATTTGATTTTTTTTTATATTGCAGAAAGTGCAAAACAACCAGGCAACTCTTATTTTCTAACTTGGCTTGTGATTTATGATTTCTCTACATCTTCTAGGACTTGGCTTTTGCATGTGTAAAAGGTGATTATGTTGGCAAAACACGTCATTTGTTCCCAAACTAAAAATGAAGATGGAGAGCTGCTGATCACCTCTCTAACAGCAAAACCTGGGAACATGCTGAATCTCCCTCACCACCATCTACAACCAAAGTGTCCCATCCTCCAGCCACAGGAACCCATTTCCAGTGACTTCACAAACCTTAGGCCTTTGTTGGGCCACCATTATTTGGAGCTTGATAAGTGGTTTTACCATTTCCACCTTTTGTTTCACAAGCTGCCAAATTAACTTGACCGAGTGGGCAGTCTGATGTCCAATGGATCTCCGTGGCTAGTGTGGTGATATCAGCACCAAACTTCCACTTTAGTTTGCCCTTATTCAGCCAGGAAAGGTGTTGTCCATCCCTAACTTTCTCTTGCCCCCATTCCACCCCCCATATCCTATATCTCCTCCAAGGCAGGATCATTCTTTGGGAATGGGCTCTTAGCCTCCTGGCCACTGAGGATGTTCTTTGTTAAGCCTAGATAGCTTTTCTAGGTAAGGATTCAGGATGCAGTAGGAAGCACTAATCTGGCCTCAGGTTCAAGTGATAATCAACAATTTTTTTAGTACTAAAGAGGCATTACACCTCTGGCCATTAGGAAAACTGAAATTTTAGTAATGGTTTAATCTATGACACTTCTGTATGCAATAGGAGGACAAAGGCCCAAGTGATTGATCAGTTTAGAAGATTCTGCAGGATTCGCCGTCAGAAGACACCTGTGGCATGGATTAGGGTGGTCTTGATGTTTGTGGTTTGGAAATCTGCATTATAGACCCAATTAAGGATTGTTAGCTGATCTGCCAAGTTTTTGTTTTGTTTTTAAATAAACTTTAAAAAAAATTAGAACAGTTTAAAGTTAACATAAAACTTGTGAAGATAGAACGGAGTTGCCACATATCATCCTACCTAATAAAGAGGGAATGTGCAAATTGACCATCACGCCATCACAAAGATGGTGGCGCCCAGTCCCCTCAGCCCTGCTGGAGTCCTCCAGTCCTTTCAGCCCCGCCGGGGGGCAGCAGGCATATGGTGCGGCCAGACCCCCCCCCCCAGACCCCCAGCCTGTGCTTCAGATGTCAGCTGCCCAGCCTCCCAGGGCCGGCCTGAGGAGCAGGCAAACATTAGATGGCAGAAGCCCAGCCACCCAGGGCCAACCGAGGCTCAGGTACTCAGGGCCAGCTAAGGCTTGCACTGCCAGCAGTGTCAAAAGCAGAGGTGTGATGAGGCGTCACCTTCCCCTGATCGCTCGGTTGCCTCCACCCCTGAGGGTTCCCAGACTGTGAGAGGGGGCAGGCCGGGTTGAGGGAGCCCCCCTCCAATGCATACATTTTCATGCACTGGGCCTCTAGTCTTATATAGTATGATACATTTGTTATAAATAATGAGCCAATATCAATACATTTTTATTGACTAACATCCATACATTACTTAGACTTTCTTACTTGTTAAGTAATGTCTCCTTTTTTCTGTTCGAGGATACACATTATATTCATTAGTCATGTTTCCTTAGATGTCTTTGGGCTCTAAGAGCTTTTCAGAATTTTTTTGTGTTTTGGTGACCTTCATAGTTTTGAGGAATACTGGACAGGTATTTTGTTAGAATGTCTTGTAGTTGAGAGCTTTCAAGTGTATTCCTTATGAATAAAATAGGTTGTGCATTTTTGGTACAAAAACAGAAACAGAAAAGTGCCATTCTCACCAGGTCATATCAATGTTATCTACTATCAACCTGACTTATCACTGTAGATGTTGCCCTTGATCACGTGGCTGAAATAACTTTAATCAAGTTTCTCCTCTATCAAGCTACTCTTGTATCCTCTTTTAATCCTGAAAGTGACCAGAGTTTGCACCCCAAAACATCTCTTAGGACACTGATTATTTTTGTTATTTATTTTTAAGAACAAAAGACACAGAAAGAACCTTTGGCCCTCCCCCTTTACCTGCATGAGGCATTTGGATAGAACAAAAAATTAAAAGAAGAGAGCTATTTATTTTAGCTATTCACCTTGGCATAGATGAATGAAGTGTGGCAGAAAGGGAGAAATCTAGCAAGCCTGTTTTTTAATCCCCTTCTGTGTCCCATTGTTTCTGGGTGGCCCAGCAAGAATTTGTTTACCACATGTTTGCTCTTACTCATCTACTAGTGAATTCCATACTTTCCCTTTGAAATCCTAGATCCCTACTCCTTCTCCTTAATCCATAATGGCATATAAACCTCAACTACTCAATGTGTTCTCAGTTCTCATATTCTTAATGGAACTCCCATGTGTACATATTTAATGAAATTGGTTATTTTCTCCTGTTAATTTGTCTTACTAATTTGTTTTGTTAATTTGATTATTAGTCCAGCCAGAAGAATTTAGAAAAGTGGAAAGGCAAGTTATTTTTATGTTCTAACAATACTATAGTCTTTGTAAGGAAGTTACTATGTGCAGTCCATACTTCAGGAGGGAGGTGTCATACTTCAAGTCCTTGAAGAAGTAACCACACTTGTTATTTGAAATCTTCTGCATAGGAGATCTGTCTCACCCCTCCAACTTATTTATATATTCCATTATTTATTTATATCAATGTGTTCTTTTGGACATTTATTGTATACTTTAGGTTATAATCAAATATTACTTTATATGTTGTTATGTACTCAAAATGTCCTACCATTTTTCCACTAGAGTTTTTTGTTTTGTTTTGTTTTTTGTTTTTTCAGTTAGCTTCTGTTTTCCTTTGGCATGCCTCATACTTGCAGGGTATCTTTTTCATGCTTCCTTACTGTTTGAAGCTATGAGAGCCACTAGGTTCCTCTTGTATATTTCCTATTCAGTTCTAGAATCTGCCATTTCACCAAGGAGCTCAGGTACCTTTTATTATAGAATGACATTAGAAGTCAAGATCTGAACGCTTGAGGTATTTGTTTCTAGTAGCTAAATGAGGACAAAAATGTATCCTATCTAATAAAAGAATAATATGCAAATTGACCATTACTCCAACACACAAGATGGCTGCCCCCATGTGGACACAAGATGGCCAGCAGGGGAGGGAAGTTGGGGGTGACCAGGCCTGCAGGGGAGGACAGCTGGGGGGAACCAGGCCTGCAGGGGATGGCAGTTAGGGGTGACCAGACTGGCCGGGGAGGGCAGTTAGGGGCGACCAGGATGACAAGGGAGGGCAGTTAGGGGCAATTGGGCTGTCAGGGGAGCATTTAGGCATCGATGAGGCTGGCAGGGGAGTGGTTAGGGGCAACTGGACAGGCAGGAAAGCAGTCGGGAGACAGCAGTCCTGGATTGTGAGAGAGATGTCCAACTGCCCATTTAGGCCTGATCTCAGGCAGTCAAACATCCCTCAAGGGGTCCCAGATTAGAGAGGGTGCAGGCTGGGCTGAGGAACACCCCCCCCCCGCACGAATTTCGTGCACCAGGCCTCTAGTATCTTTTATAATTTTCTTGTTCCTAATTGGTCTTTTGGACAACATTTTGGTAAACATGATAGGAACAAGGTATTAGGTGGTTATTGTACCTGGAAAAATGTAATAAATGTCAGGAATGTTCTAAGGGATGGGAAGGAAAAAGGAAAATTGGGAATACTGTCTTAAGTGTTGTAAGATAACTAGAGGCCTGGTGCAGGGATTCATGTACTGGTAAGGTCCCTCAGCCTGGCCTGCACCCTGTTGCAATATGACATCCCCCGAGGGATATAGTAGTGTGCAAAGCAGCAGGTGGCTGCGAAGGAGCCAAAGCCTGGGCTGTGCACCTCACCACTCCTGCTCATCCCAGCCCTGCTACGCCTGCCACCACAGATGCAGGAGAGGCTCACTCCACAGCAGCTGTACTTGCTAGCCATGAGCCCTGCGCCTGGCGTCCTGCAGTCAGCTGAGCAGCACTCCTGTTGTGGGAGTGCACTGGCCACAAGGACGCAGCTCCTGCATTGAGCATCTGCCCCCTTATGGTCAGTACACATCATAGCAACCAGTCGTTAGGTTGCTTAGGCTTTTATATATATAGATTGCACTACCCATAAAGTGGTTACTGTTATTTGAATGTAGAACTTGGTTACTTATAAATGTGTATTAAAAACTCAGGGAAAACCACAAAATATTTTTAGTAATTGATTTATTTTAGAGAGAGGGAGAGAGAGAAAGAGAGAAACATCAATTTTTTTGTTACACTTATTTATGCATTCTTTGGTTGATTCTTGTCTGTGCCCTGACTGAGGATCAAACCCACAACCTTGGCATATTAGAATGATGCTCTCTCTAACCAACTGAGCTATCTGACCAGGACCACATTTTTTTTTTTCTTTTTTGGAGTTTGTGCATTTTATTTGTAGTTCTCTATGGGGATTAAAAATGGCTTGGGAAAATAATGTGCTTTGTTCAGGCTCTTTTTTCTTTTTTTTCCATTATGGGAATTTTAATTAAGAATTCAAAAAGAGAAACCAAACTAAGTACCCAAAAGTAAAGCATAAACTGTAAGTGACTAGAGACTCTAAGGAAAGTAGATATTGTGCTTCTTAATAATACAAATAATAGTACTATTAAAACTCTACCATATTATAACAAAGCAAATAAAGTCCTTTCCCATTGAATTATCTTCTCTTTATGTATACTAGAGTCCTGGTGCATGAAATTAGTGCACAATGGCAGTGTCCCTCACCCCAGCCTGCACCCTCTCAAATATGGGGCCCCCTCAGGGGATGTCTGACTGCCAGTGTAGGCCTGATCCCACAGGGAGTGCACTGACCACAGGGATCGGGCCTACACCAGCAGTTGGACATTGCTCTTGCAATCCAGGACCCCTGGTTCCTAACCACTCACCTTCCTGCCTACCTAATGCTCCCAACTGCCCTCCCCTGATGGCCTGATTTCACCCCCAACTGTCCTCCCCTACTGGCCTGGTCACCCCCAACTGCCCTCCCCTGCCAGCCTGATTGCCCCTGACCCTCTGTCACCCTGATCTCACCCCTAATTGCCTTTGCCTTTGCCTCCACCACCATGGCTTTGTCCAGAAGAAAGTCAACGTCAAAAGATGGCTGGTTGACCCTGTCTAATTAGAAGCATATTACCCTTTCATTAGTATAGATAGATTATATAGGATAGGATTGCTTAATGGGGGTGAGGGGGAGCCTTTTTCAGCAGGAGTAGATGCCTTTGGCAGACAAAAATACATAACCCCTATATCTGGACTGATAGCCAGCCATATGCACTATACTGCCAAACCAGTTATTGAAAAATTGAACCACTTTCTTACACCTTACACCTCACAGTTGTTGCCCTTAAAACCCTTCTTCAACCCTCACCTTAGGTTCTGCCTTCACAGTTCACCCAGATTTGGTTCTGATTGGATGGATTTCTATGCCAGTCGGAGTCAAAAGCTCCACCTCCTAGGCAGCCATTGGCTCCTCTGGGAAATCCAGAATGTCCCCACTGACAGTTGCTACTCTCTCCGGGCTTATCTCCGGCCCTGATCCATAGCCTCCGTGGCA
The DNA here is from genome assembly GCF_963259705.1 of Myotis daubentonii. Taxonomy (NCBI): domain Eukaryota; kingdom Metazoa; phylum Chordata; class Mammalia; order Chiroptera; family Vespertilionidae; genus Myotis; species Myotis daubentonii. Next base: position 186,232,734 of record NC_081841.1, read on the forward strand.
GCTGCAGATCAGGCCCAGCCTCTCTCTCCAGGCCTCTTTCCAGGCCTGATGCACAGCCGCTGCGGTGGCCCCATCCCCGGGTCGGTGGCATAGCGACTTCACTGGTCCCACCTCTCTGGACCTGCTGCCTTGCCCGCCCACCAGCCGCCAGCATTGCTCTGATAGGAACCTCTGGGCCATAGCGGAGGAACTGAGAGGTGTTCCATGCACTTCCTTGTGACCATTTGTTTGGTCATTTTGGTCGTTACAGCCATTGGCCTTTTATTATATAGGATATCATCGAATGCTTAGGATATACCTATATCTATATCTATATCTATATCTATATCTATATCTATATCTAATCTATCTATATATACTTTTTTTGGTTGATCTCTTACACACCCTCACCTCCTATCCTCCCCTGTCTTCCCTCTGAGGTTTGATGGTCCATTTGGTGAATCTCTGTCTCTGAATCCATTTTTGTTCAGCTTATGTTGTTCATTATATTCCACAAATGAGTGAGATCATGTGATATTTATATTTCTCTGATTGGTTTATTTCGCTTAGCATAATGCTCTACAGGTCCATCCATGCAGTTGCAAATGGTAAGAGTCCTTTCTTTTTCATTGCCACATAGTATTCCATTGTGTAGCTGTACCACAGTTTTCTAATCCATTCATCTGCTGATGGGCACTTAGGCTGTTTCCAAATCTTTGCTATTGTAAATTGTGTTGCTATGAACATAAGTGTGCACATGTCCTTTCTGATGGGTGTTTCTGATTTCTTGAGATATATTCCTAGACGTGGGATTACTGGATCAAATGGGAGTTCCATTTTTAACTTTTTGAGGAAACTCCATACTGTTTTTCACAGTGGTTGCACCAATCTGCCTTCCCACCAACAGTGCAAGAGGGTTCCTTTTCCTCCACATCCTCGCCAGCACTTGTCTTTTGTTGATTTGTGGATGATAGTCATTCTGACAGGTGTGAGATGGTACCTCATTGTTATTTTGATTTGCATTTCTCAGATGGTTAGTGACTTTGACCATGTTTTCATGTCTCTCTTGGCCTTCTGTATGTCCCCTTTTGAAAAGTGTCTATTTAGGTCCTTTGCCCTTTTTTGTTTGGATTGTTTTTTTTTTAATTAAATCTTTATTGTTCAGATTATTACATTTGTTCCCTTTTTTTTCCCCCCATAACTCCCCTCCTCCCAGTTCCCGCCCCACCCTCCGCCCTCACTCCCCACCCACTGTCCTCATCCATAGGTGCACGATCTTTGCCCAGTCTCTTCCCACATCTCCCACACCCCTTTCCCCCCCAAGAATAGTCAGTCCCTTTCTATGTCCTTGATTCTATTATAATCAACAGTTCATTCTTTTCATCAGATTATTTATTCACTTGATTCTTAGATTCACTTGTTGATAGATTTGTTGTTCATAATTTGTATCTTTACCTTTTTCTTCCTCTTCCTCTTCTTAAAGGATACCTTTCAGCATTTCATATAATCATGGTTTGGTGGTGATGAACTCCTTTAGCTTTTCCTTATCTGTGAAGCTCTTTATCTGACCTTCAATTCTGAATGATAGCTTTGCTGGATAAAGTAATCTTGGTTGTAGGTTCTTGGTATTCATCACTTTGAATATTTCTTGCCACTCCCTTCTGGCCTGCAAAGTTTCTGTTGAGAAATCAGCTGACAGTCGTATGGGTATTCCCTTGTAGGTAACTGAGTTTCTTTCTCTTGCTGTTTTTAAGATTCTCTCTTTATCTTTTGCTCTTGGCATTTTAATTATGATGTGTCTTGGTGTGGTCCTCTTTGGATTCCTTTTGTTTGGGGTTCTCCGCGCTTCTTGGACCTGTAAGTCCATTTCTTTCACCAGGTGGGGGAAGTTTTCTGTCATTATTTCTTCAAATAGGTTTTCAATATCTTGCTCTCTCTCATCTTCTGGCACCCCTATAATTCTGATGTTGGTACGCTTGAAGCTGTCCCAGAGGCTCCTTACACTATCCTCGCATTTTTGGATTCTTTTTTCATTTTGCTTTTCCGGTTGGATGTTTTTTGCTTCCTCGCATTTCAAATCATTGACTTGATTCTTGCGCTCCTCTGGTCTGCTGTCGGGCGTCTGTATAATATTCGTTATTTCAGTCCGTGTGTGCTTAATTTCTAGTTGGTTCCCCAATATAAGATCGAGGGTCTTATTAGTTTTCGTGTAGATCTCATTAAGTTTATCGGCAGCTTCTAAACAGTTCTTGAGAGACCTTAAGTGTGGTTCTGAACTCTATTTCTTCCATTGACAATTTTTTCCTGTTTCTTTGTCTCAGCATTTTGTTATGCTTCCTTGGTGCACCCCCTAGTGGTCTTTGTTCGAAGTCTTATAGATAAATCTTGATTGTTGTAGCTAATTCCAGGGAGGGTTTGACCTCCAGGCCAAGTGGCTATGAGAATCAGCTGTGTCAGCAGTGAGAGAACTTCTGTCCTCTAGGGAGGTGCTAATCTAGCCTTTGCCTGAGGCTATCCAGCAAATGCCTCTGTGCAGGGCGTGGGCAGGGCGGGTCGCACAGGATCAACAGGGTGGGCCAGAGAGAGCAGTTATGGCGGCTCTCAGTCCTGTCCCCAGGGGCTCTGCCTCTCTGAGTCCCAGCACCCGCTGCAAAGCTCGGAGAGAAAGCTGCACTCGCTCTGACCGAAGCCAGACAGTCCCGCTTCTCCCGTTTGAGTCTGGGTCCCTAAAGACTCGCCCGGATCTGGAGCTCAGAGTCTGCGACTCCCTCCCGATTGAAAACGCCAACCACGCCCTCCGCCGCCAGCCCGCTCCATGCACTCCGCACCTCAGAATTTGACTTCAGCACTGCGCCTCCTCTGAGTGTCCGTATGCGTTTCTCTTTCCTCCTAGTTGTAGGACTTCCACTCAGCCAGCGTTCCTGTGGTTCTGGGTGATGTCCGTTCCGTGTTTTAGTTTCACTTTTGAAGTAGTTGTTCAAAGCAGCAAACTCCGGCGTTAACCTATGCCGCCATCTTGGTTCTCCAATTGTTTGGATTGTTTATCTTCCTTTTGTTAAATTCTATGAGTTCCCTGAAAATTTGGAGATTAAACCCTTATGGGAGATAACATTGGCAAATATGTTCTCCCATGCAGTGGGCTTTCTTGTTATTTCAGGGCCACAATTTTTTAAGGACATAAATTATATGTTAAGAAAAGAAAAATGTGTAATAATATAAACTACATACTTAAAACCTGAGAAAGACATAGAAAGAAAGAAAAAAGTAAAACAAACATATGTAACAAATAGAAAAACAGTACAAACATGGTAGATATTACCATAACCACATCTAGTTAAAAAAATAAAACACAGAAAGAAAACAACAAAAGAAAAAACAACACCAGCTATATGTTGTCTACAAGAAACCCACAGTGACCGTTTAAAATATAAAGACATACTAGTATATAGGCTGGAGGTAAAGGGACGGGATAAGTAAACAATGCAAATATTAAATGTAATGTGATATTCTGCTTCCAGTTCTGAAACAGAAAAGTGACATCAGAAATTTAAGTTGTTCTTTAGACCTATGCTCGGTCTATGGTAGCTGATTTTTTTCTGAGATATTGAAGACAACCAAGAGACTATATTTATCAGCCAAAAAGATCTGAATTGGAACTTTGGTATGCCACTCAGGAGCTCAGTGACACCAGGTAAATTGTTTCATTCCTAGGAGCTACGCTCAGCCCGAAGTAGTAAGACAAATCTCAAGGGTCCTTGCCAACATTAAATGAAATAATATAAAAGTTTCTATTTAAATCTGTAATCATGAAAGTCTTACTAAGTGCTCACTATTTGCCAATGAATTCAGTATTTCACGTATATTTATTTAGTCATTTCATTTTCATAAGAAACCTCTGAGCTAGGTACTACGATTGGTACCTACATTCAACAGATGAAGACATTGAACGTGAGATAATACATGTAATTTACCCAAGGTTAGAGGACAACTAGGGGAGGGGGAGATAGAGACCAAGATTACAAATCATGAATTTTGATTCTTAAGCATGTGCTCTTAATTACCACCAAGCCTGACACCTAAAAGGTGCTCAATAGATGCTTACAGTTGGAAGCAGTCAAGATTAATGAATAAGACCATGAGGCCCTGGAGGCAAAAGGGCTGGGTTTGCATGCTGATTACTCACTTTGTGACTTTGGACACATCCCTTAACCTTTCTTGGCTTAGTTTGTTCATGTGAAAAAGCAGTATGAGGAAGAACATGAAATTAATAGGGCTGCTATAGAATTAAATAAGTTAATATATCAAGAACCACTTAGTACTTGCCTTCATGATTGTCTGATACATATCCATATACTAGTATGTGTTACTAAAATGTTTACTGTTATTTTTAGTGTTTTTCCTTTTCATTTACATATTTATTCATTCATACTTCTCGTGAGTGATGACTAGATAAAATAAATCTAATAACACAGTGTACATTAAATCATTGTTTGAAATCATCTTCACTGTCATTGGCCAAATATTCGTGACACAGTTTTCTGGGCACATTTCAGGATTCTAGTTTCTGGTCGCATTGAGTGGACTCTTGACTAATTCTGGCCAGTGAGCTGTGGTTAAAAAATTGGCCTGTAGCATTTAATTGTGATTGAAATAATTTTTCTGTGGCCTGCTAACCACTTGATTAATTTGCTGAGATTCTGAGTGACTACAATAGATAGAGCCTCCTGCTGACTTAAAAGAAAAATACAGCATTAGTGATAAGCAATTTTTTTAAAATAGCAAACAAAATTGCCAAGTTTTTTCACCATCCTAACCAATCCCTCTCCTGACTGAATCATAGGCTACCCTGAAAGATATATATAACAAAACAAGGAAAAAAATAACCACACCATAAGAAAGCAACATTGATAAAAGTGTTTCCAGATAGATGAGAGTAGCTACAATCTGCACATTATGCTTACCAGACCACATTCATTTACATTGCAATTGCCCATTTGAAAAACAGAAATGCATAGTTGGAAGAGTTTTGGGACAAATATGAAAACTAAGCTGACACACAGCTTTCATTGAATTTCTAGGATTATAAACAGTTCTTTATAATGCAAGAATTCATAACTTTGAAAACATACCTGAACCTTGACAATCAGCTCTATGCCTCTCAGAGTCAGCCGGAATCTTGTGTTGTGGTTGATTTTTTTTTATTCTCTACTTTATATCAGCATGAAGTCACTGACACTAGGAAATCAAGATGCAAGTTCCAAACAAGTCTCACTGTTTTGAAATTCACAAATTCAAAATTATGTAAATACAAAAGTATGCATTACATTTTCAGTCATAGCATATTGTTGCCTTTAGAATATTGTTGCAAATCCAGAATGTTAACATATTTAACATCCCTTTTACTAAACACACACACACACACACACACCCACACACACACACACACACACGTGTGTGTGAATTTTGGTTCATATTTTTTAACCAAATTAATATTGAAATATGTTTTGACCCATTAATTAATCACAATTTTTAAATATTTTTTTACAAAGAGAGAGAGAGAGAGAAACATCAATGGTTATTCAACTTATTTATGCATTCATTGGTTCATTTTTTTTTTTTTGTTCCCTGAACAGAGATTGAACCTGCAACCTTGGCATATTTGGACAATACTCTAAACAACTGAGCTAGTTAGCTGGGGCCTAATTAATCACATCTTATTACTAATATATGTGTTGATACCTGGCTTTAGAATGAATAAATATTTATTTTTATAAATAATTTTGTTATTCTTTAGTAACTTCAAAATTATATTCTATTAGAGGGCTCTGGGTGCTATAGTACATCAGCCTAATGATATTTTTAACTAGTGGCCTGGTGCACAGATTTGTGCACGGCTGGGGTCCCTCAACCTGGCCTGCACCCTCTCGCAATCTGGGACCCCTCAGCGGGGATGAGGGGAGGGCCGGGGGGATGTTGGCTGAAACCCTGCAGTCCAACATCCCCCCCAGGGATGTAGCAGTGTTGAAGCGGCAGGTAGCCTGGAAGGAGCCCCAAGTGGGGCCAGCACAGCTCAGCTGCTGCTCATCCCAGCCCCACTGTGCCTACCACCACAGCTGCCGCTTGTAGCACTGCCTGTGAAGGCGGGAGAGGCTCCTGCAGCAGCTGCGCTCAACAGCCATGAGCCCTGCTTCTGGCTGAGCGGTGCTCCTGCTGTGGGAGAGCACTGACCACCAGGGGGAAGCTCCTGAATTGAGCACCTGCCCCCTGGTGGTCAGTGCACATCATAGTGACCAGTCCTTATGGTCATTCAGTCTTAACAGTCGCTTAGGCACATATCCTATCTAATAAAAGAGAAACATGCAAATTGACCATAACCCCGACATCCTTCCCATTGGCTAATCAGCAGGATATGCAAATTAACTGCCAACCAAGATGGCAGCCGGCAGCCATGCAGCTGTAAGCGAACAGGAGGCTTTCTTGCTCCAGTGATGGAGGAAGCCAAGGTTCCCTGCCTGCCGCTGCTGGCCTCTGAGCTGTACTGTAAGCAACTATGTTGCAATTATAGAAGCTAAACAAGCTCCAGAAACCTGCTTTCAGCCAGCTTCGGCCTCAGAGCTTAGAGCTGCTCTGATGGAAACAGAGTTTCAATTATAGAAGCCAAAGAGACCCAGAACCTGCTTTCAGCCCTCAGAGCTGGAGCTGGCTCTCAGCTAAAGTGACAGTTATAGAAGGTAAATAAATCCCAGAATAAAAAAAAAAAGAAAAAAAGGAGAGGCTGGGAGCTTAAGTTGCCCTCCAGCCTAAAAGCAGCTCTCAGGCCCTCACCCAAACTGGCCAGGCACCATAGTGGGGACCCCCACCCTGAAGAGGGTGTGACCAGTTGCAAACAGCCTTCAGCCCGTCACCCAGGCTGGCCAGGCACCAAGCGGGACCCCCACCCTGATCCAGGACACTTTCAGGGCAAACCAGCCGGCCCCCACCCATGCATCAGGCCTCTATCCTATACTACAAGTAGGGCGGGACAGCATGAACTGCCATCCCGGCCCCATGCGCAACCCTGGGCAGTGGGGCATAAGCCCCGCCCCCAGCCGGGACCCTATGACTATTGGAAAGCAGTAAAGTGCCACTGGGCCCTGGGTCGCTGTGGTGATCCGGTCATCGATAAGTAGAAAAGTGGAGCCTGTAGGCAGCCCCCAGCTGTGCCTGATCTGGGAGCAGGAAAGCAAGCCCAGCCTGAGGGAAGCCCCCAGCTGGGCCTGATACAGGAGCAGGAAAGCCCGGCCTGCGGACAACCCCCAGCTGGGCCTGCTCCCTGGTCGCCATGGCGATCCGGGAGCAGGAAAGCCCAGCTTGCAAGCAGCACCCCCATCCTGGCCATAGCTCAAGGAAGAGTACAACATGCAGTGGAGGCCAGGAGCCTGAGAGATCAACACAGAGGGGCTTCTGCTCCAAGCCTCCATGGTGTGGCTGGGGGAAGGCCCCCAGCAGACACACACACACACACACACACACACACACACACACAGTGCCTTCTCTGAGCCTCCAATGTGGCTGGGGGCAGACCCCCAGTGGGGACACACACACACATACTCACACAGGGAAACTGCTTCGAGCCTACGTGGCGCGGCTGGGGGCAGGCCCTAGCAGACAGACACACACACACACACACACACACACACACACACACACACACACACGGGACACCTGCTCCAGCCTCTGCTGCCAGACTGTGGCCATCAGTAGGACATCCACTGAGGGCTCCCGGACTGTGAGAGGGGCAGGCTGGGCTGAGGGAACCCCATCCCCAGTGCACGAATTTCATGCACTGGGCCTCTAGTATATATATATATATATATATATATATATATATATATATATATATATATATATATATATATATATATATATATTGTGAAATGCTAGCCTCTGTTAATGAGACTATGGCTTCAGCTGTAAAAAAAATTATATACTAACACGTATGTGTGTCCTATCTGGTCAGCTACATGAAACAGAATAAAAACTACTTTACCATAGGCATACAAAAGCCATATTAAAACATATACCAGAAGGGGATTAGAGATCTGCAAATGAGTAATTCAAATTTCTCTAATGTGGAATATAAGTCTTATATTTTTGTACCTTATATGAGCCTTGTATTTTTTGTTTGCTTTTTGTTGTTGTTATATTTTGTTGTTTTCTCATTTCAACTGAAATTTTTCTATGTATAACCTTCCAAAACCTCTACCTGAGTGATTCCTGAATTCCCTTGGTCAATAAAAGGTAATGAAAGGTGAACATGGTGGATGGTGCTCATGGGTAGGCTGGGCAGGCTAAATAGCCATCTCAGAAGGTGCTTAATGGAAATTGAGTTTATTTAAGGGAAGGGGATAGGGATGGAATATCCAAAGGGAAGGGCTACACAGCACCAAGTCAAGGGAACATTGAGCTGGGATTTCACTCTTATATGCAGTCACTGGAGGGAGGCTTTGTGGGCAGTGTGTTTGGGGGCTGAGGTGATGGGCTTGGAATGCGGATGGGTTGCAGGTGTGCCATTAGGTGCCTTCAGGACAGTTTCCATTCCTTGTATGGTCTGACTCCTCGTTTCCAGCAACTTTGTCCTTGTCTTGTGTTCTCCAGTGGTGGGAGATCAAATTGCCATTAAGGATTGTGTTGCTCTATAGGCCTAACAGCTAATAGCACCATACTTCAGGTAAAACAAAACAACAACAACAACAAAAAAAAAACAATCTTATTTCCAGATTAATTAAATGGCCACAAGTTTATTAAAACATTTTGAGTCTTTGGCTTCCTTCTCAATTAAATAAGGGTTTGGATAAGATAATTGCAAAGGACGCATTAAGTTCTGATGTCATAAAACTTTATTCCAGGTTCTCTAATTTGGTATATAAATGTCTCTACTCTGAACAATGGTGGATTTCCTTCATGATCAGTCTTCTCTTTCACCAGGTGTGCATTCAATTTGATGTCCTCTTAAAACGTGACTTACTGGTTTGTATGTCTTCTTGGGATGTGTCTGTTCTTCAGCGCCGCCCCCCCCGCCCCCCGCCGCTTTTTTATTGGATTGTTTGTTTGTTTGGTGTTGAGTTGTATGAGCTCTTTATATTTTTTGGATATTAACCCCTTGTCAGAGCTGATGTGGTACATATATACAATGGGATACTATTCAGCCATAAAAAAAGATAAAATGCTGCCATTTGCAAAAATTATGCATGGATCTTGAGAATAGCATGCTAAGCAAAATAAGTCAGACAGAAAAGGTTAAAAACCACATGCTTTCACTCATATGTGGGATATAAAACTGAAAGCAACAAATAAACAAACAAGAAAACAAACAAAACGAAAACTCAGACACAGGCAATAGCATTTTAGTTACCAGAGGGAAGAGGAATGGGAGATAACAAAGGCCAAGGGGGTTCAAATATATGGTGATGAAATATTTGACTTTGCTTGGTGGGCACGCAATGCAAAATACAGGTGAGGTATCATCAAATTATACAATTGAAACCTATATAATCTTATTAACCAATGTCACCTCAATAAATTTAATTTAAAAAGTGATTTGCTAAAGGTATTTGCCAAGTTTAACTGAGGAAGATGATCTACTGAGTAACACTCTTCAGGTTACCTGATCATAAACACTGAGATCCTGTGGCCCATACGAATCATCACATCCCATCACAGATTTAGAAGGGGATGAGCAGGATCTGAGCAATGCAAAACAAGCTTGAGGCGTGACTATAATTGTTTACTTAGTCATATACTTGCTAAGGAAAAGGAATCAGAGACTGATATAAGAAACATGGAGTAAATCCTTTATTTAATTTGTTGTACATATTCCTAGTTAATTTTACTTATGTCATAGGATGTATATCATTCTTATAGTTCCATTTAATTATTCTCAATTAATCATCGTATTGTTCTTTCTAGTTGTACATGTATTATGTCCAATACTTGCTATCTGGTTCTTGCCATCTCCAGAATTTAGTCCTTCATTAACTCTTGTTCAAACTATAAAAGGTTGTTTCAATTGTTCTTCTTCCTTTCTAGCTATCCTCCATGTTGTTGATATTCACTATGCCTAAAAGCAATACACACTATGTTCTTTTCCAGATTAAAGCATTATTTTTTTTTCAGATGAGATAGCTTCTGCATGTCTTTCATCTCCACTTTTTACTACTCTCTCCCCACACCTACAGGTATGACATCCTGAATTATGTGAATCTCTCACTTCCATCAACATACTTGGTTGATAACTTGTCTAGATCTTTGGTTAAGCTGTTCCCTCTTCCTAGAGTGCCCTCCCTTCTTCTATGTGCACAGTTATCATTTAAGACTACGCTATGAATGCCATCCTATTTGCTAAGACTTTTTGTTCCGTTTATCAGACTTTTTTAAAAAATTCTTTTTGAAAGCCAATTTTATAACAACACATATGTCTACCATAGCACTTTTATTTGTATAACACATACTAGAGGCCCGGTGCACAAATTCATGCATGGGTGGGGTCCCTAGGCCTAGCCAGCGATCAGTGGAGGGATGGGGCATAGGAGGTTGGCCACCAGCCCCAAGGAGGGAGCTAGCCCTCAGCCCCCATGGGAAAGGGGCCACATCTGCCAACACCCACCCCCAGTTCCCCATCTCAGTCCGGGGCCCAAAGGCCCCAGCGGGGTCAGGAGAGGAGGCAATGGTCGCCGGGCCGGGCACTGAAGGAATGGACGCGCTATGCCAGCACCCCACCACTGCGCGATTCTTTGTCTCCCCCTCCCTCCTCCTTCCCTTGCTGCTGCACTGCCACCACTGTGGGCAGGCAGTGGGCCGATAGGAGCCTTCTGCCTGGGGGTAGGAACAGGGGGAGGGACCGTAGGTGGTTGGCCGACCCTGGGAGGTTGGCTGTGGGAGTGCACTGACCACCAGGGGGCAGCTCCTGCATTAAGCGTCTACCCCCTGGTGGTCAGTGTGTGTCATAGCGAGTGGTCTACTTGTCGTTCCAGTCATTGTGGTCATTTGGTCATAATGGTTGCTTAGGCTTTTATATATATATATAGATTGCCTATGCTGTACTTTACATCCCCTTAATTATTCTGTAACTACTAATTCTTACTTCTATATACCTTCATATTTTAAACCCATCTCAATGCTTTTGTAGTCCCAAAGCCCAGCAATACACTTGCCACATATTAGGGTCTCAAATTTGTTGAATTAACAGATACACTACTTTCTGAAAACCATAAATTAAATAGTTAATTCAGATTAGAATAAATGGGGATATATATCCAATTCTCTTGTCCAGATTAAGTGCATTTGAAAAGTGTCATCACACTGAGTAGTTTCTGACCACACTTTTTTTCTGAATGTGCTCCTTGTTATATTTACTATAGACAATTTGATGCACTGACCTGCCTTTAATAAGGATATATATTGCAGAAAAGATAAAAACATGTGCAGTTGGCAATGAAGAAAGCCTGAGATCTGCAATGAGAAATTATATTAAAATCTTGGCTTGGTGAATACTATTTTTGTGTCCAAGGGTAACTCATAACTTCCCTAAGTTTTAGTCTCTTTATACAAGTTCTAATAATATCCTAATGATAATAATGTTGCAAAAATTTAAAAACATAAGGTTAAAAGGAAGTTTACCAATTCTTAATTACTAAAAATAGTAAATACAACTTTTGTCAATAATTATAACAAGTTAGAAAATAGTGTATGCACTAAATAAGACAGAAATCAAAAGAGAGAAAAAAGATGAAATGACAATATGCAATCATTTTTTACTTATCATTTAGCACTTATTTCATCTATTTTGTTTATTCACATTTCATTCCTTCTATTAATTACACAAAGGCTAGCCTTTCCTGGGAATATACTTGTACTTATCTTTATAGTAATTTATCAATCCATGTAAGAAATTGTCTAAATGAATAAGTGAAGGGATCAATAAGATTATAAATTATATTTTAAAAAGCTAGTCACAGATTTATTTTACATATGAGATATATCATTCACAGCCTTTGACATTTAATAAATATTCAATAATTATTTGTTGAGGTAAATTGTCTCAAATTTCTCCAAGGATTAAAAAAAAGCCCATGATTGTGTCCCTGTATATTAATTAATTTACAGTACCAACCTACATTTTATGGTAGAGTATATCTTCTCAAAGTCTGTAGTGATGTCTTTTATAATCCTTTGAGTTCATATTTCTAATAAGACTTTTGTCATGATGCAAAGGGATTAGTTATTATTATTGCACATCCAAATAAAAAAGCCAGTATTCTTTTTCTGCTATTTCACATACAGAAAAAACATTCAGTATTTTGAGTGGATTAAGGATTAAATAAACACACATTTCCTAAAAAAAAACACTTACTTGGAATTTTTGAAATTCAAATCTGTGAAATCTAATAAGCTCATTTTCCTTACATAAGAAATTGAATTAATAGATTACAAGCAAATATGAAATACTCAAGAAACCTACCACCTTGTTGTATATTTATATTCCTAAAAAAGCAAATTTTTATGGTCAAATTCAATCATAACCAACTGCATTTAAAATTTCTGAGAGGTTATAGTATTTTATCACAATAGTAATTTGGATGCTTAAAATTGGAGTTGTGGCCCTGACTTAGCCACCTACAACCTTCCTGTGTGTGTCCTTTCATTAGTGAAATGGTACCTGAAGACACACTGCTTACCATGGCACTCATAGGAGTACCTTAATATTCAGAACGTGCTTTTAGATCTTTATTTAAAACTAGAAGCCCAATGCACAAAGATTCATGCAAGAATAGGCCTTCCTTCTCCTGGCTGGCACACGGCGGGCTCACTCTGGCAGCCTGTGCAGCAGAGGTGGGGAGGACTGGAGAGGTTGGGTGCGCTCGTGCGTTTCACTTTCCCATTAGGAAAGTGGGATGCAACTGGCCCCCTTCCTCATCCTCTTCCTCCTCCGCCCTCTGCCTCCTGTCCGCCCACCCGCCCTCCACACCCATCGCCCATCCCCTCTTGATTTGGCCAGATAGGGAAGAGGGAGATCTGATAATTTGGGTTACTGTGTAGGTGGCCTCTTTCATCGATTCAAAACAAAGCTGAGCCACCTGCCTCTGCTGCCATGGCCACCACCATCGCCCCTTGGCTGGCCTGGGGCTCCCGGGGCGCACTAACTGTGCACCGAGTGAGCTCTCGTGTGCATCCGAGCTCGCTGGGCTGCTCCATCGCTAGGGTTTTGTTTACCAGAGCAGCAGGGCAGGGGTGGGGTAGAGGGAGACACCAGACACCGGGAACTATGACCTCAGGCACCAGAGGGTTGACTCTGAGGCTGGGGGCTGGGCCACAGCGAGGATGCAAAGAAGGTTGACAGGTGTGGAGTGGGACAGGGAGGTCCTGAGGAGGCATGCTGCCCAGAGGCCCGTTGTGGCTGGGGGGCAGGGCTGCCACCTATTTGTCAGGTTAATTTGCATACTCACACCTGATTGGCTGTGGGGCATCATGAAGTGATGGTCAATTTACATATTTTTCTTTTATAGATAAGCTGTTTTAAGTTGCAAAAATGTCATTACAATTGTAAAATATTGTATTCGGTCCTGCAAACACTGTATCTTAGCTTTGTATGCATTTTTTCTTGTGAAGATTTATTTGATTTACTACATTTCAATAATTTCTTAGTGAAAAGTTCCATTTGTCTATTTGTCAGTCCACTAGATGTGTAAACTTAGTTTTAGTTGGGAGAGGGTCTCAGCTCTGGCACTGTTCACATTTAGGGCTAGGTGATTCTTTGTTATGGGGGGCAGTCTTGTGCATTGTGTGATGTTTACTAGCATCCTTGGCATGGGTTCTCCAGATGCCAGCAATTACCAAAACAAACTTATGGTTGCCAGAAAGCAGGTAGGGCACAGGAGAGAAATAGACAAAAAATATAAAGGGGATTAAGAAGTACAAACTTCCAGTTATGAAATTGGCAAGTTATAAGATATAATGTACAGCCCAATGAATATAGTCATAACTTTGTAAGGTAATAGAAGGTTACTAAACTTATTGTGGTCACTTTGTAAGGTACATAAATGTGGAATCATTATGTTGTGTGCCTGAAACTAATGTAATACATGTTAACTACACTTTAATTTAAAAAATAAAATCTGGACTTTACCTGGGACATTTGAGAGCAATTACTTCAGTTCTATTTACATATTCAGTGTTTACAGAAATATTTATTGCAAATCTCTAGTTTATAATTACAATAATGAAATAATATCTCTTGTTTTAAAATAAAAATCAACAACTAATAAATATTTTATAAAAATACATTTTTTGTTTATATTCTCAAATATATAATTTTTTAAATGGTTCAGCATATTTAAAATAGATTCTGACCAAAAACAAAGTCACCTTTTCCTTTCAAATAATTTTTTCAGAAGAGCATATTTTTGGTCTTTGGCAAAAAAAAAAAAAATGTATCATATTAATTATGACATCAAATTTGAAAGTCATGTATTTAAAGATTATAGAACAATATAATTTTTAAAGTTTTATTTGTAATAAATAGTTTATGATTTTATAATAAATATCAATCAGAAAAACCATTACATTAGCAGTCAAAACATAGAGTTCAATCATGTATCCCGAACACACCCACACACGTCCGCACATTCATTACATTATTCACCAGCAATTCAACTCTACGGAGCAGAAACTCTAATTGTCCCTGGAAACCACTGCCATATTATCACCTTACCATTCTCCTATAGCCAAATACTTTCTCAGTAAGGTAGATCTCTCAATTCTAATAATCATATAGTTGCATATTTTGACCATTCTTTTATTGTTTGAGAATGATTCATTACAGGAAGTAGCTGTAACTATAAACAAAATTATTTTTTTTTACTTTTTTATTGAATTTATTGGGTGATATTGGTCAATAAAATTATATAGTTTTTAGGTGTACAATTATACATTACCTGTGTATTTATTGTGTGTTCACATCTCCTTCCATCACCATTTATCCCCCCTATATTCTCGTCTACTTCCTCCCCACTGCACTTTCCCTCTGGTAATCACCATACTACTGCTGTCTGGGTCTATGAGGGGTTTCGTTTTGTGTGTGTGTGTGTGTGTGTGTGTGTGTTATTTTTTTGTGTGTGTGCTTGATCCCTTCACTTTTTCACCCAATGCCCAACTCCCCTTCCCTCTGAAAGCTGTCAGTCTGTTCTCTCTGAGTCTGTTTGTATTTTGTTTGCTAGTTTATTTTGTTCATTAGACTTCACATATAAGTGAAATCATATGATACTTATCTTTCTCTGACTGGCTTATTTTACTTAGCAAATACTCTCCACGTCCATTCATTCTGCAAAAGAAAGTAACATTTCCTTCTTTTCTATAACCCAGTAATATTCCATTGTGTAAATGTACCACAGTTGGTGTTTTTTGTTGTTTGTTTTGTTTTGTTTTATCTACTCATCTACTGATGGATACTTGGGCTGCTTCCAAATCTTGACTATTGTAAATAATGTTGCAATAAATATGAGAGTGCATATATTCTTTCCAATTAGTGTTTTGGGTTTCTGTGGCTATATTCCCAGAAGTGGAAGCACTGGGTTATAGGCAGTTCCATATTTAATTTTTTTATGTAACTGAATATTGCTTTCCACAGTGGCTGCCCTGCATTCCCACTAACAGTGCAAAAGTGTTCACTTTTCTCTAAATCCTTGCCAACACTTTTTTTTTAATTATTGCTGATAGCCACTGTGATTTTAATTTATATTTTCTAATTATTTTTATTACTAAATTCTGCAGGCTTTTTGTTGTTTCAAACTCCACAAACTTATTTTGCCACTGCATTGCTACCCCTTAATCCTAAGTCTCTTCCTTCTACTTATGAAAATCCCACAAGTCCTTAAGACTGGGTAAGATCTAATGTTAACCTTAAGAATATTCTACTGCTTGTCTTGTTTTAGTCCTCATTTACCTTCTCTGCCAGCCCAGGGAGTTAATTGCACCTAATGAAGGCTCAATTATATTTTATTGTTTTGTTCCTATAGTACATTTTTACCTAGATTTTAAGTGCATTGAGGGCAGACAACTGTCTTTGACTATTACAACCCAGAAATACTCAGCACAGTGTGGGACCCACAAGAATTCCCTCCTGGTACATTCATTCTAATTTGAGAGGAAATGAAAACTACTCAGAAAATCGTGTGTATTGTGTGGTTCTACTTAATCATGCATTAGAATTTAGAGAAGTGAGAACTCAGTGAGGACTGCAGCAATAAAAGAAAGCTGCAAGAAAACATCACTGAGCTGTATTGTGAAAGGATGTCTTCTGTTCAGGTAACCTGAGGAAAGAACAATTGCTGTATTTACACAGAAAAAAAAGTGTATAGGTATGTGGAACAGGAGTTTCTTGAAAAATACCCTCTGAATATAAGACTTAAGTGTGCAACTCTGGGTGGATTTGCTGTTGTTAGTTTGAGCAGGGCTGATTGCAAGAGTTGCAAGAAAGGAATAAAGGAAAAGAAGGCATGAAATTACTAAGGAAGGGGCCCACCAGCAGAAGATTTCAGAAATACCTGATCAAGTTCATATCCTGAAAGTTAAAGAATCATCTAACAGCCCAGAGTTGCACACTTTATCTATTTTATAGTAGATTTCTTCCTTATTGTATGTGTTACTGTGGCTGAAATGTAGCTAATATGCAAGGATATGGTTAGTGACAAAATGTCCTCAGAATATTACCAATGTTTGGACCCCAGTTTAGCAACCTCAATACTTGAGTTCTGGCTAAAAAAGAATTCAGAGTTAAGACTCAAATATAAGCAAAAGTTTATTTATAAAGTCACAGAGGTAGAAAAAGTGTAATGTGGAAGAAGTGAGCCATCTAGGCTGTAGGGGCTCAGGAAACAAGTTACAGAGGCAGAAGAAGGGCCCTTGGAGCTAGGGAAAAAGCAGAGCATAGAAAATGAGCCTGGGGGAGGGAGAGAGGGAAAGACATAATCATGCTCCCTAGAGAAGAGCTTGCATTGACTCCTGCATCCTGGGAGTTTTATTGCCCTCTAAGGGTAGGAATCTTAGGGGAGGTCTCAGGGGGAGATCTCAACAGAATATCCATCAGTTTTTAGGCTGTGTCCCTTTCAGGGTCATTGTCTCCACTGCTTGGTCCACACCAGAGCAAGAGGCCATGCATTATTGCAGCTGGTCCAGATGTCAGCCAGGGAGTTGCCCCACCTGTCCTTACTGCTTTTATGGGCCTGGAGCTGAAACAAAACTGAAGCCTAGAAGTTAACTCTAGTTTGGCCAAAACTCTTATCTCTGTGATCAACAGTCTGGAGTCTTTGTTCCTAAGATATGAGGTTCAGAATCTCTTTTTCTTGAGGGCTTAATCCTTAAGTGAGTGGTCATTCAAGGGCTTGTATGGGAGTCATATGAGGTTATTCTCTGGCTCCTTGTTCCTCCTCTAAGGGGATCTACCGCATGACCAATTACATGCTAGAGGAGGAGAGGTCAGGGAGGGTCTGAACCTCATGATTAGGGATACAAAGGTTGGAGGATCTAAACCACGTGATCAGCGATATGTTAGGGAAGAAAATGTCACCGTGGGGACAAGGCCCTTGTTTTACCAGTTTTACCTGATGCTAGGTACCCAGGGCTAGGTACCCAGGGCTTTCCACATAGACATACCTGGCTTATGTTTCCTACTCTGCTCATGCCTGCTTAACTGCCTACTACAGTACCTCCTTGTAGACAGCTTATACTCTCCTCTTTTTCTGCTAAGGTGCTGCCCATATCATACCAGGTATTAACTATTTTATTAAATATTTCAAATATTGCCCTTGCATAAAGCTGACACCCTATCAGCTCAACCTCTTTTCTAATATATATATCATCACTCATAAATAATCAACAAAAGAAAATGTACTTTTATTCATACATAGAAAAAAGTATCAAAATATTCTCCCTCAGATATGTTATTCACATAAACTACATGCTGATTCATAATGTACACATCTTAGGGCAAATTGATTTTGTTCACTTTTAGAATAAAATACCTTTTTCTACACATCTGGAGAGTAACTGCTCTTTGTTGTATAGCAATGATATTTTGCCACTTCCAACATTATCATTTAATAGAGGAATTTTTACGAGTAGCTCTTTCTGATTTCTCCCTGAGCATAATATTTCTGTTAACTTAGTGGCTGACTTTACAAGATTCTAGGTAATGAAGTGCCTTGTACTTGCTCTTGATAAGAAAAGTGTTAATTTAAATGATGCCTGAATAATTCTGTTTTCTCTCTCCTACACCTAATGAAAACAACCATCTTGGTTTTGTAAATAATGTGCTAAATTTGTGATAAAAGAATATGCAAGCAATTGGTTTAGTGCAAAGGACAGTGCATTTTAATAATGAGATCAATGTATCAATGATATCAGACATAATTTACTAAAATTAATAACAGACCACATGTTAGAGACTAGGTCAAATGAATCAGGAGTCCAATAAAATCTGTTTTTTCTCATATTTATGGTGCTTTTGTGCATAATCTTTTTTGTTTTGTTGCTTATGAGGAACCATTATATTTCTATATCACTGTCAGTGGACATAAAGATTCACATTGTATTTTGTTCTGGAAGGAATTTATCATTTTTATGTTTATGATGTTTTACAGGGTTTTGGTACTTGTGATACAGTTTTTGTCATTGCTTTTATGCATCATGTATCCATTTTCAGACACTCATCCAATTCTTATGAGTAAAATATATAGTTCAACATAATAGTAAAAAAGATATTAAAGTTAACAAACAATAGTACACAAATCACACAGTAATGTATGTCTTAAGGCAAATTACATATTGTTCAAACAGAATATTATCTACAACAAATCAATACTGCAGAACTTGCAGTACATGGTCTACCTTCAGGTGATGGTTATTAAGAATATAACCAAAATAACACACACACAACTATGTTTTACAGCCTTTCAATGTTAAATAACAAAAGTACCATCATGCTTTACATATTTTGAGAGACATTACTGTGGAATAAAAGATAACAGAAACATGAAAACTCATCAATATTTTATCCAATGCAGGGAAAGCAATTGAGCAAGGAGAGAGATAAGTGTTTTTATTTGTTTGGTGTGTGCTTATTTGCTTTTTATAGGAAGAATTAAAAATAATGAGTTGAGAAAAAGTGACATATTATTTGAAAGATGGTCAAAAAACTTATCTTATTCCTGTACACTGTTTCATTCACTAAGTGGCTTTGCTGTTCCTCTTCATTAATAAGTAGAGTCTGGTCCTGGCTGAATAGCTCAATTGGTTACAGCCTCATCCTGATGCACCAAAGCTATGAGTGTGATCTCCAGTTAAGGCACACACAAGAATCGACCAATGAATGCATATAAGTGAAACAACAAACTGATCTTTCTCTCTCTCTCCCTTATTCTTTCCTTTCTGTCTTTGAAAATCAATAAAACATTGTAGAGTCCATTTTCCCAACCCTTGTTCTGGGCTGGCATTGTGACTTGCTTTGACCAATGCAGTTAATGGATATAAATGCTGTGTGAGCTCAGAGCGCAGGTTTCAAAATTCTCTGTAGCTTCAGTGTTGCGCTCGTTCAGCACAGTGCCACTCACTGAATAAAAGCAGCCCAGCCTGTGGGGGAGTAAATGACATGGAACTGAGACAAGCCATCCCAGCGCAGGCCCCATAAAACAGCCAGTCCCTTGGTGAGCCAAAGGCTACGGCAGAAAAGACCTGCACAGAAATGGCCCATCCATGTCCAGTGCAAATTGCTGAACCTTGAGATAGCATATACAATGAAACAGATAAATTTAAAAGTAAATACATAGAAGAAACCAACTACTTTTGTACTAAATTTTCTAAGGATAAAGCAGGATGAGAAAGAAACTCAGATGCAAAACAAACACAAATCTTTATTATTATTATTATTATTATTATTAATATATTTTATTGATTTTTTTACAGAGAGGAAGGGAGAGGGATAGAAAGCTAGAAACATCGATGAGAGAGAAACATCAAGCAGCTGCCTCCTGCACACACCTCCTGGGGATTTGCCTGAAACCAAGGTACATGCCCTTGACCAGAATCAAACCTGGGACTTTTCAGTCCACAGGCCGATGATCTACCAACTTAGCCAAACTGGTTAGGGCTATTATTATTATTATTATTATTAATGAGGAAAACCATCTATTTAAGTAAAACTAGCACAAAGAGGCAGGAGCTGAGAATGGAAGAAAATTTTGAAATTTTTTCTACCATAGTGCCCCAAACTGGTCTGAAATAATATCCTTGGCTCTGGATTAAGGGGAAGCCAGCAACAAGTGCCTGACTGAATTTCAGAATTGCTGTGGATCACTGGTGGCTATGTGGCTGCTATTTATCTCTTTTTGGACAGGAGAGCCTATTGTGATTATTATTTTTCTGAGTCAACATTTTATGTTGGATATGTAGTTTTTAGTTACACGTCTCTGGATAAAAAGAGGTCACAGTCAAGAAAGTGCTTGAAGAAAGGCATTCTAGGTGCTGATTTAGATAATGGGGTGATATATAATTTTTAATGTATTTTTATTTATTTCATAGAGGAAGGGAGAGGGAGAAAGAGATAGAAACATCAATGATGAGAGAGAATCACTGATGGACTGCCTCCTGCACACCCCCTAATGGGCACTGAGACCAGAACTCAGGCATGTGCCCTGACTAGGAATCAAAACATGACATTCTGGTTCATAGGTCAATGCTCAACCACTGAGCCATGCTGGCATGGCAATAGGGTGATATTTGGTAGGTAGTTGTGGAGTATATGTTATATCTAGAAAGAATAGGAATTATTGTGGAAAAGGGGTGGTATTTGGGTATATTTGCAGAGATGCCTCTTTGTAATTGTATCAATATGCCTCTGCTGTGATTTTAGATAACCACAATTATATTTTATTCAATCGCTTTTCTCAATGTTAATACATGTCCTAAGTATGATCTCCTGTAGCCAAACATATATGATATTTTTAAATGTCTTACTTTTCTGTGGAGCACATAGACATACTCCACTGGCAATATTGAAGTAGATACTAGAGTAAATGGAATATACTAGACTCCAGAAAACTGATGTTATTCAAACTTTGAGCTGCACAACTTTCCCTTACCATATTTCTTCCTGAATAAGATTGGAAGGCATTTCGTTTCCCTTTCTTCTGAAATAGGATTGAGAGTCAACTAAGATTTCCTTCAGCAACCTCTGGAGTTGCTTTTTTATTCATAGTAGGCAAAGAAATAGTTAGAAACACTATTGGTGAAAAATGATAACAATTGTGTTCACTTTTCTGCATTGAGATTGGCAACATATATTCAGTTCTGACAGTCTGCATCTTTTGAATATGCGTGGAATTGCATACATCTACATTTTGTTCCAGAATTGTGAGCTGCATTATCTCAATCACTTTTACATTGGCTATAGGCACGCCAAGTCTTCTTTTTCTGGATGGGACATTATTCCTTGGACAGCGTCCTGAATGTCAAGGTTGCCTGGATTAATTTCAGAGCAAAGTGAAAGACTTTATCCTGTGGAACTTTGTAGAATGTATTTCTAATGATTTGACACTCTCTTGACCTCCAGAAACAAACAAACAAACAAAAAAACTCCATCATGATCATGATTCAATTAACAGGAGCAAAAGAATAATTATGATGATACACATGTGTAAATATTCAGCATATATATATATATATATATATATATATATATATATATATATATATATATACTGTATTTTCTCCACATTCATTTTAGTCTTGTGATGATAGAGTATCATATATAAGAAAATTTGACTAATAATAGATATTGCACACTAAAAGCCTCTTTGCCAGGAATATAGCATATATTATTCATTTACTTCCCTACATAAATCTGTAAGGTAAATATTGCAGCCTATGGATAAGAATGCCAACTTTACAGACTTTGAAAATAAATTGCCCAACTTTACCTAGTTATGCTTGAAGTTTGTTTGTTTAGCTCCCCAAATCACTCTCTGTTCTCTACTTACCAAGTTTAATTGCTGATTACTATGCTTGATTTTTTGGATATGTATTCCTTTGTTGTTACATATCTACAGAATGTGTCCTTACAGAACTGAAGTGCTCAGAATAAGGGCAAGGGTGGTGAGTAGATCCCCAAAGTCCAGCCCTTTCAGTGCCTACCCTACACTCCCCTTGAGTGTGGGCGGGACCTGTGAAAACATTGAAGGTAGTCCCTTCTGTGATGCTACTGCACTTGTAAGTCCCTATCAAAGCTCACTATAATGAGATTGTGCTGCTGCTTTGAAGAAGTGTGCCTGCTGTGAGAGGGTCACATGGCTAAGACCTGAGAGGGGTCTCTAGTAGCTGAGGGCAATGCCCTCCTGAGAACTCACTAGCCAAATGGGATGTCTGCTCTTCACTCACTAGGAGCTGAGTTCTACCAGCAGAATGTGGGAGTGAACCTTGAGCCAGAGATGAGACTCCGGCTCAAACTGACATCTTGGTTTTGGATTTTTAGTCTGTTGAAACACAGAACAGAGGTACCAGCTAATCCCTGCTTATAATCCTCATTCATAGAAAGTAAAATGATAATTTTGTTTGTTTTTAGCTGCTGGTAGTTTGCTACTCAGCAATAGAAAACTAGCACAGCAATTTCCTTTCCCTCCCTCCCTGCCTCTCTCTCCCTTTCATTCTTTCCATCCTCTTAAAAATACATATAATGTCCCACTAGCTGGTTTGGCTCAGTGGATAGAGGTTGGCCGATTGAAGGGCCCTGGATTCAATTCCAGCCAAGGGTACATGCCCAGGTTTCCTGCTCGATCCCTAGTAGGGGGCATGCAGGAGGCAGCCAATCAATGATTCTCTCTCATCATTGATGTTTCTAGCTCTCTTTTCCTCTCCCTGCCTCTCTGAAATCAATAAAAATATATTTTAAAAAATACATTAGTGTCTAGAAAAATGGCATGCATGCTAGAATACTTTAGATGCTCAAATCTTTTTACCATGTGTCACTAGGGTGGAAGTCTCTGACCAAATCAAAGGAATTTTTAATTTTTATATATTGATACTAATTTTTGGATTAAAATATCAAGCCCTACTTAAATCCCCAATTTGTCCTTACCTTTTTTTTCATATTCATAAACGGAAGGGACTCTGGCTATAAGAGTGGGGACAGGAAGACAAATTGGATACATGAGCCTCATGATGTCCATAAGAATGAGTTGTCACTGGTAATTTTTAGCAGCAGGAGGTGAAAAAAGTAGAGTAAATGAGGGGAAAAGATAGGAAAAACCTAACAAGTGGAAAATATTAAAGATGGATTTGAAAGTTTCAGGTTCCAGGATTAAGTTATTTTTATTTCCATTACCTTGAGGATGGAATGTTTTCTAAAGATATTGTTCCTATATCAGAAACCTCAAAGCAACATCTGCATCACAGAGATAAAATTATAGGGAAGAAATTCGCGTCTAGGGAGCACTGAACTATTTCGTTTGGGGCTGGTTGAGCTTGAAATAGATTTCAGAAAATGAGGTCCCATTCCTTACTTTGTAATTAGAAATAATTTATACACAGCTATTAAAAATACACAAAACCACATCTTTTAATTGCCTTCTACTTTACCCAATATCCATAAAATATTACAACTTAATTCTGCATTCCTGACTTACCCTTTAAAACCCTTCCAATATATATTATGAGCACAATGAGATAATTACTACAACACACCCTGGAGAATATTTTCTTCAACAATTTTATGTTTTGAGTTCCCTGTGTTTTGCCATTGTGGCTCACACCTGCAGATGAAAACACAAGGAAATTGCTGTCTTGATATTACTTGTGAATGTTGTGAGCAGTTTAAATCAAAGTTTGACATTCTAAGCTGTTTAATTCTCTCAAGGGAAACAGTTTTCCCCGCTGAGAAGCTTCAAAAGTAAACCTCCACATCCCAAGTCTTTTTGAAACAAATCTAGAGCTTTTATAAGATTATTTTGGGATACCTTTGCACTTGTATGGAGATAATGAATACAATGTTTAAATAAAGGGCCTCAGGCCAGGATTATAGCCCAAAGCTCATATTTGTTCTGTATTTAGAAAACATCAAAAAGCAGGTTTACTGTAGCAATGCCTTCTTTAACCAATAGCTATACATTCCTAAGAAGGGTATAATTGTGGGTTATACATGAACACTTTATCCAAATTAAAACATGATTATTATACAAATTTTCCGTTTGTTGCTTATTAATCTTTGATTCCCAGAGTTCATTCATAATGCTATATCATATTTGCATATTGTTTTTGATATTATTATAGTTATTTTACAAATTGGGAAACTAACACTCAGCATAGTGAAATGACGGATCCATTATATAAAAGATGTAAATGATAAGTATAAAATTAAATTATCAGTTTGATCGCAGTTATAAACTCTACTGCTCAAGATTATATCTGTTAAGTCAAGAATAAGGGATGGAGTTATATCAAGTACTTTATCTTTTTCCAAGTATTGGGATAGTAATTAATAGAGAAAGAACTATATAAACATTTTATTCCAGGGATTTCAGGAACATAAGAATTAAAGAGGGTAGGTAAATTGGGAAATTATCATATTTGAAATTAATAATAAAGAAAATTTTGAAATGCCTTCATTTTATTAAAAATTGTTCTGACATTCTTAAAATTTCGAGAGTTTAGTGTAAGATATTCTTGCAATATATTAAACTGATTATTCAGTGCAAAAACAATAATGGGCACTCTTCTACTTTTTTATATTTATGAGCCTTCTTATCCTCACAATGATCATATAAATAGGTAATTATCATCTATATTGAAGAGTCAAAGAAACTGAGGAACTGAGAGCTTTAGTAATTTGCCTGAGCTCACCCAGCCAGTAAAGGTGGCCAAGATTTCCACTTAGGCAGCTTCACATGCGAGCTATTGACTTAATCAACCAGATTTCTCCTTAATAGAGTATGCCATAGGAAATTGACAATATGCAATAATGTTCACATATAAAATAAAAATTTCCTATGGTTGAGATGATTATTATACTAATTGATGCCATTATTTTCCAGTGTTAAATGAAAAGCTGCTGTTTACTTTTTCTCGGTATTATAGCATTTAAAATTGAAGTATAAAATGCAGTGCATTTATAATATATATATGTTATAATATATAATATATAATATATAATAAATATGTAATAATATATAGTATAAAGTATAGAGTATAGAGTATAAAGTATATAGTATATAGTATATAGTATAAAGTATATAGTATATAGTATATAGTATATAGTATATAGTATATAGTATATAGTATATAGTATATAGTATATAGTATATATTATATAGCAGGGGTCCTCAAAGTACGGCCTGAGGGCCACATGCAAATACAAATATTGTATTTGTTCCCTCTTTTTATTTTTTTTATTATTATTTTTCTTTTTTTCTTTTTTTTTAATATATATATACTAGAGGCCCGGTGCACGAAATTCGTGCACTGGGTGTGTGTCGGGGGGGAGTGTCCCTCAGCCCAGCCTGCCCCCTCTCACATACTGGGAGCCCTCAGGCGTTGACCCCCATCACCCTCCAATCGCAGGATCGGCCCCTTGCCCAGGCCTGATGCCTCTGGCCTAGGCGTTCGGCCCGGGCAGCGGGGACCCGATCGTGGGCTCCGCTTTAGGCCCAGGCAAGGGACCCCTAGCTCCTGGGACTGCCAGCTTCGACCGTGCCCAGCTCCCATCACTGGCTCCACCCCTACTTCCTGTTATCACTGGCCAGGGCGGAAAAGGCACCTGATTCTCCGATCATGGCTGGGGGGCAGGGCAAAGGCGGCCCCAGGGCCACCTTTGCCCTGCCCCCCAGCTCTTAGCTCCCCCCTGGGTTTCTGATCACTGTCAGTGGCAGGGGGCTTCTTCCTGCTTTCCCTTTGGCCTCCCTGCATTGTGCCTACATATGCAAATTAACCGCCATCTTGTTGGCAGTTAACTGCCATCTCAGTTGGCAGTTAATTTGCATATAGCCCTGATTAGCCAATGAAAAGGGTAGCTCGTACGCCAATTACCATTTTTCTCTTTTATTAGTGTTGATTTTGTATTATTAGTTAAGGTATTACAAATGTGTCCTCATCCCCCCCATTAACCCCCAACCTCCCCCCCACACACAAACTCATGCTCCCATCCCTCTGTTGTCCATGTCCATTGGTTTGGCTTATATACATGTATACAAGTCCTTCGGTTGATCTCTTCCCCTTACCCCCGCGTCCCCTACTTTCCTTCTGGGGATTGATAGCCTGATCGTTGTTTCTCAGTCTTTGGGTCTGTCCCTTTTCATCAGTCTATGTTGTTCTCTATAATCCACAAATGAGTGAGATCATGTGGTATTTATCTTTCTCTAACTGGCTTATTTCACTTAGCATAATGCTCTCCAGTTCCATCCATGCTGTTGCAAAAGGCAAGAGTTCCTTTTTTTTTACCGCAGCATAGTATTCCATTGTGTATATGTACCACAGTTTTCTAATCCACTCATCTGCTGATGGGCACTTAGGCTGTTTCCAAATCTTAGCTATGGTGAATTGTGCTGCTATGAACATAGAAGTGCATATAACCTTTCTGATTGGCGTTTCTGGTTTCTTGGGATATATTCCTAGTAGTGGGATCACTGGGTCAAATGGGAGTTCCATTTTTAGTCTTCTGAGGTAGCTCCATACTGTTCTCCACAGTGGCTGCACCAGTCTGCATTCCCACCAGCAGTGCAGAAGGGTTCCTTTTTCTCCACATCCTCTCCAACACTTGTTGTTTGTTGATTTGTTGATGATAGCCATTCTGACAGGTGTGAGATGATAACGCATTGTCGTTTTGATTTGCATCTCTCATATAATTAGTGACTTTGAGCATGTTTTCATATGTCTTTCGGCCTTCTGTATGTCCTCTTTCGAAAAGTGTCTATCTAGGTCCGTTGCCCATTTTTTTATTGGATTGTTTATCTTCCTTTTGTTAAGTTTCATGAGATCCCTGTAAATGTTGGAAATTAAACCCTTATCGGTGGTATCATTGGCAAATATGTTCTCCCATGTAGTGGGTCTTCTTGTTGTTTTGTTGATGGTTTCCTTTGCTGTGCAAAAGCTTTTTAGTTTGATGTAGTCCCATTTGTTTATTTTCTCTTTAGTTTCCATTGCCCTAGGAGCATTATCAGAGAAGAAATTCTTTTGGCATATGTTTGCGATTTCGCTGCCTGTGGATTCCTCTAGTATTTTTATGGTTTCCCGTCTTACATTTAAGTCTTTTATCCATTTTGAGTTTATTTTTGTGTATGGTGTGAGTTGGTGATCTAGTTTCATCCTTTTGCATGTATCTGTCCAATTTTCCCAACACCATTTATTGAAAAGACTGTCTTGACTCCATTGTATGCTCTTGCCTCCTTTGTCGAATATTAATTGGGCATAGTGGTTTGGGTCGATTTCTGGGGTCTCTATTCTATTCCATTGATCTATATGTCTGTTCTTGTGCCAGTACCAAGCTGTTTTAAGAACAGTGGCTTTGTAATACAGTTTGATATCTGGTATTGAGATCCCACCTACTTTGTTCTTCCTCAGGATTGCTGCAGCTATTCGGGGTCTTTTTTTATTCCAGATGAATTTTTGGAACGTTCGTTCTAAATTTGTGAAAAATGCCGTTGGTAATTTAATGGGGATTGCATTGAATCTATAAATTGCTTTGGGTAGTATGGACATTTTGATGATGTTGATTCTACCAATCCATGAACACGGTATATTTTTCCATCTGTTTATGTCTTCCTCTATCTCTTTTTTCAGTGTCCTGTAGTTTTCAGCATATAAGTCTTTTACCTCCTTAGTTAAGTTTATTCCTAGGTATTTTAATTTTTTTGGTGCAATGGTAAATGGGATTGCTTCTGTAGTTTCACTTTCTGTAAGTTCACTATTGGTGTAAAGAAATGCCATGGATTTCTTAGCATTAATTTTGTATACTGCTACATTGCCAAATTCATTCATTAAGTCTAATAATTTTTTGATGGAGTCTTTAGGGTTCTGTATGTACAGTATCATGTCATCTGCAAATAAGGACAGTTTTACTTCTTCGTTTCCAATCTGGATGCCTTTTATTTCTTCTTCGTGTCTGATCGCAACGGCTAGTACTTCCAGTACTATGTTGAACAGGAGTGGTGAGAGGGGGCATCCCTGTCTTGTTCCTGTTTTTAGGGGGAATGGTTTTAGTTTTTGCCCATTGATTATGATGTTGGCTGTGGGTTTGTCATATATGGCTTTTATTATGTTGAGGTATGATCCCTCAATTCCTATCTTGCTGAGAGTTTTTATCAAGAAGGGGTGTTGGATTTTGTCAAATGCTTTTTCCGCATCAATTGATATGACTATGTGGTTTTTTTTCTCTCAATTTGTTTATGTGATGTATCGCGTTTATTGATTTGCGGATATTGTACCATCCTTGCATCCCTGGGATAAATCCTACTTGGTCATGGTGTATGATCTTTTTGATGTACTGTTGAATCCGATTTGCTAGGATTTTGTTGAGGATTTTGGCATCTATGTTCATGAGGGATATTGGCCTATAATTCTCTTTCATTGTATTGTCTTTATCTGGTTTTGGGATTAGGGTGATGTTGGCTTCATAGAATGAGCTGGGAAGTGTTCCTTCCTCTTGGATCTTTTGACATAGTCTGAGGAGGATAGGTTTTAGGTCTTCCTTGAATGTTTGCTAAAACTCCCCTGTGAAGCCATCTGGCCCCGGGCTTTTGTTTGCTGGAAGCTTTTTGATTACTGCTTCGATTTCCTCCATAGTTATTGGCCTATTGAGATTTTTAGATTCTTCCTGGTTAAGTTTTGGAAAGTTGTATTTATCTAGGAATATGTCCATTTCCTCCAGGTTGTCTAGTGTGTTGGAGTAGAGTTGTTCATAGTATTTTCTAACAATCCTTTGTATTTCTATGGGGTCTGTTGTTATTTCTCCTCTTTCATTTCTGATTTTGTTTATTTGGGTCCTCTCTCTTTGTTTCTTGGTGAGCCTGGCTAGAGGTGTATCAATCTTGTTTATCCTTTCAAAGAACCAGCTCTTGGTTTTGTTGATCTTTTGTATTGTTTTTTTTTTGTCTCTATGTCGTCTATCTCTGCTCTGATCTTTGTTATTTCCTTCCTTCTGCTTACAGTGGGCTTTTTTTGTTGCTCTCTTCCTAATTCTTCGAGTTGTAGAGTTAGGTCATTTATTCTCATTGTTTCTTGTTTCTTGCAGTAGGCTTGTAGAGCTATGAACTTCCCTCTCAAGACTGCTTTTGCTGTGTCCCATAGGTTTTGGATTGTTGTGTTTTCATTGTCATTTGTTGCCATGATGTTTTTTATTTCTTCTTTGATCTCACAGGTAGCCCAGTTGTTGTTTAATAGCATGCTATTTAGTCTCCATGTGTTTGATTTTTTTGGATTGTTTTTGTTTTAGTTGATTTCCAGTTTTATGCCTTTGTGGTCTGAGAAGATACTTGATATGATTTCAATTTTCTTGAATTTGAAGACACTTTGTCTGTGACCCAATATATGGTCTATCTTTGAAGATGACAAATGTGCACCTGAGGAGAATGTATATTCTGTGGCTTTGGGGTGAAATGTTCTGAAGATGTCAATTAATTCCATCTGATCTAGTGAGTCATTTAGGATTGATGTTTCTCTGCTGAGTTTCTGTTTAGAGGATTTGTCCAGTGGAGATAATGGGGTGTTAAGGTCCCCTACTATGATCATATTGCTGTCAATCTCTCCCTTGATCTTCTCTCCAGAAAATTTCTTACGTATTTGGGTGCTCCTATATTGGGTGCATATATATTTACCAGAGTTAATTCTTCTTGTTGGACTGCTCCCTTTAGTATTATGAAGTGGCCTTCTTGATCTCTTTTTATGTCCTTCACTTTGAGATCTAATTTGTCAGATATAAGTATTGCTACCCCGGCTTTTTTTTCACTTCCATTGGCCTGAAAAACCTTTTTCCATCCCTTAACCATCGGTCTGTGTGTGTCTTTTTTTCTGAGGTGGGTTTCCTGTAGACAGCAGATATACGGGTCATGTTTTCTTATCCACTCATTTACCCTATGCCTTTTGACTGGGGAATTTAATCCATTTACATTTAAAGTTATTATTGATAGAAACTTGTTAGTCACCATTTTTGTTCTTTACCGCTGCGTTCCTTCTTTGTTTCCTGTTTTTTTCTATTTACAGCAGACCCTTTAGCATTTCTTGCATTGCTGGTTTGGTCGTAATAAACTCCCGTAGACTGTTTTTGTCTGTGAAGCTCCTGATTTGACCCTCAATTTTGATTGATAGCCTTGCTGGGTATAGTATTCTTGGATTCAGACCCTTCCTTTTCATGACTTTGTATATTTCATTCCATTCCCTTCTTGCCTGATGTGTGTCTGTTGAGAAATCGGTCGCTAGTCTGATGTGGGATCCTTTGTAGGTAACTTTCTGTCTCTCTCTGGCTGCTTTTAAGATTCTTGCTTTGTCGTTGGTGTTTGCCAATTTAATTATTATGTGCCTTGGTGTCGGTCTTTTCGGGTTCATTTTGTTTGGGACTCTGTGAGCTTCTTTGATTTGTGTGAGTTTTTTCCTCCCTATATCAGGGAAATTTTCTGTTACTATTTCTTCAAACAGGTTTTCTATTCCTTGCTCAGTTTCCTCTCCTTCTTGCACCCCTATTATTCGGATGTTGTTTCGTTTAGCATTGTCCCAGAGTTCTCTTAGGCTCTCCTCCTGCTTTTTAATTTTTTTTTCTAGAAGCTGTTCTGTTTGGGTATTTTTTTCTACCTTGTCTTCTACCTCGCTGATGTGGTCCTCTGCTTCTTCTAGTCTACTGTTGATGCTTTCTATTGAGTTCTTTATGGCAGTGATGTCGTTTTTCATTTCTTCTTGGTTTCTCTTCATTTCCTCTTGGTTCTTCTTCATTTCCTCTTGGTTCCTACACATATTGTTGAATTGGTCTTCCATTCTTTTCATCCACCTATGGCCATTACTCTGAATTCTTTCTCTGACAGGTTGCTTGCCTCCATTGCCTCCATTTCGTTTACTTCCTTTTCTGATGATGCCTGTTTTTCTTTCATATTTGGGTTGGTTCTTTGTTTCACCATGATTTCTCTTCTCAAGGTGTTTGGTTATGTAGTTCTCTCTCAGCTGCACTGATTCAAAGGCACAAAATACAACACAACAAGGCACAACATACAAGGCACCAAACGAAATGCATTCACGATATTAATAACCCCAAATAAAGGTGACCCCCCAAGCGAAGAGAATTAGGGGATAAAGAAGAAAAAAGAGAAAAAGATTAAAGAGAAAAATAAAAAACAAAAAGGAGTGCTGAAATGAGATTGGGAAAAGGGAGAGAAGAAAAAAACAAAAAGACAAAAACAAAACAAAAAACAAAACAAAAAAAAAAGTAAGAGAATGAAATAGAGGTGGGGAAGAGGCTATTTGTATGGGGAGAGCGAGGGATTGGAAATTAGGTATATAAGTAGGGTGAAATTTAGACAGTGGGTAGAAAGAAGGAATAGGTAAAATCCAAAGCAGGAATAGGGTAAGAGAAACAGGACAACAAAAGGGGAAAAGTGAGGAAGAGAGTTTTGGCTTACGGGTAAATGTGAGGTAGAGAGAAATGATGCTAAAGGAACGATGAAAATAGAGTGTAGAACACTAATCCCAAAATAAAATAAAGAAAAATAAAAAAAAATAATAAAAAATAAAATGACACTTGAAAAAATGGTAAAAGGATAGCAATAATACTGGTTAAAAAAATGTAGTAATTAAAAAGGTAAAATCAAGTGATGAAAAAAATAAAAAATAAAAAAAATAATAAAATAGGTTCTTAATGAAATGGTGAAAAAAGAATTAAAAAAAATATATATATATAAAAATATTCGGAAGTGAAGGTGCTTCAGATCTTCCACTCTTCTTTTTGGCATGCCTCAGTCCTGCCAGGCATTCAGGAGAGTGTTGAACTTCCCTGCGATACACTGTCCCTCCGTGCAGTAAACCACAGACCTGATTTTAAGGCAGGTTGTATTTGTTTACCAGACTGCCTTTATTTGTGATCGCAGAAGAGACAGTTCGTGGCTCTGCCTCTGGGTGGCAGTGTGTCTGGATTGACCTCCGAGGCTGTAAGTCCTCTCTATCAGTAGGGTTTTGATGGGTTTTTTTTTCCCTCTATGGTATTTGGAACTGATTCAGGAAAGACCACTGCCCAGAGCTGGTTCCTTGCCACTGCCCGCTGTTTCCCAGGCTCCCCAAAAATAACTTTCCCCTACAAGCTCTGCGAATGACCCCAACTGGGGAATCCCATGCACTGGGTTTAATAATCAAATGCACGGATCTAAGGGGAACTGTAATAAGAGCCTGATACGTTGTGCGAATTCGCTAGCCTCCACCTTCCAGGTCTGTGCACAGTCTCCGCCTGCAGTCACTGCGCACCCACTCGCCCCTGGCACCAAGCAGCCAGCAGATTGGCAAAGTCCAAGGCTGCCCCTTTACATCCAGCTCAGCTATGGGCTCATTTTTCGTGTTCCCTTCTGCCAGCAGCCCTGTGGGGCCCCTTTCCCACTTGGTCCCAACTGTTGCGGACTCTGTGGGGCGCAGATACCGCCCTGTGCGCGCGCGTGCGCGCCCTTGGTCCTCCCTCCGACCCGAACTGCAAACCACACCTTTAGGGGATGTCCAACCTTTCCATGAGAAGAAGCAGTGCTCATCTGAGTTCACACAGTCACGCTGCTTGAGATCCCCTGTTTCCAGGTTAGTAGCTGGTCTCTGGATGCCAGCAACAGCCACCCAAGATGGCGCAGTCTCCTCCGCTTAGCTGGCGCACCATGAGAGGCTTCAGCCGCAGTCTCCAACCGTCCCCTTTTTCCTGGGGGTTCACGGTCTTTCCTAGCTGCAGACAGTCTCTCAGCCGAAAATCCTCTGCCTATTCTGGCTGCATGTTACCCGTTTCAGCTGCTCACCCTTATCTGCTCCAGGACAAGGCACCGGACACGTCCGTTTATACCTCTGCCATTTTCTCTCCCTCCCCTCTTTTTGTTTTACTTCAAAATAAGATATGTGCAGTGTGCATAGGTATTTGTTCATAGTTTTTTTTTTACACTGTAGTCCAGCCTTCCAACGGTTTGAGGGACAGTGAACTGGCCCCCTGTTTAAAAAGTTTGAGGACCCCTGGTATATAGTATATAGTATATATATTATTATATATAATATACATAATATAATATATATTATTATGTATAATATATTTTATATAATAATATATATATAATATATTTTATATATTATATTATATATTATATACATCCTATCTAATAAAAGAGAAACATGGTAATTGGCATACGACCACTACCCTTCCCATTGGCTAATC
Organism: Myotis daubentonii; assembly: GCF_963259705.1. NCBI lineage: Eukaryota > Metazoa > Chordata > Mammalia > Chiroptera > Vespertilionidae > Myotis > Myotis daubentonii. Next base: position 186,266,155 of record NC_081841.1, read on the forward strand.
AGGGCAATATGCAAATTAACTGCCACTCAAGATGGCGGCCGGCAGCCAGGCAGCTTGAAACTAACATGAGGCTTGCTTGCTTCAGTGATGGAGGACTCCAACGTTCCCCGCCTGCCGCTGCAGGCCTCTGAGCTGCAACTCTAAGCAACTATGTAACAAATATAGAAGCTAAACAAAACCCCAGAAACCTGCTTTAGTCTGCCGGGCTTCAGCCAGCAGGATTGCAACATTGTAAGCAAAGTCCAGAAACCTACTTTCAGCAGCTGAGACCTAAGAGCTGGAGCCAAGCCTCAAAGCTAAAGCTGGTCCAGAATAAAAAAGAAAAAAGAAAAAAAGGAGCAGTTGGGAGCTTCAGTCACCCCCAACCTGAAAACAGCCCTCAGCCCCTCACCCAGACTGGCCAGGCACCCCAGTGGGGACCCCCACCCTGATCGAGGACATCCTTCAGGGCAAACCAGCCGGCACCCACCCGTGCACCAGGCCTCTACCCTATGTAGTAAAAGGGTAATATGCCTCCCAGCACCGGGATCAGCGGAGCCGCGAGGCCTCCGGGCACTGGGATCAGCGTGACAGGGGGCAGCGCCCAAACCCCCTGATCACCCTGCGGCTCTGTGTGTGACAGGGGGCGGGGCCACAACCTCCCTATCCACCCTGCTCTGTTCCTGACAGGGGAAGGTGCCCCAAACCCCTGATCAGCCCTGTTCTGTGCCTGATAGGGGGGAGCTCCCCAACCCCCTGATCACCCTGCGGCTCTGTGTGTGACAGGGTGCGGCGCCCCATTCTCTGCCCCCCCGCAATGGGCCCTGCTCTGTGTGTGATGGGGTAGAGCCATAACCTCCCCATCGGCCCTGCCCTGAGTGTGAGAGTGGCGGCGCCCCAACCCCCTGATCGGCCCTGCTCTGTGGGTGGTAGAGGGTGGTGCCCCAACCCCCTGATTGGCCCTGCTCTGTGTGTGACAGGGTACAGAGCCCCAACTCCCCTGATGGGCCCTGCTCTGTGTGTGACAGGGGGTGGCGCCGCAACCTCCACATCGACCCTGCCTTGAGTGTGACAGGCGACGGTGCCCCAATCCCCCAAACGGCCCT